>NW_027273858.1:7242500-7842500 GCF_046630095.1 Trachinotus anak | reverse complement strand
TCAATTCATCCGAGAGGGGTCATGAATGTATGTATCAGGTTACAGACAATCCATCCAACAGTTGTTGAGGCATTTAAGTAAAAACCACAAATGCTAACATCTCATGCTCTAGATAAAAAGTCAGGGGTTCACCAGAGCCAGTAGGATTCATCCCCTGGACACCATTAAAGTCTGTACAAAATTTGCAATCCATCCATTAGTGGCTGGGATATTTCAGTCTGAACTGAAGAGGTGGACTGCTAATAAGATGGCTAATAAAAGTATTAATAACCTTTTGGTATTTAATGATTTTTTGATTCAAAGTTTGTATATAAATTATGGATTTTATATATGTCTGACAAAGCAATGGACACATACAGTAAAAGAAATACACAGTCACCTCACCATGCACACCCACATAAACAAACACAACCTCTACCATCTGCCACAGACTCGATAATAACTTGATATTTATGGAGTTAACCTTTTCATCCCAATTGAGTTATAAAGGCTTAAATAAGCAAGTTGCTCATGTTTGAGTAACTGCTGCTTTATTACTTGTCTCATGGAGCAAACTGTTTGCTGTGCATATCTCTGTTTGTCCACTGGCAATCACTTTTAATGTAGAAGCAAAGGAATTGATAAACATGAATTTGCAGTATTTTGTATCAATGTTTACCACTAAACGTCTTGCATTCTCTGACCTGTGTCTCATTAGAGTGGATATTACATGAGTGATTGATGCTGTGCATGTAGGAAATGTAGTTGGGTTTTTATGTACCCTCTCATTGCATGGTTAGTATGCCTTCACCTGAACTTGTATTCATCTGAAACTAGCAACCCTCAAAAATAGAATAATCTGTCATTTGTAATTAACATTTAAATTTGCCATTAATGTTTGTAAATCTATGTTTGATGTTTTTTAAAATAAAATCCTATCTTTGGGAAGAGGGCACACGATTCACATTATTCACTGGTTGGAAAGCGTCATTATGCAAAATTGCCACTTGACGACAGGAAATAATATTTCTTCCTTAGCTCTTAGCACATTCATTTTGATGTTGAAAGCAGATGATGATGGAATGAATTTTTATCATTAATAAAAACATGTCTGTAAGTGTCTAAAACTCTTAGATATACATATAAAAAGTCACGCATACAACAAATGTCAGCAGGCGATTAAAGAGCGTGTTCTGAGCCGCTTATTTGTATCTTTTTTGATCTGATCCTTCATCCAGTTATTTAGGCAGTGATTGTAAAGAAACGTGCTAATGTTCACTATTTAAACGTGACCTGCATATGAGCCACAACTGTATTATTAAAGTGCCAGGTGATAGAGAAGCAACAATATATCATAGGTATTTTAAAAAGATACTGTTTAAAATAAATATGTATTTTCAGAAGCAATATATATTAGACCATTCTGTTGCAGTAAATTTTAACTAACTGTGTTAGAGGTTTACACCTTTAATGTTTTGGGTCAAATTTGAACTAATTATCATAGACCACATTTAACTTACAGTATTAAAAATGTTTTTAGTTTAAAATAGGCACAATAGATCTATTTTATTACTTGTGTGTGTGTGTGTGTGCGTGTGTGTAGGGTGTGAGTGAAAGAGAGTGTGTTTTGGATCATGTTTGGTGTGTGGCACTTCTTGGCATGAAATATAATTCAAATATTATTACACAATATTATGATACTATAATTGTAGGATTTTATTACGATTATTTTTGGTTTGTTGTAATTTTTATTTTCAACGATGGGTTGGCAACATGTACCATGTATTTCTCTGCGTAAACAACCCATAATTTCTAGCGGGTCAGCCAAGGAAGTGGGAGTAAGAGAGAAACAGGAAAAGAGAAAATGAGTTTCAACTTTTTTCTCAAAATATATCAGTATCAACCTTAAAGAGCAGCACTTTTACTGTGTGTGTTTGCCATGCTTGTAATACACTGCTGAGTTACTGAGGGCCTTAAAATAAACAGGAAGTGGGAAATCGATAGAGTAATGCCACATAACAGTGATTAGGTCAAAGCAACACCTGTGGTGAGAGGAGAGGAGGGTGGGTGCTCACCTTTGGAGTCATGGCTACGCATCAATTGCTCATGCACATTTCGACCAGGGCTTGCAACTCCGGAGGGAACGGCAGAGAGGCAGTGAGAAATGTGAGGTCAGTGAATTCTACAGGGGCAGCGAGAAGAGAGGTCATGCACGAGTAAAGATGACAGCAGTCATTTATGGTGACATGTTGAGAGGAAAACATCTCCCTAGGACTTACATAACTATATAATTCTACATTCTGAAACCACACTGTCAAGAACTGTCTACTAGCTTAAGTTATGGAAAACATCCTTTGAACATGCTGGAAATACTGTACAAGCTTCACGCTGGGAAAACAGAAGCAACAGGGCTGACAAGTTAGGCCCCTCAGAGCCTGCATGTTTCCAAAGTGTCTCAGCAAAGAACAGGGATTCAGCTGATCCTGTGCGGTTCATGACATGCTTGCTTGAATATCAGACTGGTAGCAAAATGTGAAGTCAGTGGATGAAATGAGTGGTGTTTTCATTTCACTTTCACCATCTGCAGCTTGATATGCGACTTGGGAGTGGAGATTAAAGACTATGAACCGAGTGTATCAGGAAACCTGTCACTGAATCATAGGGGAGAAATAAGATCTGCCTTTCACTGGGGGGACATTTTCACAGCCAGACATAAGCTTCAGCTCGCTCTTCCTTCCTCTGAGATCATAGCAAATATGTAAAAATACAATCTTGATATGTAAAAGCAATGAAACCTTAAATTAAATTAAAAATGGAATTGGTAAATAATGAGATCTTTGCAGGCTAGTCATCCGTGGTGCTGTGCACCACTGAAGCAGCATAGTCAACAACATCACATGTTAATACTGTAGGAGCTTGTATCACAAATTCATGAAATTGATATATTCTTAAAGGTTCAGTTTCTGAGTTGGTAAATGTCCAGCAGTGAATCTCTTCACCCCACTGCTGTTCTGTGTCTAACCCTGAGCTCTGACCTGCAGGGGAGCTCCAGCAAAAACAAAACCTCCATAGAGGGATCAATAATTATTATCATTATACACATACTGTATAGCCTAAACTATTAAACCGTTCTTCAGTGGGTCCATTATCTCAGTTGGAATAACACAATTACATGTACCAGCCCTCTATGTGTGCCTGTCATTCAGGGTGTGCTCTCACCCCAAATGAGGGGCCAGTATGGTGAAAGACAGGGACAGTAAAAACTTCATGGATTTTTTGACAGTCCGTTGGCACACCAGGACTTGCATGGCCAGTCTGTGAATGCCGAACTAAAGTTGAATGAACCTTATTCATGCGGGGAAAAGTAAGAGTCCTTTCACTTCAGCAAGGCAATCAAAGATTCAGGTCACCAAGGCTGTTTTTAGACATGAAATGTTAAGTACAATGGACAGAGTTTTGACAGGTGAGAAAAATACGTGGACATATCTATCAAAACTTAAGTCAAGAAAATATGATGAAATCTGTCTTTGTCTTAGTTCAGGCAAAGCGCAACTAAAACAACTATATGAAATAAGTCTACTTCATCATAATATTATTTCAGTAAATGACATTGTGTTGCTGATCAGCCAAAACTTTGTTGATAGTTCATAAAAAGGATACAACTTTGGAAGGTTTCTGTTTCCAAAGGTCAGTAAGACAGGAATTGTTGTCAGATACAACGCTTAATCTGTTTTTACACTTTTCAATTTATTTCCCTGTTTTGTGCACAAATACAGACTGAGCACTCTTAACCTTTAGCACCACTCAGGGAAAGAGAAAAAAAATCACTCAGTCCAGTAAAAATCCAGTAAAAAGTTTTTATATTTTGCTCTGAGGCCAATTAGATATCCCCTCTCCCTCTTCCTCTTCTTCATGTTCAAGTCGTCCTCAACTGAGGGCAACCATCCTGTGGGATCTGTATATATTCATCTCTCTCTCTGTGTGTATGTGTGTGTGTGTGTGTGTGTGTGTGTGTGTGTGTGTGTGTGTGTGTGTGTGTGTGTGTGTGTGTTTATGTGTGTGTGTGTGTGTGTCCTGCTATCTCTGTTGTGCAGCCTTGCACCCCGGGTTTCGGCTGAGCTGACAGAAGTGCACTACCACCTGACCGAATGCCACCAACAGAGCACCCCTCTTGGCTCTAGTGGTTGTTTATCTGTGCACAGAAATGTATGCATGTATGTGTCAATTAAAAGATTGAATTTTTTTCAGTTAGTTAATATGGTTTAAATGATGTAGAGCTACAACTGCTGGTCTTTGAGACAGTGGATTAGGACTGAAAATGTTGAGAATTAATAAAATTTACGTGTCATGTCAGTGTCATTAAGTCACTTTCATGTCAACACCCATGTCTGGACAGCTTACTTACAGTAGAAGAAGAGGAGGCTCATGCTCACAGGCTAAAGTGGCTGCTGTTTACAGAATCCCTGTGCTGCTTGAGAGACTCAGATCATCCATCTATTATCTCTTCGTGCTTACAGGGCTGAAGCTAACCTGACACACCAGATGGTTTGTTACACGGAACCATCTGGGAAGACTTCGTTGGAAACTGTTTGGAAAAGGGCAGGCGCCTTCAAAAAATACTTGGCAGGTAACTGGATGGACCATCTGCCTATCACCATCTATCACAGGCTAATCTCAACCAATCACATTCTGCATCCTTCCCATTTTTTTTAACTTAAGAGTTAAAAAGTTGTTCTGATATAATTGATGCTGTAGCACCATCTACACTAACTTCTTTATGAGCTGCCATGCTTCTCAATGTCGTCACACCTACGTAAGACTTGCTCATAGCTGCCAGTAGTTCCGCCCTCATTGGATGCTGATTGGTCCAAACCATGGTTTGGCCACAGCTTAGAGGGTGGCAAGATGGCTTTTTCCAGCACACACACTTAGGGGGCACCACCAAGTCTTTCACAGGGCTCACCCAAAAGCCCTGCTCTTACCTGACCAATGTGTCTTGGGTGATCCGATTGCAAGTGGACAGCTCTAAGTCCAGGTGTACTTAGAGCGTTCAGAATGCAGTGAGATCTGACCACATTCGAGTGCGCCAAAAATCCTCTTCAATTTGGTCTGCCCAGACCACGCCAAGATGAACACATGTTGTTTTGATTTCTTTTAATATTCGGCACATTAGCCACAGGAAGTACATTGCTGCCTCCTGCCAGGTAAAAACAACCCATTTGGACTTTGCAATCAGAAATGATGTATGTGTTCCTTTGCATGTAGGGCAGGAAAGTGAGATCCGATCACAAGTGGTTACAAAAGACGCATGTAGAGACACATTCTAATGCCAGGTGTGAACTGATGTACTCAGATGATTGGATCACCTGAGAGGCATTTTAATGCCAGGTATGAACAGGGCCGTATAGACAAACAACTGTTCTCACTCACACCTACAGACAATTCTCAGTCATCCGTCTTTAGACTGTGGGTGGAAACTGGAGCACCTATGTGATACCACACAGAACGGCTCTAACCAACTGGTGGATTTCTGTAACTGTAATAGGCACTGTACCTGTATAGTATACTGCATGAATATCACATGTATGAGTCCCCATGGTTACTGGTGTTCCTGAGTGTGTTTGCCAGGGCAGAGGAGAGTGAACCTGCAGCAGGAAGAGCTATGGGTGAAGGAAGGTGTTGGCCTTCAGTAATTTTTTCCTTTACCTATGAAGAAGGGCCCTGACACATATACTAATGCACTTAGTTTTAGAAAAAGCAAATGAGCTACTCTATGGGCTAGTTGGTCATCTAGTTTTAATAATTGCATAAATCTCTATACTACTGCATGAATTATCAACAAGTGCATTAATTTGTAATGACTGTACGTGTGAAAATATTCACCCCCACCCACAGTCAAGAAATTTCACACCTCTCTTATTTATCCAGTTATTATTGACTGCCACGGTAGGGAAGAGACATTCTCTGTGGTACAACACTTAATTACACACAAAACCATGTGACGTTCTGCACCACATCAATCATGCCAAAGCCAGCGGACTGACAGTCTTACCATGTTTATTAAAGGACTCTTTGTAGATGAGAAGTCATTACTGCAGAGAGGACACATATCCCAGAGAGAGAGGTTACATACATCGTATGTGGAAACTATACATCCACGTTAACCAAGAAGCATCTGGTAGCTCACTGCTCTAACAGAGATAGAAGGAAGCTATTATCACAGCTGCAGACTGAGTGGCTCCAACAGAACAGGAGCACTACTGACCAGCATGGAGAGACTGAGATGAAGCTGGTAGAGGAGAGTAGTCTTTAAGAACTACATAATACCCCACCATTGGTCATGACAGCTCCAAACACTGAGGATGAAAATTGTGTTCAGTTTATCTACGTTAAGGTTAAGAAACCATTCATCCATTTGGGAGGAGGTCTACGACACCACTTATCCCTCACCTACAATGCTGCCCTTTCATCCCTACCCAGGAGATTTAACAAACAACTAACAAACCAAGCGACATCAGTGGCCTTCAAAACAATCCCACGGAGGTTAAATAAATTATAGCAACAATAGCAAAAGCTCAGCACATGAGACGGAGGTTTGGGTGCTAGAAGCAAGTTCAGCAGGGAGATATGTCGGGTAATAAAGGCTGCCGTGTGTATCTGTATAAATATGATTGAATTTTGTTAGTCAGCTGGTAGCCAAGCAGCTTATGAATGAGCCACGCACATGCCTTTTTTTACTGCAGGCATTTTGACTTGTCATAGCAGGAAAAGCACAAGTGTTCAAGTGTCAGTGTGATACTGAACTGTGATACTGCCATCATTTACTTCATTATTTACATCTGTGCTTTTCATGTCAAAATGTCTTGAGAAGGCGGCTTTTGGAGATGGATGAATAAAGTAGCCGATGCTAATCAACTGATACAAGCATGTTTTAAGTGCTAAAAGCAGCACGTAATTTGAGATTTTTACAGAATCATATCAACATCCTTGTGTGTGATTGGGTTGATTTTTGTTTGTTTACATAAATAACTGGATTAATCATGTCTAACAAACTTAAGTAATTCATGATTTCATTTAACATCACAACAACAGATATTAGTCCAAAGGTCATATTAGATATTTTAGAGGTTGAAGAACAATATTTTAACAACAACATAGAAAAATCAATACTAAAATCATTTAATACTCCTTAGATTTATGTAACTATAATGGACTCTGTGCCTGTGCAGTATACTGTATGCACATCACATGTACGAGTCCTCATGGATACTGATGTATCTCAATGTGTTTGCCCAGGCAAAGAAAACTGAACCTGAGCATGCCACAGGAAGAGGTAACAGCATAAAACTTTTACACTACTGCATGAATTATCAACAAGTCAAGAAATTTCACACCTCTCTCATTTATCCAGTCATTATTGGCTGTCATTCAATCCCTGTAGTCCCTGGTACAAAACTTAATTACACACAAAAACATGTGGCGTATGTTAGGTTTGCATCACCCCAGCAATCATGGCAAAGCCAGGAGATTGACAGTCTTACCATGTTTATTAAAGGACTCTCTCTAGATTAGAAGTGATTACTGCAGATGGAGCTTTGTACGTCTGTACTTTTACTTTTGTACTTGTACTTTAAGCACTGCATTTACCTCACTACAGATTAATGATTCGAAATTTAAGCTTTCTGGGATTCACTGATAATGCCTGGAGATATGAAATACATAAACAAGTGACTGGTTGCATTTTACAGCCTTGAACTACAATAAAAATATAAACTCTGATGCAGAAATATGAAAAAGAAAAATGTTTTTCTCTCCTATTGACTGGTTGATGTTTTTAAGTTCTGCAGTCAAAGCAAATGAAGTGAAAATTATGTGTTCCCCTCATCCCATTTTCATGAGGTGGATAAAAATGTGATCAAATATGTCTGCAATAAACTCTGAACCTTCATGGGAGGAGACAAATGATAAGAGAATAAGATGTATGTATGTATGTATGTATGTATGTATGTATGTATGTGTGTGTGTATATATATATATATATATGTGTGTGTGTGTGTGTGTGTGTGTGTGTGTGTGTGTGTGTGTGTGTGTGAGTGAATGTGAGTGTGTATATAAAGTGTGTGTGAGACAGATATGTAAAGAAGGAGAGCAAGAGAACTGTTCTTCTTAAAAGTGATGCCCGAGGCGTTTTATACTACAAAGTCTATTCCCAGATCAAACACGAAGGGTTAGGTCTTCATCAGTCAGAGAAATCGTACACACCCCCACAAGAGAAGATAAGCTATATTTGTACAGACACTCTCAGCATTTCACCTACGATGCTGCTTTAAACATACAGATTTTACACATATAACAAATAATTAACATCCATTAAAGACACTTGACATTGCGCTCATGATAAAACACTTCAGACTGAAGTATTTAATTACCTTATGAACATCACACAAAACTTATTGGCCTCAGTGGTAAATATTTAACAAACTATATTTTCTCTACATATTGTCCTTCCATCCACATTAAGCTGGTAATGATTACTGAAAACAAATCTTTGTATAAAATGCTCTTTAAATGTGCTTGTGTTGTCGTATTGACAGTAAAAACTGAGCTTTGGGTTTTCATCATGGATTAACCATTTCTTAACTTGCTGGTGTTTCTCAAACTGTATGCCAACAACTTTGAAAACAGCTGAAAAAACACCTGACACGAACTGTATGACGCTGTTTTGTTTTTTGACATGCAGACACAGGGATTTAAAGATGAATGAATTGATGTTTTGGCCACATTGGGTCACCAGATACAGTTGAAAACACAACACTGAAACATTTGCATCTCCAGCAGATACAAAATAACAGCCTTCGTATGGAGTCATGATTTTGTCCACCTGAAAATCTAAGTCCAATATTTACGACATCTTCTTTAAACTCAGTTTTGCTCTCCACTAACACCAGATAATCTAAACTCTAGTTCTCTAGTGCCTCTCTCTGTCTCTGTCTCTCTCTCTCTCTCTAGTTCTGGTGGGTTGTTTAAATGACATTTAAACTCTGGTATCATTGGTAAATGATACAATTTCTGGTGGCAACACCAGTTCCACCCTGGTTGAAAGGAGGGTCATAAAGGAGGGTTGGCTGCTGTGGGATGACCCATTCAGACAGACCCCTGCTGCAGGTTGCTTCAGTCGGAAACGAGGCTGATGAGAGTTGAGCTGTGGGCCAGAAAACCAAAACAACCTAAATAAACTATCAGGCTCCACAGAGCTGTGTGGAACTGCTGTGCTGGGAAAGATTTTTCGTCTAGGTTTGTCGATTAGTGTAGCTTTAACGTTTTTTTAGTTTTGCAGTTTCAATGTGGGTGACAAGCGTTTAGAAAGAATTGTGAAACAGCAGAATGGATAGGCTAGTTTTCAGATGTGAATTGCTTTTTCAATTTTTCCACATTAGTGTGGACATAGCCTGAAAGTATTGCTTATGGTAGCTCTGCAGGCACTAAGAGTAAGGACATGAACCAGCTGTGGCACATATAATGGACATTAAAGGGCAGCTGCAATTCTTGTTGAAATAAAAAAATTTTGAAATAAAAAAAAAATTTATATAAATAGGAAAAGAAGAAAATATCGATTGGGAGAGAACTAGAACAAACTGCTTAGGGACTGTGTACAAGATAAGAAAGATTGTCAGTCAGAGGCAAGCTGGCCAAATGGGGAATTTAGACAAAACTGTTTAATGTTTGTTATCAAATTTAACATGAGGAGCCCAGGTCAACTTCATAAACAACCATCCACTCCCACACTGTTCATCTTTAGTGATGTACAGGTCTGGACTTCCTGAAACCCACCTGCTCCATGTGCTTTCTCTATTATAGCGCTGCAAAGAAGCATTTGTGAAATTAAGGGTTCAGCATATTTTCTTTTAAACTTTGCCCTGACAGGTCCATTTTACCTGATAGTGCTCTGAAATATTATAATTACATCAGTGATATTAGTGAAGCACTCTGAGTAAAGCAGTCCTTCTTGGCCTTTAACCATACAGTCTGGGTGATGCTTTCATGGCAAGCTCTAAAAACACACACCTGAAGAGAACCAAAGGGTGGACACTGTCAGACACTCGCTGGGAACATAGTGGAGCATTTAGCTGCTAAAGAGCCACATTATTGGCAGAGAATAAAAAGCAAAGCTAACGTTTGCCAGGTGGCCAGAGACAGGAATTATAATGTTGTTGTAACTGCTGAGTGAGTTATTAAGATAAAGATTAAGCAACTGTTTGCTAACTAGAACATCATATCAGTGTAAAAGATGATATGTCAGCGTAGTGATCACAACTGCCCCCAATCTTACTGCAGGCTCAAAACATAATAAACAAGAAGTAATTTCATCTAGTCATCATAAATTTATCTCCCCGATCACCAAATACACCCCCATTCACATAACAGACCTATATTTACATCTGAGTACTATCACTGCTGCTAACACAAGGCCAGCAGCCACTGGCTGACAGCACACCACCCACACCTCCAGCCTTCACCCATATATTATTTTATTAAGCCAATTCATAGACCATTATTTCACTTCTCCATATCTATTATACAGCACATCAGGCATTTGAACCTGCATTTCAAACAGTTATTATCATGGCATGTTTGCCAGACAGATATTTTCACTGAATTCTCAACAAGATGTTGAGCGTTGAGAATTTGTGCAGGACAATAGGACATGGCTAATGGGACATGGGACAGACAAAGAGGCTGCCGTTATTGGCTTATTAATAAGATACGATCAAAATGTTTCTGAATGAAGTGTCTCAGTTTGGGTGAACAGCATTTTGATCATGTGCAGGTACACCAAGGCCAGGATGTTTTGACCTTCATTTTTTTTTCTTTCTAATGGGGGTCTACTGGATGGTTGAACTGCCACAACCAGTATCCACGACAACCTCCACAGTGATAAAGAAGAGAGAGTACACCAAATTATGGAAGCATGTTTTCAAACAGGAGTTTAATCTGAAAACATTGGAATTAATTACTGTTACCCCCTGAACCTAATTCATACTGGTTCGTGCTAACCTGATTGATGTCCATATGATGCTGAAAAAACACAAACGCCATTAGGAGAGCCAGATCCCAAAAGCTCATTAAATTAAAAGGGCAGCATCCAAGTCAAGTAAATCTAATAGTGAGTTAGTTACATTCTGCATTGTAAAAGACTGCCAGGCAGTAGTACAAACATGCACATAACGTTTTAGATTATAACCCAGCTGCAGTGACTAATAGTGATTTTCTGTCAGGTTTAATATGTAGTCTCCAATAAAAAGCATTTCATTGAAACAGTGAATTCTTTTGTCGTGTGTAATACTATTATATGCTGTCATTATATTATTGACAGTCATCTTTTTATTTTCAAATATAAAACACAAACTGATTTTTTCTGAAAAAATTTGAAAATGACATTATTGTACATTTCAAGATCATGTGTGTGACCAGTGAACAAAGTAGCAGGTTAATTAATTTTACATCCACAATGTGTCACACATACATCCACTATTTATCTTTGACTTTTTCTGAGTGTGTGTGTGTGTGTGTGTGTGTGTGTGTGTGTGTGTGTGTGTGTGTGTGTGTGTGTGTGTGTGTGTGTGTGTGTGTGTGTGTAGGAGAAAGTGAAAGAGATTATCTTATCTTTAATTCAGATCTATTTTCAGTTTGAACTAAAACTCATCTAAGTAGATCAAATATCATCTCTGCTACACTTTTCTGTTTGAAAACCAGTTTAAAGACAGTAAAGCCACCAACTACCTGACACAGTAGTCTACTATTAATAGATCCCTGAGAATCATCTATTAATATATCATGTCAACAATGCCATGCAAAATTTATCACTTGTATCAATTGTACTTCCTGTTGTGTAGAAGCTATCAGGGCTAGAGAGGTTACATGTTTTAAGTTGTTTGTTTAGGTAACACTATGATCCAGAAAAGTTTTGTAGCAAGCTTATCTGAAACACTTATCTGTGAAGAAAGGCTTGTGGCAAAGACTTTTATTTTTATTTTTGCCTGCTACTAGTCAATGGTCACCTCTCTCTTTAAGGATGAAGGAATAAACAATTATTCTCTGTCGCATCTAATACAGACAGATCATCACAGATGTATCTATGTGCCCTGGAAATTATGTTTATAATGCTAATTTGTTTTGCCAGATATGTTTTGAGGAAAATGTCATATGTCATGGCCCACGTGCAAACACACAATTTGTGCTTTTAGTTTTTGGAACATTTTACAACACACATTAAAAATAAAACACAGTTGTACCTATGGGTCAATTTAAAACCATGATCACAAACTACTCTGCTCTAAATTGCTCATGAATGCAGCTGCTTTTAACTGTGTTTTCTCGTTGATAATTATTTTTGTGTGTATTTATTCTGTTTTAAGTGCACAATCACATCACTGAAAATTGAGGCCATAACCTCAGTGATTCTTTGAGATTTTAACCTGTAAAAACAGATTTTTTTTTTTTTGTAATTAACACACAGTTGCTCATTCACAATCCAGGAGTTAAGGAGCAACATTATGTTTGGAGTCGTGTTTCTGACTACCTAGCAACTGTAAGTAGATATTCAGTCTCTATTAGCTCTATTTTTGGTCTCCTTAAAAAAATAAACCTGGCAGTTTAGCCTCCATATGCTTCACTATATTCACCAGCTGGTGACAACTATGTGTGTCTGTTTGCTGCTGAGCTGAGCAGGTAGTTAACAGTGGGACTGTACAGCATTTTCACCATAAACAGCGCCAGCTGCACCCAAACTGTTGCTATGAGAGCAGTGAGAATGAACCAGAACAGTGAAGTTGAAAGTGGATGACTGAATAAGACACTTCTTTGAATCTCCATTATAGCAGCTTTCAAGTCAGGGAAAGGAAGTGGTTTTGGTAAAATGGTTCTAAATACATGTTGTGTCTCATGTATCAAGTCATTCACAAGAGACTTTTTCAATATTAAACCAAAATCACAATTTTTCCCTGTATAAAGAAGCATAAAGAAGTTTTACCTTGCTTCAGTGGCAGGTTATTGTGGAAAAGAAATGAAATACATCAGCAGTGAACATTTTGCTGACTATTCAATATGAGCACTTTGAATAATTCTATCGATAAACAAATACAATCCAGATGGCATTTATCTCAAATGCCTTCTGAAAAAGGAATTTACCAAAGTGCAACACTAAATGTTACTGTTATTGGAATACTTGATCTGAACACTATACCAGTAATCAAGAAAGCACTATCCATCTCTGCCAGGTTCCCACTCCCACAGGGAAAGCAGTGCAGGAGAGTCTAATGATGGGTGCTAGACTATGCATTTGTCCTCCTTTTCCTATGCCCGATTTAAAGCCTAAAGCAAGACAGGGCTAAGATAATGCTTCCCCAGACGCTAGCCGGAGTTATTGAGCTACTGCTGCTCATGTAATATATCTGCTTAGGCGATATTTATTACTACTATAACTAAAGAACAAAGAGCCAATAACCTTCATTTTACCCCTTTGTCCAACAAAGAGGACCCATTAGCTATTCCCCTCTGTACTGTGCTTACAGTATATTTTACAGGACCTGACCACATTGTTCAGTTGCCATTTAGTTTATTTGGTCATATTAATGTGAACAGCATCCTTGAGGTATAAATTACCATTAGCTCAGTATCTACAAGTCTTTCAGGGCAACATAAAAAAGATTATTGCAAAGTGTAGCTTACAGTGTAGATCTCTCTGCTGGGATGTCAGATGAAATTGTTGAAGCCATGATGCATTTTAAATTTATTTGGTTAAGTTTGGCTTCACCTTGTGGTAGTATCAAAAAAGACACAGTCACAAAGCTTGCATGTTAACATGCCAGCAGGTCTGGCTTCACAATTTACAAGAACTTGCTCAAGGTCAAAGTTAAGTAGAAACTCCTCCTACCCATCCATCCCCAGCCCTAAACCACTGCCACTTCACCTCTGGCCTTTCCTGTCCAGGGAACTGCTAGTTAGCAGAGACTCTTTAATCTTATTCTTATCTTTTCTCCAAATACTCCAACTTCATCCAATTTGAAGATCTGCACCTTCTTTTATACACATCTCCATCTCACCTGTAAAATAGACAGAAGTGAAAATTACCCTGCGTCACCACTGGTTATTTATGGGTTAAACAAGTGGGTGTGTGAAGTTGAAAGTGCAGGTAAATGGAACCGTGAGAAGAATAAGTGTGTGACTACGATGCCCTGTTCCTCCCCGTCATCGCTCACTGCACTCTGCTGCCTTTGGCCTTTTAAGCTCATTCTTTGAATCCAGGGCTTTTCTCCACTCCAAGATGCATTTGCTTGCACAGACACGTGTGTGTATGTGCATATGAGGCATTGTGTGCATGCATTAGTGATTGAATGTGCATAATACACAGTGTGCGCACATGTGCTGTCTGTTTGAATGCATGTCTACATGTGAGTAACTGATGCATTTACCTGATTTACCCACAGATTTATTTATTCATATTTATTTATGCACACACTACCGGTCAAAGGTTTTAGAATACCCTATATTTCCAGTTTTACTGAATTTTAAACAGCTCAGGTCCAGTGAATAACTTTACATAGTACAAAGGTAAGCAGTAAACTGCCAAAGGAAAAAAAGGTCACCAAGCGTTGAAAAATCATGTACATTTCATAGAAAACAGACCATATTTAGGGATTGCAGAAGTGGTTAAATGCACAATATGACATGGTGAAATAGCATGGGAGTAGTCTTCACCACCAGTTGCTGCTATTGCAGTCAACTTCTCCCAATTAGGATTCCTTTATTATTAATCATTCAATTAACAGAAGCCAAACTACCTGCAGAGGTCTCCTTCTCTCCAAAACAAATGGACACAGTGATTAAATGCAGTAAAAATACTGAAGCACTTTCTATTTAAAAATCTGTGTTTCTCTGATGTTGTCTGGGGGACACAGGGCATCTCGGAGGGGCTGCAAGTCAAGCTGCTGCTAACGTTTGCCTGTCTCAGAGCATGATTTGCTGGGATAATCAAAGAACAACTGTGTTGAGTAAGATCAACAAGATCATTCACTTCACTCACCGCCATTGTACAATATCTGCACCATGCAGCTCCAAAGTAGAATTATTTTAGCCAATTATTTCAGGACTTTTACTATACAGACCTCAGATAAAATACAGTGGTCCAGATCTTGATGATCTCAGTGGTTGGTATGGCCATGGATGAACTGGGCAGAAGGTAAAATGGAAGCAACCTACAAGTGCAACACATGACACAATGTAAATTTCAGTAACAAAAAAAATGCAAAAATGGAGGTGTTATAAAACTTTTTACTATACTAATAATAATAAATTTTATTTATAAGGGCCTTTCAAGACACCTAAGCACACTGCACGAATCGAAAAAGACATTCAGAACCTAAAAGAGATTTTAAGTGTAAATGTGTGAGAACAGTAGCATCTTCTTGCATGTAATACAGTATATCTACTGTATGTAACCATTTGTTCTGGTGTGTACGTGTACTTGTTAAAAATATCACTCATAGGTGAAAGTGAAATGTAATAAGCTATTCAGTCACTTCCCCTACTGTACCTTTAGCTTTGTGAGCTCAAGTACGATAGTACAGGGAAATTTTAATTGCCTCCCTTTATGTTTGCACAGTAAACCGTTTCTAAGAGCAACTCAAGTTTAAGTGTGAGGTTAGGCATTAAAATTTGCAGCAGCTGTAGGTTTTTGGGTTATCCAAAGATTTAAAAATGAGTGCAGTGTTTGGGATTAGAGAACTCGGACAGACTGTAAAATAAAAAATGGGTCCCCATAAAGGTAGGAAAAAATAAACATGTTAACACAAAGGGGTTGGGGGTGTTTGAGCAAGTACGCATGTTTCAGCGTTCTAAAACATCTTCCATCCATATTCTGATGCACGTGTCAGCCTCGGGGTATTTATATGGTGTTTATATTGAGTTTATAGCTCAGCATATCAGGGATTCATATAGTGCATTGCATGTGAAGTGCTTCTATGTGTCAGAGGGAAAATACATAATCAGTAGTTTATCAAAAAGGCCATGATGGTGCAAAGGAATACACCAGGGGTGTGGGTGTGTTTCTGATGGCTGCAGTATTTCAGACTATAATCAAATTAGTTGAGAGGTGACTGACAAATATTTTCCCTATGCCTTCTGCATTAAGATACCGTCCTTATCTGAGTCAAGTCATAATTTCTCCCTACACAGTCCAGTGTCATATGGGACTGAAGTTGTTTAATAATATTTATCTTTTTATCAGTCTGCAAGTCACCGCATTGCCCTCAGATGTGGCCTCGCTGTTGATGAGGTTAAAACTGTCAAACAGTTTTGGTGCTCTTTGGCTCTGTCTCCCCCTAAGGCCAGTCATTATGCCCATTTTGTCGCCTGTCTTTTCTAGTGTGCTGTCTTGCCGAGTCCCAGTAGCAAATTGCTTAAAAACACCAAAGAAAGAGGACATGAGGAGAGGGAGTCTGTGGCCTGAAGAACTCTATTTGGGGTTATGATAACACTACACAGGGTTATTATTATCATCATCATCATTCCTGATTAGAAATGCGATCTTCAAAGAGCCCGACAAGAGGATTTGACAAAAGAGGTGCCAGGGGACAAAGATCTGCCCCTGAATAAAACAGTGAAGGCTTCGCTAAGTGTGAGTGTGTATGTGTGTGTAGGAGAGGTTGTGGGGATCTATGTCTAACAGTATTCCTCGCTACAGGACGCTCAGAAAGCTGTGATACAGTGACTCTGGAGGCAACTCAGGCACAATGTGTCACAGTTACCCCTGTTGGTGCAGTGTAGCGCTGCTGCACAGCAGAATCATGTCAGTGTAGTTAGGGACCAAAGCAGTGTCGTAACCTTGAAAATAACTGGGATTACACACGGTCCCTGCCAGATGCCAGAATAGTTTTAGATGCTGTCTTGTTTCTTCACTCATATTTTGTAGTGGCAGACACTGTAAAAAGACTAAGAGTCAACAGCTATTGTACAGACTCTCCAAGGCTGCATTTAGGCACAGCGGTACTGTGGTATGTTTACCATGTTAACCATCTTTTAGATTGCTAACATTTGCTAATTAGCAATTAACACAAAGAACAACTTAGGCTGAGGTTAATGTCTTTAGTTTTTGAGGAATTTGATCATAAGGATGAAAAGTACATGATCAAAAGTCATCACCAAGTCAAATTGTTGAGAGATATTTCAGTTTGGACCAGTGGTGAACTGACTAACAGTAGCATAGCTAAAAACAATGCATCATCTCACTGAAGATAAAACTGTCGAGTTTAATAAGCATGTTTTGCAAATATTTTAAAATGCATCCATATGTAATTGTTTAGCAAAATTATTTGAAAAATATCTGGTGTTTTGTTTTAATGGGCTTTATGTCTTCTACACTTCTCTTTTCTTGACACCTCCCACAGTCTTTCTTTCATGTGTTGATGAGCTTCATTATTTCATATTTCAAAATCTAAGTTTCTACCCTCTGATCTCAAACAAGACTCCATTTTTGTTTTTAGTTTGACATTTCAAAAGACTCCACAAAGGAGATTTACAAGCAGAAGTTTGCTTCATAACTCAGAAAACAGAAAACAGATTTAGACCACTTTTTCTATAATGTGCAACCTTGAATGTATGACTTTGTTAATAAAGTCTAATCTGTTAGGAACATATTGGTGCACAACTGATTTCATCATGTAAATCTAACAGATAAAAGGGTCTTCTGAATACTAAAATACAAATGAAATATTAAACTATGGTCTCTAAACAACACTCTACAAAGCTGTAGAGATGTTGTGATGTGTACATTTTATCTGGATTTTAATGTTGATCACCTTTCAGCAAAATTTAAACAAAACTAAATTAAAAAAAAAAATTAAATTAAAATGTTCAATTTTCAATCTTCAATAATAGTTAATGAATGTTTTGAATTAATCAAGTCATTATATATTTTCAGTGCAGACAATGGTGTGATTGAATTAGCACAGGCAAACTCTCATATTAAAATGCACCACCACACCATTCTTATTTACATAATTAGAATATGCAAGCAAAGCCTTCATCCCATCTTTCTGTAACTACATTCGTGAGCTGCTACAAATGTTTGATTAGGATATTGGAGTACATTATCAAACATACAAGGAGGATTTGAGGGAGATTATCCTACAGCTCAATAGAAAAGTTACAAACATTCAACTTTGAGGTCAAACTGTTGCAACAGTGTTTGTAATGTCTCACCTACAAACAAAGAGACAAAGTGGATCACAGGTGACCTCAAGGGGTACTTTTACATGTCAGGGTACTTCTGCAGTTGCCAGGTGAGATCTGGAAAGACTGAGCAGCAGCTCATATCATTTGACAAAATAAAAATTATGATTTGAATCATAACAAAGGTTGGAAACTACTGATCTAGTGGGTAAAGAAATCTAAAGACAACAAATCAACAAGCTGAAGCTTTTGGGAGCAAGAAACTCAATGTCTCCCAGCTGTAGGGATGATCCTCTGAAGCCGATTGATCCCTGACCTCCCTGTGGACCAGGGGACAAGAGAAAAAAGGATTCTCCCTTCAGGAAGTCAACTCGTGATTGCAGAAACACACGCTGTCCCCATGTAATGCGCTCTGCTTTGGAGCACACATCAGTCACACACCGCTCAGTTCATTATTCTGCCTGTAGGGAGACTCCCGTGGGGGACCAGTTTCATCACAATCCACGCAAACCATCCACACCTCCCCTCACAGATGACCGAGTTCTGGTTTTAAAAAGGAGACAATAAAGAAAAAAAAAAAAAAAGAGAATCCCACATTTCTCTTTTTGTACCACTTCCCCTTGTCCATCTCCTATTGGTATGAATTACATTTCAAAAGAGCTGCTGATTTATTTTTAGTCATGAGACATACTCATACTCATCCCTACAAGCTTTGTTAATAGAGATTCTGGCTCCACTGTAAGTGCCTGCCTGGGGATTGCTTTCTAGATTTAGTTTGGCCCTCACCTAATCTTCTCTGCACTGTTTCTTCCCATCACATCATTCTTGCTCTATTTCTCCTCATCTCTGTCTTCCTGTCTCTCTGTTTCTCTGACAGTGACTTCCTCTCTTTTT
Source organism: Trachinotus anak (assembly GCF_046630095.1). Taxonomy (NCBI): domain Eukaryota; kingdom Metazoa; phylum Chordata; class Actinopteri; order Carangiformes; family Carangidae; genus Trachinotus; species Trachinotus anak. The sequence goes on along the minus strand of NW_027273858.1, from coordinate 7,823,399 downwards.
TTTGTGTGCGCGCTCCTTAGAAGCAGCCAGCAGAGGAGGAGTGTAGCAGGTCTGTATGATTATCCATCCAGGGAAAGGCAGTGAGCTTTGTTCACTCACTCTCTAACTCAGCCCACAGCCAGTTTGCCTATCTGTGATTAAATTCATCAACAGCCTCCCCCTCTCACGCACACAGACACATGAATCCCCCCAGAGAGTCACCATCAGAGGTCTGCCTCTCTATTAGAGATAGCTTCACAGACGGAAACCTCCTTTACACTGAGTTCAGTGAACGTCTACACGTTGCCCATTTAAGCTTACATTCTCATCTCTTCCACTGTAAAAGCAGAGGTTGTAGTGTTGTGCTTTGACCATAAACATCACATGAATTCAGCTTTTTTTTTTTTTAAATTTATGCAAACTTGCAGACTGTGTTGCCCAATAGGCTATTACAAACCAAATTGATATTATGCAAATACAGACAAAAAATGAGCACAGGGGATGAGAGTTGTACTATTGGGATGGTCCAAGGCTGCCAGCAGTATGAATTTATTGTGTCCTGGCATGTGGAGCTGTAGGAAGCAACAGCAGGGGGGGGGTTTATCCCTCTCGGTGCAGCCTGGAGCTCTGCTGGAGTTTTAGATCTGGTGATTAGGCTGTGAGGTCGAGCTACTCAGCGGAAATCTCCTCTGAATTCGGAGGAAGCGCTGAAGGCATGTTCTTCACTGCATCAGAACAGGAGGAAAAAAAAAGTTCTTTTTTTTTTTTTTTTTTTTTAGATGCAGGCTCAGATACAGCTGGCCAGTACACAAAAGATGAGATGACTTCAAGGTTCTTTGATTTGAATCCAGTCTCTCATTGCGAGACGTCTGATTGAACACTTTACAGAAGGGCTGATGCCTTTTACACAGGTCTAAGAGTTTTTTGCCTTGACTGAACTTTGTCTCCGTGTATCTATGTTTCAGCATCTGTCTACAACCTTGAATGTCTCATTTTTTTTATTTAGTTCATTCATTTTTTATTTGAGTTCTGCAACAAAGAATGATTTGTAACACACACACACACACACACATTGAGAGAATATATATATAAATATAAATATAAATAAATAAATAAATAAATAAATAAATAAATAAAGCAACCACACGCCAATTTGTAATATTACTCACAACCCCCATGAAAATAACTGGTTGATATGCAAATTCCCTGGATTCTCATACTGCAGAGGAAGACATGCCCAAGGCTGTATTTCCACCTAAGGCACTGCATTATTCACAGGATAATTCTCTGTGGGTTTTGGTGAACAGCATGAAAACACCCTTCCATCCTGGACAGATAAGGTATAAATCTGACATGATACACTTATCCCTCAGGTCTGGCTGCCCTGTCTGTAAAGAAAACACTCTGTTCTCTCAACCAATGTTACAGGCTGATGTTCATGTGTGAAAGCAAGTACTGTGCAAATGTTTTACAGCATGAACACATGGATATTGAAATCAATAAAATACTTGTTTCTTCTCTCAGCACTTGTTTGTGCTGAAAGTGAAAGTGTAAGATATTCCTGAGGCAAATATATTTGGATGATGCCTTCCATGCTACCCCCACCCCGCCTCTAAACACCAGGGACCAGGGCCTTTCCTGCAGCTGTAAATTAGTTGTGAGGCAAACTGCAGCTCAGACCAGGTGCTAAATGGGGCCTGGTGTTTATATTCAAAGACCTTTTTGGACAAAGCAGGGATAAGTGCTTCTTAAGGGCATGAGAGAGTGACACTGGAGATTCCACAGGCCCCTCTCGCAGCAGAGGGCTGCTGTCCCGCATTGACGGGTGCTTAACCTCTAGCACTCTCTTTCAGCCTACCTGGATATAAATACAGAGGAATATCAAGATGGGATTAAAAAGGAAAGGAAATCCGACATCACTTTTAGATTGACACACTGAGGATAGAACTGCCACACTGAAATGTTGAAGACATAAGCTTTTCACAGCTACATATCCTTCACAGTGAGACTCCCTTCACATATCTTAAAGCCCCCTCCTTCTGACTGCCTCTTCACCATGCTGCTCCATAGACTCTTGCAAGAAAACATGTGTAAGCGTGACGTTTCCTTACTTTATTTTTCTTTTCATGTGTATATTTGTACTCTTACCGATTTACTATTGTTTTTTTATAGTTGAATTCTGCCAATTCTAAGTGTGCTAAACGTATAATATTAATATTTAATATGTGATGTTTGGTCTCATTATAGTCACCAGGGCATCAGGGCAAGAGTTCTTTATTCAATACGATTACTTAACAAAATGCAGTTATTTGGGAACTAGTCTTAAAAGCTACCTGGCTTCTGCTGGACAATGTGACCAGAGGGGACGTGACTATTGATTCTTTTACTGATTTCCATGTTACCAGTGCTAGGTGTCCCGTTCTGCCTCTGTGTTGCTGCACCGCCAATCCTCCACTGCTGGATCATCACCCTCACTCACTTACTTACACTAGACACCGTCATGCTGAATCAGCTGTTCCACAGACATACACATACCTCTTTCTGCTAACTGGGTGAATTCAGAAATTACAATTGGCTTCTCTATCCAGAGTTGATTCTAAATTTACCTCTGCTTTACCAGTAGCGCCCAGTAAAGGTCACATTAATTTGGTTTATTCCCCTGTTGTAATATTTTCTTCACTGTAGTACCATTGTTGTGTTGTTGTTGTGTCAATCTTAGTAGTGCGTTGTAATAATGCTTTTAAGTTTAAAGTTGTTGCCTTTGTTTTCTGTAACTTACTTTCAGTCACTGTGTGTATCCAGTTCCCATGTTGCTTGTTCTATCTAAGCTTAAAGTTATTTTGTGCGTCATAGACACTCTTGACTCATCACCAAGAGAAACTGTTAGTTTTGTTATCATTTGTCAAATAATGAAAATGGATCCAAAATCCTGATTAACGCCATATTTCCCCAAATTGAGTTAATTTTCCCTACATATGTTTGCTGTGTATAAACATTTGATTCATTTAGGGATCTAAAGGGAACAAAAATTCTCTTTTCATTAATTATAGTCTTTATATTGCTCACATGTTAATTTGTCTTTTGCTCAGCATGGTTGTTTTCATAGTGACATGATAAATGGCAATTGGATAGTGGAAGAGAGGCAGTGTGTATTGAATACATTGAAAAGATCTATGCACCACTATACACCAAACACAATGCCAGTGTTCTCAACAGAGATGTGAAAGGAGGGGTGTCTCTTGTTTAACAAATCACATAGCCACCCTCTAAAAGAAACCAAGCACTGCACATGCTGCATCAGGAATCACCGCAAGAGATTAGAGACGTGTTAATATATTGTGACACATGCACATACCTAAGTGAAAACCGTTCATTATTGCTGAAACATTCAGAGTGTTAGTATGACTTTGTGTTAGAGCATTAAACTTTGTGCAGCGTTTGACCAGATATGTGGATGTCAGAGAGTACGCAGGATTTGAACCCTCTCAAGGCTTTTTTCATACAATGACTTCTGTCACTTTTCACCAACACCTGCAACACCATGAATGCCTTTGAGGAAAGAAAGTATGTGCCTTTGTCCCCCATGTCTACAGCTGTCCTTCCCAACTCGGTCAGCCTTTCAACAATTTGGAACAACCTTTACAGTGGAAGGATGGCACTTCAAACACACTACTTTCTTTCAAACTTACCCTGGCCTTAAAACTTAATTTGTATGTCTGTGGGGTTCCACTTTACAGCTACAGAGAAGAGTCAAAGCCTATGCCTGCAGTGGCTACAGAGGTACTGTGTAATGACTGCAAGATATGCGGTTGGTCAGCTTGTGTTCCCTTACACAAGTCTGTGATGCTGGCAAAGACTGTGGAGAGTGCAGAGAACATTTTCAGGAGAAGACGTCTGCTATTACACATCTATCAGACATCTCCACTGCAAACTCTCTGCTCACCACGATCGCTGCTCTCTATCACAATGAATGAAAGAACAACAACTGCACAGAATATTTTCATGCTCCGTGCTGAGGCAAAGCAGAGCTCAATGCCATCTCAAGTATCACAGAGTGAATGAAAGAATCTACACAGAGGGAGTGTGTGAAAAATAAAGTACACTCCCTGATCACATATAACGGTCTAGTATTATGATTGTGATATCAACAACAACAACAACAAAACCTACACAATGCCATGGATCACACACCTTGTATCAAACATAAATCCTGGTTCAATCAATAAAATTGATGGTGGATTGACAGTAAATTTTCACCAATTTTGATAACTGACCAGTCATGAGTGATTCCTCAGTATATCAGTAAACAAGTATATGGCTGAACTGTCTATGGTCAATGTGTGAACTGTTGTGGTCTGGCCAAAAAAGCCAAACATTTACGGCTTGTTAAAGAGGATTTAATGCTTCATTCAAGTGAGAAAATATTCTAAATAGAATATGTTCAGATTTTGCACTGTTGGCTAGACAAGCCTCACACTTTGAAGAAGCCTCTTTGGGCCTTGGGGGCATTTTCTAAGGGCAACAAGTAAATTATGTGATTTTGCACAAAAAAAAAAAAAAAAAAAAAGAATTATACTGTTATTATAGACGATCAGGTTGTTTTTTTATGTAACTACCTTGAACTCAGCACAGTCTGTCCGTCCTGCATTTTTCCTCAACAGCAACAAACTCATTTTTGATTAAAATACATCCATCACTACCTTTCAACATTCAACAGTACATTCATCTATGTGAGGACACAACCTGAGCACTTTAAGGTCTGTCTGTATTTTTTTTAAACCAGAAAGTTCCTGCATTTACACAAAGACCAAATACAATTAGATTTCCCTTTTGTTTTGTTGCCTACAACGCCATCAATGTAAAAACAGTCCATAAGAGAAATATGGGTTAACAATGCAAAGACTAAGAGATTAATTGGTTAATGATAAAATAATTGACAGACTGTCAACAAAAATAATTGTTAGTCACAGCTCTACTGTTAGTGATGCAGAATTCTTTAATTTAGGTGTCTAATCTTATGAATAATTGCCACTATTAAATTTCTCATTAGTCTCAAAGTTTACATAGCCCTGTTCCTATTATTGAACATCTCAAGTACTTGATAATTACAGTTCTCTTTCTCTATACAAACAAGGAAAAAAATTATAGTGAGGTACAGTACACTACAGCAACACACTGTCACGGAAACGTAAAAATGCGTATGCAGCAGTGCCTTGTGGAATCTGACTGGCTGTCCTGATGACCCCATAGATCATCTGTGCAAGCAGCTCATTACAACCTCTGGTAGGCAATCTCTGGTGATTGGTGTAATTATGACGGGAGCAAAGGAGGAAGTCAACTGACGTTGTATTTTGAGCAACACAGTCTGTGTATGGAACACAGGACTTTCACACAAGAGACTGCTGTTTGTTTCTTGTTTAAAACCAATAGTCTGTGTTGTTTCTTTTGTCCCTGACCGTTCCACAGCCTGAACAACAATGTACTTATTTTAACCCAAACCACAAACTTTCCTAAACCTAACCAAGCAGTTTTTGTGCCTAAACTGAACCATTATGGGTTGTACCGGTTTAGAAAAAAAAACCTACATGGTTGTTAGGTTGGAGAACTGGTTGTGTGATAGCAATGTGCCTACCATCTGATTCCTTCCAGTGCAATGAACATGTTTTTTCTTTACGTCTACCATAAACGTAACCACTGTTTACACCCCAAGCATTACTGGATCTATTTTCAGGTATGATAGGCAAGCTAGAGGACTTCTATGTCAAGAAAATTAGCTGCTTTTAATCTAGCATTTCCTTCGAGGTGCTGCTTCTGAAGCAGTTCCTGTAAAGTGCCTCCAGCACAGCATTTAAGCACTTCACTGGGAATTCTTTAATTGCATCACTCGGCAATCATGACACACACTGATCCCCCTGGGAAGATGAGTGTTTCTTTCCATTTGTGTCAATCAAATTTGCTGCGCTTAACCCCTGTCACATGTCACTCATCCAATTAAACACAGTAAGTAATGAGGAATGCCAACAGAGGAACTCTCACAGGGTGTAACGGGCCAGCTGTATTGATTTTCAATAACAATTCAGTAATTTGTGCGTTTTAGCTAGGAAAACTGGATATGTAATCATTTCAATACCTGTACTGTACATGTATACATAGTCAGTATGTACATAATCAAATTTCATCAATTGAAACATGTTATGAGGTTTCCATCTAATGTGAGATGAAGATTTCATACTTCCACTTGTCACTTAATAAGTTAATTAATTAAGTTTCATTTTTTACATCCTGTCTTATTTATTCTATTATGCAGTCTGTAAAGCACTTTGTATTGCTGCTAAGTATGAAACATGCTCCATTGAGAAACTGCCTTAATCTTGCATTAAAAAAGGGAAAAACCGTTTGGTGTAAAACCCACAGCAAAACTCTGGGGCTCAACGAGGGAAATGTGCACATCAAGGTTTCCAGGAAAACTGTGCAAACTCCACCTGCTGATTAAGAAGTGGTGTTTCCACAGTAAAGAATGAAGTATGAGGCCCAACCACTGAAATATGTATTAAAACTGAAAATAACCCTCTGAGGTAGCAGAGAGTCAGTGAGTATAAATTGAATATTTAACTGGCCTTGTACAAAACAAAGGCTGACAAAATATGCCTCAAACTCAGATATGAATCAATTCAATAAATATTAAATTTGTATCATAACTGAGTTCATGTCTAAGAATTACCACAAGACATCAGGGCTGATTAGAAATGACTTAGGGTAAGTGCAACTTCTTGATAAAACTATTGTCTTTCTAGGAAGCTGGTTCAAATAATGTATCTCTCCTCATTTGAAGGTCTCCAGTCTCCCCTGCCATTCTTAAATTTGCTAACTCCAGTGTCTCCTCCCAGCACTCATCTGTCTTTACCTACTTACAGCAACTGTTGCTAGGTAACAGTTCAGACCTGCATGTGCATATTAAGTTTTATATTAAAACAATGTTCAGTGGTCAACAAAATAATAATTAAATGAAGCATCATGGAAAAGTACTACTGAAATTCTGTTTGTAAGGCAAGTTGCTTTCCCCAGTTCAATATTTTAATATGTTGACAAAAAATTAAACTGTAATGCATTACACTACTTTATCAGTAAGAGGAGTAATTTAATCAGACTAATGCATTATTTAGTAATGAATTAGTCATGTTAAGTATCAGTCTTCAGGGTGATCAGTCTCCCTTTTGCCTTACATGACCCAGAAACCCGTGACTGAACTGCTCACAGTAAATATTCTGCTTTGTAACCAAAACCTACAGGGGATTTCTAATTAGGTAAGGAAACAGCACAACACAGAGAGTAGAAGACGGGATGCAGAAGGAGGGTAGTGGAGGAAGCGTGGAGGATGGGGCTGATTGGGGAATGAAGAGAGAGGAAGTAAATAACTGGAGAGAGGTGGGAAGAGAGAGGTGAGACGGAAGGGAAGACAACAGGAAGACTGGGAATTTATCAATTAATCATAACACAACGGCTACTACAGACAGCCTTAGGAATAGCACGCAGGGAAGGGGTTTCAATGATGTGAGGAGAAGTAGAGTGGGACAAACAGAAACACAGAAAGAAACAAGAAGTAGATGTACATTTGCACATGGATGGGTTTTCACATCAAGAGATTGGATAGAGAAATTTGCACATAAAAAGACCAACAATGAAACTGGATTGAGGGAATGATGGTCGGGGAATAAAAAATCCCCACACAGGCCTCTTAAGCATGATCCGAGAAGGCAGCATGGCCACGTTCCAGCCATCTTGTGCCTACATACCTGCCTGTCAACCTGCCAGCTCTGCATATCCCGTGGATGATGTTCCAGAGGGGCCAGGCTCCGTGCCGACACATTCCAACACAGGGGCCCTTTGAGTAGGCATGAGACGGTGGTTATGTGGCCAGGGACCAGTCTGGGTCAGCCAGCACTGCAGAGCTAATACGTGCCTAGACTTTTACCACAAAGCCCCACAGGCCCCACAGTCAATGAGCCCAGAGATTGCTGTGCCTCTTTCACTTTGGGAGCTCAGGATCTGAGAGTGAGAGTGCAGGGGCGAAGCCACAGTGCCTTGGAATGAGAAGTAAAACAAACAGACGTTTTAGTGGAGGATACAGCTGGCTGCTTCCTCACCTTGCAAGCCTCTGATGTATATTCAACATTAACAGAACCATGGCACAGTACCACATACTGTATCCTCTCGCCTGTCAGCCCTGGCTAAAATTTATTTTAAATACAACGTGAAGCTGAAATCAGAGTGTTTCAACAGGATTCCTCTCTCTGTACCTATTTGCAATTCACACAGGCAGTGTGGTCCTCCTCCAAATCATACTTGCAAATGATGCATGGGAGTGTTGGTAAGTGGGTTCACAGGGATGTTGGGATATAAGCTAGAGACCACCCGGCCAACCACATCAAAACCAGTGTTTCAGGAAATACTCCATTGAGAAAAACATTGCAGAGCGAGTTTACTCAAGGCAGTTAAGTGACTGTTGAAGTGGCAGTGCTGTCCAAGTGACAGATAAAGATGTGTAACGTTTTTACTGTTTGAATCTAATAAATGCAGAGAGCCAAAGTCCTGCTTTCTACCCTCAGCTAGTTACTGTTGATGATACTCCCTCCATTTTTAGATTAGAAAGATTTAAAGATAAGAAACACTTTGAATAACACAAGCACACATACCTCATTCCATGTCTTTTAAAGCCAGTGCAGATCTGTGGCCTGATCGCGCAGGCGTTTTCATTTAACCTGAGCAGGTGTCCAATCAGCCGAACACCTGCGTGAATGTGCAACAAGTTTAAATGTACTGACACAACTGAATGAAAAGACAGGAAATAATTCAAATCAAAAAGGCAAAAAAAAAAAAAAAGAATCTTTTTTTTTTTTCCATTTTACCCTTTCAAATAACAATTGATGAGTGTATTCAATAATTCAAGAATTTAATTTCAATAAAATTCAATAAAATATAAATATCACCTTTGCATGGTTTGTCCAAACTTGTTCTGGAGTGAGGATGTAATTTGGCCTTCTTCTATTAATTAATATTTATCTTCTAAAGACCTTACACACTGCAGTATGACCATACGTTATTACTTAAACTGAGCAGAGAGAAACGAAAACACCTGAGTGAATACAAGAACTTTAAGTGTATTGACACAATTAAAAAACACGTACAGTAAAATAATAAAACAAAAAAAAAAAAAATCTGTCAGCTGACAGTGTTGTGGTTTTACACTGCTCTTCGGAGTTGGGGAAGTTTAACCAGAATACTTTCACTTATCTAATGCCAATTTGCACAAGCGCCTTGTTTTGTAAAAGTTAAACATGTTGTTTAAAAATACTTCACTTTTGTATGGCTTGTCTAAGTTTGCTTGTGGGGTGTGACCAGTGTTAGTCACACCTTCACTCAAGTCTTCTGACACCCTCTAAAATGACATTTCCACAGTTATGATAGAACCAACAATAGCCAATATTTCAGCTTCTCAGATTAAACTATGAAAGAAAGCCTCAATCATACTGAGCAATGAAAGTCAGTGGAACCGAAAGGGCAATCTTCAGTGCCATTCTATTTAAAAATGTAAATATGTTTGAAGACACTGACAAAGATTTTTTAACCTTTGGTCATCGCTTTTGTTCTTCTTCAGCATTAGCAGAACAGATGAACCTCTGATTCATCTACATAAAAGCAGGGGTTCACATAGCTGTGAGGTAGATGCTTGTGTTTAAAGGCACCGATTCACTGCTATCACAGGTTGAAAATATCCAGGTCAATTTCATGATAGACTGATTCAGAGTTGTGTTGGTGTGTTTGCCTGAACATCCTACAGCTTCTTGATCACTGCATGCCCTCCGAAACCTGATTCTCCACGACAACCTTTTTTTTTTTTTTTCTGTCAAATCACAGTTTACTGCAGGGTGGAAATTATCATCACTGCTTCTGAAGTATCAACATGAAATGTTCATCACTGATGGCCACTGGATTTTTTTTTTGTTTGTTCGTTTTTTTTTTATGTGAGCACAATATTTTTCAAAGAATCTTAGAGGTTGAACACTGTTTTGATTTTGGTGTGCAATGGCTTCAGGTAAGGCCCAGACTCACTGAGTGGTGGTGTGACCAGCATACTGAGTGACAGCACAACAATAAAGCAGGAGGAAACAGAGAGCAAGCAAGATGTTGGGATAAAAAGAAAATTAATGAGAGGTTTAAAATTAAATCAGAAATATGAGAGAAGAAAAGGCATTTAGCCAAAAATAACAATCACACGGTCAAATCCAACAATCCATCTTGATAGCGAGCCTGTTAGTATTGAACTTGGTAACACTGTACAACAAAGTACACAAAATTCTGAGCTGTCACAGAAATGCTTAATAATGGTGAGGAAACCATAAAGTAATGGTGCATTCCTTAAAAACTCAGCATGATTGATTACTCTATTTGAGGAGGCACCATAATAGAAATTATATGTGCATAATAAGGGAGTCATGATTGATTATTTGTCATGTGACATTTAGCAGCTGATTCCGAGCTAATTAACAATGGTCAATGTGCAAATTGATGGAGACTTTAGGAATTAGAAATCTGCTCTTAAGTTATCGTGCTGTTATCTACTTTACAGACCTTGATCATAGACTGTACTGATTCAGGAACAAGAAGATTTTGTATATTTTACTACTGCAGACTGAGGCAGGAGGCCATGGCTCAGCTGGTAGAGCAGGTTGGCTGCTGATCCCTGGATTGGCGGTTCGATCCCTGGCCCCTCAAACCCAGGATTACATCTGGAAGGGCAACTGGTGTAAAAACTGATGCCAGAAGAACTGGAGTTCAGCTGTGGGACAACAACAATGAGCTGACATACTGAGACTTTAAAGCTGCACTACAGATAAATTAGTATGTGTAGTATCTTTCTGCTCATTATTTTGGTTTCACAGACTGCAACTTTACTGTAAGGCAGCAGACTCCAAATGAATGCTTATGTTGCTCTACATCTGCTGGGTGTGAAAATAATCAGCTGTTTGCCATGTTGACTTTACAAGGTCCTTACATGTCAGTGTTGTGTTTACAGTTTGTTCTGCTACTCCAAGTGATATATAATGATTTGATGCTGCTTTAAGATAAACTGAGGGTTACATTAATATGAAAGTCAGATCCAAGGTAGATTGAAACATATTTGTATTATGTCATGTATCAATTGCACCAGCACTGTGTTGTATTGCCAAAAAGACTGTTCTGTAAATATCTGCTGTGCCACTTTGGTTATTTCATCCATCCATCCATCCACCCTCCATCCATTATCCATACCCATTTATCCTGTATGGGGTGATGGGGACCTGGACTCTAATCCCCACTCACATTGGATAAGAGGCGGTGTTCACCCTGGACAGGTCGCCAGTCCATTACAGGATGGACACGTAGAGACAGAGAAACATTCACACTCACAATCATACCTACAGGCAATTTGCGACTCACCTGTTCACCGAACCTGCATGACTTTGGACTGTAGGAAGAAAAGCAGCGCACCCAGAGTAAACCAGTGCAGATGTTGAGGTTATTCCTCTTGTTTTGGTTTAGATCTGCTGAAGAATCTGCCTCCTAGAAATGTTCAATGCTCTCTCCCAGTTTCGTCAAGGCAAAGGCCTCAACATTACAATTCTGCATCATTCTGTCCTGTCAGTTTCAAACATTTTCCCTGCCTTTTTAAGAGTATTCCTCAGCCATTCCAATCACCTGATCCCCACCTGCCTGCACACCTGCTCCCAATCCCCTCACCAACTCTCTAGTACATATTCCTGCTCACAAATACCAGTCCCTCGCCAGATTGTCTATTGTGCCACTCTAGCCATAGTGGTCCAGCTTGTGCTCTTGTTTGCCTGCCTGTCTGTTCCCTTTATGGATTTTTCTGTCTGATGTTGAACTTTGCTTTGAACTTCAACCACATCAATCATGCATCCTCCACCAAAAACATTACAACGGCTAAGTACTGCTGAACACTTGCACTGTGACTCAATGGATCTGTAATGACGCAGGTCAATAGGTTTACTTGGCATTTTTTTGCAATCTATAAACTTCAATCTGCTTGCAGTTCCTCCAAATCATTTTTTCCGTTACAGCCCTTATCTTTAAGGTGGTTCAGCATCACATCCTGAAAAACATCTTTAAAGAAAAATGTGTTTCTTTCACAGGAAATATTTATGCATTCTGCTGCATTAAGAATGCATGGAGGTCTATTGATTAAGGCTGGCCTCCACATTGATTTTGTTTGCAAGTTAAATCTGCCAAGGGTTTTGAACACTCGAAAAGATTTTCATAATTGTAAATGTGTCGATCAGTGCTCACATTTGAGTTAAGTAAATCTGATGTAATTATTTTTTAATTCTCAGGGATGATTATGACATTCCTGCGGCAACATTAATGAATTAGCTGTTTGATTAGTAATTTCATGCTGTGGTAGTGTACATTCTGTTTCTGCTGCGTTAAAAAGGCAAATGAATCTACTGCTGAACCAAAGCGAACGACTCTTGCATATCCTCCCCAGGTGTTACCCTCATATCTAAAATCCAAATCAGTTTTTTGCTGCATTGCTGTCATTATCGTTATCACTAAACCCTCACCTTTGTGTGAGTCTATGCAGTGTGTGCAGTCATCAATGCTGTGCCCCAACAACCAAGCAGCCTGGCAGGTCTGAGATTATATGTAGCATCCCAACAGGAAGCCAGTGATCCCCAGAGGCACGTGGTCCCCTGGCTGATTGCTGAGCTGAAGCTGTGATGGAGAGGGTAATTAAAGAGATGAGAGCATTAATAGTGCATGAGACAATGTGTGTGTGGAGAGGAGGCTTAAAGGATGGCAGGAGCGTGACGTCGATCTGGGGCCCATGTGTTACATGTTAGTCCTCTCTGTCCAGCTACATCTCACTGTAAGAACATACAAAGGGCTTCAGTGCGTTCAACTCTGACACTTCACAAAACCATTCATAAACCACAAAGGGGAACAACAGGTCAGTCAGAGGAACATGCAGGCGGATTCATCTTGCATTAACACCCTCCACTGTTGCAGCTTTCCACAGATAAATATAGAAACACGTACACTGAGGAATGTACACTCAGAAACGCAGTGCACATAACAAAAAGCAGCTCACATCAACTGGGAGACATGCACACGCAAACGCATTAGAGTAGTTAATAATACACTGCATTCAGAAAGTATTCAGACCCTGTCACTTTTTTCACATATTGTTATGTTGCGGCCTTAGAATAAAATCATTTAAATTCATTTTTTCCCTCATTAATCTAAACTCAATATCAAGTGAATAGTATTACAAAAGGAAAAACTGAAATATCACACTGACGTAAGTATTCTGATGTAAGTATTCAGATGCTTCACTCAGTACTTAGTTGACGCACCTCTGGCAGCGGTTACAGCCTCGAGTCTTCTTGGGTATGATGTGAAAAGCTTTGCACACCTGGATTTGGGGATTTTCTGCCATTCTTCCCCGCAGATCCTCTCAGACTCCATCAGGTTGGATGGGGAGTGTCAGTGGGCAGCCATTTTCAGGTCGCTACAGAGATGATTGATTGGGTTTAAGTCAGCACTCTGACTGGACCACTCAAGGACATTCACAGGGTTTTCACTAATCCACTCCGGCATTGTCTTGGCTGTGTTCAGGGTTATTGTCCTGTTGGAAGGAGAACCTTCGGCCCAGTCTGAGGTCCTGAGCACTCTGGACCAGGTTTTCATCAAGAATATCTGTATCCGTTCTTTGCTCCATTCAGCTTCCCCTCAACCCTGACCAGTCCCCCTGTCCCTACATCCCCACAGCATAATGCTGCCATCACCATGCTTCACTGGTATTGGGCAGGTGATGAGCCATGATGAGTCATGATGTTTAGAATTGAGGCCAAACAGTTCAATCTTGGTTTCATCAGATCGGAGAATCTTGTTTCTCACAGTCTGAGAGACCTGTGGGTGCTTTTTTGCAAACTCCAAGCAGCTTTAATATGTCCTTCACTGAGAAGTTTCCATCTGGCCACTGCCGTAAAGCCTTGATCGATGGACTGCTGCTGTGATGGTTGTCCTCCTGGAAGTTTCTCCCATCTCCACACAGGATCTCTGAGCTCAGCCAGAGTGATCATCGCGTTTTTGGTCACCTCTTCTCCGATTGCTCAGTTAGACCGGGTGGTCAGCTCTAGGAGGAGTCTTGTTTGTTCCACACTTTTTCCATTTAAGAGTTATGGAGGCCACTTGACCCTTCAATGCAGCAGAACTTTTTTTGGAGCCTTCCTCAGATATGTTCCTCGTCACAATCATGTCTCTGAGCTCTGCAGGCAGTTCCTTCCACATCATGTCTTGGCTTGACTGTGATAAACATTGTAGCCCCTATATAGACAGGGTTTCCAAACCATGTCCATTAAATAGAATTTACCACAGATTGGACTCCAATCAAGGTGCAGAAACATCTCAAACATGATCAAGAGAAATGGGAGGCACCTGAGCCAAATCTCAGGTGCTGTAGCATAAGGTCTGATTACTGATTTCAATGTGATATTTCAGTCTCTCCTTTTTTAATAAATTTGTAAAATAAAAAAAATTTAAAAATGTAAAATTATACTGATACTGGTACTGATTATAGAATTTAAACAATTTTAGCATTAAATTTAAGTGGTCTGAATACTTTCTGAATGCACTGTGTGTATATATATATATATATATATATATATATATATATATATATATATATATATATATGCATGTGAAAAAGCAAGTTTTAGAAGCCATTTTCTCCGCTCAGAATGTTACATTGGTTCTTGTTTCAGCAGCCTGTGGCAATACTTTTTCTGTCTGTGTGCTGTCAGAGTCCGAACAAGAACCAAATATATGAAAGGAGATTGGAACCACTGTGGACAGTATGATTGTGAGAATGAATAAGAAAGGGGCGAGGGAGTCAAAAACAGGAAAGCAGAGGTAGAGAGACAGAGGAGAGTTATGAGGGGCAGAAAAGGATACGCATTCTTCCCCCAGTGCATAATTTGTTCTTCAGGACAGATTTTTTTTGGTTCAGGTGTAGCTCTGCCTGGACAAGCAAGAATAATCAGAACAGAGATGCAGAAACTCTAAGTGAACTTTGCAAAGTCGACCAGGCTCACTCAATACAAGCAGGAGCTTAGGGAGAGCAAGGGAGGCATACACTGTTGTTCTGGATTTACCATGCAAATGTTTTTAGTCATGCATGGATTAAGAATAACAAAGCCACCTTAACACTGGCAACCTCACTTTTAAATGTTTTCATGCCTGGCAGATTCACCTCGACTCTTAAAAAGGTACGGCAAAGTGGGTGCCAGCAATGATTATGTTGTCCTGCGCTGATCAATAATGGAAACATTCTGGCAATAGATGGATAGGGCAACCTTTAAAAGCAGAACAGACCTCCTCCTGGTGGATATTCATTGTGTGAAAGGAATACATGAGAATTGTAGTTACATATTCAAGTTTGCCTCCACACTAATGACCTCCTGACTCAACCAAGATAAAGTTTTTTTTCCCAGTATTTTTATCCATAGATATGATTGGGCTGTAAAATAGAATAGATTGTCATTCATTTCAGCCCCTGAGGTGTTAAGGCTCAGACCCAGCTCATATCAATTATTACATTTGAAGCAAAAGTTCAGGATCCCTGGAGCTGTCGTCTGTATGGAGCGATATAACAGCGGAGCAAAGCAAGTTAATATTATCCATTATAATTTCTTGCTTTAAGGTGAATGGAAACTCTCCTCTAAACTGAAATGGTATCCACGTCCAGATTTCTTTTTATGTACATTTGTTAAAGAACACACAAAAAGACAGTCAACGTGTTAAAAATGAATGTTTGCATTACAGTTTCAACAGTACATGACACCGTTGCAGTTGTTTGGTTGGTTTTTCATCACTTGAAATGCACAGGAGCAACGAGAAACAAATGTGCTTCAGCCCGCAGCATTTGTCATCTTTTCTAAGCACATTTGTTTCTTTGCCTGGTGCCGTGCATTGTAAACACAATGGGATATGTTTCGAGAGTGGACACTTCATCTTTCAAACGTTTTGTGTTGACCAGGCTATCTTTATTTAATATGATCATTTATCAGCTCATGATGGCTGACAAACATAAAGGTCACTTCTCAACTATTGGCTTGGACGAGAAAAAGACCATTTTCAGCAGGTCTCTAATGATGGCAATGTCCATCCAGCAGTCTGTCCGCTACATACTGAAATATTTCGACAACTATTCGGTGTATTGCAATGAACTTTGTTGTTCCTTGACAATACATTGTAAGGACTTTAATCCCCTAGCTTTTCCTCTAGTGTTACCATAAAGTTCGCTTTTGTGGAATTGAGTGAAGTGAATATCTCAACACTGGATTTCTCTGAAATTCAGTCATAATATGGAAGTCAAAAATTCAAGTTGTCCAGAACTTTGATTTATTACTAAATACCTGCAAAACTAATGACATTCCACATCAGCCTCAGCAGATTGCTGCAGAAATTAATCCTAAAAGCCAGAAATTAGTTAGCATTTTAGCACCTCCAGTTCCCTCGCCCTGAAGTCTGTGGGTTTTTCAAACAGGTTTTGGGTTAGAAGACTGAAATAAGGTCTGTGGTTAACACAAGCTCAAGACATTTTCATGTTTATTCTACGACATAAAATACATCAGTAAATACCCCAGTTGAGTTTTCTTTAAGCATTTACATCTTTTAAAAAAGGCAAAGGTAAAGTTTGCATTTAGCTAATATCTGTTTACAGCCTCACAGAGCTTCTAGCTTTGCTGTAGAGTCTTGACTGCCTGTGTGTGAGTTTTATTCCCCCCTTGTCAGTCAAGAATCACAAGCAAATTGGTAATCTACTATCCACTCTACTGTGCAGTACAAACACCCAAGAAAAAGTCCCCTCTTAGCTGTCGCTAAAGCTGGTGTCAGTTTTTGTTTGATGAACAGTATTTATCTGGTTAGTATTAACAGAACAGAAAAGCCAGCACATTTACCACAGTTGGAACTGCTATTTCTACTCGATAACATATAGTAAAGGGTGGTCAGAACAGTCAACAAACTGGAAATAACAAATTTCACACCATGTTTATATTATCATTCTCTGAAAATGACAGTCTTTTCCTCAACCATCCCCAACAGCTCTTTATTTTTTGGTGGGCTATAAACATTGTTTCAATTATTTCTCTCCACTGCAGAGGAAGACAGCATGCAAAAGTTTGTGATGCTCAGTATATTTTACACTGTTTTTCTCGCTTCCCCTAAAAATTCTTGTCTACATTTACTTTAGACAGTGTCCTTTTAACGTTTCCTAGAAGGACTTTCAACAACTTGTAGGAAAAAAAGTGTGAAATTGTTGAATTTAACTGCAAATTTAGCTGTGAGAGACCAAGTGATACTGACAGGTATAGCAATGGCATAATGAGACCAAGTCACAGTGACAGTTTTTTCCTATCCAAAAAAAAAAAGTAAGAGTCATTTTGCTCAAACCCTGCATGTCTTTTCAATTGCATCATGGTCTATTAAAGGTGCTGCTGCTGGAGAAACTGGCATCTGTGCTGTAATGATCTATTGCATACAGTCTGTGTTTATGATAGATTTCTCCCTGCATGATCGTTGATGCAAACTGTTGAGTCTAAAAAGAAAGTGGTGTTTGAATAACCCTAAAACTTCATGATTATGTGGCTTTAGACGACTGAAAATGCTTTGCTGTCAGTACAAAATGTCTCACATTCAAAACAAAGTTAAAACACAGTAAAAAATAGACTCAGAATTGCAAACACATGGCAAATAGTTATGTTTTAACACAATACAGAGTTTCTGTACGTACACATTTTGTGCCAATTGTTTTGCTATTTCCTGCTCAAGCGCTGTGTTTATGCTCGTCAAGATGTCCAAGTGATTTTCTTGAGATGTGGCTACGTTTTCCTGTTTAAATTCAAGGCTTTTTGAATTAGAGGACTGCACACTTACTTGCTCTTTTCCTCTCCTTTATTCAAAGAGCACAATTCTGAATCAAAGCCCAACATGTTGGCTTGCGCCATCAACAGGGGCTAAGCAGGAGCAATAAGCAGAAAACAATAAATAAACATCACTCGGTTATTTCCCTCCTTTGCTTTTCTCAGTGTGGCACCATCTTCTGGTCAAAGAAGCTTTTTAGATAAATTGGTTTTCTACTTATAACTCCTACTTGGCCCCTAATGAAGGTGTTGGGCTTTGATTCAACAAGATGCTCTTTAGAAGAAGAAAAGACCACAGCCATTTTATTATTTCATGCATTGAGGATATTCATGATTTTGTCTCTTGGTATGTGTAAATTACATAGATGCATCATTTGCAGGTGTGGGGAAAGTCAGTCATCTTTGAATGACAGCTGCCGACGGCTATAAAATAAAGATACGCAATTCTCATTTATAATTAATCTGTGCTTTAATTTTGATGGTGAATGAGCTCTCCCCAGCAAATATTGAATTTCAAATTTCCTCATAATGTGCTCTTGACCAATGCAGCAAAGGCTGGAAAATTAGTTACCTGAAGATACAGAATGTAATAATGCTGAACTGAGGAGTATAACATGCCTAGAGGCAGTTCATCTCTCCTCACTACGTTCAGGCTCCGGTGAACACACCAGTTTTTTACTTTATAGAGGTTTCTATGTGTTGTCACTGACCGAGTTTGTGCTAATTAGAAAAACACTGCACCTTCTCCATGGGATTCTTATACACCTGAAAGACATTTGGATTTTAATGATGAAGGCAAAAACATAAAAGTTGTTTGCAGGACTCAAAATGGAGCAGTAAGGACTTTCGTTAGAAATACTCACATACTGTAGGAATCAGAGTAAGTTCTCATGCAGCTGAAAGTTATGATTGGTGAGGCTAGAAGCAAAAGACTACACTTGGGAGGTACTGGCCTGCTGGTTTGCCTCACTCTAAACTGTTAACACTCTCGCAGGGAATTAACTGCTTGTGTGCAAGTGTCACCGGCTTAGAGGAAAATCTAAAATCCAAAACACGATCCTGAAAGAAAAAGTTTCTCTGAGTAAAAGCTCTTAGAAGGTTTGTTCAGTTTAGCATGTTAAGCAAATCCTAAGCAGTCCAGCAGTGAATCCATTCAGGCAAAATAAAATGCAAAACACACTCCACTTAGCAACAGAGGAGACAAAAGACTCCCAGATCAATGATTTCCTTTGTTAAAAGCATAACCACAAACTTTTTCTCACCCCTGGGTGCTAAACTGTTTTTATTTTATTTTTTTAACCATGAAAAAGTTTCACAGTTCTTTTCTTCCATATTTTCCACCCTTTGTTGTTCTTTTACCTTTGTACAAGAGAAGATGTATCTCAGGAGTATCACTGGTTTACCTATTTTTCATTACATTACAAAATCACAGAAACATATTGGCCACCATCCATTGTATGATTTCAATGTAATTCCGCATTTATCATTAATCCATTTGCAAACCCATAACACTTCATTTTAACCCACTCTATGTAAGCCCTATATAAAAACAGTAAATAACACACTGTAACACACTATAATGTATTATATGCAAGGACACAGATAAGGAAATGTTTCAAGTAGCCATGATCTATATATTTCTATAAACAATGGATCATATGAGTACATGAAGTGAACCCACAGAGAATTATCACCAGACTCTGAAGTATTGAAGATTCATTGAAGCATTTCAGCATCTTTCAACTCACAGTTTAACTGTCCAGCCTGCAGCTTCACTGTTGGGGTTCACTCTCATCAGCATCATTTTTAGCCATAGCAGCAGCTGCTCTCTGGTGAAATACTATGAACACCAACAGTATGCTTCCTGCTCATCACCAAATGACAGACAGATAAAGTTAGTGACTGTGCAGTGAACTCCAGTGGAGCATTCAGCAGCTGAAGAGCCAGATATTTCCCTCTGGAGTTGGTGGGGACCCAAACAAAGCGAGGGCGAGAGCTGGACTTACACTCTTCAGGTGGCCAGAGACATGACTGCACTGTGTGTGCAAGGTGTGAAATTAGGAAACTACGCCATATCAACTTATGAGGGGGTAAATATGTAATGATTGTGTTTACAGCTTGTAGACAGTGAGTAAAAGTAATGACTTGCCCATGTGTGTAAAGATACTGCACTAGACCACCAGCATCTCAGACCAGGATTGGCTGGACTGGAAAAGAAATTCAGCTTTGGACTCAACTATATCTTTACATAGAAAATAGTATTGCTGGTATATTGTTGTTTAAAATATCATTTAAAGAACCTTATTACAGCTACATTATACTTTGTTATCAACCTTTGATTAACTTATAGATGCTTTCTTGGAGAATTTATAATTGTTTATAAATTTATAATTGTTGACAAAGACATTAATCGACACAACTACATTATACTGTGTCAAACAACTACTAGATGTTTATATACTGTTTGAAGTGGTAAAAAGTGTTGTTAACGTGTTGCCTAGAAGATTTATGAACTGATAATAGCAAAAGTGAGTGTCAAAAAAGAAAAACAACTCTTTATGTCCCAAGCCCCAAAGCCCGTAACATTTCCTTTACACGTTTTAAATTAAAAGGATTCAGCACAATTTCTCATTCCCTCTGCAGACTAAAGTGTGAAGTGCTGTAGTATTCCAGGAGGATAGTGTTCACAAAATTGGCTCTGCTCTATGTGGTGACTTCAACAAAATGTGTAGCGTACATTTCACGGCGTAAATATCCATGTTTCCCTATCATGTGGCAATTTACACTTTCTGCTGCAGTTTTCTGAGCTGCAATAAAACAGTCAAGTATGTGAATATAAGCTAACAATGCACTGTATTTGGAGGATGGTGTGAGGTTCTGCTTTATTACACCTCCCCCCCATGAGCCCCAGGCTCTCAAGGGCTCTGAAGTCAAACCTCGAAAAGCACCGATTAGCCATCTTCCCTGTGATGCTGAATGTTTTATTTGAAGATCTTGGCATGTTCTCCCCAGTGCGTCATTGTGCTCTGTGTTCTCCCCCTGGCGATACAGCCTCACAGGGAACCCTGCCACAGGAGAGGATTAATATTAATTCTTCCCAAATTACTCAGAGATTCAATTATGCAAGATAATACAAAAAAACACCCATGTCTTTCAGCTCTGTTTAACTTCCTACACACATAAAAGAAAAAAAAAATCTTCCAACTGGAGCAGTATTGTCTGACACAGCCATTTTTTCTAGCTGTAGCTTTCTCTCTGTGTTGTGGGTGTAAGGGTAATGACATCTGGGAGATATTGCCACTGCTGATGTATAATACAACTAAAACTTTGCCATGCCAATGCAGCTTCAGTATCGAAAGCCTTTTTCACCTTGTCATCTCTCAGAGTACTGCATTAAAAGTTTTGCCTAGCTGAACGCCAGCCTCAGGGGAAGTATCACAGGGATCATTAGATCAGAAAAAAAGGAGATCTTCAAACTCCGTTTAGAGGCTTGTGCTTCTGATGTTTTGGTTTATTTTTCAGAAGCCACAGGGGCCTTTGCTAGTTGGGCTGGCATGCCCTCTAATGTCTTACAGAGGTTGTTAATCACACAGATCTCCAGCAACAAAACAAGCCAGGCCTAGTGAGAAAGAAATATAGGAGGGGAGGAAAGAACATGAGGGAGAAAAGTGGTGGTGCTAATTGAGAGTTTTATCAGTATTCTGTAAAATTGACTCGTAGCATCAGTCAGTGAGAAAGCAATCGTCAAAGTGTTACAGTTATGCTGACAATGAACACATTTACATTAACACATTGTAATAAACAGCAAAGCTTCAGCGCAGTAGTAGACTTTGATGTAAGCACTAAATCTGTTCAATAAGGCGAAGAGCAAGGCGAGTGGGTAAAGAAGTGCACTGTAAGTGCTTGTTAGGCATGTTATGGTGTGTTCATTTGTTAAAAGTATACCGCTCTGTGGGAATGGCAAAACAATAAAAACCTGCTATTGCCATTGACCTAGCATAGAGACCAGAATTTAAAAGTGAAGATAAAAAGAACAATTTAGACCTGCTCCTAAAACTAACAGGAAAAACAAAAAAATCACTGCCACACGTAGCTGAAACGACTGACAGGCATTAGTTTTTTGGAGGGACAAAAGATGAACTTACAGTTAGGAGGCACAAATCTGTAGATCTTTTGATTAAACTGTAGACTTACCATCCTGTTGGCGACTAAGCTAATGAACCCTTTAATAAATCTTTATTATAGGAGAAAATAAACAATCCAGTAAGGAGAAAAGAAAAGGGAACTCACCACAATGTTCAAGGCTGGCTAGCATGTCGGCAGTCAGCTCACCAGCCACAGTAGTTCATTAACCAGCCCTGTGATGTGTGTTTGACATCACTTGAGTCATCTCTATTTGGACATCGGTTGCATTATGTTAAAGTGATAGTTCAGTTTTTTTTTGACGTGGGGGTGTTTGAGGTACTGCAGAAAAACATATTTTAGCCACTTAAAAAATAAAAAAAAAAACTAATATCAGTTTAAGTGTACACTTTAGTTTTTAAAAAAATTCAAAGTAAATAAGCCCTTAAACATAATACACAGCCATTTCCTTTGGAGCTACCGTATTACTACACACAAGCATACCTACACTTAGCTCTCGTTGAGTCAGAAAGAGATACGCGTAGGTGAGCTTGTGCGTAGGAATTTGGTAAAGGGCTGTTTGAGAGCAAGATAAAGTGGAGAAAAATATTCAGATTAAAGTGTACACGTACAAGTGTAGTGGTTCCTATCTGTTTCTCTAAACTGGAAGTGCGCTGATTCGAATCTACTGCAAGTAATACACTGACAATAGATAAGTACCTCACGCAACCCCACGTCAAATAACCCAAACTGTCCTTCTGAGTGCAGTATCCGGTGTTTTTGGAGCTTGATCCACAGGGACCAAGTGTCGGAAAGTCTTGGCCTCTGCTGCATCGATTTTTACAATTCTTTTAAAAAATATATTCCCTGTGAGTCCCTCAACTCGGAAGAGTAATACTATATCACTGCCGTAATTCTTTTTAAAAAAAAAAGATAGCCTTGGAGTAATCTTCCACTGAAGAAATCCTGGAACTGTGTTGTAACCTATTATCCATCTACTGTGAAAACAAATGTGTTACAGTAGTTAAACATGGCAGGATAAATTACAGGGAGGAACCTTGGAGGGCAAGGGATCTAACATGGTTTTAAGATAACGGTATCCGAGATAAGAAACTGCCTGATTCAAATCTGAGCGGCCAGGGATTTTTGCTGCATGGCATCAACTTCTTTCTCTTTCTATTTTTTTCTGTAAGTCTCCACAATCATCAGCAAAACACAAAAAAAAAAGAAAAAAAGAAAATTGGCACAGACTGTGAGAAAACATTTTGCATGCATAGCTTGGTTGACTCCAATTTAGCCGTATGGAACAGTTCATGTGTACACAGCAGGACGAATCTTTACATGTCTTGTTTATTGCTATTAATATATTCCCTCTGACGGACAAATTTCTCTCCATCTTTCCCTTGATCCCCTGATCTCAGGACCAACATACATGCACAGATGCTGTGAATAAGCAAGAGTCCCTGAGCCCCTCATAACATTCTCCCAACCCAGCCCACACACTTATTTCCCTCTCACAGCAACCACCCTGTGAATCAGTTGTGTAAAAAGAAAAAAAGAAAAACAATTAAGAAGATTTTATTATCTGGCTGCTGATTTGTGAATGTCTTCTCTGAGGATGTTTGGGTGCGCTTTGGGAAATTCCTCACAAATATGTGCACGTATGTGTGTTCATGAAGACACAGGTATGTGTGTGTGTGTGTCTGCAATTTTTTTCAATCAACTGAAGAACTTTCACTCGGGGTCAGGTGAAGGACGTTGGAATGACATCTGTCTCAAATGAGCAACATCCTGTGTCCTTTACATACACACACACGCACACACACACACAGATGGAGAGACATAAACACACACATAGAAACAGTAACCCACCGACCCCACACAACACTCATCAGCCTTCACCCTGCCCCCACAGACATGGAAAGAAGGCTGACAGAGCCTGGAGGTGGAGAATAGCAAAAGGCAGAGGCAGTGTGCGGGGTAGTAACACTACCACTCTGCTCTGCTCCTCATCTGGCTCGCCCGTGGACAAAGCCCATCCATTAGAGTGCAGGTCACGCACACCCAGGAATACAGATGGGCTGGTGAGTCTTTCTGCCCTGCTAGTCAATGATTTGAGGGGTGAGATTAAACAAGACGAGCTACCTGCACGTGTATGAGCAGTGGGACGCGTGTTTGTTTTGTTAGGATGTGAGGGTATTTGTAGCAGTGTTTTCACATAGCTGACGCGATGCACATGAACCTACTGTTGTGCTTTTGTCCATTGCCTCTATTGCAACGTGTTTGCAGTGTTTTACGCCTGGCTAACTGTGTGTCTACCTGCAAATGTGTATGTGTGTGTGTGAATAAACAACACACTGGTGAAAGCATCCGTTTAGGGTGCAGAGCACAGTGTGCTGTGGCAGCAGAATAGGGCGGCATTGGTGGACAAACAGTTTGAATAAATCCTGTGTAGTAATAGCAAAATCATCCAAGGCTTGTGTACAAATCACTGAGCACCGACTCTATCACTGCCCAGCAGCATGGTCAAGTGCAAAGTTCCTCACTCAGCTGACAGTGTGACGCTCAGAGTTGGTTCTAGGTTCCCCTGCAGTTCCAAGATAATACGCTCAGTTCAGCTTCACTGTTTACACTCTGACTTAATCTGTCTTGACATGTAAATTTAAGAGCACAAGTTAGAGGGAAAGATTGGGTTGACGGTTTTAACAGCAGGGGTGGGAAGTAACTAAATACATTTACTCGAACACTGTTCTGAAGTACAGATGGGAGATGCTTTATACTCCTACTTTACTACATTTCAGAGGTAAATGTTGCATGTTTTACTGTACTATATTTTTGAAAGGTTTATTTTTACTTGTTTTTTAGTGTGTGCATCTCATAAAATAATTATAAATAATTATATAATATATACATACTTTTGATTGCAGCACATCTGCACCGGTCCCCAACAAATGCACTATTTCATCCTGTTTGAATAACATTAGCAAAAAGCTATTGTGCCTAGATTGTGTAGGAAGCCACTGAGCCCTTATTTATTTTTTATTATACCGTATATTAGAACTTACTAATATGGAAATGCATGAAAACCAAGCAAACACAAATTCTTCACTTCAGCATTAGCGGCTCCTTCAATGTAATTAACCCATTAGATTTTATGGATATAGTAATGTATTACTAATGAACAGTTTTGAACTGTCATGTGACCAACTCTGCAGTCACACAATTCTCCTTGTCCTGTGTGATGACCAGTCACAAGTCATAAAGATTCCCATCCATCCATCAGGATGTGAACATGGCATTAGAGCCACAGACAGAATGAGGATGTCTAAAAACAAACACAGTTGGTTTGGGTCTTTTTATGGGATTTGTTGACAATGAGAAAAAATGCTACCAGCCTTATCCTTTATTTACATTTTGCTGACAGTACTTCTGTACGTTCTCTCTAGTAAAACTTTGAATGTAGGACCTCTACTTAAAAAGGATTATTTTTAGGGGACAAGCAGCGTAGCTGCATAGGCACCCACAGTGTTTCTACCTTTTCTTTTTCATCCTTAAACGTCTTCTGCCACGGGAGTCTATTGCACAGATGATCTTCAGACCAAACCTCACAAAAGTTATTACATTGATTTTTGAAAGCATTGCCCATCACAGCCAATTGAAAATGACCAAACAGAATATGAGGTCATGTCTCAGCAACACTTATATGTATGAAAACTAAACTGGTACATGGACTCTGGAGACCATCAGAAGGAGGCTGGTGCCCTTTGACCTCTAGGGGGCGTCGCAGCAAGAAAATTTGCATTTTGCCTTGTATCTGTTTATGTATTTACCTTAAAATACAAATTCTTGGGTCTGGTAATATCTAGAGGGACCCAAGGTTGAGACATGGCATCTTGCCAGGTCAGCATAATTGATGCGGGTGCCATTTGGGATTTTATCAAAAACAGTTTTTTCCTGCTCCTCGGACAAAGTTTGTCCCATCTTCACTGAAATTGGCTCAGATGATCCTCAGACTAAGCCTCACAAAAGTTATGACATGGATTTTTGATTTTCAAATGCATTCATCCATCACAGCCAATCAAAACAGCGACAAAGCATCAAACATGAACTGAGGTCACATCTCAGCAACAGCTTGTATTTATAGACTAAACTTGGTACATAGTCTTTGGGAACCCATTTCGAGAAAGCACAAAACTTGGCATCAATTGGCCTCTTGGGGGGTGCTGCAGTTAGTAAAAATACATTTTGGCCAGTAACCACTGACGTGTCGGCCATAAAAACACAATTCTTGGTTGTGTCTGAAGTCATTCACTACTCCCTATCTATGCAGTTCTATGTAGAGACGTAGATGTGAGCTTATCACATGGATAGATTTTTGATTTGCAAAAGCATTCAACCATAACCGCCAATCTAAATTAGCAGCAAGGGTGCCAAACAAGAAACCAAGTCATATCTCAGTGTTTAATCACCTGACATGAAACTTGCTGTAAGTGCGTACAACAATGCCCTTGACATAATGACATCATGTTTCCATGGCAACTCTGGCCTGCTTGGCCCCCACATCGCTGCTTGCAGCTATATCATGGTATTGTTGCTTTTACTAAGGTAACAGATCTGAATACTTCTTCCAGCGGCTGCTCTTTCTATGCTTAAATGTTTCAGTTTCTTTTAAAAAGATTGCTGAGTGGGTGTATCCTTGCCGAGTTGCATTGTCTAACACTTGAAATGCTGTGACATGAATAAAAATTCTCAGGAAGCAAAAATCCAGCTTGCCATAGTATCTTCTTTTGAATCTTCACCAACATGACTGTCATAGAAAGCACTAGAGAGGTTGCAGATTTAATGGTTCTGCATGTTCGAGTCTGCTTCATGTGTTGGTACACAGGCGATACAATGTTACCTGCATGAGACAGCTTGATTTAAATTGACTGAATACAGGCACCGATGGTCAGCAAAGTAACCATCGAGCCTATTCATAAATGTTTCACCACTCTGCAGGGCGTGTGCGTGAGCGTGCATACGTGTGACTGCATCAGCGAGACGAGAAACTCTCTAAAGACAGCAGAGTTTCTTACAGCTTGAGGGGAAATCGGTAGGCAACACCACTGATGATAAGATGTGTGTGTGTGTGTGTGTGTGTGTGGTAGTACACAAAAATGTGTGGGTGTGTGCACTTTATGTCAACCATTCACGTACTGTGGTCAGAGGCTGAGTACTCACACCACCTAGTGGCATTAATGCCTTGTATCCTTCTGCCTTGAGGGGAAACGGCAGGAGGATAATAAGACAAACAAAACAATGTCTGCACCTGTAGACCAATCAAGCATTCCATCTTTCCATTCACAACAAAGCAAGTATGAGATAAAAACAACAAATGGAGCCACATGGAGTTAAAAAAGATCATTTTTGCTCATAATAAACAACACCACAGAAACAAGAAGACAGCATGTTATGGAAAAGTAAAACAGCATGCGCACAGGGATGGGGTGAGACAGAGGATGAATGAGTGGAGCCAGGGAACAATGTGGCCAGAGATGAAAGGATGGATGCTGGGGAAGCAGAAAAATTCACTTTTAGCCCCCCTCCCTCCTCAGGCTGTGCAGCTTCAGAGGCTTTTGATTGACAGGTGGGAAACGTTAATCCCCTGTGCTCTGCATCTGTTTCTCCCTCATTCTTCCCTCTGCCCTCCCTCACATCCTCGCTTGGTGGAGGACATCCTATCAATCTCGTTAACCTATGGAAACGCTGCACTCCCGCCCCCCACCCCCGCCCCCCTTCTCATGTTTACTCTCATCTACTTCTCTGCCACTGATCATCACAGGGAGAATGCTCTCTCTGCTTTTGGCTGCCTACAACTGAAGAACGGCCATATATAATGTATAGAGGCGGATGAAAGGCAAAGGTGCTTGTCATCTACATGCAAGACTCTTGCTCTTTGAATTTAAATCTGCACCACCACCCGAGTCTACTCATATTTGTATGTTAGGCAACAAGACATAAAGAAATAATTAAATGCTATTTGTGCACCGTTTACTGAACTTTTTGCCCTGTCTTGTAAAATCCTGACATTTCAGATTTAAAGCCAACATTTGTACCCCGCTTGTTGTACAATAGTTGACACAGCTGTTGCTTGCATATGATCAGCATTGCCAGATAGTATTTTACTACATTCCCCAGGCTCCCTGGGCTATTTGTAAGTTTGACTCTCAGCAACTGCAACAAGACTCTTTTGTTTCCATTATACAGCAGTCAGTCAAGCTGAGGGGCCGTGTCCACAAACTGTCACCGCAGAGTGCCGTTAAGTATACCGACCACACTTTGGACTCTCACTCCATCCCAGACAGTTTGTCAGGGATAAGGTTGGAGGGGAAAAAAAAAAAAAAACAGGGGCCACATACACAAACACACATGCACACTTTCACTTATAGCCTTGGAGGGTTACAGGCAGACACAAGCTGGAATACAAAGTTAAGCATTCAGCGGCTGCTACACACATGAATACTAAAAAGGAAACATCACTTTTGTTTGGTAGCATTCACCTCCTGTAGCTCTGAATGCATAAAAAAAGTTCAACTTACAATACTGGAAATGAAAAAAATCGTTCCTGTTGTTCAAACAGTTAAAGAAAGAAAACACATAGGGAGTATAATGAAAGTAGCAACTTTTTTTTTTTCATTTTGAGATACAACTATTTACATGTAACCAAAGACAATGTCCTTGAAACGGTACAAACTATTTTTTTTTTTCCTCTTCCTGCGATTTGTGTTTCTCCAAATGACAACTCAGAAATATTGTATAAAATAAAAATATCAGCTTCAGGGAAAAAAGTAGTCTAAGCATTTTAAATGTCCATTAACTGCTATGTACAGGAGTATTTACATACAGACCAGAATTTGCAAAGTAATAAACAGTAAACAGTTGCAGTCATGTTCACTGCAGCCCTACAAACCAGATAAATCTAATCTGCTTATACAGGTATGGCTGTCATTCAAATCAGTGATCGTACATGTGAGCAGTACAAGACGGAGGCTGTTTGAAGGTTCAGGTGCATCATCACAGGTAAAATGACACCACAAAAGAATAAATAAATGGGAGCTTAATGCGTGTTGTCCAATGCAGACACACGATGACACAATGAGTTAAAAATAAAAATAGTAAAAATATGAAGGTACATGTGGCTGGACATACAGAAACATGAAAGCATCAGGAAATCCCCCTACATCAATTAACATTAGCATAAAAATGACTTTTCCTTTTTTATTCAATTCAGCAAGTTTAGTTGAAATTTCATGTGGTTTAAAGCCAAAACCACATTTCAATTAAATCTGTCTTCATACATGTACTGTGTCCAACCACTGGGCTGTGTCACATGGGTTATATTATAATGAAACATGATGTGAAACTTTAGACCACAAATGGCATCTCACGAGGTAAAGACTTTGCATTTACAGGGGGAGGAGAAAGCATTAAATTAAATACGTTAAAAATTAACTTCATTAAAAATTAAAAAGGAAGCACAACCATAATTTTTTTTGAGTAATTCATCACAGCCATTATACTTGTGAGGTTAAATGCATACTGTAATTACATATTGTTGAATTACGGTAATTGAAATTTAAATAATCTAAACAAACTAAAATATAAGCAAATTGATCATGGGTGAAAAGGAAATCCAAAATTAATAGTGTGTAATTTCCAAGTGCCAGTATCAGTCAAAGAACGAACATCCTAACAAAGCAGCCTTTCACGCAGCCCTGATTTCTTTAAAAGTAATTCATGGTTTGAGTTGGGGAAAAAAAAATGCCCTCAAGGAAAAAGAAAAATCTAAAAACATATCAGCGAATGCCTATCTGACTCGCTAACTCGCACTGTGCCCATTTTGGGCACGGTGAGAACATAAAAATCAAAGCTTAAAAATACTCTTTCCCTTAAACATTCAAGCCAACTGCAAACATGTCAGTAAATGGATGTACGCATTCAAAATCATTCCACACAGGTTTACAAATAGAGGTGCCATTCTAACATCCATGAAAATGATTGTTTCTCATGCTAATCAATGATTTCACCCTTGGCTTTGACATGGATAAGCAGAGATTAAAATGTAATGATCCATAAAATTTGATTCAGAAGTTCATATCCCGGCTAAGCGACCAGGAATCAAGACCTGACAGCGGACAGGAGACTCGACTTTAGCGGCCTGTTAAACCTTCTAGGACGTTTCAAGAGAGGAGGTCTGCTTCGAGTCCATCTTATATTTGACATTCCCCAGAGTATTCTGAAACCTGCCAGACTTAGCCAAGCCTCTGCCTGATTCCCAGTTACCTGAGGATGAATCTCAAACCTTTCAAGTTGATCTGACTAACTGTGGCAATAGTTGAACAGAACTGAAGGATTCAGCATGTCTGTCAGCTAGCAGGGCTTTGGTTCAGGCTGTGCTCCAGAGAGGGAGTGGAACTTTTGTATTTTGTGTGTTCTAACGCACATCAGGGTGCGCCTTTCTTGGTGAAAACGCAGAATGATCACAGCACTGGGTGATCAGGTGAAGTCAAGGGAATGCTGCTGAGAGTCCTTGTTGACCCCTTGTTGCTCCTGTCAGGTAGGGGGGCAACCAGAACAGCCTGGGATCCCTTTCATGTGCAGTCAGAATGTGAGTCCGCTGTCTGGCCGTCTGTTAACAGTGCTCCAGGTAGTCGATGACCCGCGAGATGGACTTCTGTCCTGTGGAGCCCATTGCACACTGTGTGGAGAAAAAGAGAATCAAAAAGGAGTGTGAGGGTGCAAAGACGTGCTACTGTACTTGTGAGGTTGCACAGACTGAGGTTTTTTGAGGACGTTGGAGCTTCTGTTCTCTTGAAAAGGCGATATTTATAACAGATGGTTCACATCTCCAGTTCTGACAGGATGAGTCACATTCAAAGCTGCTGCAAAATGCCCACATCTGTAACTGTGTAACTGTTCAGTTTAATATTAATGCTTGAATTATTTTTAAATTACCCTTCATATCACTGCTTGTTGTCAGCAGCTGTGCTGCTTGGACACACAAGAATCAGATTTAATTGATAACACTTTACAAAAGTTAACTAGAGGCTACGCAAGTGCTTTCAGAGCGAAACAGAAGTCTTTTTATATGCTGGTCATATATATTGGCTCTACAGTCATTAAGACATTATACTTGATGAGATAAACAGAAGTTTTCCATTTCATCCATATTCCAGTATTTTCTCAGAAAGGAGCTGAATGAAGGTGCTGACAAAGTGCTACAGCCGCAATTATTTCAAGTTAAAAGGGGAATGCCGCAG
The DNA here is from genome assembly GCF_046630095.1 of Trachinotus anak. Taxonomy (NCBI): domain Eukaryota; kingdom Metazoa; phylum Chordata; class Actinopteri; order Carangiformes; family Carangidae; genus Trachinotus; species Trachinotus anak. The sequence goes on along the minus strand of NW_027273858.1, from coordinate 7,792,015 downwards.
TGTACAGAATCACTAGTCCTCAAAAAAAATTCATCTGATCCAAGTCACACCACTGCACAAATGGGTCCTCAATGGGTCCAATTAAATGTTTTTTTGTAAATTCAATGCAATTTGCCTGGAGCTAATGATCACATCAACACTTTAAGATGTTAACAAAAAATACCTCTCAGGAAAGTGTTTTCAGCGTTTCTATCAGCTGAAAATGATGGCTTGTCTTTCAGAGAGAAAATCCATGTTATTTGATGCTACCGTATAATTCTAATATTCAGCACGTTTTTGTATGTCTGTAGTTGCTTACAACATAATTAATCTTAATAGTGTCAGCATTATCATGCAAAACTGATGACAGAAGATCCTGACAATCATACTCACAGTGAGGTTCATGAAACTCAAGAATTTCTTCAGCATTTCTGTCATGATGGAGAAATCCCCTTTAGGTAGATTCTTTCTCACAGTAGTCACATTTATCTGAGGGGGACAGAAAGGTGGGTGAGCAACAACATGAATATTTTTGTGTAGCAAAGCATCTCCAGTCATATTGTGCCTGTGCGTGTTTGTGTCAGATATTCTCACCTGGCTGCCCTGGCAGAGACATCCCAGCAGCAGAGCGGTGTAGGAAGCAACAATGCTGTCCTCCATATGCTTGCCTGCATGCTGCAGAGCTACGGCAAACACAAGGGAGAAAGAAACGATTCACTATTACAGTTACACATACTGCTTCTCTGGGAGAGGAGGGTTTCAAATTCATAGTGGGAACTGCTGCATATATACAAATTTTGGTTGGAAACGTTTGTAGCTACATTTAGACAATGTTAAACTCAACCTGAATTCCGTGTCCAGATCTTAATGTACATCTTTGAGCTCTTTAAATAAGTTTGAGGTGTTTCCTAATTTCATTTGAAATGCTCTGTGGCACCAACTGCATACTGGCTTTTGGTTGTGTATAACTTGACTTGGTACTTAGGTTATCAGTTCTTGTGACATCCCTATTATAGATTAATCAGCTGATTACTTCCTCAATTAATTGTTTGATTTATAAAAAAGTCAGAAAATGGTGAAAAATGTCAGTTGAGAAACTGGGACTTGGTAATGTTTGGTAAACTTTGCTTGAAAAATGAATAGTTGTTGGTTTATTTTTTGTCCATCACTACTTTTTGCTGCTCTAGTGGGTGTATACTCCATTTAAAGGCTTTGTAATGCAGTGTTACAATGATACAATTTTGTGGACATGAACCCTGCCATGCTGCCTCCAAATGCATATACTCTTCTTACTCCAACCCTAATTAGCTTAGGGAATTAGCTGTTGTAATGCAGTAATCATTACTGCAACATTAACCACATTTATCAAGATTATGATTTCAGTGCGAGCTAGAAACGGCTCCTCTTACTTTCAGACGAACACGACTTCAGACATACACAAATGCCTACCTTTATTTAAGTCCAACTCTTCATCCTCCTCCTCTTTCTTCTCAGTTTGGCTGTCGTTGTTCTCAGCTTCCACCCACTGGATCTCTCCCGACGTCTCCTGCCACTCGCCACTTTGGTCCAGTGCCGGCTTGGGCGCCTCGCTGATGAGGTCGTCAGTCTTAGCCTCAGCCAGGATGGCAGCACGCTCCCTCTCAAGAAAGAGCTAGGATTTAAAGAGAAATAAACACATGTCATCTCCAAATAGAAACTTAAACTGAGAGCAGGAAAAAAGCAGATCTTGAATAATTTAAAGGAAATAAAAGGAGTAACAATTAAGCAAGCTAGCCAAGGCACTTCTTAAGTGCAAGGTCAGTAACAGACTGGGTATACCAAATAATCTGAAACAAGCCTCAAGGTCTTACAGTGAAAAGTAATTTCAAAGTTAATCCCCAATTCATTCTCAGAGGGTCATTTCAGGCTTTAAAACAACTTTTCACTTGTTATTTGGGCAAAAACTTTGGTTCAAATAATAGCAATAATAAAGCAAAACATAAATAAAATTACATTTCCACCTTGAAACTCAAATCACAAATGAGCGTGCATCAAAATACACTTGCTCATGAGTGAATGAACACAACGTCAGAATTTTAGTTAGAAAGCAGTGGAGGAAGCAGCTCATGATTGTACGCACTGAGAGGAAATTTGAAATGATGATACAGTGATATGTCATCATTCATATTTGTCAATTTGCAAGAGCAATGTCTGAACCATCTCCCTGACAAAAGCAGGTGAACCACTGGGTCGACTGCTCATCATTTGCTGTTTCTGCTCACATCCTTACTTCAAAAGAAAACATAAAAAACTCTCCTATTGCCAAGAGAAAAAAGAAAACACAACCAGTGCTAAAATATTTATTAATGAGTCCTGCTGCAATTCCTACCTTTACAAGTGCAGCTAGAGCACCAGAGGTCTTGGACTTGTCAGCTTCATCTCCCTGAGTCTCAGCTGTGCTTGGCGGTGCTAACTCTGCCGCTGTGTCGGACTGTGTTGGGTCAGCAGGCTGCAACAGGCTGTCTTCCAGGCAGCTGCTGTCGACACTATATTCCATGTCCACCAGACAGTGGCGGTTTCTGGAGCTGTACTCCACAAGGTTAATTAGTAGACCCAGGCCCTGGAACACAAAAGGGAATACACAAGTAAGACACATACAGGCACAGACACACTCAAATTAAACACAGGTTGACAGTGAATCTCTTTTCAACAATCATAAGGTGTTTTGTTTTGTTCAAGACTGCCTTACCAGTACTCGCACGTCAAAGCGCTGCTCCTGGGGGATGTAGCGTGGGACTCGAAGGACACAATTCAGAGCAGTTACAATTAGCTGTTCCTGCTCACCTGTTTTAGTGCTTCCCCACTCTGCAGACAAAAATAACATCATTATAAACCTCTGCTGATATTAGCAAATTCCCTGTTAAGCATCTGAATATTACATTTCATGGTGAAATCTATTTGTATACCAACTTGATATTGAGTGATATGGTTGAAGTCTGTATGACTACATTCATAGATAATGATAATGATACTTTGTATTCATTGCTATGCATTACATCAACACTAGTCCATGTTACTGAATAAATAATTGACTTTCTATCCAGATATTACAGCTAAAACCAACACACGCTGAATTAAGGCAAATGCAAAACACAAGGTTTTAAATGAGAATACCATTGTCATGAGTAAGGTTGAGCAGCACTCCTATGACAGCCCTCATACAGTCCTCCACTGCCTTGCCCACATTACTGAAGCTGCAGTGGGGCAGCGTTGCACTAGACGATGACAGGGAGCTGTTGTTTAATGCCCTGCTGTACCTCTGGATCATATCCTCACAGTACCACAAAGCTCTGAGGAAAGAAAGAAAAACTGATGAGAGAAAGGTAAACATTGCAGAGATGAGGGACGTTTTAAAGGACACAATTACGGGGGTGAAGGAGAGAGGAGGGAGAGATGAACGTAAACAAAGAAGAGCAAGGAGATTCAAAAAGACACGATTACATTTATACTACACAGTTCTGACTGCTATTGTTTGTCAACCAATACAAGCTATTAATCCAAGCTTAATCAGTGGTTAAAGATAAGATCCAACTTTAGCAAGAATTCCTAATTATTACTTTGCTTCAATAAGGTGAAGATCTTGTCAAAGTAATTGTAACAGACTGCAACACTCCCGAGGAAATGGTTTAATGTGATGGGTACAGTGGTGCTACAAAAAGTACAAAGGCAAAGTGAATGAACTTTAACAGCCTGTGCCTCAGTATGTGTCCGTGTCCAGTCAATAATAGCTCCAAGGCATATCTGGTGCTCACCTGGCAGAGGAGACAATGAGTTGTGAGTCTTTGTAGGCAATCAAGTAACCCTGGTTCTCTGGGTTCTGCACTGTCACCTGTTGGCAGGAGATGAAAGAGAAATAAAATCAATAGAGGGGAAAGTACAGTGAAAGGCTCAAAAAGGAGTACAAAAAAAAAAAAAAAAACTCAAAAAGGAGGGGATACACTTTTGTGTTTGGTTCAAACTTTTGATCAATGATATTTCAAATGAGATGGTTGATAAGAGACAATAAAAGCATTCGGTGCTCAATTACTCATGTCCTTGAGTGCCACTCTTGTATGACTTTGATGAAAGAGAGCTCAGTGAAACAGAGCACTACTTACACTTTCAAGCACTCTCAGACACCTCTCAGCCCCCCATAAAGACGCCACAAGGTTCTCCTTGTCGTCCTCTTGGCTCAGGTTCTGCACACACTCTTTCACTGTGGCAACACAAACACGCACAAGGTTCATAACTATTACGCATCCTGGGAGCTACCTGAAAGTCACCAGCTCTAAAATGTAACCTTGGATCTGACCAGTTCCTTGCAAACCACACATATACTAGTATAGAGACTTCTAAACTGCTCACTTTAAAATAAGTATGGTAGCATCCCAGACACCCACCTTTGTCTACAATATGGTCCAAACCTCCCAGTAGTCGCAGTTCTTCCTTGAACCAATCTCCGGCTCTCTTAGAGGTTAGAGAGAGCAGTGTCTCCATGGCAAGGTGGCCCGTCTGCCACAGAAAAAACACATGTAAAATCTTCAATATTTTTACAGTATCTTTCTTCACTTCTTTATTTGGCATTACTCTGTTAGTCCCACTGGGGAACCTGTAATCTAAGACTGCAATGAGAACATTAGCACAGCTTGATAATTGATAACATTGCCCTGATTCATGTAATACAAGCTGATTATTTGGTAATTAAAGTCTAGACTTAAAATATAATTCAATTCTCCTAACTATTCACAAGATGGCTGAAAAGGAATATAAAGCTCCAAATGTGAATAGTGCCATCAATGCAACATAACAAGGACATGCAGAGAAACTAATGCCTTTGTTGGAGCAATTACTTTGTGAAATGAAAAAGATGAGTGCAGTTCAACAGAATAATCTGAAATGGTAACATCCTTCCTACTTCCCATCAAATTTGACAAAATAAAAAAATGAAGTTTTGCTTGTTAAAAAAAGAACCATTTAGAAAAAAAAAGATTCAGAGAAAGTGGTCTTTTGTTTCAAGCAAGGTGCATCAGAGGTGAAGCTTTTTTATTACGAGTGTTTCATTATTCAAGGACAACGCACCGTGATGTTTTCCAGGTCCAGATGCTTATTGTGCACAGTCTCACACAGCTTCCTGATCTTCTCCTTGACCTTTGCCACCTCCTTTGCAGTGAGCTGATCCTGGTGGGCTGAGTAGTCCTGGTCCAGCTCCAGCAGCTTGATCATTAGCTCCAGACATGCTCTATCCAGATCCATGTTAAGACGATCCCGACTCAGAATGTACATCAGGGCAGCCGTGCACAAAGCAAGGTTCTGGTAGAATAAGAGGTCAGCTTTAGCAAAGTGGTGTAGAGCATACGGAGGTGAGACAAGGTCATCTAAGGTGGTCGATGGTTTCACCTTCCTGTACCACTGGGAAAAATCTAAATATATGTCATATTACTGGAGCATTATCTAAGTCAGGAAAATTAGCTTGGAGGCTGACAAACAGTTAAGTATATGAATGTAAAACTAAGGAAAGTTCTCACTCAAAGCACTGTGCTCAAAGAAAAGGTTACACATGTAGGAAGACTGAAACTTCAAGGCTTAAACGTGAATACAATAATTCATTGAAAGTGTTGAATCTAGATATTAAAAACAAACATCCCCCTCTTCAGATTAAATGTAATCCTGTTTCTATAAAGCTGCTTTGCAGTACACACATTACCTTAGCTTCTATTGACAATTTAGCAACAAAGTATTGCATTGACAAACACACTGAGGATTATTTACTGAAATAACTGCGTTGGTAATCGTCAAATTACGAGTCACTTTAAAATCTGAGGTCGCCTTATTACAGATGGTGGGATCTCCCTTCACATTTGTTACTTTTAGGTCACTCATTAGTTTAGCAGCAGCTTAGGCTCATGATTCAAACTACCTGATTTAAGACTTTGGAACTGAACCTTATATAGATGGTGATAGATGGAATTAAATACATTATCATCTATCAAAAAGTGAACAACAAAACCATTAATCATTCGGAAGTGGTAAACATATTACCACATGAAGTTTTTGGGGGCGATGACAAAGTGAAACCGGAAAAGAAGGCAGGAGAAGAGTTTTACTGACCGGGTGTTGTGGTGCATCGCTAAGCATTTTGAAGACCTGTGCCACTTTCCCCCTGGCCCGCAGGTGCATCCTGAAACTGGGCATGGCACACCTCGTGGCCAGGCTGATTATACTAGAGCAGTCAGAGGAAGATGGAGAGAGAGAAAGAAAGGGAGGATCACAGATAAGGTGGGTCAAATATTTACCAGTCTTGTGCTAAAAACTAAGATAAATGAGACAGAATGTGGAACAGCCTATTTCCAAATCCCTATCACCATTTATGATTTGCATCTCCAACACGTTCTTTTTTTGTGTTTCTACTCGTCTTTTCACCCTCTTCTCTCAGTATATCTTAAGACTGAAAAACATCCCGAAGGAGGCTGAACTCCCTGCAGCTTTTTCTGAAGCCAAGGTTGTCTCTCCTGAGTACACTCCATTTTCTCAACAGAATGGTTGTATGCTTTATCAGACTACAAAAAAACACATTTTATCTTGCCATATTAACCCAACAGATAGTGGAAATGAAAGCAAGACATATAAACAGAGCGGAGAGGAAGGCAAAATATGGGTACACAGTGTCTCATTTTCTATTTTGATAGTCCCGTATTTTTTTAAATGTTGATTCAAAAAATAATCTTTAATTTTTACCCTTTATTCTGAAGGAAAATACAGCTAAACAGATCTAAGATCTAATTACACCACAAGAATAAAAGAAGAGGATTCTGCATCAAAATCTGTGACTGTCATGGTGATATTGTATGTAAAGACTTTCTGAAGTAAAGCAAAAAAAAAGTATTAAAATATAGTGGGGTCCAAAAGTCTGAAACCACATTGAAACCCACAAATATTTTCATTTAAACCTGGGAAAAAAAGTTTTTAAAATTTGATAAATGTCAAAAGAACGCTGCCACGTAGCAGTCCCAGAAGACAAGTGGCAGTTTCTAAACCACTCAGGAAGGAAAACAAGACCAAATGTTTGGGGTAGGCTAAGAATTACCAGCAGTTCACTGAGGAAGGCTGGAAAAAGTCCCATTTGCTGATGAATCCAAGTTGGAGATTTATGGCTGTAACAGAAGGGTGTAAGGAGAAAAGCACGGGAGAGAATGATACCACAGTGAAACTAGGTGGTGGGAATATTCAAGTAAAGGGGTGCTTTGTCTTCTCATTGGAACTTTGTTCAATCTTGGTGGGGTAAGATGGGTCATCAGGTTTTGCACAAATTCGTGGGATCCATGTCAGCTTGGTGCATTAAAGAAAACAGAGGAAGCACCAAGAAAAATGTTCTGAAAGTCATTGTACATTTGTGACTCAACTTTTCCCTCCAACTGTCAAACTGATATTATCAATCGTAATGCAAAAATAGAATTACAGTAAAAAATTAACTGCAAAATGCAAGTATTTTCACTGGTGGTCTCAAACATTTGGATCCCTCTGTATTCATTGGTATTACTACCTCCTGCTGCTCTGTGATAGCATAGTAATTATTGTTGTGTTTACTTTCATTAAGGACGACTGTTGCACAAATTATAAAGCTTTGATCAACTAAAGCAGTTTCTCCAACTGCTTTATAAATAGGCCAATACTTACTGACTTGAACAACTGCTAAGTGACAAGCACTTTTACCATTCAATCAATTTAGCAAGGTACTCAGAAGTCAGCCACTAGAAAAAAAATTTGTCAGCACAGACTTATAGCATCTAAGTGTGTAAAATGCCACAAAAAAGGCAGCACCAAGTGTTTTTTTCCCCACTTACCTAAGGCATCTTGTGTTGAGTGGCTGACTGCTCTTCAGCCCTGTCTCCAGGTACTCAAAGTCATCTGTGAACTCCTGATTCTCTCCAAACTCCACCACGTCATTGAAGTGTTTCACATGCTGCACCACTGTGTACAGCTGGTGGAAAGAGAAGGTTAATTACAGTTAATTGGGAAGCAGTGCATTTGTCCAGAGATATAATCAACTCACACAAACACACATACACAAACACAGTGAGAGAAATGCTCTCATTGTTAAATTCCTCTCTGCTGGTTCCATTACCAGCGATAGCTGACTGTGCTAATATCCTTCATCAATCAGCTCAGCATGTGAAGTTGGGGCCTGATCAGCAGTTGACTCTGTGTGTTTACCAATATCAACAGTCGTGTTGTGTGTGCACTCAGCATGACACAGGAGGGAGGACCTCAGCTTAAGACAACACCAGTATGTAGTGACTGCTTAGCTAAAACAATTTTACCTCAGGGGATCTGTGGCTACCAGATTGATCTGGGGCTAGAAAGCCCATCTGTAAATGACACAAGCTGTCGGGGAGTTTAAATTAACAGCAACAGTACTCACTGCTGCCTTCAACCCACGCAGGGGTTCAAATAAACAATGGTAAGCTTGACATCAAGCTTCAAAGCTATGCTTTCACTGTATATCCTGCATCAGAGCAGCTTTGCCGAGTATGAAAAAGGCAGATTACTTCATAGCAGCATACAAACTAATGCAGTGAAAAGTGAACACAAACAAACATTCAGCTGCAGAAGAGAGTGCGTCCTCACCCCTCTGTTGTTCAGCACACATCTAAAAACATCTGTGCTCTCCACACTCACCTCCTTGTGCTCCTTCCTGCATTTGAGCGCTGTGACAATATCCTGGTTGGGTCGCGTGGGGATGGTCTCTGACTTAATGACTTTGGGAGGAGGTGGAGGGGCTTTGAACAAGCCATCATCTTTATGGGAGTTGCTGTCCTTGCTGCTGCTCGATAAAATGGCCTGAGGAATTAAGAGGCGGAGAAATGGGACTCATACCAAAGCAACAAAATCTGTTTAATGACATGTCCGCACGATTTACCACAGCTGAATAGTCTGTTAAGCACACAAGTCTTTAATAAGTGTTGTTAACAGATGTCAGATGAGGTAGTAGTGCAAAGTTAACAACAACTCTGAACAAACATTTATTTCCATGGGGGGAATTCAACACAGAATATACACGTAAACCCTGGTTGACTTCAATGTGAAGAGTAATTAATACAGACTACTATAAGACCAATAAACAATATCCTGGATTGTGGACAATAGGGACTGGGGAATTCTGAAAATAAATGGTACTAGTTAATAGCATTTGCTATACATAATACCTTGTAATATTGCTTGCCTGCTTTGAGCACAAAATATGTACGCATTTCACACAATAACTTTTAACATTACAAAATTAACCCTTTGAGCTCGGTAGCAACCAAGTTGGCTTGTGATTAGTTTGCTAAAAAACACAATAAAGCTAGACACAACAACTACAACGACAAAGTGAGTGATATCTTACTGGAGCAGTTTGAGATCGAGAAAGCGGAGGCACAGGCATCTCTTCTGGCTCAGGTTGGTTCCAGTGGCGAGCGTTGTACACAGCTTTAGCAGGCGACTGGAACAAAGAATTTAAAGATTACCCAGTTGGCTAAACAGAGACAGAACATAATACCTGATATGACGTTCATGTTCAATGTACATGGGTTCATTTACTGATGGATAACAAATATCGTGATAAAAATCTTCAAACACCTCAAGCTCAAAGTACCTACAGGAAAAAACACAATATGGAAACTTCCATGTTAAAGCTTAAGTTACTATTGTGAATTAGTACAACTGAGCACATACATAATGCATACTGCAATCATAATGATAGACTGAGACAACAGCAGCCTCAGTGTGGACCACAACAGTCCCCAAGCAGCAAAAAACATTTCCTGAAAATGACACATTGTGTGACTCAATTAGATATCACAGAGACAATGTTTGGAGTTTTGCTGACGATAGAAACACTAAAACACACAGAATTAGGAAGACAGACCACAAATAACCCAAAGCCACTGCAAAACATAATTCAGATAAAAAGAGCAAATGTGGGCATTACACAAAATACCACAAATCAAAGCTGAGTTATTCAGAAAAATATAGGCCTGACCAAGAGGTAATACTCAAAGCCCCCTTAATAATGGAAGACTATACTGTGCGTGCAACTGAGCACACACTTACCCCATTCATGTAAGACCGTTGTCACAGATTAATCCCTTGGCATCACAATTCAGTGCCTCAAGTATGCAACTGTAGGTCTAGCACACATTACTGCTGAATCACAGAATTACAACAAAATAAATTTAGGTTTCACTTGAGCTTCTTTCCCGCCTACTTGCTCCATTTGTCTCTGCTCTTTCCCAGTATCTCGGTCTATTTTTAGACGAGCTGGGAATTCCACTCCATAATTACCATTTAAAAATCAATAACGTTAAAGGAAATGGCTGCTCCAAGTCTAGCTGCGTCAGACCCCAAGTTCAACCCTGGTCGGCAGGAAGGTCATTAAGGCAGGTTACATAACTCACCTTGACTTGTTCATAATGATCACAGACAACTGTTGAACCTCCGTCAGTCTGAAAGGGTCATGAGATTCCTGCCTCCTCAGTTTCATGGTTTGTTTAATTACAAAACAAGAAGTCTAAGGTGTAATTACTCAAAGAAACTTGTTATAGAGGACAAAAATTACTTTTGACTGAAAGCAGGGCAGACTCAGACAATTTTCTGGCATACTCGTATACCTTTTTGGGTCCACTGAAGATTTTTTTGAGTCCACTGCCAATGTCCTTGGATTTGTCACTCTGCTTCCCTGAGCGACCTTTCTGCCCCTCAGTGCCACCAGGACTGGAGTCATCAGAGAAGTCAAAAGCATCTGTTGGAGAAACTTCATCAGTATGTAAATGGACTGAACATGACCTACACAGGGTCATCCCAGCACTCCCAATTTAAAAAAAAAAAAAGTAGAATAGAAGCTTATGTAGGTCATGCCACAAATTTCAATCACAATTTCAAATCTGTTTTTCGTCTCCTTAACATAAAGGCCAGCTCACCTGTATTGCTGCTGGCCTGGCTATCCTGAGAGTCGCTGGTATGAGGGCTGTCCACACTGGAGCTCAGAGCGGCCAAGGCTGCAGCTGCCTTCTTGGCTTTCTTCTCTTTGGCCTGAGAGCTCTCATCATCGCTGTCACTCTCACTCAGGTCATCAAAGCCAAAGTACTTGATCTTGTAACTACTCTTGCCTGCTACACCACCTTCTGACCCCTCCTCACCTTCCTGGTCCTCTTTGTCCTCAAAGCCAAAGAACTCTAGCTTGGTCTCAGCCTTGGTTTTCTTGGTCTTTGTCTGGGTGGGTCTGTACCTTGAAAGATAAAATGAGATGATTTGTTTTGGCATGTTTGTAGTGTTGCTGCTTTTTACTGAGTATGTGGGAAAGAATGAAAATCTGGAGGAGGAAAGGAACCACAAAAAGCACACCTTGAAGCTAAACAAATAAAACAAAACAGGATCCAGAAGTAGGCGCCCAAACTTTTGGATAACTGAGCGAACAGAGAAGTTTTTCAAAGTCGGACAACAGTTACAAGGGAAGACAACAAAATGTCAGTCTTTAGAACCCACTAAAGCATCACACTTAACGGACCAAAAATGCTACATCAAAATGTTTCCAAACAGTTGACCTAGACAACATCTGATATTGAAAACACTTTAGTCATGGTGGATGATGTGGGATCATATGCAATACTCTACTATACCCACCTGGATGCATACACACTTGTGCTAACTTCTGCGTTCTTCACTTCTTCCACTCTGAATTAGGTTTCAGTCAGAAGACTTAGTTCATCCAACAAACCAAAGCCTAACTTTGCCATTCTGCTCATTTCCTGTTAGATTTTAAACTGACCTGACTAAGAAAAGCAGTACAAAAGTGTACAACATTCAAACTATTATTGAGCAGTGACTGAGCAGGTAACACCTCCAAATAAATCATAAGCCTTCAGAATAAAAGTCTTTATACTACCTGAATCATACTTCCACGTTGTGTCCATTTTGTAAATGTAGAGATAGCATAACTTTAGAGACAGATTGTTTCCTTTCAGACATCTATAATGAGGCCTATAGTTATAATACAGTGAGCATTTTGCTCCTCAGTGTCTGAACAACTTTTACTTGACATCATCCAGTCCTAATGGAGGTTCCAGTGAAGTTTAAGTCAGGGTGTTCAAAGCCACACTGTTATAAAGTGTGTTTGGATAAGCGCATAGTGAAGTACAACACAGAAGTGACGTTCATCATTTTTGGCTGGCCCATTTCATTGTGTATGCATGATGCTAGAAATCTCAATACTTCATGCCTGACAAACACAAGACTCAAAAAATCTGAAAACTAAAAAATATAATTGATAAATTTTTTTAAATCAAATTTCTATTCAATTTTGAAAACAACTTTTTAGTAATATCCCTAACAGACTGTTTAAGTACACAGACCTGGTAGATTTGGGTGGTGGGGCGTCTGACTTCTTCTTCATCTGGCCCGCCACTCCAAGGTCAGCAGGGGCAGCTGGGGTGATCAGATCATCAGTGCTCCGCTCAATTGAGTCCTGGATGGTGACGTTGCACACTGATAGACAGGAAGGGTGCAGAACTGTGTAGTCCCGTACCCTTCCACCACCCCTGCCTGCGGGCTTGGCTGCTGTTTTAGCACTGGCAGCAGTACTACTTGCACTAGCAGAAAGGACACTGTTGGGTTTATCTTGGGCACTCGCTGTTTCAGTGGGCTTGGTGCTGTTGTTTTCAGCAGGTTCAGAGGATGTTTTGCTAGGCCGGTTTGGCCGCTGGTATTTCTTGCAGTTAGAGGCCCTTAGAGTAAATGGGGATGGGGGAATGTTGTCCACAGGTTCTGGTGGAGGTTCTGTGGGAGGCTCTAGCTCAGCACTTTGCATCTCTTCTGATGGCAGTCCATCATAAGAGGAGGACGTTTGGAAGTCTCTGCTACCACCTGGTGCATCAGTGGACAGTTTAAGGGAGGTGTCTATATTTGGAGAGGAAGAGATGGGCCTCTGGAACGCTGAGAAGTTCTGACCAGATGGGACTGTGTTTGAGGAAGAGGCCACGCATGCAGGTTTCTGGTTGCTATCTGATGTACTTTTGTACCAGGACTGGCTATTTTTAACAACCTTCTCTTCAAATGTTTGCTTGCCTGTGAACGGAGAAGAAAATTACAGATGGTCACATCAAAAAGCTGACATTACAACTAAATAACTAATGGATACTATCAGAGATAGGTTATGAAATGAAAGGTAGACTACAAATAGTAAATGAACTGTTGTGGCATAAGATAATCAGGGGCATACTTTACAGGCAGAGAAACATTAGTCTAGACTGCATATTGATTACTTACCTTTAACAGCTTCTGTTGAGCTTGTGGAGCCATGTGCAGAAGTCACAACGGCGGCTGTCCCGCTGCCCTGCACTGCGGCCGTCTTTGTCACATCCCCTTCATTGACTTTAAACTGTGACACACTCTGAGAGGTCACAGTCTTGGACTCATCATCACTGTCAAACCCAAATGGGTCTTCTTCACTGTCACTATCCTCAAGCCTGGGCCTCTTGGGAAGCTCAGAAACGTCAGATTTTAGCAGAGGCCTTTTGGCCCCCAACTGAGCCTTATAGGTGGTCTCACCCCATTTGGTGGTCAGTGTCGGCCTTTTATTGGAGAAGACCTCTTCAAATTTCGAATTAGCCTCCCCTCCCTTGCGGTTGTACGTTTTACCGAATCTGGATGTCATGTCGGATGTTTTATGTTACATATTCCCTGTGGAAAGATCCAGAAAACATTCATTATTTAACATACAACTCAAGTACATTAACACATAGCTCAACCAATATGTGTCTAATCGTAACGTTAAATGTAACGTTACTAATACAGCGACACGTTTGTACCGCGTTTTAATGCAAGCAGAAGAAAGACCCGTGTGCTTTAACAATAGCACTTGGAAGATTGTGTTATTTAACTTGGCGTTAGCTCTTCAGTCATGTGTCAACTATTGGTTAGCATGGCTAGATCAAGCAGCTTATCTGTCAAATATTATCCGTCGTATGTGCGCAATACGACAGGAAGCTACAGTTACTTGGATTAACTTTAGTAAAACTTGGACTCAATTGCGTTATCTAACATCACGCTGAGTTAAGAGGTAACTCATCTGCGTCTGTTAACTCTAGCTAGGCCTGCTCCAGCTTGTAAAGTTACTATAAAGTTAGCCGTTAGCTTCAACACTGCTAAACTATGCTAACGTTAGCCCCCTGTTTACATCCAACACATGCACAAAATGTCGTAAATCTTGCATTTAAACATATTATAAGTCATTTCACACGAACATTTGAATGCAGAGATGAAAGTTTAAAATCGTCGTGAGTACAAAGGGAGTAGCAGTACTCACTGTTACCTTTCAACTCCGGCGACTAGCTAACCGTCCGCTTGTTTTTTAGCCAGCCGGCTAGGCCTAGCGCACAAATCAAGCGGGTAAAGTCCGTTCAACGCAGTAGAAACAACACTAGAAACACATCTCTAGCCCGATAATGTCCCCAGAGCAATGCTCGTCAGCAAAGAAAAGCAACACACACGCACCGATAGCTAGTATAGTCTAAATATAGCGGATAATCCCGACTTCTTGCATTTTGTAGTGCAACTGACGGCCATTAAAATATCCCCTCCCTCCTCGTTCCCTGGCAAGACTCCTGTGTAGCGCGGTGCGAGGAGTGAGGTGACCAATCAGTGGCGGGGATGTTTTCCCGTGATTTAAGACTCCGTCAGCAAACTTGGCTCTGATTGGTTCAGCCCCGAAGGCATACTAAACGATAGGGGGCGCTGGAGGACCACATTACTTGATTTCAACTTGAAGACGTGCCAAAGAGAAGAGGTGTTGATGGTGTCGCCTGTTTCTCGTATCTGTCTTACTCTCTCCTGTGTATAGTTGTCTTTATAAATCGGGCTTCACTTGGACCAATTCCTGTACTCACTCATGTCAACAGACATTTAAGGTAACTAAGTACATGTACTCAAATACTGTACTCAAGTGCAACTTTGAGGTACTTATACTTTACCTGTGTATTGTGTTTCCATACTTCTCCACTGCATTTCAGAGGAAAGTACTACTTTTTACCCCACCATATCTAATTCACAGTTTTAGTTGCTATTTACTTTAAATTAAACGTTGCAGATTGTAACGAGAGCTAATAAAATGTGATGCTTTGTTATGAGTTAAACTACACGACAATATTTACAAGTAGAGCTGAAGCAATTAGGGATAATCAATTAATCAATAAGTTATTTGACAGAAAATTCACTGGCATTTGGTATTACTGCTTTTATATTTGTACACATACACACTACACTTTGTTCTTACTTTCCTTTTCTCTCTTTATTAAATTTATTTATTTTCTCTGTAATATACTCTACTTTTGTATTATTGTTAGTTGTTTTCTGTTTTTGCTATTAATCATGGTTATCAAAACTGTCAGCACAGTTCCTTAAGATTAAGAGCCCTAAGGGTTTAAAGGGAGGTGTTGTGTGGGATGGACATAGTAGAAGCATTTCATGTCATTGTACTTTTCTGTAATGTTTTGTGATGACTACCAAAATGCCAATAAAATATATTCACACAAAAAAATAAATAGATGAAAGAAAAAAAGTGATCCCAACTGTACCAACAATGAAATGACCATCACTCAGCCTAGACAGACATCACAACATCTCCTCCAAAGTATGTGCATCCTCATAAAGACAGGGTACAGGCAGGCCAAGATGCAAGTCCATTAACATACTGTTTTTTGTTTTGTTTTTTTGTCCTGTCTTAGATCACAATTAACCAAATGATCGGAGGTTTTCACAGTCACACAGTTTCTACAATCATTATGCAACATTTGGGCAAAGATAAGAGTATGAAAAACGTGCACGATAGTCAGTGTTAAACATGCAGATTTCTGGCATCTGCATGTATTTGGGCCAGCAGAGGGAGACTGGGGAGAGGTGGGGAGAGGTGGTGAGGTAATATGGCCATGCCCTGGATGACTGATGGCTTTGCGCTTAGGTCTTGGCTGTCTAGTCTAGCAGTCATGACTTCATTAACAGGCAGACTTTACAGCTGAGTTCAGTGTCACGTATGTATACTGTTATAGCTCTGAATGTTTTGCAGTCTTGGAATAAATGAGTCAGGAATCTGTGTCATTACCAAATGAAATAAAAACATAGAAATGGAACTTTGTGTGCAATATCTCCCCGAAATATTTGCAACACAGTTGGATGGGTAAACTAAGATAAGAGACTGCAACACCGATACAGAACCATGAGATGGCAGCAACATTTCTGTCTCAGTGCATTTTTTTTTTCTTTTCAAAGTTGCCCCTTTGCCTTTTGACCGCGAATGTCTTTCAACTGGGTGCCCGTTTTTAAGTTCTTTGGGATCCAGTCATCACTAGAGTACGTCATACAAGGGATCCAATGAAAAATAATTATTATATGGCGTGTTAATTCGCTTGACACAAACACCATTCCCTTGTAAGCTTGACATATTTGTTTCATGTAAAGTCAACAATTTTTTTATTTTTGAGTTAAATTTAGTTAAATTCATAAAGTCAATACAGCCTAATTAGTTCATTAACAACACATACATTGTGCACTTTACATATATTTAAATAGTTGAATGAACAAAAAATGGTTGTGAAATATGCACAAGTGAGATTAGGGAATCAAGGGAATCAATCTGTCTTGTCTCGAGCCGCTCATTCATCCTTTATATTCGCAGCTAACCCATGAGCAAAAACACCCTGAAGAGAGGTCTCGTCCCACCCATTCTCTGAGGCTGGTATCCTATTGTCTGCATAGATGGAGGACTCTATCTTGATGACCATCAAGCGCCCTGTGTTTCTGCTGAGTCCATATTGGCCAGAGTGTTCATTGTGTTTTAAATAAGTGGACACAGAAGCAGACACAGAAACTCAGAGGTGCTGAGGTATTTAATAGTGAAAGGGTTGTGGGGAGATGCATGCAGAGGTCAGAACTTCAGTACGTCCAGTCTGAAATAAAATCTTGGCTACTACATTAAAGTGTCTTGTCTCAGCTTTAATATGAGTAGGTTTTACGTCAATACAGAAATAACTATGTGAGAGTTATAGCCATTTAAACACATAGTGTCCAAAATTTAGGGCATCAAAAGTGAATGGACACTTGACAACTAAATGCTTCTTGAACAGCTGTGTTGTTCCAACATTCATCCACAGAAGAGCTCACACGTGGCTCTGAGTTGACTGAGAGTCGAGACTTACCGTTTAGATTGAGCTGAAGTAAACAGCCACAGCCTGGCTTAGAGTGAGTTTGGGCATTTAGGGTGGGGCAAGAGTGCACAGGGGTTCGCTTGATTTACAACCCAAGACAACACCAGGACATTATGTGAAATGGAATGTGCCACAATAATTGTTTTATCAGGATTGTTGTGTTTATATCATCATGAAGCACTAATCATGTGTTAGATATGTGTGTGCAAAACTGTTTGTCAGATGGTGTTTTATGACAGTATTTGACAGTAAAGTAGATAACCTCCTAACCCCTACATATGATTATGCCACATAGGATACACATAGACCAGGATGCTGAAGCAGGTGCAGACCATCCTGTCTGCTGATGGGTTTTGGTACCATGCCAGCCCCATATAGATCTCATGTTCTAGTCAAGCCAGTATCCAGGCCTTTGAAAGCTTTGCATCAGACAAATGTTGATACTCCATTTAAACAAGTCCCAATACACAGGTTATTTAAAGTTCATAAAGTTCATTGTTATTTCTAATCATGCATAGTACAGTTTAACTGATTACTCTTTTAGAGAAACCCCTTCTGCACCTACCTGGGTTTAAAGAGAGTTCAGTGAGAGTGTTGGTTTTATAAAATATGCTAAATTTACTTTTTGAAAACAGAAAGCTCACAATAAAGTCAGATGGCAGCTCTAGACAGATATACAAAGGCAAAGCATGATCCCTACTGCATGTCCCTCTGTCTTTCAAACCTACTGGTAAAGCTGTTGAATTTTGATTTAATCTCTGCAGACAGTGCAACAAAACAGACTTTTCATTTGAGTTATGGTGGGTTACAATGAAGAAAACAAAAGCTTCTGCACAGTTTTTCCATTGCAGATTTCACATCTAGTGAATGTGTTTTTGGTCAGAAATTCTCTTGTATATTTTGAAGCTGTTTGTAGTGTGTGGTCGTTTCTGCAGTTCTCATGAGGTCTACCTCATCATCTTCATCCAAAATTCATGTGGCAAACAAAACTAAGCGTATTCATAGGAGCCCCACATCTGTGGCCACTGCATTGTGGGTCAGATCTCTGTTTGGCTCGCACTCCTGTCTCTGAGGTCAGCCTGTGGAGCCCCTCGCCCCACAATCACACCAGACCAGTATCAAGCCCATATGAAGGCAATAAAATCAGATTTAAACCAGATCCTGATTGTTTTTATGCTCCCCACACACAAAGAAAATTTTGTAATGTCAGCCTGGGTACAGTCCATCTCAAAATGTGTGTGTCTGTTTATATGTGGATAAAACTGAGTGGGAAAAAAAACAAGAAAGTCAGCATGGTGAGTGTCAAAACAAAAGAAAGTCAATCCTTTATTTTTTCTTAGTATACATCACATGACCAACAAAAACACTCTACAGTACTTTAAAAAAAGAGTTTAAAAAACAACAATTATACAAATCAGATTTGCCCAGCGAGTCGTTAAATTGCTTAAAAGGCCTGACTGAGCAAAAGTCCATATTAAAAAAGACACAAAACAAGTAAAAGCAGATCAAAACAATATGGCGATAACCAACTTCTGATGTTTGTGACCAAACAGTAGTAGCATTGATGAAAGCATTAGAGACTAAAAGTGAAAACACACATGGAAAACAAAGTACAGCACCGCTTTTAGAGCATCTGCACAGTCGTTCCTTTCAAGGCAAAACCAGATTTTTCCTGGATGTGTGGCGCCACTGGCCTTTGGCCACAGGGAGAGGGTCTGTCAGTGAAGCCCCTCGCCAATATAAGGTCCACTGGTGATAAGTAAAACCTAGCTCCAGCTCCTGTGGTGTGAATTGTGGAAGGTCAAGGGTCAATCTCCATGGGAACAACAGTGAGGATAGCGTCCTCATTTCCGCGGCGCACAACTACTCTCAAGGTGTCTTCCTTCTTGATGGTGGCGCTGACGTCAGCCGCTGATGAGATCCTCTGGCCATTGATGGAGATGATGACGTCGTGCTCTTTCAGTCCACCACTGGAGCAGAGAAGAAGAAGGGCTTCAGTTCAGTGCATGTTATAAGGATAACAACAAAAAAAATTGCATTTTTGTTTTCCAAGTCTGATTATTTTTGCATTAATATGGTATTCAGGCAATGATATTCAATTTCAGCCTCTAAGGAGGTGTATGGGACTGGAAAGTAACAATAGCATCTTAATCTAGAGGTTTAAGATGCTGGCTGTGGGATCACAGTGTCACTAGTTTAAGTCCAGCTGTTGCATATCAACCCACATCACTCTTCATCCTCATTTCTGTCAGCTCTACACTGTATTTCATCTCATAAATGCAGAAATGCCACAAAAGCATTAACAGTTTCAAATCAGTTTACACTTTGTAAGAACATAAGTTTGATGATATACTATATTTTCTTATTGTGAATAGATCCCAATAATAGACCGAAACCATTATGAACTGATGAAGTGTTATCTGTGATCTGTCGCCTTCTTCTGTTCTTATGTTTCCATTGTTGTAGAAAAATAAATAAAAACACATCAGTAACAAAAGCAAAAACAAAAACAAAAAAACTATGTCACCAGCTTAATTTTTTAATGACAAAATGTGTCAGTTTTACTGCAGCTCTTTTCCTGTTGTGTTTCTCTTTAGATTTTTGTAGGAAGAATTAAAACAGCAGGTTTATTTAATGGTCTACAGATGTAATGGCTCACAAACTACACATTATGTGCTTCTAGTGCTACATACAAACATACTGTATTCAACCTGTACTTTGGTCAGGTTTGCTTACAGGTCTGTGACCACAATTGAAATCAATACATCTGTTGTAAGAATGTTAACGATGGAACAATAATGATGAAATGATAGCACAGTGAGGTTAGAGCACTAAGCAAATGAAATATGTTGGCCAAACCTATATGCATAATGAACAAAACACAAACAAACTAGTAAACCTGAAATCTCACACAGACCGCAGCAGTAACCAGCAGTGATATCAAAAGATATCACTGCTCACAAGCTCTCAGCTGCTTAATCACAGCCACATGTTAACACAAACCACCACACCTCAGCTCGTAACAGCGTCCATTAACACAACTGCAGCTCAGTATTGCCCTCATTACACTCAGCTGCTCCAACACCTCCAGGAACACAGCAAAAAGAGGGTTCTCTACAGCAGGGTCAAGATTTCCAAAGGCCATAAACCAACACAAATCAAAGGGAGATCAAAAGCATGAAAGTGCAGGCTCGAAAATAACATGGAATATAAAAAGGAACCACAGAAATGTTATTATGCAAAAAGCAGGGTGATTTAAGTAATGAGTAAACTCTGACGAGGCCTTGTAGGGGGACCACTCTGGAGTGGGCTGGGTGGGCAGATCGCTGGCAAACCACAGCGCAGCCAGTAACCTCCCTGCATGAGGTTTGAAGGAAATCGCTGACCTCAGCATCTCCCGAGCCCCACTCTGCTGGAGTTGTGGTGGTGGCTGATTGGAGTGGGCTGCGATTGTGGGAGGAGGGGGATATTTTAGAAGGCCAGGCACTCCAGGCACGCGGGAGTGAGCTATGAATCTACGTACTACTGAGACAGTTGTGTAGGAGGTTGTGTGTGTGTCTTTGAATGTGTGTCTATGTGCACACTTTACAGTTAGAGGAGAGAAATAAAATACAGGAAGGAAATGAAATATACTGTCTATTTGCATAGTGAAAGGTAGCTGCATGGGGAGTGATGAGAATCTTGTGCACATTTAGAGCATGTGTGTAACACATAGTGCCAAAGACAATATCCCATAGCCCAGAAAGAGTCAGAAACGACTTGGACTTGCAGTTCACTGAAAACCATACTGTTATTCTTACATTGCAGCTGGTGTCTTTGCGATGACTTCCATAACGTAAGCTCCAGAGGTGATGTCAGGAAAGTCACGGTGTCGAGTCTTCAGATCTTTGGCCAGTCTAGAGGTAGAAAAGGGGGAAGGAGAATCTATTACATTTATTTAATGGGGCACAAAACAAGAAATGGAAATGTTTCCTGTTGTCTGAAACACAATAAAGGGAATCATTTAATACATTTCTGCAGATTTCATGCTGGTATTTCACTGCCAATGTGCAGACAGGAGACAAATGACAGGGAAAATCTTAATAAATTAGTGGAGAAACAACATGCTTCCACACAGGGCACGAGGGGTCACTGAATGTTTTAATGAGAATGAAAATGATATCTTATGGTCTGGCCTTAACAGTCACCAGATCTCAACCCGGTTAAACAACTATGGGAGTTTTTGGACTGGCAGTGCTCTCCACCACTGTCATCAACACACCAAAGGAGGGACTATCTTTTGGGAGAATGGTGTTCATCCCTCCAGTAGAGTCCAGAGACATACATCAGTGTGCAACTTACGCTGGAGTGAGAGTCATCATCCTCACACCAATATATTTCTTCTTAGCAGCTGTTCTCCCTAAAGATAGACAACAACACATTAAAATACAATCATTCATCCTCTCGCCTGCAGCAGTCTGGGTTCTTAGTTTTATAAAGCTGTTTGTTCACCTCAAAAAAACTAAAAGATCCTCCAGGGTGTTTTTTTTTTTTTCTTTGAGTGAAAGAAGTATTAGTTACACATCTACATACTCCATCTTCTATGTTTTTCATCATAAATTTGGGGAGTCTTGTTTTTTTTAGTTATTTCATCATACAGAAAAATGAAACTGAGAGGCCATGTTGGCAGCCACATATGAAAACACATGTGTGCGTTGGTCCAGAACACGACGCAAGTTAAAAGGTGAAAAGCAGTAAAACAAAAGAACAACCCGACATATACTGACACTTTCTTCTTTGTAGTTTATTTGAGATGTCATAACCCTGTTAGGTAATGTCGGGCAAGGATTCATGAAGCCAAATATGGACTCAGTTTATCTCAAGAGAGCACACGGTGATAATAACAACCACAGAAATGGTGTGCTGAATTACACGCTCCTTCACTGAATATGCACTTGGGATCTTGGTCCAACTCTTGCAGCCAGTTTTCTGAATTGTTACAGTTTGCCCTGGTGATTTAATAGAAGCAGTAAAATGAAAACATAATGAGGCGTGTTCAGTGAGAGCTCATACCTCTGGACTGTCTGTCATAGGACTCTGCCAGGAACTGTCGTATCTTGTCTGAGGGTATGGCGAAGGAGATGCCAGCCGTCACTTTCAACGTATTGATCCCGATCACCTCGCCATCCTAAAACAGCAAACCTCAACTTAGCATCTGCCAAAAAAAACAACTGTAAATGATTGTATGGAATGTAAAACTGTGCTCTGTCTGCCAAAAAAAATTTAAAAAACGGCTCACCAAATTTAACAGAGGCCCTCCAGAGTTGCCGTACTGTCAAAAAGATACGCCAGTTATTATTTGTGTTTGTAGGAAAAAAAAGTGTTTGCATAATGATAATGCAACTTCATTCACTTACATTGATGATGGCATCAGTCTGAATGTAGTCCATGTCGGAGTTGCGAAGGCCCAGCTCTCTGCCTCCTCGCTGAGTGGTGCTGACGATTCCCGTGGTAACTGTATTCTGGAGGGAAAACGGGCTGCCGATGGCGACCACAAACTCCCCTGGTCTCAGGTCTGATGAACGGCCCAGCAACAGCACAGGCAGCTTGTTCTGCAGGAGGGAAACGAGGGGTCAACGTTCATGTTACTGGAGGCCAAAGATACTAAATTTTAGTCATGAGGCTTTGCAGAATAAAACTATGGTCATGTTGACCAGTTAGTGGGAAGACATACATAAAAATGAACCTCGTATAATATGCAAAAGGCATTGGAATATATACATACATATACAAAAAAAGGTGTCATTATTGAACAACCAGGTAAACATGGATATATGGTAAAGAATTCCATTTCCAGAGAGTGTGAGGGTGTGTTAGTGGAAAGTAAAAGCCTCTGCCGGCTGCCTCTTTATCCTTGCAGACAACAGACAAGAGATCTGAATACTAATATTATAGCTCTCAATATAGGAAAATGAGAGCTGGTATGTAAGGTAAAAGTTTTTTGTGTTAAAGGTTAGATGAGGAAAGATACTATATCAATACTTGACTATAATCTGCATGTGAAAATTGGATATTTTTAATCTGTTTAATATGGAATTCATACAGAATCAATGTGTTTTGGTGACTGATTTGAAAAAGTAGAGCTCTTCAATAAAAATCACAAAGTCAGTGTCGCTCTAACTGCAATTACTTTACAGAGTTTTAAGGACAACTGATGATTGTGTGTTTTATGAGTGGACAGTGGGAAAATAATTACAGCAAAACCACAAGTCTTCTAAACACAACCCACTCAGTGCTGCATGGCAATGCTCCCATACAAAAACAATTACTCCTTTTCCACTGCAGGGAGAAGTGACATTTATGCCAAACAGCTCAACTAAAAATGCTAATAATCAACATCAAGAGCTTATTAGTCAGACTGAAAGTGTAGTTCAGCTGACAAATCGCTCCTAATGGTGAGCGTGTGCCAACAAGCCACAGATGCTGGAGAACTGACTGATATACAGTAAATAATGACTACCTTAAGCTCTGGTTAGTTCTGTTACACTGAGCAGTGGAAACCGGACTACTGGGACCTTGCCTCTGCAGACAGACGCAGAAAGGATATATTTATCCATCCGCAGTGACAGTTTCCTTCTTTGAATGAAATCATCTCTGCCGGGCTGCCCGCAGTCAAAGCCCACGCGCCGCCACATGACGTTGAGTCTGCGCACAGGCCCACGCCCTGACGGCAGGCGGGTGCTGTCTTAGAAAAAAAAAAAAAAAGGGACCTGTGCTGCTCGTGTGTATCCATTTTGTTTACTTAGGGTTATAAATAGGTGGCAGAGGAGGCTGCAAGGTAACTGAGACAGTAACACAAGTTGGCACACACACAGACAAAAGCATCTATTTGAAACATACATACCCCGACTGAACACTCACACATTGCAGGCAAAATCACAAATCATATTATTCTCAATCATAAAACGTGACACCTGGCTGCACATGCATGAGAACATGGATGTAGACACTATAAACTCACAGCAGACACCTGATTTATGAACTAGTTTCAATGAAATTCAGAAACTGGATCGTGAAAAAACATTGAACACACACTTTCAATTCAGTCGCGCGTGTGTTAGACCTCGCTGTAAACGAGCTTGCCCCATGAGGTGAAGTTATTATTAGAAAATGACAAAGATAGTGATAGCTAGTAAACTGAGGAAGAGAACCTTTCAGTCGTACTTTCCATCTTACCTTATACACACACACACACACACGCACAAACACAGATCCACATGTACGAACGCCTACATTGCACAAATGTCAGAAGCTGTCTTCCTGATGCCTGTGGGCTTATTTGAACATAGTGGGGATGTTAAAAGCAAACATGGCTCACACACACACACACACACACACACACACACACACACACAGGCTGCAGAAGTGTGTACGTAAACCAGGAAACATGCATTTGGCATGTGCAAACACATATAAACAGACACCTGACACAGGAGCAGCAGTCTGTATAATAATCACCCCCCCTCCCCTCCTCCCTTCACACCGTGAGATAAGAGTATAACCAGATGGAGCGAGGAAGCAAGAGAAACACACACACACACACACACACACACACACACACACACACACTCACAGCTGAGAGAGAGAGGGGACGTCAGGTGGATGTGAGTCACTGCCAAGACATTCAGGACCCGGCCACTGCTGGTCACCATGAGCATGATAACAGTTAGTGATACCAGCGGTGTCATGGTGACTGTTGCTATCAGGTGAAAACCTTGTATCTCCAAAATGTCAGCTTTGAGGAATAGCTGCAGTTAATCCTAATGTGTTTTGAAAGAGTTTAATAAGTGCGGCTTATGGACGTCTTTGCCCATCGCTGGCTCACACAACACACCCACACAAAATCACAATGCATTCTGAAAAATCACGTACAAAGGGCGCGAAATGCATCAGTTTGCTGACAACCAAATGACGCCTCTGTGAGAAGGCAGAACAAACACTGAAAATGCAGGCTGCCCGACTTTGTCAAAGACCCTGAGCTTACATATCACTTACTAATCGTGAGTAGTCAGCAATCTGGAATGCCTCGTGGAAAATCCTCTCACCACGCAAGTTCGCCTCTCCTGACCACCCAAGTGACTCACCCTGCTATTTCAGATGAAGGTCAGGATGCACTGGTGCTTCACCAAAAGGCACTATAGCCGCACGTAAAGGAAGGAGGCGAGGTGAAAGAAGGGAACAACAAACACCGCAAACCACGGGAAGAGAGTCTGAGAATGTGAGACGAATGAGTCAAACGCAGTTTTGTTTGATATCATGTCCTCGTATGCAGCCAGAGCTGGCAGACAGCAGCTTTTGACCAAAAAATAAATAAATATATTTTTGGTTTGAGGCCCAAAAGAGCATCAATTTGGGATTATGTCAGAAAAACTACACTATATGTGCTGCAGAGCTCTTGAAAAAGATCCGATGTGGTGTGCGAGGATAGCATCTAGTTTCTGAAAATGAAAGGTTCTTGTTTTGTTAGGTCGGAGACCGCTTCATTGCCTCACGTTGCTAAACTTCAGTATGATGCCATAGATTTCTCTCTTCCAAGTCACAAAGCAAACCATGTTTTCCACGTTCTCCAGGGTTTAGATAAGAGAGGGAAGTGGAGCATCAGATTGAAGGATGGTGGACTTAAGAGCTTTGTTTGCCTTGACAGAAGAAGTTGTTGTAAGGGGCACGTGTCAGAAAAAAAATCCAGACTTTGTTTCAAACCTTTTTTGTCGCTGAGGTGAGTTTTGATCTCCTGCACACAGACAGATTTTGTCACAGTTATGCTATCAGGGTGAAAGGACAGTAAGACAGCTGGTAGACAAGCAAACAGATTGACTTGAAAATAGAGGCAAAGTTGCCATGGAGATCTGTCATTGTTTAATGTTGCAGCCTTGGTCGATCGGAGGCTAATTTAAAAGCCATTACACTAACTACCATTTTATGACTAGAAGACCAGGTGCAAACTTTAACTCCAGTCAAGCTGGGATGGACTGTGGCCTAATAGTTTCTGAGACACGTGTGTACTTATATACACCCACAGACACACATATGAGCACACAGAAAGAGGGAGGCGGTTGCCTGAGCGTGAACTCTCACAAACTCAAGTCTGTAAATTAAAACCCACGCACCTGGCACTGCTTAGATATACAGCCAGACCATTTCCAATACACACATTCAGACACAGAGGCTGTTCTGGTTGGGTCAGTGCATGACCCCCAGTGTATATAACCTCAACTTCAGTCACTTAAGCTTTCCTGTTTCTTTCATACAGGTGGCTTCAAAGCAGGGAAACATACTTTCATAAGTTCTACTTTGCAATATTCATACACTAAGGTATAGGGTTTTACTGCTGACATCTGAACTTGTGCCCTCAGGGTTGTGCTAACGCAGATTTAAAAAAAAAAGTGGGGCAGGTTTCAGCATGCTCGTACATAACATCAAGCCAGAGGATCAGGAGATCATGCTGAGGGGCTGGAGAGAGGGGACACTGAGTGTGTCTTTGTCTGCAGTCTGGATGCTTGTATGGTGTGTAAGTGACTCATTTATGTGTGTATGAATGCCTGTTTGTGCACGTTTGGTAGACGGAGAAAAACACTGAGATGTAGGTGAATGTCGTAACTATGGTTGTTACCGAAAATGTAACAAACATCGTAAATATCAGAGACGTAGGTGCTCATCAAAGCCAGTCATCACATGAAGCAGGACTTTTGCTACACTGAGCAGTTCCTCGCACTGTAGGTAACATCAACATGTTCAAATCACACTGGCTAGACCATATCCTTGTGGACACCAGTATGGAAACCACTATGGTTTCCATATGTTGTTGGGAGGGTTTTTAGTCTTTATAAGAGCAAACATATGTCTGTGAGTTCCGTGTGTATGTTCCACTCTGTGTAGTTTTGCATGAGAGCTCAGAGGATTTGAGGGCGTCTCAGTTCTGGCGAGACACCACAAAACTTTGAACTGCACAAATCACAATGATGAGAGGAGATGAGGTCTCATGTGTTCATTTGCTTCAGGACAAAACTTTTAAAGTTTTAAACTAAAGTATTAGGTCATACTTTTGTTTATACAGTATTGAAACGTTTCATTGGGATTTACCCCACATCTTGCCCTGTGTGTGCTCAGATAAGATAAGATCAGATGAGATCGCCTTCATTAGTCCCACAGTGGGGAAATTCACAGTGTTACATCAGCAAAGTGGCAGTGCAGAGAACAGGAAAGCTGCAGAAACTGCGATAACAAATATTTAGAACTATAAATAATAACAATATAATAATGTACTAAATATATAGATACAAAAAATTACATATTTACAACAACAGTAGCTAATGCATGAGGTTGTTATGGTGGTGAGCTGTCTGTTATATACACTCCAGCTCTGACCTTGAACATTATAAGGTTTAGAAAATGGATGAATATTTCACTCTGCGTGCAGAGAATAGTGGCAAGAATGAAACCTATGACGGAAATACTAATTCCTATAGGTTTTATATGTCTAGGGTGGTTATATTGTAGTCTAGACTATTCTTTATAAGGCTCGGGGAGCTCACTGGAATCTCCTCAATCACCTCTGAGGGTCCCTAAATCCCATTTTAAGAACTAAAGGATTAAAGCTGTCTGTAAATGTGGCACTTTTTTGAAGCCTACATCCAAAAAAGGAGAATGACACTTTAAATAAATGAGTAAGTAGATAATAAATTGCACAACTGGCTCAAAAAGCAACACCTCCTTCCAGAAACAATGTCAGGTTTACTCTGGGTAATCATCATAGAGACTGTTTCTTCTGTGGATTTCACAGAGGAAATTTGTTGCTGTTGAATTTGCTTTAAATGTCAAATCTGTGAGGGCCACAAGAGTTCAAAGGGGCATTGCAAAACAATGGACTTATGAAATAAAAACTAAATGTGTCACAAGGGATAAGATTGAAAATTATTTTTTTCCCTGGGGTGAACTAACCCTTAAAGGCAGGGCCAGATGATATAATCTAGACTCTATAATTATCAAAGAATGCACCATAGCCTTGTCTCTATTTAGTGCAAAAATAAAATTGATTGATAGTCAGTTAATGTCTTAAATACCCC
Source organism: Trachinotus anak (assembly GCF_046630095.1). Lineage (NCBI taxonomy): Eukaryota > Metazoa > Chordata > Actinopteri > Carangiformes > Carangidae > Trachinotus > Trachinotus anak. Next base: position 7,763,682 of record NW_027273858.1, on the reverse strand, counting down.
GTTTGTTATCAACCATCTCTACCACCATAGCAGTGGTAGATTTGAAACATCTAAAGTGATGTCATTGACTGGGATGAAACAGTTTTGGGCAAAGCAGGCTTGGAGAACAATTATGCAGCCAAAAAGTAGGCCAAGACAAAGTGCATCAAGACCCAGCAGGGCAAAAGAGTGTGTGTGTGTGTGTGTGTGTGTGTTTGAGAGAGAGAGAGAGAGAGAGAGAGAGAGAGAGAGACTGTGTGTGTGCTTTCTTTGGCTCTTTTCCCACCCGACTGCATCCTTAAGCATGGGAACCATTTTAGTTGAAGGGATGAAGAGGATGAAGAGAGAGGATGGGTGAGGAGGAGAGGAGGATGTGATTCATTTCCCCTCCGCCTGTCTCTGAAGGACGACATGCAGTGTCTTTCCACTGGCAATGGAGCATGTCCTTCATGTCCCTGCAGTGAGCCATCTTAAACCCCACCCCATATGCACGCGCACACACACACACACACACACACACACACACACACACACACACACACACACACACACACACACGAACTGATTTAAATAATTGACTGCAGGTTTGCTTTTGTCTGTCAATACTGTTCATCCAGGGGAATGTAGACATCTCTTACTTCCTGGGGAAACATTTACCCGATGCTGCTGATAAACAGATAAATGCAGCTACATGGAGGCGCATTCCTCTCTTTCCTCTCTGCACATAAACACACACACACACACACACACATACACACACACATATCCATATTTCAATAATAGCCCTGTCCAAACGAGCACCAGGCAAATTTCCCAGCAAGAATGGTATGAGAGTCTTAATACTAGGTGATGGGTAGAACAGACACAAACAGTGACATTGTTGTCAGGAGACCGTACGGGAAACATGAGGGCACTTCTCCTTGCCTCACTGCAACACTTGCAAGGCAGATTTTTGCATGAGGGTTAAGTTAAGGGCTCATTTGTAGGAGATACATCCAGGGGGAGTGAAGTGTTTTTGAGGCAACTTATCTTTACACTTATCTCTGTGGTGTTGAAAACAGGATGAAAATATCGACCGACCCTTCAACAAGAACCGCTCCCCTTGCGATTTGCTAGCTTTCGATTTTAGCACTGCACATAATCGTTTTACGAACGGGGGCAGGTTTACCAATTGAAATCTGTCGTAATTCTTGTCTATCAGACAGCAGTAGGCAAAAGCATCTTCTCAATTCTGGTTAAGAACTGTTGATTTCGTCTGCTGAAATGAGGGCGGTCGATAGCTATAGCAGGCCGGATAATTAGGCTTACGTTACCTTCAGGAGTTACTAAAAAACTCTGTCTCTGGCTAACTTGTTTTTAAACGAGAACCCTGACAAAGGCTCTTAAATATGCCATTGATAGTTACATACACTATCCTGCTAAAGATTTGATGATTCATGTAGAATAGAAAGAAACGCAGCCCCCCCCCCCCCCCCCTCCCCCCATACACTGATTTCAGTACATGGAGACATCCAAAGCTTGACATGCCTGCGGTGCCTATGATTGTTTAACTATAATAGGATAATCAGTGTTTGGGGGTACTGTAGCTACAGTTCCACCACAAACAATTCAGTTGTTTCGGGTTTCTGAGAGTGTAAAGTATAAAGCAGTGCACTATGAAGCCAGGGTTATAATGACTGCACAAGTCGTGTGATAAAATGATCTGGAACGATACGGAAAATTCCCCACACAGTACATTTGAGTGTTTCCAAGTCATTCCAAGACGGTATGGCTGCTTGCAAGTGGGGGTCAGCATAAGTTAATATGATTAAATACACGTCTTTCCAAGTCAGCAAGCTTTCCAGTCAGAGTGAGGCCTTCCAGGTAAAAGTGAACGTATCCAATTCATTGTGAGCGTTTCCAAGTGAATGTGACCATGTCCAAGTTCTGAGTGAGAGAATTGGAGGCCGTTTTAAACCTGAGGCACAACGAGCTCTATCTTTATTGTGCCGTCGCCACATCACACAGTGCACTCGTTAGCCTATTAGCTCACATAGTCCTTCAGACATATGGATCCATTTTCCAGGCCTTGACCACATCGCTCTGTCTTTCTCCGTCCCTCTTGCTTTCTCTTTTCCCCTCATACTCTCTACACAGGAACAAGTGAGCACAGCACCCCCCCCCCTTCCCCTCTGAAGTTCCAGCTGCTGTAGACAGACTAATGTATTCCCCAGAGCTGAGGGGTAGACCACAGCCCCGGGAACGGACTGGGCCTTGCTACCAATAAACTCCAATTTCACATAGAAAAGGAAAGAGAAGGACAAGAGAAGTGAGTCATTATTCTCAGGGAAAACTTAACTTTAGAAACTTTCTCACTCATAAACTGGTGCAATTGTTTACTGATTATCTGTGGCTGCTTCTGGAGAGCTGATGTTGACAACAGTCAGCTTTTATTTAATAAAGAGAACACTGTGGTGAAGACACTAAGGAACACAGAGAAACAGTGATGAAGGTGGGAACAAGGGAGGGAAGGATAGAAGACTAAAGAGCTGTACTCGTCAGACTGGACCAGTCAGAATATGAATTTATAAACCACATACTGTATAGTAATTTTGGTACAAAATAGCTCAATTCTTGCTTGTGGATGTGGAAATTTTTCTATAAATGAAAACTCAAACTGAAAAGCTTCTTCTTTTATTCTCCATGGAGCCACTGTGCTGCAAGAAATATCTCATCACTTGCGGTGACACATTTAGTGACCTAGGACTTAAAGGAGATCCAACCATCACATGCCCACATGCACAATCAAAGAGTTTTTGTAAGAGATTTTAATGTAAGTGATGGTGGTCATAATCCACAGTCCTAGTACTCTTCAACAGTCAGAGTTAAACAACTCAAGAGGGCATCACCAAAGTCAAAGTACCAAAGTCCTCCTTTTGTTTCCCCAGAATCTCTGTTGTGCTGCAGTGGAGGGACAAACAGAAAAACAGGGAATTCGTCACAAGAAAGACCATAACTTTGCTGAAGCCTCAATTACAGCGACCTGCAGCTATTTTCTATGTTATTTTCTTTAGGTACTGAAATAAAACACCCTGAAGCAATGGGTTTGGATGGCTACACTTACTTTTTTAAACTTAATCCACAATGACAACTTTACTCACACTCCTGCCCTCTCATTATAACTCTCTCTTATCCTCTAATTTCCCCATGTATTATCCCTCACTTGCTCCAAATATCTCACACACACACACACACCAACTCTCCCTCATTAGCAGAAATGCCAGTTCCATTAAAATCATGTGGCCTTTCCAAAGTGACCACAGGTCTCCCGGGTCTTCATAACTGACTCGGCCTGGATGACCTGCTTCGACTTCACACAATAACTCTTTAGCAAAACCAGTATGTTCATGATGTTGAATCCGTTTTCTACCAGTATGACACCCTGGATACAGCTGACTACAATCACCTATTGTCTACCAACCAGATATGGTGTCATGCAGAGGAATGCTATAAATACAAACTCAGTGAAAAGCTGGAAAATAATTGGCATGCAACGTATACACAAGTATCAGTGATTCCTGAATCTGCAACTACTGACTGTACGCAACACAGGCTCAGCAGAGCACGGGGATGCAAACAAACCCCCACGCCCCCCAAATGAGCCAGACTGTCATCAACAATCTAAACGGCTTTTATTATAGGATGATCAAAAACAAAGCACCTGTCACTGCTCTTTTCCACACTCTTCCCTCACACTGTCAGCCAAACAAAACCTGAATGTTTCAGCTTCTTTTCAGAATCGGAGGTCTTTGTAATACACCTTGTGTTGCTGTCATGAACATCTATTCAGCTGCGTCACCCAGCCATGAGAGTGAGCTCCATAATACACCCTGCTCTGCTATGACTTCCAGTCAATAGGCCCTGGCTTCGTGCCATGCATTCCTTCACTTGACTCTGAGCCGTGATCAAAATATGACAGAGTAGACAGAGAAACAAATGTTGTGGTACGAAGAGAAAAACACGGAGCAAACGTCTTTCAAACGTCCTGTACAGCAAAGCATAGAAAGATTTTTTACCTCTTTTGTTTTACACATCAGCACTTCCTCTAAAGTGGCCATAGATTTGCACCTTGTGGTAATAAGGGACTGTCTCTGCAGGCTGCTCGTGAGATGATTTGTGTAATATCTGTCAGTTGTTTTTGCAGCCTGTTGTGTCTCCACGCCAAAAGGATCAGCAGTGACTGCCAGCCAGCTGTGTTTTAAAGACCCATTTGGCTGCACTTGCAATCTCACTTTACTTGACTTGCACTCTGAATAATCTCCTAGATTTAGAATATTTTCATGCCAGACTTCAATCCCACAGTCGTCAATTATCTTAACAGTTAAACGGGAGAATTACAAAACAGTCAGTTAGTGTTTGGATCTTTTTGCACAGGCTGACAGAAAACTTTCTTTGCAGTTTTCCTTGAGTCACTTGGTGAGTTCATTTGTCAAACAAAGATTTGTCCACATCTATTATTCTCATCTTAGAAGCAGTCAGTGGTCTATAAAGTGAATCTGAAGGGTTGTTAGCTTCTAGAAGTTGACAAACTATGTTATTTCTTCAATAGGAATATGGAAAAAACAGTTCAAAAGCATAGTGTTGTACCGACTTGCACTTCCAGTGAGAGAAAGTGTAGTGGGAAAGTGGAGAAAATCTCGTTTAAAATATATCTTGAAGGAACAGTAAGACATTTTGGAAAATATCCTCATTCATGCTTTCTTTCCTCATCTCACTCTCAGCAAGGAAGTGAGTAAGTATAATTCTCAAAATCTTAAAATATTCCTTTAAATGAGTCCTGGCTGAAATAGGCAGCGACCAAGTAAAAGCGAGCAGAAAAAAACGTGTGGCTAAATAAGCAGTTTGTTTTACCAACATTTTACTTTCTTGCTACCACTCTCCTAGTTTTGGCTCTCTGGGCCCTGTGACTGTCTTGAACTTTGACTGACCGGTGCATCGATCTTGATGAGGGCGATGTCCGATTTCTCATCCACGTCTTTGATTTTGGCATCATAGGAGGCGCCGCTCTTTAGCTCCACTTTCACCCGGTGCTTATTGGCCACCACATGGGCATTGGTCACAATCTGGCCGTCTTCTGACACAACGAAGCCAGAACCACTGGCCACTGCCACCTCCCGCTTGGTGTAGGTCATCCTGTGGGGTGAAGGAGACGATGGTAGGAGGGAGGAAGAGGGGATTAGGGTATTACTATTCACCCTCACTCTTTCAACAGGTGCCTTCTGGAAAAAAAACAGCACTGAGAAGATACCAAAACCAATGCATTATGTAACTGTAGTGTAAGAGTTGAAAGCATGTGAATCTCAGGAGGTAAATATATAAACAAGAGACAGTTAAGTGTCGGGGAAGAAGGGGAAGGGGAAACAGAAATTGCGGCATTAATATACAACACAGTTCAACCTGAGGCAGCAACAGCAGAAGAGGGAAGAAAGGAGAAGATAAGACACAGGTGTGAGAGAGACAGAGATGGAAGACAATGAAGGAGCCACTTTACAGGCCACAGGGACAGACAGGACGGAGACGACACAGACCGAGAATCGAGGCGTCAAAGACGGATAAGAGGCAGAGATGAAAGAGCACAAAAGCTGGGGAGATGATGAAAAGAGAATGTTGAAAGATTGAAGTGGGGAGAAAGGTGCAATACCGACTGGTGTGGTCTGGTTAAGTACACAGGTGGGCTGTAAATTTTAGTGTGCTTCAGTGTGGCCCTTCTACACACAGATGCACTGCTCTTACTTGCGGTAAAGTTCAATGTGAACTACAGACGGAGCAATTCTCTCCACCACGTCGGCGATGAAGTTGTATTTGTGTCTCGGGCTGTCTGGATTGTCCTGAGCTGGAAGTACAACACACACACACACGCACACACACACAACGTCAGACAAGTAAAAACAAATAAAAGATGCATTGAAATACTGCATGATGTAAGAGTTGTGTGAGAATAGAAACTCTCACATAAAACTGCCCTTTATCATAACCCAGTGGGGAAAAGATGACAGTTCATCCGCGGTTGAGACAGTCTAGGTCAGGTCTGACACATATGCATCCACACTCATTTACAGACACTTAACCCTGGCAATAAACCATGTAAATAAATACTTTACCTTTACCCTCATTTTACCCTGTGGTTGACTGTACACGACAAATTCTTAAACCATCAACAGGTCCTTTGTCAAGACCAAACTGGTCCTCAGAAGTACAATACTGCTCACACACATACTGTCTGACAGCGTATGTGTGAGGATTGCCAAGTTCACTGAATCACCCACCCCACCATCTATCCAACATTGGGCAAGTCAGGAAATGTTGACTGATTTACCTGGTAATTAAATCCTGCCCAGAAGACAGTTTAACCAAAGCTACGAATCAAGACTCCCCAGACCTTTCCCTCGTCCCTCCATTCGTAAACCCTCATTTTGCCACGTACCTCCAACTACTTTGCCTCGCAAAGACAATTTTCAGTCATTATATTCCCCTCGAGGACAGAATTTTGCAAAAGCCAAAGGCAACCATAAGCCCAGGGATATCAATGATTGCAGTGAAGGGTTAAGGAAAGAGAAAGAGATTTTCCACTTGAGGTGCAGTTAAGCTAACACAAGCACAGAATGAGCACCATCTTGCTGTAACGAATACCACTAAATTATACAGTATGAAAGCTTTGTCAACCCGCAGGGGGAAAATTCTGGTGTTATATGATCACTGGATCACGTTCAACAATCAGATAAATTGTATATGCACAAGAGTCAAGAGTCTCCTGCTGCAGAGGCTGTATTTAGGCACAGTGGCGCTTTGAGCTGAATGCTCACGTAATATTTATCATGTTCACCAGTTGATTTACCGCGTTGGCATGCTAACATTCGCTAATTAGCACTAAAACAGAAAGTACAGCTGAAGATGATGGGAAACCAAAGTACTGGACTAATTAAACTTTTGACCTGCGGCTGGTGCTTAATTTAAAGTTAAGAGATCACCAAAGTTGTTTCATTTCCTCATGAGGGGGACATTTATTCAAAAGTCAAGGGATCACCAAAGTCAGTAGGTTTCATCCTCTGGGCAGCATAAACGTCTGTATAAAAAAGTATGGTAATTCATCTAATAGTTTATTTTTTTTTTGTCTGGGCAGAAATGGTGGACTGACTGACTGATGCTGACAGAACCTCTTTTCTACGAATCCTTGTTGAACTTAAAAGCTACAAGTCAAATGTTAAATTTAATAAATGTCACACAAGTCTCTCCTCATGGTAAGAAAGAGAGGTAACGGAAAGGTTGGAGTCATATTCCCCATCCAAGCTTCACACCCATGAGGGTTTGTGGTCAGCTCTGATGATAGGATTATAGTCAGAGAGCAGGCCCAGTGTCCAGAACCTGTGTTGTTTCTGGAGTATCCACACTGACTCTCAGTCCCTTCCACTTCACCATGCTATGATGACTGGCGTCTCCTCACACACATGCTAGAATTTACTACCAAAGACACACTTCTACCACAACCAAGCAAATGTGAAGATAGAAGACTTAAAGGACCAGTGGTGACAATTTGTTAGAAATGGGAAATCATGAATCAACTGTTGCTCACAGCTCAGTAACATTATCTGAGCTTAGAGAGGCTTTCCTGTTGCAGAGTCCTGTTGACCTACGGGCCAAATTGAAAAGCATCTGTCTCTTTAAATGCCAAAAAATGACAAAATTCATCCTGAACGCTGAAATGTCACCCATATGTGAAGGGAGGTAGGAAAGCAAAGCGTCCTGATTAGTGTCTGATCCACATATTGCTTTTGTAACATTTTTCCATGTCTGCTGAACAGTTGCCAGAGGTAACCAGTAAATTTACAGACCAGACAGCAAAACAATGAGCTGAAACTCACTCAAGCTCGTTTCTGTAGGTCCATCGCTATGAGTGAGCCCTTCTCACATTGTTATCACATTATGATTTGATACACAAATTGCAGCTTACATCAAGTAAGAAAAGACAAAGCTAAATTATGTCGGACAGCATTTATTTTCATGTGCTTTTCAATAAGCATTTCACAAATAAATAAAAAGACAAACATTCAGAAACAGGATGACCGACATTAGTTTGTCAGCAACCCTGCATTTTACCAGCTGTAGTTCACCAGCTGTAGTTTGATTATATGAGGAGTTAGTTACAGACAAGGACATGAATAATAGATTTTAGAGACATTTGGAAATTGGCAATTTTTAAATTTGGTATTTGGTAAATTTGTTGATCAAAAAGAATATCGCTTCATATGAGCAAAGAGCAGCCGAAAACCCAGATCTAGAGATGATACGATGCTCTTAGCTTGGTAATAGCAAATAAGTGCTCTTGTAAGACCAAGCCAACCTGTCAGTCTGTCTAATTGTTCCAGTTCAGAGAGCTACATTATAGTGGACCAAGAATGGAGCCGTGAGGGACGCCACAAGTAAGACATAAAGAGGGGGAAGGATTAATCCATTATAGACTCAAAAAAGCGATGATGATACTGTGATGAACAGTATTACATCCAGGAGAGGGAGGACAGGACACTCACCTTCAGACTTAGCAGTGGCTAATTTATTCAGTGCTGTGACTCTGGTGAATGCCCGAGTGGAATTAATGAAAAGTGTTGTGGGTCTCCTACAGATTTAACAGCTGTTCACATACCACAGTTTCAGTTTAGAGATTGGTCCATAGGCTATTGGGGTTTCTGGCAGATTCATAGTCACAGAGCAGGCTGATACACATTATGAGTTTGCATGACATACTGACCTATAAAGAGCAAGACATTTGCTTTAGGGACCAGAGACCTGATGAAGTAAAGATTTCATCCATATGGAAGACATAATGAGAGAGTATTGAGGAGAGGGGGTGGGGTGGTGTGGGGGTGAGGGGGTGGGGTGGGGTTGACTCCTAATAAAAGTTCGTTATAAAGTTGACCAGACCATCAGTTAACAATAACCATGTGTCTAAAAGATTGTTTCTGGAGTCAAACCAAACATTCAATAAGGGGGAAACCATTCGAACACAACACTTTAAAAGGAGAACGTTCATTTAAAGCTGCTCTCGTTTTCTACCCATCTGTGTCTCTCTCTCCCTCTCTCACACACACAGACATTCAAAGCCCTCTGTCTTCATCACTCATTACCCCTATTCTCTCCACACATTGACCTTCACCACAAGGGTCCAGGCTCAAGATTTCAGCTGATTCTTTTTTTTTTTTCAATTTTCCCATACATAGTACCCACTGTTTTATTGGTGCCTGCAGGCGGAAGCAGCTTTTTCTTAGACTAGAGAAGCTGGATGTGAATACAGTAAGGTCAGTTCTTCTCCCTCACACACACTGATTCTCTCCTGCTGGGCAAACTGAGGCCCACCACAGCCACGCAAAACATTTGAAACTGAAGCAAATCTTTCTAAATCTTTTCTATCATTAGGATTCAGTCCCAAAGAAGTGCAGCATATCATTTTTTTTTTTTTTTTTTTTTTTAAAGGTGAATAACATAAAACTTCTGGCTGTTGCTTTTTCATTCTAACTGGCCTTATAGTGGAAACCAAGTTACTGAAGCATAGGCAGAGCTTTAAGAGTTATGGCAAGCACTGTCACTTATGTGTATGCGAAGAAAGAGATTGATTTTGGCATCTTCAGCGACTCGTCAGATGTGACTGTTGTGTGCACTCGAGTGTTAGATCATGACTCATTTAGCTTTGATGAGGCTCTGCTTTTTCTGCAGTTTACTTTTGAGCTTTCTGCTATTTATAATGTTACAATGGCACACTGGCGACATTTTGAGGTGACCCAGTGTGCGACTGTGTGAGTAGCTCCAACTGAACTAATTTTTCCGTTTCTAATTTTGTTTTAATTTGTCCCATAACTCAAAGACCTTTACTTTTCCTTTGGGGACTTGGGATACGACCAGAAACACACACACACACACACGTTAGTGGGAGAGAAGGGACAGTTTTAGCAGCATCATAACTAACGAAAACCAAACCATTTCACATTTTGTTGCAAGAAAATTATGCATGAGGATAAAAGTATTGAATTTCCCCTGAGGGAAGAATAAAGTATTCCTATCTTTCCTATCTATCTAAAATAAATAGACCTATTGTCAAACTATAAATGCAGAGACCAGAATCCAATCCTTGGAGAATATTAATCTGATAACTTCAAAGCTGCCTAAATAACTCTGAAACTCATGGATTTTAGAGTTAATGCAACATTTAGTAAGATTTATCATGGTCCAGCTATGACTGTTATAGCAGAAACAAGAGGAGAGAGAGAGCAGAGAGGAGGTATAGACAGGAGGAAATGGCATCAGGTTTGTTTGCCCTATCAGTATAATCTGGGCAAGGAGGATATGCAAACATTACATTTCCATTTTGTAGACAGTATTAGATGAAATCAGAGGAAGGGACGTCCATGAAAGAGGATGCAGCAAAGGTGGTCGAGCAATACAGAAATAATGAGTACGAGAATCACAGGCCTCAGGAGCAGGAGGGAAAATAAATGAGGAAAACAGACAGACAGACATGCAGAAACAGGAGCGGAGACAGACTGATAGAAAAACTTTTTTTTTTTTAAAGTCAAAGACACATGCACAGAGATGGTGTTTTAATATTATGAGTGGCTGAGACAAGTTGGGGAAGAATGTGCATATTCAGCACAATGTCACTCGCCTGGAGTCACAGAGTGCATTCTGCAACATCAGCTAGCATCGCCATAAAGGGCAGTACGGTCTTGCTCTGGGTTGGATCTAAATGGATCATTAAGAATCTGCATGATCACAACTTTATTCACCCAGATTCCTTGTATTAGGTTTTCTCTGCAGCCAAGAAATGCACTTCTGTGTTACAAATTTGTAATTTGTGGCATCCTGGTGGTCTCATAGATGTATGCCATCTTGGTACACTTCCAGCCCCCATCCCTCAGCAATTTTCCTGTCAGCGTCTCCACTGTCACTTTCAATATTGGCTTGAAAAATGCTAAAAACACGTTTTTTTTTAAGGCCAATTTTCAACAAATATGACCTAAAGGTCACAGCAATATTTGGCCTACTTTTCTTTGCCAGACTGAACAACTTGCACAAACACCGTCTTTACCGTCCAGACATGAAATGACATCATGCCAAGTGTACTTGCATATGTTTTTCTTAACATGGGGCCAAGTTGCAGGGTAGTTAAAGGTGCTCGGCGGGGGTCGAGTTTCTTTTCATTGCCACAGTCGACAGCCTTGATCACTTCTTATGCTGAAGTTTATTTCACAAAAAAGGAGGAGATGGCATTATTCCCCAACAGCGTGGACAGAGGCACATCCGATGCACCAAATGAAATGTGACTCGTTTTACAGCAGCGATGGAAGTTTTCACTGGGTGCCATGGAAAATCAATAGCACTCACCACAGTCTTGCTCTGGTTCAGACATGGTTAGCTGCCTGGGAATGACTTAACCATTTAAGTTGCTTACATGACTGACAAACAAATGTGGCGATACAGTCTGCTCTACCGCCGCGCCCACACGCTTTTTGATGTACATGTAAACCTTCCCCTAAAATATGGGTTGCTAATCGTGTGTTTTCCCCTCGGTGTCTCCTGCCTGTTTGAAACTGTCTTCCACAGAGGAGGGACCATGGCTCTGAATCAGCGCCAGGCATTCCTTCATGTGACTGTGTGATTTATGAGTGACAACAGAAACACAGAGAGGAAGAGAGACAGGGGGGGGGGCAGGTTTCCAAGTCTTGAGGCAAGTTACAGGTCTGTGAGGTAACAGGTGTTGAAGCTCTTCATTCAGAAGTTTATCAGTTGCACATATGGTGCCTACTTCAGATGGACATATGTAAAACACATGCACACACACACACACACATACACACGCAAATAAAAAGTGAAGAATGATACAATGTCTTTCCCGTCTGTAGCCTCACATATGTGCAAGTGTGTTTGAATCAAGATATATCGTGCACACACACACACACACACACACACACACACATGCAGCATTAATGATGATGAATGACTCACTGATTTGACAGATTTGACAGATTGTTCTGTTTCACAGAGCAGCAGAGGTGAAGACTGACGTCTGTTTATTGTTGAGTTCCGCTGATTAGCCTGAAATACTTTTCTCATGACACTGATGAAGTTCAGGTCCAAACTGTAACACTCACATATACCAATTATTACAAATACATCACTTCAGAACTGTTTATCATACTTATCAGGCTTTGGAAATACTTTTCAGTTCAGCTAATGTTTAGTCGACTGCCCTGGCACTGGCTGTTTTGTATGAAACAATCAAGCACTTTATAGCCATGTGACCGTAGGTTATGCATGCCAGAGATAATCCAAAGCCTCACATCCAGCTTTACATCAGGGGAGAGCTCATGACTTCATTCAGCCTGGCAAAAGTAAAAAGGGTTCTCTGATCAAGTCTAATTAATGCAGGGACAAGGAGGAAACACACTTGAATAGTGGCTCTTGTTATCCCAGACACAATAGGGATTGTGTGTCAGTGAATGCAGCTTTTAGTTATAACATCTGTGAAGTTCAAACCACAATCGTCCGGTGAGGATCTGAGAGGGTCACGATCAAGAGCAAGAAAAGACAAAGTGTGTCTTGCAGCCCACAGGAGTTTAACTCTGCAGGAAGTACTCTAAATACAGAGCAATGACTGCCATAGCTCACTCCCGACCAGTTCTTATCAGTACGTGGGTTTGTTTTGGGCTCTTGTTGACCCTGTTGTCCTTGACAAAACAACCTGGGCATTACCTTTCCCGCAGGCTCCTCGCTGAATGAAATGAACAGGTGGCTGCTGCAGCTTCTCCGCCCGGCGGCTGACCCTCTTCAGCTCGCAGATATTCCGGTAGGACACCCCATCGCTTCCACACACCGGCTCGGTGGCTTTGCACACGCAAATCCCGCTCTTGCTTCTCCTCCTCACCGTGATAGTGTATGCCACCCCGCCGGGGACGGAGCACTCCAGCCCCTCTCCGCACACGGGGTCCCCGAGCTTCCCGCTGCCGCCGCAGGCTTCGCCCTCTCCGGACGCGCACACCGGGCAGCAGTGGCAGGCGTCGAGGGCTTGACCCGCCTGGCAGTCCGCTGGTAGCCGGGGACACATCGACTTATCACACCTCGCAGGACATCCGATAACATACCGGCTGGAGATTTGCGCATCTGCCGGCGCGGACGCAAAGGCTACGATTGCGCACAACAACAGTGACCAAAACATGATTCAGACTAGTAATACGTTTTTTTTTTTTTTTTAAATAAAAAAGTTAAATAAAAAGTTTAGAAGAGCTCCAAAAGTTCGCTCTCTGCTTGCAGTGTTATGGGATGAGAGAGCTCAGTAGTGCTGAGGGGAGAGTCACTTCAGCCGCAGAGGCATTTAACGAAAACTCCACCGCGCAACCAATTACGCCGCTGTACGTTTTTTGCTGGCACCGCATCATAGAGGCAGCTCACTCCCTGGATGATCACAACAAGCCTGGTCATTGGTGGGTTTACGTGACGTAGCTACTGAACGGAAGCGCTGCTTCACTGATGTGTCTCCAGAGGCGTGACAGAGGAGAGAGAGAGAGAGCAGAAAACAAGCCCGAGTGAGGATAGATGTCAAAAGTGCTGCATTTATTCAAGAGCTGTGATACAAAACCCAGTAAAAAGGTGAGTAAAATAAGTTTTTTTTTTTAAAAAGTAATAAAGTTGTGTGTAACTTCTCTCATCTGTTGCTTCCACTGAAGAAGGAGGAGGGTGGAGGAGCTCACAGAGGTCAAGGTCAGCTTCACAACACCTCTGGAGTTTATAGAGAACCACTGAAAAGGACATTTCAGCCACTGATCCTGATTTAAACATTTACAAACAAGTACAAATATAAAATTAAGAACCCAGTAGTGGAAGGAGTAATGCTGCCCAGATGTTTTATATGCTGCACACCCCTCCATACATCCTGCAGGCTTATTTTCTGCATGTTTTCTTTTTTTTTTTTTTAACTACTCCCTTATGAATTAGTCACTCCTGGCACTCCACACAAGCCTTATGGCTAATTAGGAAAATCAGTGATGGAAAAAAGTTGTGTGGATGTGAGATTTGTGGAGTTAATGTAGCGCTTTCACATACTCTTGATGAACAGCCAAATTTGTTCTAATTGGAAAATAGCAAGAGAGCATGATTTATCCATTTATTATGATCTAATCCCAGCACTATGGGTTATAAGCACCCTGCTCACAGGGAAATAAACAACATTTAATGGTGAGATCCAAACAATGATAACCATTGCCTCCCAAGTTAGAGTGTAAATCACTTTTTTCAATAATTGTTTGCGCCACAGACGCAGTGGAAAAAAACATAAAGTAATGTTTAAATTGATTGTTTGTGGGAATGACACATATTTCCAGTATTAGGGGACTCAATTTTACTGTTGGCAAACAACGAACCTCTGTTAGGTTTAGATGTCTGTGGTGAGCTTTAAAAGAGTCTAGTAAACACACGAGGCAATGAATCAGTGCCATAAACTGCCTCAGCACAATGTGATTGATTATGGGTGCCGGGCTGTTTTGATAGCTCTTGGTTTAAATGCAGTGGCCAGGTGAATGGGAGCAGCCCTCTGGAAATGGAGGGACTCAAAGGATGAAGACCCCTGTGGTGCGCTGGAGCACTGGGTAACACAAGCTCCTGTATCCAAAGGGCAATTAGAGAGGGGGCAATAAGGGATGGAGGGCAGTCATAGACTCCCGAAGACCGGACTGGCTCGTACAGCACGGGAAACAGTAAGCATGTACAATGTAGACTTGTATCCCAGAGTTCAAGCTTGGTTAATCGTTTGAGGTAAATAAAAGGGTACATTCATGTCTGAGCCGAGAAAGTTGAGCACAATGTCGCTTTTTGGTGCATTGATACACACACTGTTGACAATAAATGAAACTTATACAACAGTAGTACATATGACCTTACCATCAGACTGCAATACGTGGCAAAACACAGGCAGGAAACAGTGGGAAAATCTGCAGATGAAAACAACCTCATCTATAAGTCACACACCCATTCTCCAACCAAGGCCAGTGAGCGTAACCAAGGATGGATGCCACTCAAGTCTGCAAAGATGTCCTGGCTGTGTGTGAATCTGTGTCCACGCCTGAAGCCACAACAAAGTGTTTTACATCCCACAGTTAAGATCCTTGAAGATGTACTGTAGCTCTCAGCCACAGTAGCTTGTATATCGAAGAGCTGTACAGCTATAGATGTTGGTTTTCCCTCTTTCTGTGAAGCACTTACCACCACCATCTTTATCAACTCCCTACACACGTAGTATCCACTCAATTCTGTACAAAGACCGAACCCCACACTGTTGCATAGCTCATTATCTGACTGATTAAAGAAGCTTTACAGATTCAGTGTTGCTCCATGACCTCAGTGTGTAAATAATTCATCTGCACAGTGGATCGAGCCAGAGGCTGTATATGTAACAAACACCTGATGAAGAACTGATGAAAGATAAACAAACATACATGACTAAATAACAACGAAGACATGAAATGATGATGCACCATCACAAATTTAACAGTATATAAAACAGTCAGCTTCACCTCAACCTATTACAACAGTAAACTGACACATTAATGCATCAGTGATATAATAACATATACAGGGGTTATTTGTATTTTATTTTGCACTTTTGATATTTTAAGTACTTTTTTATTTTTCAATGCAGGACATTAAGTCAGTGTTTTATGCTTGTGTACATACTGCAAAATCTAAGGGAGTAAGTTATTAAAGTTGTTTTTTTTTTAAAATATTTTGTCTCACACATGTATCATTGAAACACATCTCATTGCACTGAGCATCAGTGCATCATTTTTTTTTTTTTTTACATTTGTAAAGTTATACTGTATCGTGCCCTGCAGTTAATTACAATAATAATATTAAAAAAGAAAACTTTGCACATCTTGTCTTCATCTGTTGAGCCAACAAAGGTTTTGTTAAGTTTTGGGTTTCCTTCTTGTATTCTGCTCTTTTTTTCACTCTGACTTCATTTTTTCAGATATTTTGTTCTTCTGGAATTTATCTCCTTTCTAAAAACTAAAAATCTTCCTGTCACTGATAAATAGATAACCATGTTGATGGCAGAGATCCAGGTGCAGGTATTTCTCTCACCACAAGAGGGCAGAAGGAGCTGCTATGAGTGAACAGTGAGACTGAAGAACCGAATGAAGATGTGAATGCAGACGATAGTGAATTTCTTTCCTCCCAGACTTACTACAGCTCTCTTTTCATGTGACAGATAAGCATGTTGCTGAATGATACTCCAGGAAACCTGAGCACATTTTCAGTGTTTATTTCTTTCAAGTCATCCACATAATAAATAGAAACAATTCAAATCAATTACACCAGACTGAACACAGGTGAAGCAGCTTGGCTTTGTTGAGCTGAAATGGAGCAGGCACTTAAAAAAAAAAAAGATTAGTGTGTATTATTTAGCAGGACTAAAGTGGGAGGTTTTAAATAAAACCATACTGCCTGCTACTAGGATGGTAACACAGGTAGAAGGAGTAAGATCAGGAAACATCTAAGAAGCATATAAAAATAATTCTGCTGCACACAGCTCTATTCGGCAAACACACAACACACACAGCGGCTGTAGATAAACAAAAACTAGAAACTAAAACCAGAAAGTCGGTCTGAGGAATCATTAACATGTTAACATGTTGTTAACAAGTGTCTGAGCTTGAATGTTTTTTCTGTTACATTATGATCCAAAATGTTTGCACGGTGTTCACACAGACTAATCATCTCCAAACAATGATCTGCAGGTTTAGTACGTGTGAAACTGTTAGAACCCAGTCTGTCAGGATATTAAGCTTATTTATAACTGACCTGCTGCTGAAGTTTTTATTACTATGAATTACAAAAAGCATACAAGCTTTATGTCTTGCACTTCTTGTTTACTTAAAAACGCTGTTGCTCCTTTCCCACGTCATCCAGTGTCACAAATGTGAGTCCACAAAGTCTGGTATGCCGAAATGTTGTTTGCAAAGACGCCGATTCAGGTTGTGAAGTGATGCATGTACTGTGATAGCTTTCAAATTTTTTGTTTTCTTTTGCGCCTCTGCACAGTACTCTCACTTTACAACCAGAGGTGGAATAACTGTAAAAACTGTACAATTACATGTAAGTTAATTCAGCTTGTGGTCAATAACAGTCACTGAAAACACCATTATAAAACCAACTGACCATAACCCTCCCATGTATTCAAAAAAATAAATGTAAGTTAAATCAACGTTTGGCAACTAAAAAAAAATCAGACTATATGTGGCTGGAATACATTTGGTCTTGCATTATTATACACACTGGGTCATAAATTTTTATTTTTTTGCATCTGGCTCTTGACCAGACCAGAATGCCTGAATTACAGTATTTATTTGCATTAGAGTGAGGGTTTGATGTCAGACTAGGCTTGACCCATACCCTTAACACTGGCCAACAATAGACAAATCCAGTGTTACAATAGTGAGTGTGTAAATGGACCACACTGTTTAAGTTAGATTATAGTGAGGTGATGAAAAGTTTGGACACCATTTTTTTAGATATGAGGAAACACCTTGCATCACTAAAAGCTCCCTTATTTTCTTAGAACAAAGTGGTTTACAAAAATCCTCTGTCCACAAATACCACTGAACGCATCACTGTGCCTGTACAGGTTAAAAGAAAACTCTGTCACTGAAATCTAATCAGCACAGGTAAACTAAAATTTGTAGTTTTGTTTGACAACATCAACTCATAGTAAATAAATATGCCATTGCGAATGCGACAGCAGGCAGGCCGAGGGGTGTGGGTGAAGACTGGGTCGTCTTTGGCACACGAGTGCAGTTCAGTGGTGACCCGGCTTGTTTCTTATGCACACTGACGGCACTGACGGAGGAGCTCAAAAGATGAGTTTGTGACGTCGTACACTGTCATCCGCCAACAGCTTGGGTTTGAAAACCGATGACTGCCCTTTTTCTAAAACCTGTCGGGCACAGTTTCCTCTTTATCCATGGCGTCTCTGTCAACATCCATCCAGACGAACAAGGGTTAATGTCCAGTTCAACGGCTCAGACCTCGCTCACTGGCAGGTCAGCGTCGTCCAGGTCCAGAGGTGGCTCAGGCATATAGGGCTCAAAGCTGCTCCGCCGTCGCCACGGTGACTCCTCCGAGTTGGTGATGGTGGTCACAGGTTGTTCGCAGGTCACTTTGCCAGACGCGTCTCCTGCAGGGACAGGCGTGCTGGCGTGTGGCTGTGACTGGGCCGTGGCAGCAGGCTCATGAAGTGCTCGCTGTCCCACGCCAGACTGCGAGCATGTGCCGCACGTGACAGCAGCCCCCCACTCTGGGTAGCATGGTGGCATGGCAGATATGGGCGAGCGAGGGACGGGGGGGCCCGAGGGGCTGCGGTAGAAAGTGGAACGGCTGCCGTGTTCCTGCAGCGGAAACAGTGGAGGACACAGAGAGAGAGCAAGAATGAGGGAAACAAGACAAGGGACATCCTGATATGTATAGTTTACTTGAGAAGAGCCAAAGTGAGTTACAGACTTGGAATTAGCACCAACAGGTGGGGCCTGACGCAGCTTGAAGGCTGTAGGTGCTGAAGAATGTAGCATTGCTAGAGAGTGGAGATGGTGGTAGTAGCAGTAGAAGTAGAAGTAGTAATAGTAGTAGTAGTAGTAGTAGCAGTAGTAGAGGTAGCGGGAGTAGTGGTAGTAGTGTCAGCAGTTTTTAGATTTGGTAGTCTCAACGGGTTGCAGTGGAAGAGCAGTGTCTTAGGAAGCAGTGGTTGGTTGTTGCTCATTATTTCACAGCTTTTCATTGTCAGATTTCAATCTCTGAAACACAAAGCAGAAGCATGGGAAGAAAGAAAACACACAGCAGAGGTAGTGAAAACAAAAAGGGCGTTTCCACGGAGTAGTTAGTGAAATGTTGGTTAGAGAAAAATCCCAGTCATAAAGCACCAAGAGACCCCAACACAAATATCTCTGTAAACCTCAACAAGGTCTTTCTGTCGACAACAAGGTTCTGTACTTTCACCGTTTCTCCCACATGATGCCACAGTGACAGAGTGACATGCTGGGACTTTGCAGGCTTGTGAAATTTATGATCAGTAAAATCAATAAAATGTCACTTAAGCATCACTAGATTTACGATTTAAAATTCCATTCACAAACATGTCAAAATATCCTAGTGGGAGCCACGTGTGTTAAGAGATTTATGCTGAATCCAAAGGTCCACAATCAGGTTTGTGCTGAATTTTTGTGAGCCGTTAAGACAGACCACCAGATAATCTACCACACTGAAGACCTTGAAAATTCCCTGCAGTTCACTACACTGCTGATTAATTGATATGATCAAATAACACAGGGACTTTAACAGCCCTGAGAAATCCAAATATTTGCATGTAGAGTAAATCATTGCACCCTCATGGAAACCTTTAGTCTGTGACTCTGGGACGTGTGGATTCAGCACTGGTAAGTCCTCATTTCAAAGCGGTTAAAATGTTCAACATCTGACACAAAGAGGGTATAGGAAGTCAACATGGAAACAAGTCTATTGTTATTGTGTGTATGAGAAAGAGAGAAAAAAAACATACAGGCAGCGAACAGGAGGGAGGAGGAGAGACAAGCAGGATGTCACACATCTAAGACAGGTACACAGCTGCAGCAGACTGCAGAGATAACAGGGCATGAAGGGAAGAGAAACAGAAGGTGTGAAAGACACATGTACCCAGTAATAAAGACAGAGGTAGAAACAGGCTTAAGGTATTCATAACTGTGTGTCTTTGCGCATGGATTGTCCATCAACTATTTTTACACTGAAGCGTCATCAATAATGGCGAAGACATGTGAAAGCTGTAAAAGTGAAGCCATAAGGGAGGGAGGGAGAGAGGGAGGCAGTGGCTACAGGTCTTTCCAATGGTTAGAAGGTCATATTCCAACTGTTTACAGTCATTCTGTACCTGGGCAACAGAATTATTTTTTAGCATTTGAAAGACTTGAGGTGCGCTTGATTTGAGTTGCCATGTTTGTGGCGATAGTCATCACATGCAGGAGAAGCTAAATTAAGCACACCTTGAGCCTTACAATACCTGACACAAGAATTTTTTTTTTTTTTTTGTTTACCTGTTTTGCTGGAAACTATCCGAAAGCAAATGATGCCAACTTTGAGCTCAAAGTGGCGGCTCAGCAAGTGAAAAGAAAAGCAAAGAGGAAGAGGAGTGGATGAGAGAAGCAGTGCGGACGAGGGCGTGAAGGGAGGAGCGCTTGTTGGGTTATCACAGCCATACGTAAGGTGTGGTTGGTTCTTAGCAAAAAAAAAAAAAAAAAAAGAAAAAGAAAAAAATAGAGCATCAGATGTGCCGTCAGATCTGATCTGCCCTCATAATGTCTACAACCACAAAGGGCCAGCCAGTGAGTGGAAAACAGTATTAAAAAAAGATGAACTTATAGTTTAAAGGGGGAATTTAGACGAGCTGACATACGTGCTGCTGCACTCCCCGATTCGGGACGTATACCTCTGTATACAGGGGTTCGACAGCCGTCTGGCCTGCCGCATCTGCAACAACACAGTGCAAAGCAGGATTAGAGCAGATGGGCCATCTGCCCACAGGGAGAGGAGGAGGTGGAGAGAATGTGACAAAGAGAGAAAGAAAGGGAAAAAGAGGATAGAGAACAGGCACAGGAGAGGGAAAAGGAGGTGAAGAGAAAAACAAGCGAGAGAAAGACAGACACAGGAGGCAAGAAGGAGGGAACTGTAGAGACACAGTCAGCGGAGACGTGTTGAGAATGACTCCAGTCTAACCAGAAGGAACCAGCTGTGGCAGAGGACAGCGTTTCCTCTGCAGTCAGGACTATGCAACTGGTTTATCTCTGTCTTCTCACCTGCAAAGTCCACCTGCCTGTCTTTAAGCATGTAGGCTGCTGATTGAGCTAATTAAGAAGCTCTGAAAGTGGTGGTGAAGGATTGGTCATTTTGTGAACTGATGACCTTCTTTAGTTTAAAAAAAAAAAAAATAAATATAGGAACTGCAACATCCCAAGTTCAGGTCCAGCTGGGGACACGTGACACGTCATTCCCCATCTCTCTCTCCCCTCGTATCCTGTCATCTATCAACTGCCGATTGTCTAATGAAGACAGAAAACGGCCAAAAAAAAGGACCTTTAAAAAGACGTGTATTTGTCATTGGATGGTGGGAAAATGCAGAGTAGGCTGTGCCAAACACAGTAAAATCTGGAAAAATATCCTATAATAGCTTAAGTTCCATCATAATGAACTTTTTTAGCCAAATGATGTTGTTTCCTCATGGCCCGGTAGCGACTGTCCCAAGGCCCTTCACGAGTCCTCAGCTCAGGAGCTGGGAAGTACATGTGTAGACTGCACGGAGCAGAATTTAGCTTCAGACTATACAACCACAGCCACAACAGCTGGGCTTCATGTTGTTAAACTGCAACAATAAGGGCAAGTTCTGAAACATAATGCAGACAAACTACTGTTTCTGCATCTGTTTGAAGGGAGGTAAAATGGGGTTCTCATCATATCTCTGTAGCTTTCAGCTGACCTCTTGTGTGAGCAAGAAACTGCGAACAATAATCAATAAATGACATGAGTGAAACAATAGTAATAAGTGTTGTGAAGATACAAGTTAAGCACATGTAAGACAAAGTCAAGCCTGAGGTCATTTCACTTTTCAAGGTACATGTGACTCTGCTGTACTGCGGTGTATGATACATACTGTGGCAGCAGACCTCCCAGGCCCCCGCTGGGCCACAATAGCCCCCGAGACAGCTTTGATCCAGCTGTGCATCTCCTCCGGACTGTCCGCCTGGTGGAAACAGAGAGGAAGAAAATGACAGTGAGAAAACAAAAAAAGAGAGAGAGACAGTGAGGAAATGAGAATGAGATAAGTGAAGGGAGGAGAAACATGCAAACAGGCAAGAAAGTGATTAAAGTACAGAATGTATGAACACTGCAGAACAGTAACGTCTCAGAAATGCCTGAGAATCAACTGTACATTCGTAGAAAAAGATGCACCTGTATGTAAAACGTCCTTGATGTGGTGACAACTTCAAACAGATTATCTCTCATCATGATGTCACTACAACAAAAGTGGAGAACAAGTCAGATCATATTTATCTCATCTACTGTAAATCTTTATCTGAATCAGAAAAGGTAAACACCATCTTCTTGGACAAAGGACATTTTTTGTACAATAGGAAAATGCTGGGACATGTTGAATACCTCTGCTTGCACTCCTGGACTTTGTGAACTTCCTTCAGTGGGATCATTCTCAGAGGCTCCTTCTCCTAAAGTTAAGAAAATAACTGTTCATAAATTTTGAAGAAGCCAAAACTTCACAACTGAAATACACAGGATAAATATTACAAATGTTTTTTTATAACGTATACTAGCTTCAAACAAGGTTGAGTTTTTCTGTTTCATAGGAATTGAAGTAAACTTTGCTAGAAGCAACAGATTCCAAACTAAAGACCATGAAGGTTTGTAACTTTCTTGACCTGGCGATTTGATACAGCAGACAGAAAGTCTGTGTCCTTGGGGCCTGTTGATAGTCAAATAGACAGATAAAACTGTAAAATAAGGGTAGACTCTGCCAAGTACGGGGAATGGGACGTGCAGTATTGTCCTGAGGACAGTCTGTGTATGTGTATGTGTGTATGTGTGTGTATATGTGTGTGTGTGTGTGAGAAAAAAAGCCAGAGGGGAACAGGGCATGATAGGACATGTGAAGTGAGGGCATTGAATTCCACAGACTGCGGATAAAACGTGTTAGACATCAGGGCTGTGTGTTTGCTGTTACTCTGCCTCAGACTGTTGGGGTGAATCCAATCCACGTGAACCATCAATGAAAACATTCCTTGAAGCCTTCACATAACTTAATCAAAGTTAATTACCAAATCAGACTTGAAGTAACTCATTGAGTTTTCTTCCAGGAGGAAGTATCGCCGTTTCCAGTTCCTCATCTGGGGAAAAAGATGTTCAGAGCTTTGGTTAAATTTTCTGGCCAAACAAAATCTGTCATAGTTTACTAAAATCATGAAAGCAGAATCTTCTCTAGTTCTGACACATTTCATAATGTCTATATATAGAGGGGAGTGAGGCATCTGGCATTTATAAAGTACAGATTTGTACACACTGGAGAAGTTGTATTTCCTTAGGCAACCAATTTCTTTACCATTATCAAGATAAAATCTCATCATCTCACATTCCCTAAGTCATAAGACTTTATATCCCCTCTCACATGAAGGGGCTATTTATTTTTGTGGCTGTCACTTTCATTGTAACTGTGTCATTAATTGTAAATGGTATTTTAAGTCCATAGTGAAAAGCCTGTCATTGCACTGCATGCAGCCAGTGATTCTGGCCACCACCATACACCTAATATAAAATTTCTCTGAATGGCACCAGAAGGCAAAGTGAAAGCCACTCAGCCCGACAGAGAGCCATGAGACAGGCAGGTACTCACCACAGCTCCTTGCTTGACGCAGTAGCCTGACTTAATGACCGTGTGCTCCTGAGCCGGCCTGCCCAGGAAGTACGGCAGCTGGCTGTGAGACCGATGCATGGCCTCACGCTCCGCTCTGTCTGCACCGTCAGCACCTTCACGCTGGTCACGATGCGTGACACCAGAAATATCGTAATTACAAGTTCCGACAACATTTCAAAAACCAAACAAATGCAGAGCCACAAGTTAGACAGAGTTTTGAGTCAAAGTAATTTACTACAAATAAAAAACAAATCAATTATAACACAAGCGTTTTTCTCAAATGTTAACATCCACACATACTGCTCCCAGTGTGTTTCTAAGGCTGTAACTAAGGATTATTTTCATTATCACTTACTCTTTGCTTTTCAAAATAATATACATTTTGCTTACTTTCATTTAAGACAATACCATTACACAATATCAGTGTTCTGTGTGAGTTCCTGCGTTTAATTTTTAAACATGTAACTGAAGTAATAAGATGTGCTTACATGCTTGTAGGCAGTACGATACATATGAGAGTCATGTTTACCTGTGTCTGGGTGACGATGGGGACTCCTCCTATGATCTCTGTCTTATAGGAGACTTGCTTCTTGATTCCTGCAACATCTGGCAAAGCCTTCTGGTTCTCTGAATTCTGCTGGCCATCAGACAACTTTGGCACCTTAGGAACACACAAACACGTCAGACTTGAGAAAACCAAAGACAGTTTTTAATTAAACACACAGACATTAAACAGAAATGGACATTTTGTGGAACTGTATAATAGTATTTCTGCAGTAGGATGTAGTAGGACTTCTATGAATACAGTAGTTGACAAGCCTTTAACACATTTTATATCCCTTTCCTTTCTGGATAGTTAAAGGTTCATGGAGAACAATGGAAACAGTCCTTTATCCCAGTACTGAGGATAACAATACGACATCCTGTTAGTCATGCTCTGACTCACTCCTCTTTTGTTTCTTGACAGTCCACTCATTCATTTCTCCAGAAGAGGAAGAAATGAAAGTTTCTCCAAGTCATAAAACATGAGCCAAAAAGAACAGATGAGTGCAGCTGAATCTGGGATGAACTGTATGTCTTATGTTATGTCTGTGCACACTGTGTATGTGTTTGTCTCACAGTGATTTTGGTGGCTTTATTGAGAGCGTTGACCCAGTCCACAAGGTCCTGCTGATCATTGGCCTGCAGGAAGAACTTCCTCATCCCTGCATTGATGACTAACAGATCATAAAAAAAAAAAAAAAAAAAAGCAAAGGGAACAATGGAGAGAGTGAAAGTGTATTCAGGCCTCTTCAGGCAGAGTGAGACTACATTCTCTTCATTAGACCATCTGATTCATTCTTCCATATTTAATATGAATCACATGCATATAACTGTACCGGTACAAAGATGCACTGACTAACGGCGCTTTTGGCTTTTCCTGTGTAGAAAACATGATGTGAATACAAGCGGCATGAGAACAGATCCACTGCCACAGATTTCTCTGGAAGTGAAAAACAACTGAGCCAAGGGACTCTCCCACACACTACCAGCAGCATTTTCTCTCCGTGTGGATGATGACCCAGCTTGATTCAGCTGCCTCAGTCTGCCACCACCTACCCACTTCTGACCATGACGGGGGAAAAAAAACCCCATAGCTACCAACCACCAAATATTCTCGCACATTTTCACACCCATGTGAACATGAGCAAACCCCATTTTCAATCACAAAGAATTTTTTGGGTCAAATGCTGATTAGCTATGGATCAGGATTTGGGAGCTGAAAGAACTCAAGTCTCTCATTCTCTCTCTCTCTCTACCATAAATCCTTGAATTCTGCAGCTCAAACCGTCCTTGTGTCTCCTCTGTTTCCTCTCGACACCATGGGAATAAATTACATTAAAGCTGGACTGGTAAATTTGGCGGGGGCGAGCAGTAAAAGGCACTGAGAGCTCAAACTCTGTGGCACAATGAAGATCATTCTTCCATGTTCTGTGTGTGTTCGGTCCAGCTCTTAGACACATGCAAGACCTCACGCTCTTTTTTCAACTTCCCTGTAAATAAATCTGTCTGTCTGGTCTCATTCAGGTGATCAGCATGACTTAATCCAACAGTATCAACCTCCTCTGTGTTTTTGGGAGTGGTGAACTGCTTCGTAGCGGTCAAAGTGCAGTGGTCTCTCTGGCACTGGGATGACAAATCAGGGAGGGGGTTATCAGATCTGACTCATAGTTACACATAATAAAACAATTTGTGCTCTTGAGAAATGAAGCCAAGCACCGAAGTTCACACAAATGCAGCACTTTTGATCTCCCTCATCACCACATATCCTTCACAGACTGCAATCATGTTCTAGTTTCTCACTGTAAAAAGATCTGCTAGTGTGATGGCCATTACCTTACTCTTCTAAATACTCCTTCCCCCACTATGTTTCTTCTTAAGTTGCTAGATGCAGGAAAAGGGGGGGGGGGGGGTTCTGTAGATATCAGCAAAACATGTGGCACACAAACGGCAGTTTAAAAATAACTTAATCAGAATCAGGTTCCGATTAGGATGCCGGCATCCTGTCGAAACCTCTGCAAGGCAACTGGTGTGCACACAGCCAGACACACAAACTCACACACACAGTAGTCGACTTCTTGTTACACACTAGTATTTCCTGCTATTGAAGCGGATGGAAGAGGAGGAGAGGGGCTAGTAAACAATAACAGGGAATGGAGGTTTACTGCTAAATAACCTAATGATGGTTCTTATTTATGCAACATTTTTCATTCCCATCTTGAAGACACAGGGTGAGAAGAAAAGGACAAATCAAGTCCAGATACATACAAATAACCCACTGGTAGGATATCATGTGATCACCTTAATCAATTACATGCAGTCAAAGCAAA
Organism: Trachinotus anak; assembly: GCF_046630095.1. Classification (NCBI taxonomy): domain Eukaryota; kingdom Metazoa; phylum Chordata; class Actinopteri; order Carangiformes; family Carangidae; genus Trachinotus; species Trachinotus anak. The sequence goes on along the minus strand of NW_027273858.1, from coordinate 7,737,300 downwards.
AAAAATAAGGAACTACATTTTCTGGATTTTGTTACAGATAATGCATGTGTGTGTGTTTTTGCTTATTTGAACTTTTCTTGCCTAAATTCCAAACGATACACTGTCAACCAATGATCAGTTTGAAATTAATTATAAGGATTGTGCATGTTTCAAGATTTATGTTCTCACAAACATGGTTTGTATTACTGTATTTATTCTAGACTGAAGTTGAATAAATACTTAATAAAACAGCCTTTAAGTCATCTGCCTCCTTAAAGGTACACTGTTGAGTGGAGTGTGTACACTGGTTGCACTGTAGAACAATTTTTTAATGAGTGAGTTCCTGTGTTATTTCTATGGTATTGTGTAGCAGCACGAGCACAGGGCCATACATGCATGCCACAAGCACATAAGTGAATAAATAAATATTTGAGCCAATCACAGAGTATGGTAATGCTTATGAAAAGCTAGTAATGAACCAGTATGACAGAAGAAGAAGCTGATGTAAACAATGAAGATTTAAAACTTTTAAAAAGGTTTTACAAATGTTTTGTGGGGTGGGGAATGCATTCAACGTGCTAATAAGTCCTTCTGGATATATGCGATGCAAAATTATTTGTTTACAATAAAACTCCACAGGGTACCTTTAATATTCAGACCAATAGGGAAAAAAATATGGATGAAAGCCACAGCTTATCTACAGTACAATATGGAAGACAGTTATAAATACAGGATTGCTGGGAGAAATGGACCTAAAAATATGACCCAATGAAACTTCTCAGGTGCAAACACAACCATCTCACTGACTAAGGTCATGAAATATTAAAGGCAGAAACAAGCCTAAAACCTAAATGAACACAAGCCCAGATCATCAACTGCTACCGCCTCCTGCATCTCTGTGTGTTGGCTAAACAGACAATGTTGAACAAAGCTGCCTGGTCAATGGCGGAAAAAGTATGTGGAGAGCAGTGCTTGACGAAGTCTAGAGGGCAGACAAGGACAGCAAACATTCTTCTCTTAGGTTAGAGAAGTAGTCAGCTTGGTCAAAATATGATTAATCACACACTTACTGCTCCTGTTTGCAAAGCACTGTAGGAATTTTTTGGTTCTATACTTTTATGATGTAAGTTTCTTATAGTCTTTAAAATGATCCATACTGTCAACCGTATGGTCCAAGACCCATTTGCTACACCATGTTTGTATAGAAGAAAGAATTTCAACTGTAAAAGGTTACAGTTTTTTTACAGTTATTTCTAGATCTATATTTTTCTGTGACACTGCTCTTTCAGCAGACTAGAAGATTAGTATTCTAACGCTAAGCATTTGATAAGACATAGCTAAGACTGTGATGATCAGTGTTTTCTTACCAAAGCAGAATTCTGCCTTAGGCCTCAGCTTAGTGGCATCGCTGACCTAGAGGAGGACAAAGCTCACAACTGTTAGCTTCCCAGTTCAACTAAATACTGTAAACGAAATCTATTTATACATAATCTTATCATGTTAATGTCAAATAAGCTTCAGTGTTAATAGTTTTGTGTACCTTAGAGATGTAGGTGAGCTTGAGGGAACCAACACAGTCTGCACCAACAGGCAGGTTCTGTGGGGAAATGGTAAAAAGAACAAAATATAAATATGCAAAAAGAATAAACTATAACTAATCATTAATCATTCTATTCAGGAAAAGGGCCTTAGCTGTGGATTATTGACAAAATATGTGTTGGGGGGGTGAAGTCAAGTTCTGAAAAGCAAGTCAATGTTATAGAGTAAGTACAGTATATTTTGGCTGCATTCCATCATAGTTAATTTCAGTGTTTCACTCTGTTTCTGAAACAAGGGGCTCCAGATTTAACATCATTAAAATTTAAACTTTTCAAATCTATAAAAAGAAAGGGACTTGCTGAATTATTTAAAATTCCTCCTGCACTACATCATTTATGAATACTTCATGTAACAGCACACTTACAAATACAGCATCTCCAAACCAGCATGATGTACAAACCAAGGGGAGAGTTATACTGTAACAGCTATGATACCGAGGGTCATAGAGCAGAAAATGTTGACCACTGTGCTCCCTGTAAATATCAGTGCTTACTGCACAGACAAAATGTCTAGAACACAAAGTTAAATAGTTTAACTATGAATTAATGAACTAACCTGTTTACAGGGAATGTCTGCTGATAGCTGAAACACAGACACAGTGTTAGCACTGAGCTAGTCCTGTGCCTGTAATATGTGCTTTGTAATTGCTGTCAGCTAGAATAGCATACGTTCTCCCATCCCTGTATGGCTGTCTGGCGGAGGAACCACCTGTACTCTGCTTTGTGCTCTCAATGAATGAGGACAGCCTAGCTAGAAGTGGCCTGCAGTTAGCTTACAAATGCATGAGGGCTGACCATCCACAACGATAACTAACGTCAGCTGGCATACTGTTGCTTGTAAATTGTCCAATTTTACACCAACAAATTAAACTTCTGCCTGTGCAATTACCTGCAGGTTTTTTTCCCCCAAAAATATAGCTAAGAGTTAAGCTAACGCAGCCCTGTGTAATTACCTGTGGGTTGTCCATGAACCACACCAGGCTTCCCTGCTGTGTGTCCAGTATGAAGTAACGGCGCAGGAACTTGCCACTGCTCTCATTCTCCTCGATGTCCAGGAAGCCGCAGATGCGGTTCTGTCGGTCCACGTAAGGCATCTCGCTGCCGGGACATTCCCTGGCCTGCTGGGGCCGGGAGTGGAGAAGAGCGGGAGAAGAGCGGGGGCAAGTGGGACCGGGAAGAATTCCTGAAGGACAGAGAGACAAGAGTGCAGATATGTGTGTAAGGAGGGAGGAAGTAAATGAGGAATTTCTGTTGTCTTTGTGGTGAGCCTTGCAAGCGTGTCCCACTCCCTCCTTCTCTTTCTCTCTGTATCTACTGTATCTGTGGTCTCTCTGCCACCTGGAGCTCACTAGGCTACAGCCTGCATGAGGATCATGTGACACAAACCACAACCCCGCCTTTATCCTTTTATATCAGCCTCACCCTCTCTCTCTCCCTCTTTCGTTCTCTCTCAGTCTCTCTTTTTTTCATGTAACACCCGCTACACTCTGTCACTCTCTCTTCTATCTCCTCCACCCACCCTGGCTTGCTTTCTTTCTTTCCTTCTCCCTCTTCTCTTGCCGGCCTCTCCTCTCTCACTTTCTGTGCTATCTCCTCCCAACTGCTCTCTCATCCGATTTGGCAAGCCTCTGGCCAGCCCCTTCTATCCCCTCCCTCCTGCCACAGCTGAGCACCCACTTCAGGCTGGTTTTTTAAAAAAAAAAAAAAAAAAAAAAAAAAAAAGGCTCAGCCGTGTTGGACACAAAGAAACAACACATACACCCTGAGGAGCTGCACAGGAGAGAACGTGCAATATTTAACCTGCTGAGGTCTGATACATCCCTGAAACCTACTGCTCACTGGAAATCAACAAGAAAGTAAATGATTGAAGTACATCTGTTCAGTCTTACGTGTGCAAATTAAGGCGTCTCAATGTCAAACCCTGTGTGGGTGAGCACAGCAGTACTGTAGGCATATTGTCGCATTAGCCTGTTTAAGCTGCCGTCTTTTTGGACAGAGCCTAAAATATGTGAGTGAGATGAGTCTTTGGAAAGCAAAGATAAAGACGCTCTTTCTCCATGACGTTATGAGCACTGTGTGGGTGGATGGGGGCAAATCAGGGACAAAAGGCCTGGTTGTTGTGCATGGAGTCTGGGCTGGGAGCATCTCAGTTAGTCCCTGCATCTATCCGAGTCATCCCATTTGACACACAGGCACGAGAAAGGAGCAACACTGTCAGAGACGACTATCTCAACACTACACAAACAGTGATTGTCATGTGAGAGTGAGAGACGTCTCTGTGGAGTTTTGTGATCCTGTAAATGAGGTGCTGTGCACAAGTTCATCAGCATGCATGCTCATGCTTTTCAGTGATGCAGATTAGACATTAGAGATAATGCAAAACAAAATCCCCACAAGGTGAACAGGCAACCATGTGTACTGCATAGGCCTTTAATTCAATGGCAGGTAAATCGGTGGCCTCTTTTTCTAGCTCTTGTAGATAACTAGGTATATCAACTACCAATAATGGATTTTTGAGGTCAATATTAACACTGATAATATGGACAAATAAACAAAAAATGCTCACTGTACACTAAGCGCCAAACAGCAGACAGACAGTTAGCTGGTGTACATGATGGAGCATTAGCAGCTAAAGCGCCTGACATTTCCCTCAAGAGTTGGTAGAGACCAAAAACTGAGCTAAAAGCCAGTGAATATTGGACTTACATTCGACAGGTGGCCAGACACACAACTTCAAATCAATGCTAACATCTAATGCTAACCCAATTCACATGACTTTCATGTTTCAAGAGCAACAATTTCCTGCTAAAGCTACCCATGTAAAGATGATAAGGCTCCTTAAATTGGGTGAACTCTGCACTCATGTCAGACAACACTATCACAGTTTTGATCATCATATTATGCTGATGTAAACATGAGAAATCTGCATACAAAATCACAGCAGTATGCAGATTTTTCTGATCAACAGTTAGTGTAGGCAAGCCTCTGAACCATGCACATCCAAACAATATGTCATTATAAGGTTTATCGACTGCACAGCTTGATGGATGCTGGATTCTTAAGGATGATATTGATATTTGGAAGTTTTAAAAAAATCAAGTAATGATATATTGGCTAATGGATCCCTTATATCTGTTTTTATGACTGAAATCAACTTGTCAGTGCTCTCTGGTGGACAACCTTGTTAACGGTGTCACAGTTTCTAAATGACCTCAAATCTATTATTGTCTGATATATACAAATACTGATAAATGTGCAGTAAGCCAATATTGACATTATAGCAGCCTGATGACTTTATTGGTCAAGACTGAGTGACAGTGAACAAGAGAAAACGAGAAGGAAACACTTACAAAATACATAAAAACATGCAAAGTGAGAACCAGAGAAGCAAGTTTAAAGGTCCACCTCTGAAGAAGGTCAGGCGAGGCTGCATGATCTAAGTTGACTTCTTTCTAGGTCAAACATTCCCCCCCGGTAAAGTCACTCTTTACATTTACTGAAAGGCTTTGTCCACCATCACATGGCAACCAACTGGTCACACAGGACGAGTCATAAAACGAGAGTAAGCCAATGGCTGGGTAGCCCAGTAGAGGGTCATTGTTTTCCTTTCATGATCTTAGACCACTGCCATGTCAGCAAAAGTTGCACAACAGCTGGAGACAGTGACTGTGCGTGCTTACCTGTTCTCAACACATGTGAACTACACAGCAAAGCACAAATCTAGGTGTCGAGGACATGAACAGATACAAAAATGTGTTACTGGGCCCCTGTTGAACCCCACTATACATGGCAGTTTCATGATTTCCCCGGGCATTCAGACACCAACCACTACTCTACAGATTAAATTGCTGATTAGACAGAATATTAGTGGCAACAATTCAAGTCCATTTGTTGAGCAAAATCTCTGGTACCAGTTTCTCAAATGTTAATATTGACAATTGTGATCATTGAAAAAAATATCTTTTGATACTGATAAGGAAATGTTGATTGTTCTCACAATCCAGTTTGACTTTTTCTGTGTGTCAATCGCTGGACAGAGAGAAAAGAAATAAAGCAATTTGATAAAACACAGCTTTTAAATTAATATAATTATACAGACCTAAATTATATGGATTAAACCTGGGATTTTCCTTGGGTCTGAGGCCCCTGTAACCCTGTTGATGCCCGAAGCAGATCAAATGTTACAGAAAGACTAATGAAATAAATCATCTGCAGGAAAACACACTGAAGTACAGAGGAACAGGGGCAGTAAGGAGAAAGGGTTGGGCCTGAATTGGCTTTTTACAGGTCAAAGGTGGGACAGGTCATTCCAGTTCAGCTGAAGAGAGTAATTTCAGCAGCACATAAGGCCAGCAGGTTTGACAGACAGGGTCCCATTTACCACACCGATATGCTAGGGTTTAGTTTTTGTCTTTCTAACGCAGGACAAAATGAAGATGCACACTTGCCAATTGTTAACTTGTAACACTGACTTGCGTGTTGAGACACCATAACAAACGAGTCGTCCCACAGGCGTCTGAACTGCACACAGGATAACACAAAAATAACTTCACATTGCCACAACACGCTGACAACATTTGTGTTAGCAGCATCAGTGACTCTGGCTCGCTGGCCTGAAGTTAACTGGGAGACATGGCTCAGGTTAGCCTGCTATTAGCAACTAAGGCTAATCCACAACTCAGCATTGTGATGATTTACAGAAACTATAAACCGCCATTCCTGTATGTTTGTGCCTTTACTAGCTAACTGTTTCTGCCGTTACGGCAAATAAGTTTTGTCATACCCGATACCCTGACGTTAACCTAGCTAACATTAGCGACTCCTCTTAGCCAGCCTGGTAAAATCTATCAGACAACTTTAACTGTACCAAACAACAAAGCTATGTTTATTGGTGTTTACGTGTTTTGTTCAGCGTCCCGGGTCAGCTTACCCGAGTCTTCCCTTCTGTGGCTGCGGCACTCCGGGTCCGTCGGTGTCGGTGTCGTCTGTCCGTCCGCTGCGCCTCAGCCCATCTCCACTGATCCACGATACACTGGGCTCCCGGAGCTGCTACAGCACAGATCGTCTATCTTGAAGATGATCACTCTGTGGTTTGAAAATAAAAAATAAAAAAAAAATTAAAAAATGACATCAGTGATATCACCATCTTGAATTCATACAGTGAACAATGTAGCTATTCCAAACTTAACAGACAAAAATGTATTTTATTTATTTAAAAAGATAAATAAGTACTATCAATAAGGACAGTCCACCTCTGACAGATTAAGCCCTGAAAAGGCTATATGTGTGATTTATGGCTAATTTACACATGGCATATACATATGGCAACAGAATATAAACACTGTGCTTGAAGGATTATCAGATTATTACATTAACAGATTATCAACTCTGCAGTATTCAACCTTACACACAGATGGACAAGCTTGTTGTGCTGCTAAGGATTAAGGACCCTCTCTGCTAGAAGGGGCACAAACCAATGACAGTAGGGTATTAGAGCATCCACATAATAGGAAATGAAGTCTTTATTGTTGTATAATATTCAACATCGCAACTCAATATGTCACTTTTCATAATTAACCCCAGTGCAAACAAAACAAGCTCTTAAGGGTGTGGGTTGTGTAAGCCTGAGGAAAACATGTATGCATACTACTAAAATAAATAAATAAATAAACAAATAATAGCCCTGGACGTTAACATCTGTTTAATATTGACTGTAGTCTGCTCCATTCAAACCTTAACGTCATCTGCAAAATGTTTTCGAGCTCTGGTGATCGGAAAAGAGGAGGTCAGAGTGAGAGCTCTTACTTTTTAAAAAATCACCTCTAGGTGTAAAGTCTGAAACACGCAGTGGGTGTCAAAGTGGAATAAATAATCCACAGTGGTCATTTAGCGACATCTAACGTTTCAAGACTGCAGCCCCCTGGGTTTGTCTATTATTTCCAATGACGTTACAGTTTGTCATTGCGTAACATTTATTTTGCCATCGATCCAACACAGAAACTCTTCCTTCAAGCAAATTATTATTATCACATTATTGTGTCTGTCTACATCATACGATCATCCTGTTAGTACTGCTGGCTGACTATTCTCTTCACCACTTAGCAAAGCGGGAGGTACAGATTTTATTTTTTTATTATTTTATTATTCTGTGGCATTTTTTGACGACGGGTCACAATTTCATTTGTATTTTCATTTCAACATCAAGTGAGAAAAAGTATAAATAGTTTTATTTTGTTGGTGATCAACTGAAACCCTCCTCACATCCTGAAGATAATTCATTGACATGAATTGTAACACCCGCATCACACGTCTAGCACATATTAGAGACACATTCAAGATGTTCATTTTCATGCAAGCAGAACAGAAATCACAGCAATGTGATGCTAATTTATGCAAATTGTTAGCAGGACTAGGCTGCTAATAAATAATCTATATATATATTTTTTTGTTTGTTTGTTTTTTTTTTGTGCAAGTGCCCAGCATGCAGTATCCATGCATTAGGCAGTGTGGCATTGAGCCTACACAAATAGGCTCCACAAATACAAATAGAGGAACAGGTTTAGCAGTCAGTCTGATACTTGGCATGTGGTTACCATTGCCCTTCACACTCTCTCTCTCTCTCTCTCTCTCTCTTTCCGTAGTCACTCAGATCATATTGGTGAAATGTGTTTCCGAAGTGATGGGCGGTAACAAGCACAGGAACAACTCACACTCGGTCTGTCAGTGTCCTCTGCAGAAGAAAAGTTTGAGTGGAGGAGGAGGGGCGGACCACATCTGCTGCTGCTGCTGCTGCTGCTCTCTCGTCTTCTCGTCACTGTGAATCCTGCGACCTCTCTCCTGGCGGGCTGACAGAGGAGCCGACCATGGATGAGGAGGGGGATACCTACCCGGAGATGAGGCATTTTCCTCTGCTGTGGCCTCTCCCCAGGCTCCGCTCTCACAGTGACACCTCCGGATTTCGCTCCAGAGTGCTGTTCAGGCTGCGGGGAGCCCGCTCAGGTAGGACAAACCCCACTGTCCCACCAACAGCTGTACAACAACGCAAAATGCATGAAACAGGTCGTGGAAACCTCGTCGTGGGATCCTGAGGAAACTTAACCCAGTGATGCCTGAATTGAATTCCTTTTTATTTTTGATAAGCAATTGTTAGAGTTCAGCAGAAACATCTGTCTTTCACCACCAGCATAAAAAGTTTCTCTCTTGGTGTCGGGAGGTAAAGCCTGCTCCCGGCTACACAGCATCTCCAGATGACTAATAAGGCAACAGCAGCTTCCTGCTCCTACACACTAAAACTTTCCCCCTCTCTTTCTCTCTGTTTGTGTGTCTCTGGATACCAGAAGCACACACTTTTTTTTTTTTGCCCTTCTTTATCAGGTCACACTATATTTAAAAAGTTAAACTTTTAATAATTTGTTTCCCTCCACCGGTGAACAAAGAAGATGAGTCTGAAGTTTGTTGTTAAATACAATATGAGACACCTGAGTCTTTACTGGTGCACACAGTTGTTTTTTATAGGTCACAGAACAAGTTGAATGGAGATCTGTGTGTAATGAAGGTGTAGCAAGTGACTTTATATTAAACAGGCTACACCCAGTAACTGAAAGATCCAAGTGTGCATCATGAAGACAAAGAAACACACCAAAGAAATCCACAATGAGGCTGTCGAAAAGTAAAAAATGCTGCAGACAGTTCTTCTAATCAATACTCATTTGTACCTGTAAATCGTATGGAATCAATCATTCACTGTTTTCAGTTTACATCACTGTGTTTAAATTAGTTTTCCCTTTGACATGTGGCTTTTTCTCAAGTGATGTAAAACACTGAGGCTGAAGGCCCACGGTGAGGAGATGAAACCTTTTCACAGGCGTTGTAAGATCACAGCCACAGTGTTAACCAGCTCTCTGTTCTCCTCAGCGCCTTGCTTAAATGTCAGTGACATATTTTTACTGCCTGCTGAGGTCATTGGCCGATGCGAGAGACCTGATAGGCATATGTATCGAGTCGGTGGTTAGAACCACTTCCTATCAGCCGTCTTTAGAGTTTTAACCAAGATCTCACCCTGCAGCAGCGCTCTCCACTCCAGTTACAGGCCTAAACCTGCTCTGATAGAAAATTAGATATATAATTCGTTTTTTTTTGCCCACAAGGTCTGACACGCTCTGCATCCTGTTTTGTAACATTACAGTTATGTTTATGTGAGAAGTTGCACTTATTTTTCTTGTGTTAAGTTGCCACAGGAAGTTTTCTGTGTTTATGGCTAAGTTGTAATTACAGGAAATGGTCATGGAGTAGAGCAGTTAGTAAATTAGATGTCCAGAGTTGTTTATGTCTCCTAACAGTCTGAACTGTCTACGAATAATTTGAATGAGACTGAAAATGAAACACTAGACCTGATTGTTAAAGACTTCACATCCATGTTTATATACAACTCACTCATATGCAATCTTCACATTATTTGTTTTTTAAATCTTAGTTTTGTAGATTTTGATTTTCACATGAACTAAATTGTGAAAATATCCCTTTTAAGATAACAGTTTGTACATCAAGCAACAGGGGGAGCTAATCTACCATTTACAGAGATCCTGGAAAACAATGTGCATGAAAAGGGCACCTCACACATGTGAGGACATCCCCCTACAGCGAAACTTCAAAAGCATAAAAATCTGATCTCACATGAAGTTATAAAACTACACATGACACAAATAGTGTTTCTTTCTGAAAGTTTTATTTGAATTACAGCACAGCACTCTTTAAACTTAAAAGGATGTATTTGACTCTGCCTATGAGAAATTTCTCTTGCCCAAGGGAAAATGGCCCTGTGGGGACTATTACCAGAATTAATGTCTAAAGGGAGGGATGTCTTTTTCATATAAAGTAAGATTTCTTTATTTAAAAATCTTTAATAAAACCTAAGACTAAAAAGGAAACGTGGCCCACAGAGTTGGGAACGTGCAAGTCAACAGGAAGCGTAAACAAACAGAAAGTAGGTCATTTTAGGTAAACGTGAACTCTCAGATTTGCGTGATGGCACCAATAATCCATCCCCACTCCAATTATTTATTCTTCCTTTATGTCCACTTCATCCTTTCGGGATTTTGGAGGACTTAAACTCACTCCGACCTTTTAGAGCATTTACTGAATCTAGTACCTCCACTTGCTGTGGCATTCATCTCTCCACTACTAACTATCTATGGACTTGTAAGGTCATGGGTTGATTTTAAAAGCAGTTCCTGCTTGTTTGAAATTTGTGACACGTGGCGAGGCACAGGAAAATACCACCAAATTATGAGCAGTGTGAAATAAAGTTTTGTTAAGGAAGATATTTCCCTTAAAAGATGAATATGTCATCAAAACTTGAAAATATTGAGATTCATAGTCCAATACTGACCTTTTGAAACAACAGCTGACAAAAACTACACTACAATCTCACCACCTGCTGAGGAAGGTCGTGTGATATGACCGAAAGCTCCAGAACAGCTACTGAGTGAAACTTGATATGAGATTTTTTTGTTCACTTAAAAGATATTTAATGTTCTTAGTCGTCCAAAACAAGAACATTATTGTTTATATTTCAAAGCTAATGCTGAACAGATAAATATGTGTTATGTTAATAAAGATATATCATTTTAAAGCTCTTTTCCAGAACTGTTAGAATGTGTATAAGAATATGAGAGTGCACATTAATGAACTTGTGCACTCACGTGTGCTTTTGTGTGTGTGTGTTTGTGAAAAAATCTATTTGGAATAATGTGTAGGCTGAGATGCTCTTTGTTGTCCGCTGTAAATAGCATGTTGTTCTCCAGATGGGCACTGTATCGCTATGGTAATTACACAGCCAGAGAGAAGAAGAAAGAAGAGAGGGGGTGTGGGGGGGGGGGGGGGCTAAAAGAGAAGAATAGTTAAAGATAGTTAAAGGTTGAAGGAGAAAAATGGAAAGGAAGGCTAAGAAGTAGATATATTAAGATAAAAGAAAACAATAAGGGACAAAAGGAGGAGAGGGAAGAGAGTCAAAGAGTGGAAAGTAAAGGAGGCAGTTTGATGGGGACAAGGGAAAATGATGAAAACAGTAAAGAGAAGAAAGGAGGCAAAAAGGGATGCAGGGACAGGATGATTAAGGAGGACGAGAAAACAGAAGCAAAGGCTGAAGAACAGAAGAGGATGTGTGGGTACTCTCCCCGAAATAACATTGATTACATATCCTTTTAAGTCTGCAATAACTACTTGTTAGATGTACTGTAATGCAGAGAACAGCCCTTCCCCCTTCACTGCCCACACACAGTCTATGCTCAGACACTGTTGTAGCTGCGGTAACCGCCACTGACAAACCAAAGTGTTATGGTTAAGGTTTTCTGCAGGAATTAAGGGTCTCATCTGTAATTGAGTTGAACTGTTCACATTCAGCTGTTGCTTCAGAAGTAAAATCCCGGATTTGATCATCAAAGCTATTACAATTCATCCTCTGGGGGTCATGAATGTGTGGACTAAGTGTCACAATCCATTCAATAGTTTCAGAGACGTTGCACTCAAATGTGAACCTCATGGTGGGACGACAGGAAAAGTCAGTCTGTCCAATAGCTTTTGAGATATTTTGGTCTGGACCAAAGTGGTTGGCCTACAGGTTCGCCACCACTAGAGCCATGTGGCTAGCGTGGCTAAAAACAACCTTACAACAGGTTCATAATCATGTTTCTGTTTCATTCGTGTCTTAATTACCATTAACCACTTAATTCATTTTGGACCTCCTAAGTGACAAAACGCCCCATCAGCCACAAGTGGAGGAAGTCAGCTGACACCATTATAGAGGCAAAATGTCTGCAGTGGCCATAGGTGGTGGCAGGGGGTCAGGGTGGATGGAGGGGTCAACAAAACCCTGGACTATAACATGGGAGGCCACTGTTTGTTTCCTGCTTCTGACAGTTAACGCTGGTCTCTCGCAGTCATGGTTTTAACCCGTGACTGCTGTCGTTCTCTGACATTAACCATGACATTATTTCTGTAACCATGACAATGATGTTGTGCTAACCTTAACCAAACCTTAACCACCATGTTGTCAGACCATAAAACAGCACTGACTGATGTCACGACTGATGCTGTCAGAATGGAAAATGCTTCTTTGTGTTGTGCTGAAGGGCAGTTAACAAACATATTTCATTGTTTAATTTGGTGGAGATGTTAACCTGCTGTCCATGATTATACTGGTAGCGGATACCGGATTATACCAGTAGGCAAACTGGTGATGCTAATCCAATAATCAAGGTGGTTGCATGATGACGCACAGCCGTGTTGTCCCTGGTCTTTAAAACACAAAACATTTTTGTTCCCTTTTGTTCTCTTCAATGCTCCTGAAGGCATGTCTGCTTTGATGCTTTTGAAAACTGACTTCTCGTTCTATCTCTTGGGTTCGCACGCTCAGCGTTGAGTGTGATCGCCAGTTTCTGGGTGGATTGTATGCGTTGTTCTCACATTTAATGGTGGGAAAAGAGCGTTAGACTCCATGTCTTTTTAACTACCAGTTGACCTTGTGAGGGTTGTTTTACAATAGTTATGGGGCCCAAACAGCTTTGTGTGGAACCAAAATGCTGGACCCTGTAAGTTTGAGGGTCAAGATTTGGTTTTAGGGTTAGTGTTTCAGTTAGGGTTAGTCCTTCAGCTGTGATGGTTAAGGTTAAGATAAGGGGCTAGGAACCACTTCAATCACAGGCCCCAATGACTATAGTAAAACAAGGATGTGTGTGAGTGTGTGTGTGTGTGTGTGAGTGTGTGTGTATGTGAGGTGAATTGATGAGCCAGTTGTTTTTCGTCTCACTTGTTTTGAGCCGTTTCATTGGTCTGCATCACCAGTCAAAGTCTATCAGTAACTCTGTGTGGTTACTTACTTAGCCTTTAACTCTATTAACTCAGCAGATGAACAGGATGTTAACATTACGCTGCCAAGCCTCTAATCATGCTGTGTACATACAGTCAGTGTATGTGTGCGTGCGTTACAGAAATTTTAATAAACACCCTGGTTCGTGTGGTTAATTAAAACCGCCAGTGGAGCAGAGAGACGATAGTGAGAGAAACAACAAATGTGAGATTTTTAAGCTTTAGGATTTTGACACGGGAAAGAGGAGAAGATGTGAAGGAAGGAGGGAGGAAAAGAGGAGGAATAGAACAGAAAAACTAGATACGCATATAGAACAATCAAATAGATTGAAGAGAGGAAAGGAGCACTAAACTGCATGGCTTATAGTGGCTGCTCTTATGTAGTCAATAACATAATGGTTGTGTGGACAATATGTCTGTTCTCAGTCCAGTCTAGTTATGTTTACATTGGTCTACACACACACACACACACACACACACACACACACACACGCACACACACATACACACACACATACACAGACACAGAGATTCATGTCTCTCATTTTCAGTCCACCAGCGTATTTATAAGGTCCTGCTCCACTTACTCTTTTCAAAAGTGGATCTTTAGTATTAAAAGAGATAAGTGTTATAAAGAACAGGAAATTACAAATCAGCTGAAGTGCACACACAGAGAGACACACGTACACAAATCTAGCAGTGTGTGTGTATTTGAAAGGGACATGCCATATCAATTATTGCTGCTATCGACCCACAGTGAGCTGTGATATCCAGCATCAGACCTTCGCTGGCATACAGATGACATGTTTACTGTATTGAGTGGCTCTTCACAACACTTGATGTGTGTGTGTGTGTGTGTGTGTGTGACAGAAAAAAAAACTGAAAATGATCATCTGTCTGCCTCTTTGTCCTTCTTGCAATTGATGTCTGTATCTGTGATTCCTCTTTATCTCTACATCTGTGTGCATCTATTTCAGAGTGTTGTGATTATGATCTACATTGTTTTTATCATGGTGGAGTCACTGTGGCGCCATGGTCTTCAGGTGTGTTCGCCATTTGGCAGTTTGCATTAAAAGCCCTTGAAAATCTTTTTATCTATCTATTATTTCTCTATGATATTCAATATTGTGTTAATAAACAACAATAATGGTTAGAAAACACTTTAAATGTTATTTATTTTTGTTATTATTGTTATATAATTAACTCTCAAAACCCCAACTTAATGTGCTTTGTCAAGACAGTGTAGGTGTGGTTTGATCGGATCTGATTGACAGTGATTAAATAGCCCTCATCAGAGTCCTGATAGATGCACGCATGTACATAACATTCACTTTTTCCAGCTGAGCCCAGCCCACCTTAAACCAAACAGAGGAGCCTGGAGAAAAATAGAAATGCAGACATGATAAAACCTCTTCTGACTTTGGTAGAAAATTGTGTCTTATGTTTGTTTGTGTTTCAACTCCCATCACTCATAGCAAGAAGCTGATTGCAAAAATAGATTTTAAATAGTTTTCATGACCTTTGATTTATGAAGGGAACCAACTGATGTGTTATTGTCTCGAGATTCACATTTCACTGCAAGTTTTCATTTCTGGTTTACAATTATTTGTACAATGCTCTGCAAAGAATGCAAAGGCTGAATCAGTTAGCTAGAAATGTCATTTACCACATAATCTACCAGTTGTTTCTTTTAGAAAACAAATAACAAACATTTTATTTATATCATTATACATTTAATATTTTTTGGCTTTTAATTGGGCCTGGGAAATTGTGATCAGCATTTTTATAGACTGAACAATTAAATGAAAATATAAAAAACGGATTCATGGATAATAGATATAATTGTTAGTTGAAGGCCAGTTAAAATGAAATAAGTTTAAAATGAACTTAAAGTTTATTTTGACATTGTTGATTAATTAAAAAAAAACCTGCTTTGGTCGAACATCACATGGTGCTGATTGCTGCGGCAGTGAGAAAACTATCACATTGACATAATCAGTGTGGGTGAACATGTCTCTGCCACTGGACAGACAGAACCACTTAGTCTTCTGTCTGCCACTTTAATAATGATAATGCTGCGTGTCTGCTGAAGATGAGTGGCTGCAATAAAAATAGAGATGAAGAAAAGGGCATCAAGGAAAAGTAAAGACCCTGAACATTCAGCAAACGTCCTGCTTATTTGATGCATCTCTCTTCTGTCGTCCCTCTCTTTCTCTATCCTTAGCAATGACTCCTCATCTGCATCCGGTTCTCCTATCCTTTCCTCTCTTCTTTTCCTTTCCTTTTCTCCCCTCTCTGCTCCTTATTTCCTACGTCACCGTGGGACCTCAACACAGCAGGGAGAGAGTGAAAAAAAAAAAAATGAGACTGGAGCCAGAGGAAGGAGGAAAACCCTGACAGACAGGGAGATGGAGATAAACGCAGGACAAGACACAGACTGGGAGGGAGAATGAGGAGCAGAGATGGAAACAAACATTAACTTTTAATGCTCTTTATTGGAGAAAAGGGAGGCAGGAGGGAGGGAGGTGATGGAGGGAGGGAGGAGGGGCGAGTGAGTAGCAGAAAGTGGAGAGAGACTGAGGGAGGGAGGGAGGCAGGGCCAAGCCATGAAGGAGGGAAGTAGATAGTGAGAGAGAGAGAGAGAGAGAGAAAGGGAGGGAGGGGAGAGAGAAGTGGAGAAGAAGGAAGACAGTGAGAAAGGGAGGGGTGGGAGCCAGAGGGGGGAGGGAGGGAGGCAGAGAGGCGGTGTGTCGGGAAGAGGCAAGGATCAACTCACACTGCTGATAATCTTCCGTGGGTCAAATCATGGAGCATGATGGTGAGTTGCCTCCTTATATAATATGCTTCTCTTTCCTGTGTTGCTCAGTCTCTCATTGACTTTCTGTTCTTGTGTTCATGTAACAAAAGGCGTGATAGTCACGTAGAGAGAGGCGCTTTCCACCACTTCTTCTCCTCTCAATCTGTTCTTATATGTAGCTTTGGATGTCACCTGTTAGCCAGTGACTCACATGTAAAGTGTACACACAGGCTGTAAACGCTCAGCCTGTATCAGCTGAGTTACAACCCAGCCTGCCTCCAGTGTCACTGTGTTCAGTTTGAAGAGAGCTTTGTAAAGACCACTCGGTTAAACAAATTGACAAGGAGGTCGCACTGAATTTAAATGTGCATATGACTCAGTTCTGGTGTCTTTGACTGTTTTGCAACATGAGCGTCTGACCATTGTTGTCAGAGAGCATTTGGCTGGGTGGCTGTCGCTGTCTCTGTCGCTGGAGCGGGTTTTTCTAGCAGTCCTGGTTTCATGATCCAAAATAAATATGTCAATGACAACAACACACAGTCATGCATTATGTACAGGAGCGCTACTTTACAGACACTAGCAACACGGTGTGCAATATTAATAAGATGCTAATGTTGCAAGTGGAACACTTAATAACATTAAGGTTGGCCGTATCATTCACTTAACCAGGCTTCTGGTGCGCAGTGAGGGCCAGCTTTGATGATGACACTTTAATTAAAAGATTTTTTGGCAATGCCTATGAATCAATGATGATTGTGTACTTAACTTTAAAAGCAATTATTGGTTTTGTAAATCAGCCCACGGTTGCATTGTAACTTTAGATGGTATTGTAATTGCAATAACTTTATTTTCGATATTTGTGTAGCGGAAAGAAAACGTATTCAGACCAGTAATTCCAGGTGGACTTGGCTGGTAGCCATCCCGGGTGTATTGGACTGAATGACAATGATATATTGTTGCATTGGTTGGTGTCACACTCAGCCAGAGGAGGCAGGCAGGCTATATCGGGCCCATGTTATCTAATATAGTTTAATTACTGTTTGCAGAGGTTGTCATATCATATCATGGTGTTTAATGGACAAAAAGCCTGTGTTGCCTCTGTTGCTGTGCCTGAATAAAGAAAAGCAGAAATTCAGGGCAGAGATGATGTTTAGACTCCTGTTGTTTGTTTTTCTCCATTGCGGTCTGAGGTAAGATTTACACCAACAGATCCACTTTAATCTGTGCTGTAATGTGTGTGTTTATCTGTATTGACAGAGATGCAGGCTGGGCACTGAATAGGTACACAGCAAATTTCTGCTGTTGTGAATTTGTGAAAAAGCATTTTGCAATGCAAAGCAGTATGTGTGAGTGTGCACACATGGATATGCATATTACGTGATGCGTGTGTGTACAGTGAGCATGGATGATTGGTCACAATGCCTTTCCGTGTATTGTCTCTGCTTGTGTGTCATATTTTGTGTCAGTGTGTGTTGACAAGACTTGCGCTTGGAGACATTGAACAAACGTTTCACGAGCGCAGTTCAGTGTATAGACGCTCTTCCATTTTGTTCTCACATCCACCTCTGCACGGAGGGCGGGTGAAGTTACCTCCTTAGAGGGAAAAGGTCATTCCTAAGTTCAGTTATGTTGAAGTGACAAAGACTAAGTCAGTTTGTAGTTTGCTACTGTCCTTGTTAGATAAGTCTGCTTATCTCTCTCTCACACACTCATTTAATTTGATGGCAGACTTGCTTTACAACATCCTTCCAGCTTGGCAGTGGATCTACTCGTGCAGACGGATGTACAGGTACATCCAACCATCCAACTCACTTCTTCTTTAAAAGCGAAATATCCTTATGTTGATGAAATGATTCACTGAATGGCTTAATTGCCAGAAGCAATCTTTGAGAAAATATCGTGTTATTTTATTTGGATGGTAAATCTGCACTTCCGTTCTCATTATTATGACCACTTTCAAAGCAGACCTCGGTGTCTCAGTGAAATGTAGCTGGACGTCAGCCAAAGCAACCATCATCAACCAGTGGCAGTGTAGTATAAAACAAACCATGTTGAGTCTCTATAGCAGTAATAATGTCCTGACTAACAGCCATACAACACAACTGAGCAAACATGACTATCATGCTTTGGACAGCTGTTTTTCCAATTGACAGCAGCTCTCTATTGAATCTGCACAGATATGGCCTTATATAGTTAGAATATGAGTGTAGGATGTGTAGGAATAAATGCCGGCTGCTGTTTGTTTACTGTCCCTATTCACTGTCCTTTTGTGGCCTCGTATCACACACTTCCGAAGCACAGTCATGGCTTTTTTCTTTATGTCTGTAATTTTTAGGCCACTGTGGCCTTTATTCTGCAGTTATTATTAAGGAGAATATCAGTCTCTCCTCCAGCTCTTTCTGTCCCTCTCTCTCCTCTTGTCTGTCTCTCTTGAGCTCGTTTTCTCTCAAGCTCTCAGGCTGCTTGTCTGGCAGGATGTCAACTATTGATTTATACAGGCAACATTTTAGCAATGATGGCGGCTTATGGGTTGCGCCAAACAGAATACAACAAACAGGAGATCAGGTTTCAGACGAGTTGACTGGTAGATGGGAAGAGGAAGAGAAATGACAGTAACCTCTACTGTATCAATACAACAAAAGACTGTTCAGTTAATATTATGAGGTAAATTTCCCTTTAATAAGAATGTATTAGGTTGTGAGAGTAGAGTGAAGGGACAAACTCATGTTTGTATAGGAGGAATGATTGAAAATTGGTTACATTCAACTGTATACAGGCTTCCTGTCACTGTGTGGAGCTGTTTCATGTACAGCACATAAATTGCTGAATATTAAGTTACGATTTTAGGTTCTTATCAGCAGCCAAACCCACAAGCATTGCAATTTATTCTCAAAGCAATTTCATACCCACACAGGTGAGCGATAAATGTCAGTCAGTGATTTATTTTTGGTGGCTACACTGCAGACCTATAGAGAGCAGAGGTTTGGGATGGAATTAAAACCCCAGAAATCGTGCCAACAAAAGCCTTCATCTATAACATGAAATATTCATGAAGTCAAAGTTTAAGTCTTTAGGTAGGAAGTGCCACTCAAAAACTCAATTAATCTGCTTTGTCTGCTTTGCTTTATTGACAGGGACCAAACTGTCAAAATTCAACTGAGTGCAATAGAAACTTTCCTCAAATTGACAGGCCACATGAGATAAACTTAAATTGCATATTTTCATCACAGTCATCGTGGCTGTTTGCCTTTGTTTCGCTCTTTTAATATCATCATATTCTTGCCTTCTTCTGGTGGTTTGGATGGAAATGTGCATTAATTCGCATTTCCTTTTGCTGATTTTCTGGAAATTTGGGTAAAATTTGCATTCAATTTGGATGGAAACTTGACTATGGTAACAAGCCGATGGAGAAAGAGTTTTCAGGAGCTTTGATATTCACAACCCTACAGAGAAATCTGCTGATGACCATTAACCCGCACACATTCACTGACAGCATGGTCGGCACATTTTACAGGTCAGTAACAATCCCAACAATAACATGCAATGTACAGCAAATTTTGCCCATCATATGTATTTGATAGGCAATGATCTGAAGCTCTACAGCGCTATGATTGTGTAGCGAGACCATTTAAGTGCAGTTGGTCTCAGCTGAGCTCGGTTTGCTTGTGTAACACAGCCTGTTCCTTGCTGAGTCACACTTGACTGTTATGACAGCTTGTGGTCTGAATCCTGATCCTGATGCAGGGATGTCCGGACCCTGATTCTTGAAATGGTTCGCTGCTCCATAATGTGCATTAAAAGCCACAGGTGTCACATTTCACACTTAAACCAGTTTGGATTCATGCATGTGAGGGGGATGTGCAGATGTAAAATGGGCAGCTTCTGAGGAAAGTGCTCCTTTCTCTTCACGGATGCACAAAAATCATTTTAGCACATTGGCCCAAATGACACACATGCACATAGATTCCCTGTACTTTGGCTATGGCAATATTATGAGACTGTACCCTGACAGGAGGTGAGTTTAATAAATAAATCAAGGGGAGGGGAGAAAGGCTCTGAAAAGTAGCACTTAAACAATTATTACCCCCTTGTTCCGCTGAGGCTACTACTTAATATTTGATGACTCCTTTCCTTTCTTCTGGCCCTTCCTATCCTCCTCCTCTCTTTTCTTCCCTTTTGTTTTTCCGGTCAAGGAAAAGGTCAGGCACCCTCAGGTGACCACAGTTATTTAGTGTCAGGACAAACAGGACGCGGCTCCTGAAGTGTCACCTTCACATATACAAAATCCCGCACTCAATGGGATGTCCTCTTGACTTTGAGGATATTCCCAAAGATCTCCATTTTGGATTCTGTATTCTTGCACAGATTTCCAGAAAAGGACCAGATTGATCCAAGCTAAATCCAGCTGGAGCTTTTCCCTGCATTTGTTTGATCAGGAATTGACAGAGGGGAATAAAGCAGCAGGTAAAAGGGTCAATAGTGAGTTTGTGACCAGAAGTTAAACATATTATCTTCATCAGTAGGTTTTCTATTTGTCTTATTTTAATGTTTGTCTGCGTCTTTCACATGTACACACATTCACTTTTGGTCACACCTCGCAGTGAGTACATTAAATACAAGTAACACTGAGTGCATGGAAAATAACATTGTATCAAGTAGTGGGATTCTTGTTGGAAAATCATGTTCTACATTAATTAAAGACACAAACTGAAGAAAACCTGGACATTATTGAAATTAACGTTATATAGGACAAAGTGATGAACTCAAGGAAAGAGATGACACTAGAATTCTGTTATTTGAATGTTCCATCATAACACAGATGAAGATCAGTTTACTCATCATGGGGAGTATCTACTACTGACCCTGTGAAAACAGTTGTATAATGTCTTTGTTATTCACTCAAATTACTCTGATGATGTCATTGGGATTATTTGTGCGTGGGCTTGGAGTAGAGTAAAGGTTGGGCTCAAATTATATTCAGTCTAACTGGGTCAGGTAGGGTTGTGTTGCATGGCCGTGGGTCGAGGGTCTGTGTTTCAGTCTGTGTAATGCTGGAGTGGATCGTTGAGGACCTGGTACTTCATAATTATTACAGGAGAAATTTGTGGGGGTTTTTTTTAGGTAGTTGTAGTGTGAACCGTAAAGTGCAGGGGAAAATTACATAATAAGATACATAAAAGATCAAATAAAATATCTAACCCACCACACAAGCTGACATACTGTAAAACTATTTAAGCATAGTTACATATAGCATAAAAGTGGTTAGTGATTTAAACATCACCATCACTACCCATCAATACTATGTGGAAGACTGATCTTTGGGTTTTTGAGTGATATTATGTGTAAATGGACTGAGCCGCAAAAGTAGTGGATTAGTAAACCTGTTTAATTCAGGTCTCTTTCTGTACAGTATTATCCTCCAACATTTTCAACATGATTTGCTGATACATCAAGTTAATGACATTACCTCTTTGTCAATGCTAACGCTGTCTTTCCTCTGTTGACTTCACTTCCATCCGTCTGTCCTGTCTTCATCCTTCCACCTCTCCGCAGACTTCCTTCCTGTCTCAGTTTATCCAGCTCCAGCTTGTCCAGCAGACTGGAGTAATCTTGGCAGCTCCCAGGTGTGAATGTGGCTCTTAAACTGCTTAATGACTTATACTCAAGATATTTAGGTTGAATCATGACACTGAAGAGAAAAGAGAAAATGCAAAAAAAAATAAAAATGCAGCCAATCATATGACACTGTTGACTGATTGTTGGTGACTCAAGTGACTGCATTAAGAGGTGGCTCTGTTCTGCTTAGTTTTGATTGCCACATTATTCCTGTGTGAATGTACCAAACTTGTTTTGTTCAGAGCTCACTGCTAGCTTCATTTTTGCTATTGCAGCAACCCTTATCAAGAATGTGCTGTAACGATTACATACGTGATAAGACTGTTTGTGGCTTCTTATGCTTTAATAACTCGGGGGCATATACAGCAGTGACACGGAGAAGCAAAAACAAGGGTTTCATAATAATGAGGAGGAACTGGGTAATGACAGATCAGCAGTTGTCTTCCTTGTAACTGCAAAGAGCAGTAATTTGAGTTAAGTAGTTAACACTAGATGGCAGTCTTGGCTTTGAATGTCAAACTATGTGTGTGTGTGTGTGTGTGTGTGTGAGAGAGAGAGAGAGAGAGAGAGAGAGAGAGAGAGAGAGAGAGCTTTATCTGTCATCACTGTCAACAGAGTGTCAGTTGAGACCATGCAGACCCCAGCCTGACAGAAAACACACACAAACAGACACACACAAACACACACACACACACACACACACACATTATACTACATTACACTCTAGCTGACTCCCATATTGAGAGTCATTCTGAGGAGGGAGTGTTTGGCTTGGTTTGCCACAGTGGTCAGTGAGAAATGATGCGAGCTCATGTGTCTAATATTAAACAGATATTATTTCTGTGTCCTATTAAGAAGGCAGTTAGTGGCTACGCTGACAAATCTTGACAGATTTTGACCCCATTTGACCCACTCAAAGCTGGAGACAGGGTTCATTGTCATCTCGTTCTTTCAAAATAAATCATCTATATGGGGTAGAGCTTACACTGACACTCCTCTGCAGCCACAGACACTGTCCAGACCCTGAAATAATTTATTCATTACAGACTCAAAGCTAAATATATTGTGTCACACTGAAACCAAATCTAAGAGTTTCCTCTTGCTTACTTTCTTTCCATTTTTTTTAAGATTATTAAAGATAATTTGATGAAAATGAATACAATTTTATAGGCCAAATGGTTAATTGAGAAAATAATCTGCAGATAAATCAATAATGAAAATGATCATTAGCTGCTAATCGACTTCAGTTGTTTTAGCACTGCACCACACCATACCTCTTATTATCATTCCACCATCCTTTCTTATCTCTTCCTGTTTCAAGGGATCAACAGTCAGGTCTATTTGTGGATCTCTGTGATATCAAGACGTGAGCAGGTCTCTGCCACAGACTGTAGTCTACGGTCTGCACACAAGCATAGTTTTCCTCTTTAAAAGCTGTTAGAAATTACTTTTCGGTGATGGAAGTCTTACTCAGCCCCTTTCCTTAAGTACAAGTAATACAACAATGGAAAAATACTCTGTTACTAGTAAAAGTATTTATATTATTCATATATAATCGATTTGAGGGGTCATGAGATGATTAATAGGAGAGGAAAGAAGAAAAACAAAGTTCTGATACAAACATATGTTTTCATTATTTGGACTATTTTTATAATCCTTGTTTTTTTAATGACAAAGTGGATTATTTGACCTCATTGGATGTCAAACAGTTATTTAAATAAAACCATCTGAGAAGTTCAGAGGGAAAATCATTCACAGACATCTGAAACATGGCAGAGGGCCCTCAGATGGTCGGGAACCGCTGGTTTAATCTTAACATGTGTTCTATTTTATAAACTTATGCAACGTTATTATTTAAAATATGAATCTCTAACATAACTATTGTTATTTGTCAAATAAATGTAGTGTAATAAAAGTACATTTCCAGCTGAAATATAATGGAGCAAAAGGATGAAGTAGCATAATATTCAATTAGAGTGCAAATACATCAAAACTGTACTTAGTTACAGTACTTGAGTAAATGTACTTTGTACTTGTAGCTGTAATTTGGGTCTACATAATTTGATTAATGGCAAATTTGTTAGAACCACTGTTACACCACTTAAGTACAATATCAACCCTGACAGGTCCTCCATCTCGTAGCCACAGCCTTGTCTGGTTTTGAGAGCTGAATTGTTTTATTTCACATTGAGCTTTTTTTCAGATTACTTCCATTTTTTTCTGTTTCACATTACACATTTCACATTAAAACCGAGAAAAACTCATGCAAGGACATATTATTCTATCATTAGCTGCAATCAACAATTATTTTCATTATTGTACCGACAATACAGTATCTTAAATTAACAGTAACTTCAATTATTTAGTGTATAAAATGTCCAAAAACTGTTAAAAATGGCCGCCTTATTTCCTGAATGAACATAATCAGTTAATTAATTTTGTTGACCAACAGTCAAAAAGCCAAACGCCGAGTTTACTGTCATATAAAATGGACAAAACTAGCAAATATTCACATTTGAGAAGTTAGAACCAGATAATTTTTTGCCATTTCTGCTTAAAAAATGAATCAATTTCCTGACTTATCGATAATAAATTAATCATTTCACCTCTAGAGTATGGGTGGTTCCTCGGTGCCTGGGTAAATAATGACGCTGCTGTGTTTAGTGGTGGCCAACAGGGGTCCAACAACAAATGTACTCGCCCCCTGGCCTGTCAGGAGGTTAATGCAGCCGTGTTCATAGTGGCTTTTTTTCTTCTGTTAATTTAAGATATCTATCTAACCCTGCACCATTCATCAGGGCTGTTTTTCCTCTCACTGAGTGTTTTCACTCACTTTTAAACTCTCTCCTAGCCCTTGCCGCCCACTATGCCATTATCTCGGCCGGTGTAAACGGGTGGCTGAGGGCGTCGGACCCCTTCACCCTTTGACCCCAGCAGCGCCTCTAATCTGCATAGAGGAATGAGAGGCATTCTTCAGCTGCTCACAGGAGGTGGTGGTGGAGGAGGAGGAGGAGGAGGAGAGGGGAGGTGGGAGGGGACGTTACGACGTAGTAGCGACCCAGTCAGTCAGTCAGTGTACCAAGTTTCCAGCGACTCAGCCATCACGGTGTGAAACTTTTCTGCGGTTGTTGAAATGAACGCACTCGGCGGCCGCGGACGGGATTTATGCGGCGTTAGAAGGCCGTGATCGTGGGTTCGGGAGCCCGGTCCGGCCCGGTGCTCCGGAGAAGCTGAATATGGGTCAGACCGCTGTGTCTGCCGTGTCCCAGACTGCGAGCGGTGAGTGTGTGTGTGTGTTTTTTAATATGTGTGTGTGTGTGTGTGTGTATACGTGCAGTGTCCCTCCCTATTGACTCTCTCACACACACATTCCGCTATCTTTATTCAGGAAGTCTGCTCATTTTGAGTTTCTTTCTTAAACCCGGATAAATAAAAAAAATAAAAATAAAAAAAAAACAACTTCTACACAGCTGAACTCAGACAAAGCGCTTCACGGTCTCCTGTTAATAGGAAGTTAGTTCACTACATGTGTGTTAAATTAATTCTTGCATCATTACAGGAGCCAGCTCCTAAAGCGGGCGACAGGGTGAGAGGATGTGTTGTATAACCACAGAGTTGTTTATAAAGCTGCATTGTTGCCGCTGGGTAATGAAGTTCACTGTTTGGTGTGAGTTTATGTACTTAGCAGCCAGTCTGACATGGGTCCAGATGAACTGAGGGAGAGCGGGTTTGAGTTTTTCACCCATCAGTTTCCCTCAGAGGAGACCAGAGATTGACCAGTGGAACATCTGGAGCCCGTCCAGCCCAGTGCCATCTAAGTGGATTTGCATTTAATTCGCGATTAGGAACCTGTTAACGCAAGAAAACGTCATGTCATTAGTCAACAAGTGGGCCTACTCATCTTAGTCAAGGCTTCACCGGAAATGTCATCACTTAGAGTCGATGTTTGACAGAGGCAGAGCTTAGTAAATTGATTTTGACCTAGTAAAAGAGGATATGGAGTTCTCACTACCTCTACCTACCTACAACTAATAATTCTTTTGATTATAATCTGCTGATTATTTTCTGTTTGGTCTGTTCTGTTAGACCAAGATGCTGCAATCAGTTTATCTGAAGCAGCACTTCAAGAAGGAATCAGTTTGCAATGACGTAAAGCAGAGAAAAGCAGCAAATGCTCCTCACTGAAGAGCAGGAATCAGAGATTTGTTTTGGCATTTTTGCTTGGAAAATGGCTTCAAGGATGAATAGATTATCGAAATAACTTCCAATTATTTTTAATTATCTAATTTTAGCATGTTCTTGACCTCAGTGTCTGGGACTGAGGACGACGCAGGTCTGAGTCTCGCTGTTGAATCAAGGGCTGTTTCGCACCCACAGTACAAAGGGATTTACCACCTGCTGCAATCAAAAACCAGCAATTCAACACGCAGCACATGACTATGAAGCATTGTTTCAACTGTTTTAGTTTTGAGATGAGTAAAAAAAAAAAAAAGGAAAAACCAGCTCAGTGTCTGAATGAGGCATTCAAACCCCCAGAACATTTTAAAATAGTTTAGTTTCAGATGGTCTCGAGGACTTTACTGGAAGGATGAACATAATTTCTCTAAAACCTCTGACCTCATTCGGTGTGTTGATGATGGCGGTGGAGAGTGTTGAGCAACATGTTTGCACCGAGATCTCTCAAATGTGTTGAGGTAGACTGATACCTGGTGACTATGGAGGCCATGGCATATGATTCACATCATTGTCATACCCATCAAACTATTGAGTGATCTCATGTGCCGTGTTTCATTTTCAGCAGAATTGCACAAAAAGTGCTGAAGTGATTTGCACTGAACTTGGTGGAGGGATCAGGGAAGAACCCAGTACATTTTTTGGCAGATCGGATGATTTACAATGAATTTGAATTTTCTTTTGTCTGCAGTCTGGTGGATGTTGTTTGACATTGGCTTTGACGGAGATCTGTGCTCTCTGAGTGCCCTTCTACTTTATTTTTGCTTTCATTTGCCAGATTTGTGATAATTGACAACATCACTGACAGCCATCGTAAAAGTTTGTGAAGGTGTCAAAAACAGCACAAGTTGTGTACATTGATTTAAACTGTCCGGAGGGCCACAACCAATGATTATTTTTTACCCGCATATTATTTTCTTTCTTTGATTGATTCATCGATTAATCACTTTGTCTACATACTGTCAGAAAATGGTGAGCCCACAGTGAGGTCGTCACAGAGTCAGTGTACCACAGTAGCTTTGTCATATACCACAAAGAAAAGCTTCAATTCCTCACATACCAAAAAAGCAGGAACCGGCAAAAGTTTGACATTTCTGCTTGATTAAGATAATTGTTCAATTATAAAAACTGACCCAGATTGAAATTCTCTGAAAATTAACTAATCAATTAATTCGTTGCAGCTCTTATTAAACATCTTAAACTCACTCAGTTGTTTGGACAACAGTTACTTAAAGTCTCAGACTTAAATTGGTAGCATGTAAACTAATAAATGTACAGATGTATCATGAGCTTCTTCACGAACTGATGGGGAACTTTACTTCTTCAGAGAACTCCACCAATGCTGGAGCTGGAGCTATGATAGTAAATTGAATAGATTTGGATGCTGGACTGTTGGTTGGTGAAATCTGAAGACGTCACTGTGGCCTCCCGGACATTATGATGGACACTTTTCACCGATATTTATAGAACAAACCATTAATAGAGAAGATAAGTGGCGTATAAATCAAGGTTTGTTCCTATGTGAAGCTACACAGAGTGACGTAAACTACAATGTATAACCTTCAGGGGATCATTGTGGGAGCTACATGATATACCTCCATGCTTAAAAATCATTTTGTCATGCTATGCACAGTCGTTGGTCTGTCTGTGAGAGATAACTGTAAACATTTCTCTTGCGTTCACATTTTTTATGGGAAGACTTTAGGGCTGTGAGGCACAGGAAGGGATGATGGACGCCGGATGAAAACAAAACTGGACCTTTTTTTTTTTATGATGCTGTCAGCATTTCGAGTAAAACCCAGACTGTTTAGTAGAGCACTTAGACCAACATGCTTAGGAACCTGAGGCCACAATAATGATGCATATAGTCTGCATGGCTGCATAATGGATAACATGATGATAAAGTGATGTGTGTTAAATGCTGAATCTACAGTACTAAGAGCAGGAGGGGGAAGCGATTCGGTCCAGGTCTTACTGAGAGATCTTAACATAAAATATATATCCCGTGTGCCTTGATGAGTTATTAGCGTACATTAAAATACAGTAAAGCTGGAGTCTCCTGTTTAATTTCTTTTAGGTCTGTTACTCTTGACTTAATCCTAGCTGCGAGGTCCAGTGAGTATCATGAGTTAGGCTGTACTGTGCTTCTCTGTCCTACATTGGAGAAAGATTTGGAAGAAATGACCCAAGTGTTAAAACTGGAGCTAATGCCTGGTGTGGCCCCTCCCTCCACTCTCGTCCAACACCTCCTGTTGCCCTCTTTTCTTCTTCTTTCCTTCCCCCTTTTTCTGCCCTCCTCTTTCCCATGTTTTCATTTTCCCCCCGCCTGAGTTTCCACCTCTCCTCCTGTTTCTCCTCTCCTCTCTTTTGTCTCCCTTTGCCTCTCTCTCACCCGCTCCATCCCTCTTCCTCTCTTCGTTACGTCTGGTTCTTCCCTCCCCGGTGACTTGCAGCGAAGGAAGGAAGCCTCTCCCTTCCACACACACCCCCCCCCCCCCCCCCCCCTCCTCAACACATGTTCCTGCTATAACGTCTGAAAAAAACATGCTGACTTTGTCACAGGACATTGCCACTTTAACCCTGTGATGTTGTGCCAGATAATATAGGCCGGGCCATACCACTGAAAACATGTAGAAAGTAACTGCCAGGCTGGAGCAGTTCAACGTGCAGCAAGTTTAGTACAACTCATCGGCCCGATCCTGTGTGTTATCAATTCATTCAGATGTCTGTTGTGTCTCAAGTTGTGTTTCTGATTATTCCACCCACTTCCACAGCTGCTTTATATCCAAATCCCCAAATCCCGACTCGCTCTTCTTGCATGACATTGCGAGTCATCTGTTGCAAAATGAAATGCCTCGCTCTGAAATCCAGTGTGGAATCATGGAGTGGAGTCAGCAGTTATAATGTGTAACAACATCTGAGGTGGATTTCAGCCACATTGGTGTAATTAAAAAAGCTGTAGTCAATATTATTTTGGTAAAAATCCATTGCTTTTCTTGGACGGCTCTGTCTTGCTTGACTGTTGTAAAAAAAAAAAAAAAAAAAAAAAAAAACTGCAAACGTTTGCAAATGTTGTTGACTCAGGTTTTCTTTAACTCAATACTTACCATTGTTTTAATCGACAGATTAATAGATTAATAATTGTCCTTCTTTCATCTCTTCATGCACCACCAGTCGATGAGGGATTAGTTTGTGTTTCTTAAGCTTTGAGGTGAAGTTATATTGTATTCTGTAGCTGTTTACTCAACTTCCTTTGTTGCTGACAGTGTTCTGTATGTCAGAGGGGTGAGATGTGGTGGGTGGATGACCATTGAGGCTCCCTTGGTGCTCACCTTCACCCTATATAACATACAAATGGAGTGAAGTAAAATAGGCCTATACCAAGTTATTTAAACTAAATCAGCTATCAGCTATTAGCTATCAGATTTGTTGTAGAGTGGATTCAACTCATTGAAGTTATTCATATAAACAACTGATTCAATTAGTTTTGCCACTTGGTTCATGTATTTCCTTCTTTTTCCTCAGAAGTAAAATTAACACACATATTGGGATTCTAATGTTCATTGCTTATTTCCTCTATTTTGACATGTTACATAAAAATGTTGCAATCTTTCTTTAATGTAGTGAGAAGTTATTTAAATTTACATTAGAATAACGGAAAGGAACAAATCTTGCAGCACCCTTGGCCCATCCTTCAGGCCAGCGGTTCCATCTATAAGAAACACAATGACAGAATGTCTGAGGGGTTTCAAAAACTGTCTTTAATAAAACATCTAAAAGCAAAAATCTTATCAGATGGTGGTCTGAGGTCGAAGTTGTGTCAGTTCCATGGTCCTTGATGTGAAAAAGTCTGAGAATCACTGCTTTTGGCGTGGGAACCAGTGGCCTAGAGGACGGGAGTACTGGATTTGCTGTGGAAAAATAAAATGAAACTAACTTCTGTCTTGATGTCGTAACACTGTAGAACGGGAATGGGATCAATTAACAGTGTAATAAAGCAGCTGTACATGTAATTTACGCGCTCACTAAAGTTGATTTAGAGTGAAGTTGTTCATGTGTGAGATTTTTAAAACGGAACACATTGTCTGGTGAACTGCATGTGTGTGACAAGCTTGCTAAAATATCCATTTCCTGTATTGCTACGTGACACACGAGTCTTCCCTTTTTCTTAAAGTACCTATCTACTGTAGGTGCTTTCAGAAGGAGAAGTGTGTTTAGAGAACCATGCTCTCTAAAGTTAACAATAATCCTTCTCTAGCTCCTCTTTCGCTTTCTTTTCTATTCTCTCTTCACTTCTGTGCACGGAATAAGTTGGATCATTGTCCCTATTTGGTTCCCACTAGCGGTTTTAATAGTTGGACTAATGGTGATGATAATCGCTGTTACTGATTTTCCCATCATTAGCAGCACAAAGCAGCTGCTAAAATGCACCCATTGTTGTGATTTGATATCAAGACAGGAACAGGAAATGAGTGTGTGTGTGTGGATGTATATGTGAGTGTGTGAGAGAGAGAGAGAACTAAATGGGTCTCTGGGGAGAGCATGCACTGGGCTCTGCACTGCACTCTTCCTTGTCTTCTCTCTTGTTTTTGTGTGCTCTTAATTGGCTCGTTGTGTATGCACATGGGTCATAAGCTGAGCAGAATCTGGTAGGGAGCAATAACACCTGCACAGTTTTTACGTCTTGCTGTGTTTCACAGTGTGTAACTGCCTTCATTATTGGAACCCCACTTTATAGTTTAGGCTGCTGAGGCATCTGTTTCTTGACACGATTATCCTACTTTATCCAATTTAACTTTTCTGCAGGCCAGCAAATGGTTTAAAGCTGTTTGTCTATAACATTCAAAATTCATGACTAAATAAGCAGCAGTCATCAGATTTTGAGTCGGTCCTGATTGGTGCACGGATCTGTGACATCACCTTTTTCTAACTCAGCCAAACTTCAACGATAATAATAATATTGACCAAAACTGGTTGAACTTAGGCAGAAACATTGCTATCACTCATAGGAAGAAGCTGATTAAGAAACCCTTAACCTTATCTTTATAGCTGATATAACACAGTTTGCTCCATCGTCACCAGTAAGCAGCAGTCAGACACTCTACACTCATCAGTTTCATTTCCATCAGTCAGGCGTATTGAGCACCAGATGGCTATTGACATCTAGTATTGGCATCAACAGTCTGTCAGCACTGATGAGAGCCAACCAATCCACCGGGCGCCGACTGTTTTCAATTGAGCTGAAGGTTAGAATATTGATTTGCTCCACCAGAGAAAATGTTACAGATGAGTTTAAAATTTTGTTTCTCATTTCCTGGCATTCGGGATTCATGTGGAAATGTTTATCTCCCTCATAATTCCAGCCTTGGTCATTGTGAAATCTGGAGAGATTTTTGCTGACTGTGTTGCTACTTCCACCGACCTTTATTATGTTTCTCTCCGTGTTTATTGAGCCACAGTCAACATGTGATAGTCTGCATGTGTGCTGGCATCTCTAACATGTATATAGGTCCGGATGGGTCCATGAAGGCAGCCGTGAGCGAAATCGCTTGAATCATCTCCTTCTCAGTGACTAAAGAAATGTGTTTTGTAGAAGAGATGAACAGCAGAATGACACCAGATGCAAGATGCAACTATTTGACTATATGGAAGAATTCATTTTATTTTTCTTCATTATTTAATTAAATCTTGTGCTTGTTTTGCCTGCCAAATGAAATCTTGAACACAGACACTTAAAAGGGGCAGGTTAGCTCAGTGTGGTTGATTTTCTGACAGATTGGTGTGTTAAAAATGTAATCAAAGGATTTGAACATGAAAAGCCTTGTGTGAATCCCACATCTGGTTTGCTGAATGCTGATATGGTGGAAAAACGTCTTACACATCAAAATAAACACAGCAGATTTCGAACATCTCCTCAGCTGGGTATTTAGCTTCAGTGAACTACACACTATGGACACCTGCAGGTACCAGTGTCAAATATTTGGTAATGAATAATTTGTGCAGGAGCTAATAGTTTGTCTGCACTGAAGAAGTGACAAAGATGGAACTAAAACTGTGTTTATCTAGCGTGAGAGTGTTTATTCACACATCTCAAAATTAAAAATGAAGTGGTGTCAAACTCAGGTTGCCCATATAGATTGTTCACGATGAAACCTGATGACGCTCACGTTTTGTTCTGCAACCCTAACCCTAATAAAAAAAAAAAAAAACATGAGTGCTGAAACATTGTCCAGTCGATCAAACATGCAACAAATGTTATAACTTAACCTTTTGAGATGCACCGTCCCTTCCATTGGCTGCTTTGGCCTTGTTAGTACAACTTTAAGTTTGTTTGGGTCTGCAGTGGATTCAGTCTTCACAAAACCTTGACAAATTACACATCGTTTGAAAGCTCCATGTCTCCTAGGTCTCTGTGCAAAGCATTTTATGATCCTCATATCAATGCAGCAGCTGTTGAGACATAAGTAAAAGCAAAAGATCACAAAAGACTTGGATTTCTACTATGTTCATTCTTTACCTTTCAAAGGAGACCATGCTTTTGGCTGTAATCAGAATAGTTGAAGAACAAAAACCATTTTATTTTGTGCACAAACATCGGGGGGGGGTCTGTTGAGTCTGTTACAGATGTTGGGGAGCACCGCTGCATGTGTGGAAAAAGTAGTATAAAGACTTCTGTGGCTCCAGAGGGAGTTGTGCAAATTCTGTTAAACTACCTCATGTGATGTCACTTGAGTCAGCGTCGATTCGGGGTGAAGAGTCCGAAAGTGAAAGAAATCTTGTGATGTGGTGTCAGACACAAGGGATCTGACTAACATCTCTGAAAAAAGCCCTATAACTTGGCATTCATTTGAGGGAATGTCTTAAGTAATTCAAGGTCACAGATTATATGATTCATGGTTTGTGCACGGAGATGATAAAGTTTAGATCCCTGCTGGGCCCCAAACACTCAGGAGGCCGGTGTGATTCAGCAGTGTAATGTGGCTGAAAAAACAAAAAAACCTTCCCTCAGTTTGAATCTCAGGAATCACACGCCACCGTTCCTTCCTCTGTAAGATTCCGGTATGGTACACACACACACACACACACACACATCCACACACTCTCTGCAGTTTTCCAGAAGGTTCACAGCACCTCTAATGTTTCAACAGGAAGAGGAGGAGTTGTGGAAGGACAGGGATCTAGCCAACACACACACACACACACACACACACACCAGCACACACACTGCAAATACTGCACAGAGACAGAGTTAGAAATCTTCCCACTTTGAGTTCTGGAGTGGGGCTGACACATGGCAACAATATGGTTTATGACAGTACCTCTCAGCCTTTCTTTAAGCTGTTGCTTACCCTGATGTTGTCTGTTTGTATTTCTGCATGTGTGTCCTCTAGTTGATGGGTTGGAGAAATCATCATCGCTGGCCAGCTGCGATGTGGTGGTGGACAGCGCCACCAATACCCAGAATGCCCCTGCATCGCGGCAGCAGCGAGGCAAGCTGTCATCGCTAGGAAAACTGTTCAAACCCTGGAAGTGGAGGAAGAAGAAGACCAGTGACAAGTTCCAGGATCTTTCCAAAGGTGAGACGTCTTGTGTGTGGGTTGTGTTTTAATGACACTGTATGAACAAGTTGATGAGAGGCTTCTCTCATCAATTGAGTGTCTGTGCAACATCATGGCTTACATTTTTGGATTTGTGCTGAGCATTACGGTGTGAACAGGAGCAGTGTTGCTCCCAGAAGAGCTTTAAAAGGAAACGGTTTGCTCTCGCTGATCCATTCCTGAAGCGCCGGCTAGGAAATAAAAAAGGAACAGAAGCAAATAGAAAAAGCAGAGGCTCTGTTTCTTCACGGTTGCCAGGTGTGTCTGAGCCTCTCTATTATGTAGCTGTATGTAAGTTTCATACCTCCACGTCCTGCTAGTTGGTTTCAGGCGACTGTTTAGGTGTGAAGCAGAAAACATATTGGAGCAAAAGAAAAGGTTTGAGAACAAGTTACTAAGTGAGAGGTCGACCTTATCCTGCAGCATTTGCTTTTAGTTATTTTTATGTAATGCCCCATTGATCATTGTGTCAAGTTCCTCTTTCAAGGAGTCAATTTTTTGGACATGAGAGGTCAGGAGCAGCTAGAGTGCATCTCTCCTGCAGAGATTCAGTGGCTGATCACTACAACACTGAGTGTTGAATGTTTCCTCCTTTCTCCTCAGTCAGGGCCATGGAATGCATTACTACCTCTGTACTTGTGCAGTACTCGTAGTCAATGTTAACAACCTCTCCCTAAGTCCACTTAATCTTTTCATGGAGTTCATATCAGTGTTTTCTCCTCTCATCTGCTGATGCAGTCTGCTCAGCCATCTCCTTGATTTTAATACCCAGTAATGGTGACTATAGATGGTGGCACAGCTGTATACCTATGCAGTTTTTAAAAAGTGGGAATCTTGATTTTTAAACTAGTTACTAGGAGTGAATACAAACATGGGCATTCATAGAATTTAACATTGCTCTGAGCATCTTTTCTGACAATCTAGCAAATGTCAGAAAATAGTTAAAGAAGTGCATAATTATCCCCCAGAGCCAAAGGCAGTGTCTCCAAATTCGTTGTTTCATTCAGCCATCTGTCCAAAAGACAAAGATTCAGTTTTTTATCATATATCATAAAAGAAAGCAGCAAATCCTCAGTTGAAATTACTTTATTAGACATGGATTGTTTTGTTTTGGTTTTTTGTTGTTGTTGGTTCACTGATCGATTATTGATTTTCAGCTCGAACTATGTAGTCAACGGTGAGCATGCTTATTAGGTAATAAGGATGTGAGGTTGCAGCACAATGACAGAATTAGCTTATTTTCTCATCTACCACTTGAAATGTGGTGCTGTTGTGTGCAGCGCAGGGTGGGGGCTAGAACGATGCTTTCGCAATAAGAGGGAGAACACAGTGTAGCTGTTGTGCAATGCTTTCGCAGATTTCTGTGTAAATTCATTACTGCAGAAGGCCAAATAAAGGAAGACCTCCCCTGTTGAATCATACATTGGCCTTGACCTCGTACATCTTTCAGTCCTAGAGAGAAAAATCTCCACCAGACAAACGAGGGAGGAGCTCATCAGAAAAGGGGTTCTCATCCCGGACCAAGGTTTGTCTGATCTTTCATTCGCATGTTTCTTCACTCATTCATTTACTTCCACTTATCCATGTGTCCAAATGCATAATCTCACACATTAAATTCAAGTTAAGTTTATGTTAATAAACTAGGTTAGGTAAATGGCACAATGCAATAAAAAGCAACACAAGCAAAAGCAAATCAATAAAAACTAGAATAGTATGAACTCAGAATTAGAAAAAAGTTCTCCTGCCTCTGGACCAGGTGTCAAGAGTTTTTATGAAATAAAAGATTGAAAAAAACAACTTTTGTGTTTAAAAAAAAAAAAAAAATATGATGCAACAAGATTATACAGTTGTCCAGCACTCAACATGACCCTGACTGGCAGGTGATAGAGGTGCAATTACAACTCTAAACATTTTAGTTACCTATAAACCCAGATGGAAATTTTTCATTTGTGAGCACTGACATCTCAACTGCTTCCATAATGATTTATTTTTAATTATTTATTTTTCATCGACTATATACATTTCTCTTTCTGTTTCAGTGTCCTTTACACCTAAACCTCGTCTTATACACTAAAGATGCCATGTACAGTGAAATGCAATTAAAATTTCTTCTGTAGCAATGGCAGTGAAAGCGGAACTCAAAATAAAAATTTGAGCTCTGCTTTAGTGAAGAGCAGAGGATTTCAGCTCCAGCATCTGTTGTCTTTTTCCCTTCTAGATGAACCAGTGAGCAGTGAAAATCTCAACGGCCATGCCACATCCAGTGTGACATCAGAGGAGGTCAAAGTTGACATTGAGACTCCAGAAACACTGCTGGAGGAACAGGCCAGCGGGCCCGTCAGCACTGAGGGCACAAAAGGTAACTTCTAGATCAGTAACTGTGTCTAACGCGAGCTCTTGTCATACTGTGCCCTGTAATAAGGGATAACTGGAGTCCTCAACATTGGGATCTCTGCACTAATTGTGGCTTTAGAGCTGGGATAGTAGTCTCTCACTTGCATGTTTTAAATTTCAGTGAGATTTAACTTTATTTTGGGCTTTATCTTATTCCATATTAACTGTCATTTTCAAAATTAGAGGTAGCTAAGTGTTACGAATAGCACATTTATCCCAGGGATAACATTTGGATTATGCAGAGTTTATACTGTGTGTAAACCACCACAGAGATGCTGAAAACTGGAATGTGTGGAATGAAGAAAATATCTACACAGAGAAGAGAAAAACCAGGAAAAAAGAGGGCAAATGAAAAATAAAATGACAAGAGAAAGGTTCTTTCTCTTCAACATAGTCCCTGAATCAGTTTGGTTAGATGAATATATTCCAATGCTTATTCATACACATGTTTTTCAGGATGTTATGGTTCTAGTTTGTACATTTATTTTAGTAAATAAAGATTTTCTCATTCACAAAAGTGAGACATTATGGTTCTTGGTAGAATAATGTTCCACGTGCACTAATGAGCATGTACCAGGAGTAATGTCCTTGATAGCGGAGCAGCTACAAGATGTTGGATTGATCAATATGGCTTCACTTTTCCCAAACATGCCATGTTACTTAGGAATGTGGGACTTTTTACAGCCCTTTGGCGATTCTATTTTTACATGCTAGAACTAAATGTTGCAGCTTTTTTTAGACATCAGTTGCTTTGAAGTCTTTTCCTCCCAGTCGTGGAATGCATTTGTATCGGCAGCAATTTTCTGCCTGACATTGAATCCTCTGTGGGATCTCTGACCGGGCCTAATGTGTTCAAATAGATATTCCCATTATATCAGCCTGCAGCAGGCGTTCACAGTCTGAACAGAGCAGTATCTCCATCTCCTAATGCCTCCCTCTCCCCCAGGAGACAGGCCACTGTTCTTCCTTCTGATGCCGCTTAAGTGTTGTGCTGTTTTCATCTCAACCCTGTTAGCATTGAACTCGGAGCCATTTGTTTGCTCATTTGTCAATAATCAGACAGGCACAGATAACAAACAATGCAAATACAGTAACAGAGCACACATACCATCATACTGGAGGTTAAGAAGGTTAATGGGTTCATTTTATCTTTTAATCCTATGGAAAAGGTGACTACAGATTAAACATCATCATTATCTCTTTTCAACTCAGTCTTTATCTTTCTCTACGTTTTCTGTCGTGTCTGCATGTCCACTGCACAGATGTGCATCTTTGCTCTCAGTCTCCATTTTAACCTCTAAATACGGTGCCTTTTCTTCCTGCTTCCTCTGCTCGGCTCAGAGAGGTGTGATACTAAACCCCTCGCCCGGGCTAACCAGGTGCGACCTCGAGACGTTCAGTCTAAAAAGCAGCAAAGTGCCACCCTCCCCGCCTCTTCCAAACCTGCAGGAGGCACTGCAGCTGCGAGCAGGCACAGAGAGGGGGCCGTGGGGACTAAAAAGACAACTAAAACCACAGGCAAGACAGGCTCGTCCACTCAGGCTAAAGCTAACCCGCGGAGCACTAACACCACTAGTCGCGGGATTGGTAAGTTCAGCCAGTGGGGTTTGCCTGTCCGTGTTCATGCCTGCCTGCCTGCATGGAAAATGTGCTTGTGTTTGAGAGGAAGGACCACCCACTATAAAACTGACTGCACCTGTAAACCGTGGCTTCACACCTGCACACTGCGTCATGTGTTTGAAGTGTCAGTCAGGTTTCTGTGAAGTGCCTGCAACATGGCTTTTCCCTGTCTCTCCCTTCCGATAGTGTCCTTTCCTCACTAGAAGGGATTTCCAGTCAAGTGAGTAACTGTAGGAGTGTTGCAGTGATGATCTCTCGCTGTCTGTTTTCCAAGAAAGCAGAAGTGAAGATTTATTTGCGTAGCTCTGTCAACGCCTCTACGCTACAAGCGTGTGTGTGTGTGTGTGTGTGTGTGTGTGAGAGTAAATGATTGAGAGAGGGAGAGAGAGAGAGAGAGAGAGCACGTGAGTGTGGTGATTGTAGCATGGCTTTCATAAAATGTAAAATGGGCTCTGACAACCTCATGTACTTTTGACTGATGGCATGATGCTAGGGCATGATCATCACCCTTCATCCAGTGTGTGTGTGTGTGTGTGTGTGTGTGTGTGTGTGCATGTCCTACAGCATGGTGAAAGTGAACAGACAACAGATCAGAGCCCAGAATACCACATGTGATGTTCATGCAGTCTTTGCTGAGGGGCTCTGTGTATTTTTCTGTTGTTATCAGGGAAACGGTACAAAAGTTGTTTCATTAGTGTTTGAATAACATTCTCAGTTCACCCTTTCCCTCAGGCTGCTGTTAACAGCACACAAAGACGCTTTACAGCACTGCCTCACTCAGTATTTCCTTAGGTATTCTTTATTTGTCTCAGTTTAGAGATGTGATTAGAAATGGTTATTCTAGTAATATTATGGCTGCCAGCATGTCCTA
This sequence comes from Trachinotus anak, assembly GCF_046630095.1. Lineage (NCBI taxonomy): Eukaryota > Metazoa > Chordata > Actinopteri > Carangiformes > Carangidae > Trachinotus > Trachinotus anak. The sequence goes on along the minus strand of NW_027273858.1, from coordinate 7,698,729 downwards.
ATAGGGCAGTTTATTACTTCAGCTAGTATTAGTTGAATTGAATTTATGGTTGTTTACTGTTGATGGGCATCAGCGATGATGATATCCTCACACTGAATGTAAAAATAAGTGTATTATGTCTGTGTTCACATTTGACTGAGTTATGGCTGATTTTTGACTCGAATAGCTGCAGCTGGGTGCTAAGAGTTTTAAAGTAGCCTGCCTTCATTGTGTCCAAGTCTGGTAACACTGGCTCTCAATGCAACACAAACATCAGCACAAACCACCTGCCAGCTGAAACAAAAAGGGGCATTTCTGATATTTCCCCAAAGACATCTTTGTTCTCTCCCTTTTAATAAAAACAACTATAAAAAAAAAAACACGTTGACTGCAAAAAGAGATGACTAAATGTGATTTCAGTCTGAAGTAAATACTAGTGTAAGACAGTGTATGTGTATAGACTGAACCACATTCACATGTACAGACAGTTGAAAGAAAAAGTCAAACCTTGTATCTTTCCCTTCTCACTTTCTCTTGCCCCTGCTTCTCCTCAGCCAAATCCTCCCATCCGAAGAAGACAGGAGGCACAACAAAAACTACCCCCGCCTCCACCCCACGTGCTCGTGCAACTAAGGACACAAGTACTGCTGCACAGACTGATGGGAAGGATGCAAGGACCAACCGCAAATCAGGCAGTCCCCCTTCCTCTGCACCTAAAAAGGCCTCTGCAGAGACTCCTAGCCAGCCCGCGGAGTTAAAAGCCTTGCCCCTTTCCTCAGACACCAAGCCTGCCTCATCTAAAACCTCAGGCAGTGAGACAGAGGGAAGTCAGGCTGCCTCTCAGTCTGCTCCCAGTGCCTCTAGTGTGGATGAGGAGGCTCCAAAAGGTGTGGCTCCTGAACCCACAGAGCAATCTCCCCATGTCAATGCTGCTACAGAGGACACTTCCTTCACAGAGGGAGAGACAGACAGCAGCGCTCAGGGGGAGAAACAGGGGAGAACGGGAGAAGAGGGAGGAGAGGAAGAAAAGAAGAAAGGAGAAACAGATTCTGCTGTGGAGAACAGCACGAGGTAAAATTCTAGTCGGGATATGCGAGTTGATAAACCTTTCCTTATGTTCACTTTCTCTGCATGTCAGTCTCATGCTTACAAGTCTAGAAGAGTACATTACGTATCTACACAGAAGTCAATATAAGCCATGGGTTGATTAACATAAATCTGTGATTTTGATTAAGTGAAATATTAACATGTAGTAGTCATAGCTTTACAAATCCAAGGATTTGTCCTGCTTTAACAAACATGCGTGCTCATCATTTCTTGTTTCCTGCAGGTCAGCAGAGCGCCAAGCTGAAAAGCCACAGGGCCTGAGTGTGAAAACAGAGCAGGCCGAAGTGACAGTGATCCCCGACAGGCCGAGAAGCCAAACTAGTGACTCTGACTCTGACGGCCCCATCCTGTACCGAGATGAGGAAGAAGAGGAGGAGGAAGACGAGTACACAAACAGTACGGCATTAGTTTTGTAAAACATCACGCAATAATGGAGAAAAGTTGTTATGCCACCTGCAGACCTGGTGCAAACATTTGTCCTTGTTTCATGAAGAAATTCACCATGCTCCTCCTGTACTTGCACACAGTTTGTACATTCTGATAAGTAGTCATGTGCAGCTGCAGCTTTTGGTATAAATCAGGTAGATCTACGTTTTAAATATCACTTCGGGTTGATTCTAGGGGAAACCTTTTAATGAACTGAATCACCAGTGCAAGTGGATCCATAAATTAGGGTCATGTTTGGGGACATTCTAATTAGCAGTATTTGCTTTTGAGGTTCAGCACAGATAATAGCATTTAATCCATGACTCACCGTTATAGTAAGGTTTGTAATTCAAGTGCCCCTGCTGCATCTGCTACTACTGTAACTAGATGCCATGTTTTTGTTTTTTGTATATTTTCACATGCGTCATTGGCTTCATTGATGCTTGACTATTACCTGCGGCTGATCTCCATGCAGGTTGTTTCAGGGCTCCAAGAACCATGTTGTGTTTCTGTTCCAGGCTCTCTGGCCAGCAAGATCCGCCGACGAGACACCCTGAACATCAAGCTCGGGAACCGACCCAGCAAGAAAGAGCTGGAGGAGAAAAACATTCTGCCGCGCAGCTCTGAGACAGAGAGACACGAGCTGCGCCAGCAGATCGGCTGCAAACTAGTCAGGTACAAACACACTCAGCATGTTGTTAAAATGTAGCTAGGTGTGAATTTTAATTTGGCGGAGGGGTGGGCTGATAACAGGGAATGTTTTTCATGTTTTTCGGTGTTCCTGTGGGCAGTGTACTAGTACAAATGATGCACAGTCTAAATCTGTGCTGAAGTTTAGTTTGGCTTTTTCGACCAGACAAGGCAGAAAGGTTGGCAGCAAGCAACCTCTGGATCTACAACTGAAAAGAGTGAAAAATTAACAAACAAATGTTACTGTGAAAATTCATGTTTTTCTATAGAAATCTGTGTCATGTTTAAATCATTTCTTATCTGCTTCTTGTAGAAAAGTATGAGAACACATTTCTCTTTTTTCAGGCGCCTGAGCCAAAGACCCACCACAGAGGAGCTGGAGCAGAGAAACATCCTCAAGCGTAAGTTTCTGAGATACACTGTTAAACTGAACAGATGTGATACACCACTGTTATATTACTGCTCATGTTCAGAAGCTTAAAAAGTAATATCATTTTCAAGCTATGACAATATGAAGAATCAGTATTAGCTCATGAAAATGTTTCATCTCTCCATCTGTTGGAACCTTTGTGTCTCCCACACTGAACTACTGTGTTCAGTCACACTGAGGTTTGTGTCATCGCAATGGCCTCAGCAAAGATTGCCTGAAAATATCATTTTTTTGTTCTCTTTGCTTTAGTCACAGTACACCACTGTGACAAAAGCTAGTTCAGGTCAGATGGTTAGGCTGCTTTATTTACAATACACACACACACTAGTGTGTGTAATTATTAAATATACTCTTTCAAATGGTTAATGAAATAAGTTTGTGATACTCGAAAGCAGTACTGAACTTGTTTTACTGGAGGGTTTACTCGCTCACTTTTTGTGCCAACTTTGCATTTCAGAGACTTTGAAGCACGAGATGTCATTATTTTAAAACAAGATTTTGCTGTTGACCTAACTAATCTTATTCAAACTGCTGAGTAATTCAGCAATATCTCTTGCTTTCACCACAAACACCAGTTTATATCCAGTGGATGCAACACAGGAAATGAAAAATCGAATCAGATGTAAATGTTCAATCGTAACCTAACTCAGTTACAACGCGATAGCGTGACTACAGAAGAACTTGTTACATGAACGTTGGATCTGACTAAGTTCAACACTTTGTGGCTATAGTTGTGTGCATGAGTGGACACTTTCAGGTCTTTAAGGCTGTTATAGCTGTTAAAGTGCTAAACTGACTGATCCAGTGATCGTGATATACTGACATAAAGTGGCTTGTTAAAATTGGAGCAAAGACGTCGCAGGGCATGTTGGGTATGTACTGCTCCATTTACCCAGATTTTGCTATAAGTGGGTTTGCAATTTCAATGCATAACATCTATCTAGATACTTGTTGAAACTTTAAAGCGTCATATTTTACAGTGTAACACACAAACTCAGTCTGGTCACAACACATGCAAAATAAATCCAGCCTCCGATGTGTCCAGCACAAAGACTTTTCCATTTAGGAAGAAGCTCAGGAAAAAAACAAAAAAAAAAACAAAACTGTTCGACATGGTCGTTCTGGATATGGAAAAGAAGAGTTGGGTCTTTCTGGGCTGTGAATCACAGACAGCTTGTATTTCAATCTCTGAAGGGACTGGAGGTCAAGGAGTTTACCAGCCCCCCAGGCCAAGTCACTCACTGATTATTTACACACACATATATTGTATATAATGTAGTATTTTCATTACAGATCCAACTCACATGATTCATTCAGTCTCTTTTTTTTATGTTAAGGCAGTCACACCACTAAATAGTGATGTGCATGGTTTAATGTAGTGAATCGCATCTCCCAGTTATAAATAGAAGCAGAAGCTTCTTGCAGACACAGTAGGTGTGAAATGACTGTGTTGGTTCTCTGCCTGCAGAGAAGAATGAAGCAGAGGAGCAAGAAGCCAAGCAAGAGATTAAAAGGAGACTCTCCAGAAAGGTACAGTATACACCAACCTCGCACAGGCACACACACACTTAAGAGAGTGCAGAAAGGACAGAGTGAGTCTATATTTAGCTGCTAATATGTTTTGCTCCACCTTATGAGTCATGTTAGGAGACAGAAAAGATGCTCTGTGTGGTGAAATGGGCCATCTAGTGGACAAAGATGGAAGTGAAAGTGAAAACCGTTCTGAGCTGAGGATGTGGGCGTTTTCTGTTTCTCTGGCTCTGGCTTCCTGGAAATGTTTTAATTGATCAATACGGGGCACAACAGTACAATGGAAAACATATGAACACGGGCATATTCAGTATATTAGATTTTATTCTAACTTTAAACTAGAAAGAAAGACATTATGAAGACTTTCCTGGAAATATATGATCATGATCAAACTCACCTTCCTCTTTTACTTTGTGTGTGTCTGTGTGTGTAGTTGAGTGTGAGGCCCACAGTGGCAGAGCTCGTTGCTCGAAGGATCCTGCGTTTCAATGAGTACGTTGAAGTAACAGACGCCAAGGATTATGATCGGCGGGCAGACAAACCCTGGACACGGCTTACTCCTGCTGACAAGGTACTACAGTTAATAAACTGCACGTAGCTTTGTGAGCAGGCACTTTGTCATGTTGAAACAGGAAAAAAGGCCTTTCTGTCACTGCTGCCACAAGGTTAGTAGAACACTTATAAACAGCCCCTGACCTGAAGTACACACAGCAGACTTTTGACCATGTATTTGTGTTTGTGCTCATATGAAAAGAGATGATACACATGTTGGCACAGAAAGAATATAAGTGCATGTCTGTACCAGGAGGGAGGTCCTCAGGGTGCACTGGAGGACACGATCTGTGTCAAGTCTGCCCTCTGCTGTCGAGCACAGAGAAATCACACACCCTAGTCCCGGTGTCACCCACCCTGCCTCCTACACACTGAAGCCTCACAGACTTTAATTTGCATCGCCTCCATAATCAGTTCAAGTGTCTATGTGCAAGAGGAGGGACAAATGCTGTATGAGGAAAGGGGCGGGACTTCATGCTACCTGTGGGAGAGGGGTTTCCGTGACCAGTCAAATGCAAGGCTTATTTTTCAGTGTAGTTTCTGAATGCAGTAACCCTAAATATTATTAATAATGCTCTTTGATAACAAGAGACAAAGATAAATCAGCTGAATTGTGCCCTAAGAAAACAAAGCCCAGGACACATGGTTGCTGCTTTGTACTTGTGACCTTGTTCTTTCCAGCACTGTTTTTAATTTTGGACTGTCAACGCTACATCATTATTTTAGGAACTGTGGGTAGTTCCCTGAAACGGAGCCTCCCCTCAAGGACCATCAGGTATCAGACTCAGAGAGTGTTAGCTTTAATTTGATGTGTGTGTGTGTGTGTGTGTGTGTGTGTGTGTGTGTGTGTGTGTGTGTGTGTGTGTGTGTGTGTGTGTTTGTTTGTGTGTTCTGCCCCTCAGGCTGCTATCCGTAAGGAGCTGAATGAGTTTAAGAGCCGAGAGATGGAGGTTCATGAAGACAGCAAACAGTTCACCAGGTACTCAAGCGGTCGATGGCCTCCACCATTTAGCCCGACTCTGACGATAACTTACGCTTCATTAGTAATTTATCACTGTGAATCCTGCTCTTTATTAGCTCACACTGATCAATATTTATTTTATTCTGGTCCCCCGAAGCCATTTTCGCTAACCACATTTAAGTCATGATATACACCTGGGTCGGCTCCAGTTCATTAGCCTCAGGCATTGATTGCCAATAAAGTTCAGGTTCACTCTCTCATATGTTATTAGATCTGTGTGACATGGTTTTATACTGTATTGCTGTACAGAGAGCACAGAGAATATGTCCACCAGTGAAAACCAATAATACGTTTTTAAATCAACTACACAATATGAGATTGCAAAGTCTGGATTTACCTTAGGTAGAAATTTCTCAATATTTGTTATGTTCACTGTTTGCATTGTCTGACATCAATTCTACATGATTTTGCTGAACTAAAAGAACTGAATTATTCAGTGTGCTCATTTAGAGCATCCTGTCTCTATGGATACATGTCATTTGGTTTGTGCAAATCTCCTGCATGTGTTGCACTGCTCTTTAATTTTTTTTTCAGCCCTTAGGTGAACAGTTTACCTTCACTAAGGTCTTTTGACAAATCTGATAATATTAGGAACACACGGGTCCTATAAAAAATAAATGATAGCATTTATAGACCAAATTAGATCCAAGCACTGTTTTATATTCCTGAATAACTTATGAAACTGATAGCACCTTTTTTTTATTTAACTTGTATTTAAACAGCAAACGTCTCATTGAGGTTCAAAATCTCTTTTACAGCAACATAATATAAATAATTATATAATACAATATCATCTTTACCATGAAAATAAATAATACATTACAGAAACATAAAGTATGAGTAAATATTCACAAGTCATGAACATCAGGGCTCATACAGGAGCAGTATGAATCAGACAAAACATCTGCAGCCAGATGTGCCTCCAGGTCTTTTCATTTACTTTAAAAGCCTCCAGCAGAGACCAGCTCTCTGAGATTCAGGTAAGTTTCCAACAGAATCTACGCAGAGGGAGCAGCTTGCTCTTTTACTCTTTCACCCAGTTCAGTGTGGACTTAAGGGATTGATAGCTGGAATAAGTTCCGGGAGCTGATTTGGTCTCTACTGTTGCTGCAACAGTTCGATCAGTCATAAATCTTTAGCTCAAAGAAACACCATTACACCAACACCATTTTTAGTCTGTAAAGCCACTGGCTCAAACTGGACCAGAAAGCTGTTGCAGTAGCTAAGCACACTTCTGCACAGTGGCGGTAATCTGAAGAATTTTGCACAATGTCATTAAATCATCCACAGACTTTACACACATACAAGGGGATATATTGATTTTTTCTTATTCAGTTAACAATCCAAAACTCAAAGATATTCAGTTTTGAGAAAGCTGCAACAATTATATTGACATATTGATTATATTGATATTGATGTTTAAAAAAATAACTAGAACTATTAATCATCAAAATATTCATATGTGTATGTATATATATATATATATATATATATATATATATATATATATATATATATATATATATATATATATATATATATATATATATATCCTAGATTTTCTTGTGTTTCAAATACATGGGCCAGACATGGCCATCAAACAGGCCGGGGGGGTCTGGCACCAAGTAGTTCCTTGAGCACCTCCTCTTTTTGCATTCTTCATGATATATATATATAAATATATCATGTGTATATATATATATTTCACACTCTGTGAAATTGTCACTGGTCTCATGAATTAAACCTGTGTGTTTTCAGATTCCATCGGCCCTAAGCGCTCTCACTGCCAGCGGGACGTCAGCACCACATGCTCTCTGGTCCACAGCTCCCAGCAGTCTCCCGGCCCTCCAGACCCTCAGTACACAGCTCAGTACACCCTGCTTCGGGATCCTCTTGCCCCTGATGTATTTACATCTATAGTGACAGCTACAAGTGTGTCTTAAGGCCTTGGCCATCCAAGGGGAACCAGTGAAACATATAACACACATATATAGTCACAACAGTGGTGTGTATAGCGCTCTGATTAGAACCATTTATTTGTTGTAGATGGCCAGAGCCTGCTGGTATTTGAAGTTTTTTTTTGCTTTTTGGTTGACTTCAGGTCTTGTAATGAGAGGTTCCAGTGAGGAAAATGGACAAAATGTGGCAACAGAGTTTGTGTCCATGCCATAGTATGCCCTGTCATAAACTGCCAAATGGCCATTTATGGGCATCCTCTTAGCACAGGAAATGGGAGTGATTGGATGGTTGTGTGCTGATGTCAGTGCCTATGTCATAGATCAGAGGGGAGGAGAGGCAGTCTGTTCTGCTCCGATGTTCCTCTCGGAGTTGAATCTGAAATACTGCAGTTCATTTATAGACATATTTAAAGTATATTGCCACTAGAGGGCATTATATCATAAGAGTTATAGCCTGTGAGGATGAAGACGTGTGCGAAGATGAAGAATAAATGGCAAGTGTTAATATTTATAACTGCTGAAGCAGAAGGAGCAGTGGGTACCTGAGGCATTAAGAGTGAAGTGCAATTGAAATTGTTCCAGTTCCAGTCGCTTCTAATCCCTCAGCACTTTTTGTGATGATACATGATGATCAAATACCATCATATATCCTGATCACAAAGTGCTTGACTTGCCGTTTATAGGATCTACTTTTCATTCTTTGACTTCAGTTTTGCATTTTAGGCTTTTGGCTGGAGCTCTTACTCAGAGTGAAATGGTGCCAAAGAAAAAGCAGGAGTTTGATTGCACGTTTGAAAGTTTACTGATTTGATTTTGTTGGGTGGACCTCATATGAAGGTTTTATGAATATAGAGCAGACAGGCACCGAGAGTTTCACCGCTGAAGCAATCAAGTGGCCTCTCAAAGAAGTGGAGTACTTTTCCATTCCCTTGAACATGCTTTTGCAATTTAATCTTGTCAGCCAGTGATAGTTACGTAAGGACAGGCTTCCGGACAAGTGGCCCTTTTACACCTTGCCCTAACTTGCACCTTGAATCCAGCAGTAATGGTCTGCCTTTATCAACACACAGTTGGATTTCTCTCTTTACCCCCAAACTATAGAATTTTACCATGAGTCTGAAAACGTGAAGGAAATGGTCAGTGTTTTGGGAAATACACTAAACAATTTGTCAGTTCAGTGAGCAGCAAACACCACACAGTTAATCTACAAATATGAAGCAAAATGCCAAAAAGGAGGATTTGATGCTTTCTCTGGACTGTTGGTCAGATGAAAAAAAAAAAGCAGTTTGAATTGAAACTGAAAACATCTGCTTGAGCTCTGGGAAATTATAACATGGAGTTTCTCAGTATTTTCTGACATTTTATAAATAAAACAAAACAAGATAGAAAATCGTGATATTAATTGATAATCAGGACATTCATTAGTTGCTGCTCTAAAATGCACTTATTTGCTTTTTCACTAAGTATTAGATGAGAGGATCAAAACCACTCTCATGTCTGCATGCTAAATATGAAGCTGCAGTCAGGCGATAGGTTAGCTGTTCTGTATGTTGCCTTTATGCTAAAATGAGCTAAACTAAGCTGCTGGTTGTAGCTTCATAATTTGCGCACAGACTCAATCTTCGCTAGTGTTTCTCAAAATGTTGAAGTATTCCTTTAACACATTTTACATTTTGTATTTTGTGTTCTAAAAAAAGTCAAGATGCATGTTGGTGCCTCAGAAAAGTCAGCTGTAAAAGATCAGATCTGTCATAAATGTTGAAGGACTAATATGAGAAACTGGTAGAGGAAAAACACAAAACATGATGGCTTACTCATTACAGATTTTCAAATAAGAATTAAACAAAAACATTAGTAATTTTTAATTCCCAGCATGTTTGGACTAGATGTTTGCTGGGAAGTGATTGACAGATTGAGCTTGCTGACGTCCAAAGGCTTGTGTTCAAATAAAAGACCTCCAGCCTTCACAACACTCGTCATTCTTACAGATAGTAACGGAAAAGGACAGACGCATTCCTTCTGCTTCTGAATGTGTGGAGGTTGTAACATGAAATGATGTACAGTGATGGAAAAGAAACCAACAGTATTCCTTCATGTCATTGTCTATGTTGTTATATATTGATTATTTTGTACAGAATGTATATTGAGCATGTGCATACATTGAAATCAACTTTACTACCAATATGATACAATGCAACTTTGATGTGAATGTTTTAAGCTCTGATTTTAGTCGCCTTATTTTTTATCATCCCCAGACACTGATGATGAAATGAGCAGCACATCACACATATAGGTGCTGTTTCTAGGCAGCATATCAAGCATAGTGTGTTGAAAAGCTGCCATGTCTTAGCCCAATGTACCTGTTACCTAAGCAGACTATGGATAAGACTTTCTATAGTTGATATAGTGATAGTGATGAATCTGATTATTATTTAATATCCTGTTCCACAGGTGCAATGCAGCAATTTCATGGAATGATTTAAAAGCAATTAATAATCCCTTCTCTAGATGACGGGTTACAATTCAACATTTTGACATGCTTTCAAAATGTTCAAGTTTCAACTACACTGATTACAGGTGCGTTTTATAAGAATGGGAAACACAAGTCTGATTGGCTGCATGCAGTGTGAAATTAGCCTCTAAAGAATTGAACATTATGCACACCTGCAGCAGTCACCGTAATAAAAGACACGGAAGCTCTTCTATCAGATAAAGAAAAAAGGTCTTACTTCTTTATACAGCTTTGGTCCCATCATGGCTAACTTAACATGAATATGCTGCTCACAGCTCTTTAAAAAAGACAATAAGTTGTCTGGTAACACTGTATTTTAACCCAGCGGGGAAGCAGTATATAATCAATGAGTAAATGATGATGAAGTGAGCAAATATGAAGACATTCAGTGTTTATTAACAACTTTAACTCCTTGTATGAAGCATTGGCAACCTAATACTGAAAATGTGTAATTATATGTCTTCAAGTTTTAAACACTCGTAAACAGTTTGAAACCTGCCTGTGATTTGTACATTTGTGTAAAGGATATGTTATCATTACAGCCATGTTACACTTTGGTATCATACATATCATACATCATACATTAACTATTTATACAACACTTATGGATGCTTCATAGGAGAAGTTATAGCTGTAGGCAAAATATACTAATAAACTCTTTATATGTCCTTATATTTGCTTACAACTACATTATAATTACAAATCATTTATGAAGTGTTTACACACTGCTTCTCAATGCTAAATTGAGATGTTAAATTCAAGTTGGTGCCTAATAAGAAGCTTTAGAAATCTTGCTTGTTTGTGTAAATCCAGGAAAGAGCTTGTTGTTATTTCAGAGGGCAGTCCTGGTCTGGATCATCACCACATCTACAAGTTTTTTTGTTTTTTTTTTTAACACTGATGCCCAATTCCATATTTTAGTCCAGAACTGGGTATAAGCATCCAAACCAAGTAGTTGATAGTGTGGAAGAGCTTTGACAGCTGGTGGTTTCTCATAACCTGTCAGTATTAATCACAAGGAGCCAGTCCCGTAAAAACCTTTATGGCTGCAGTCTGGTTTCATCTCATCTCGTGTGGGACCACAAAATAAACACAATAAACCCTCTGGGAGTAAGACCCAAAGAAGCTTTAGTCGTTATAACACACCTCACATTTCTTTGCACTGTTGATAACGCAGACTATGTGAAATTGGAGTATAAAACAATTCCTGTTATCAATTTCAAAAAGTATTTCTCTAAAATTCCAGGTGAATTGTTTTAAAACATTCACGCCCACTTTGACTCTGGCTTTCCTGACTACCACTTGGACATGTCCACCAGGTCATGAAAATGTTTGCTTTATGAATGTCTGCTGTTGTGAAGTGTCCTTCATCACCTCCCCAAATCAAATATCTAATTTCAGGAGCCATAAACCAGACTGCTGCTGCTGCTGCTGCTGTTGTTGATCGAAAGCCTTTTATCTTTATCATGTAGTCTTTTCTTGATTATGTGGATTTCACAGTTCGGTAACATGATTTGCTGGGAATTTATTTTTTTTCCCCGCGCAAAGGCAACAAGATGCTCAAAGCAGCAAAAAACCCAGGACTGGATGTTTCACATGGACTCTGAACACCTTAACTGTATCTTTGACATAAGATTGACCTTTGAACTCATAGGATGATGTCATATATCCCACAAAAGCGCTACTGTTACATGCAAACTGTCAAACTGTGTATATTGTTTTTGTATATAAAGAATAATGAAGGAAAAAAACATCATATTGTCCTTGTGGTTTCTTTGTCATACGCTTACTGAGGTGGAGACAGGAAAAAAATGTGCACAAAAGGGTGTTTGCACAGAAACACATGGGAGAGAACTACATAACCTCTGCTTGTCTTCTTTTACTCTATAAATCCCAAGGACTATGTAAGAAGAAGTGAATCTTCACGGATCCCCCTTCTCTCTCTTCTTGTCATCATTGCTTGTAAAACTCCTCAGTTTTACAAGGCAAATTTCTTGTCCTTGAAGGCTTTGTTCCGCAATTCACTGTTCACAGACATGAAATGGAAAGAGCCACACACTCACTCTCAGTAAGGTTTTATTAAATACATCATTCCACTATTTCCTAAGCTAAAAAAAAAAAACGGAGCCATTTTTTAAAAAATTCCACCGAGGTTATGAGAAATTTATAGCCTGGAAACTCAGAAGTGTAGCAATTAGTGACAATTAAGCCTTTCAAGGATATTAGAAAAAATGAAGAAAGCCTTTAACTCAGCTTTTCTCATCACCTTCCATGTGCCCTGATTGTGAAATACTGTCGAAGATGACAGCGTAATTACTCTGAGAAATCTGCATTGAACCTTACTGCGCCTTTTGGCCCTTAATGAGTCGCTGCTTGGGTTTCAAAAGGACAAACGATTCTGCAAAAAGTGGGAGAGCACATCTGTATTGCCATCAGTCTCACTGGTGGTGCAGTTTGAGGGAACATGGTCATTGTGTTGGTCGTTGTGCTGGTCAGTCCACCGCTTTGGTTCCGAGCGAAATATCTCAGCTATAAGACATCCCTGTTGGATGAACAGACATTCGTGGTGCCCAAGGGATGAATCCTGATGACTTCAGAGTTAAAACATCTCAACAACGATTCACTGGATTACCATGACGTTGTAGAAAGAGTCATGTCCCTCTCATGATGAGATGGAGCTACGCTATGCTGTCTTTTCACACTTGTGGCTTAGTTGCCTAAAAAAAATCCAAGTCAAAATCAAATCCTGGTTGATGGTTGTGATGCTCATCAGTTTAAGTTGGCAAGTGCAAAACAATTAAATTCCAATAAAGCTACTGTCTACGTCCTAAATCAATATTCAAATGCATCTTCAGTCTGCAATATGCAAAGACAATCTGACAAACACAGGACGGAGAGATGAAGCACATTACTCTGCTGTGCCATTAAAACCCCATTTTCCCAAATAGATTTCCAGATGAATGCAACTGTAAATACTCTGTTTTTTTAAAACTGTTTTGTCCTCATGTTTGCTTCATGGTCTCAGCGTGCATCTTAATTGCAAACGTCTCTGAAGCTTTGGGCATCTGTGTGTTTTGGTTTATGTGGGAGGTTTCTATGTGAATGACCATTAAAGTATCAAATTACAGTGACATCTACTCAGCCTCATCCAGAGTACAGGTCGGCCAGCTTTTAAAGAGGATGTGGGCATAATGGAGTTGGCTCTGAGGAAGAGGACCAGGAAATGAGAACTATAGAGGCTGAAGGGGACATGGGACGAGGGGAGCAGCGATGGGATTGAAGAGACGGAGATGGTAGGAAATGAGAGACAATCAAAGACATGAATCACCGGTGGAGCTTATGCTCATCTTTAAAGGCCCTGTTTGATAACCTCCTGGCCTTGAAATGGATTTTAAAGCACAAAGATGTTACAGCTTGACCTCGGAGACAGGGAAGTGAAGTTTCTGATTTGCTTGCCCACCTGTCAATTATGTAGCTCCCTTGTTCAATATATAGATAGATATTACTTTGGCATTGGTGGTAATGGGTTTTATAGATCAAAGGAGGACAGCAAGGTAAGCGTGGCATCTGGTGCTTGTATCTGAAAGATGCCCCTCAGGACCACAGTGATCATAAACCTCCTGCTGTCTCTCTTACTCATTCACACACACCTCATTTCACCTGTGAGCACCAATTTGATTCCTAAAATTCACCACCGCCATATTCGTGAAACAAAAAGTTTCCAAGTTTTAGCTCCAAAAGTCATACTAGCTGTAAAACAGATACACCCACCCACACACACACACACACACACACACACACACACACACACACACACACTCCCCACGTTAATGAAGTTTCCCTGGCAGGATGGGAAGGCAGTTTTGTCCCTGGCGTGCTGCCTGGAGGTCTCAACTGTAATGCAGGTCTACTACTCAATTGGAAAACGGAGGCTATCAATCATGAGTCTAATATCCTCCAAGGTTACAAAAAGTGTGATTATCAGAGGGTTTGTTCTGCCCTGTTGTGCTGTTCATTCCACTTTTCAAATGATTCGCTCTCTTTTTGCAAAAATGAGTGAAAGGTTATAAAAGATTATCAGCGCAAGACAGAAAGAAAAATCCTCTGCTGAGAAATTTTATGCAAAGATAATTGTTTGGTAAGAAGTACAGGTGATGACCTTTATTTCCAAAAGACTCGCAATTTGTTTCAAATCCAGTTAAAATGCATTTGTTAACGAAAAGTGAACTTTTATTGCACACAGCTGCTTCTAAACCAGTTCAGACCAGACACTCCTTGGAGTATTTCCTCATTAAAGTCTACTGTTCACTCATTTTCTTCTTCTGAGTGACATTATAATTCTGGCGCATTTAGTTACAGGAAATGATGCCAGGCACGTACCTCACAGAAAACATTCATGTGTTTTTCTTTTTTGTTTTTTTTTCCGTGCTGCAGAGTCAATACGTGTTTTATCTTGGATGTTTCCACTCCAGTGCCAGGCCTATCTGAGCAGCAGAGATGGAGAAAGAGAGAGAGGGAGCAGACAGTAGGGAGTGATGGGGTTTGTGGGGGGGGGTGTAAGCAGTAAAGAAAATGAGAGGGAAGAGTTTAGCGGAGGGGAACAATGGAGAAGAAGAGTTAGCGTAGACAGATGGATAAAAGAAGTGGGTGGTATAGAAGGGCAAAGATAATTGGATTGTGGGTGCATTTATATTTGATAGGGGTGAATGTGCTTCCTGGACCTTTTCACCGTTTGGCTGAGCTCCTGTGTAATCAGAGGAGAGAGCAGATGTGGACAACCGGCCAAACGAGACGCTTACATTAGCATCAACACAGAAAGGCCAAATGGTTATTAACAGGTGCCATTCATTGTGTCAGACACCATTTAAGGATGCTAACACGCACCGATGCCAGTGCAGTTTCCAGTGTAACCACAGCCTTTAAAGGGGTCATCTGAAGGAACAGAATTAATTGCCTCTGCTATCAAGACCATGCAGGATCCTGAACAGACACACAGGTGAGGCGATAATGAGCTGCCATGCCACATGAGATCGATCCAGTGGGTGTTGGGCTGTGAGATGTTCGAGGAGGCTGGTACTTACTGCCCTCAGCACTAGTGCGATGGAGCCGCTCCATCAAAGCAGAGTTGGAACTGCTTCAGATGGAGCTGAACTTCATTTCGCTGTAGCTGTAAGCTTCAGTACCTCTGGAGGTTAGAAAATCGGTGAAATGAGTTGAGGAAAAAGGTCTGCATATTCAAGATGAGTATTAATTGCACTATAATAACTCACTAATCAGCCCAGTAAGGAAATATTTTTTGAGAATCGTCTGGCCGATTAACAACACCTTAAACAAACTTAAGCAAGCACAGGGCTTCTGTTTCTTTCTCATCCACTGTATACACTGGGCTTTATGATGCTAATGGGACCTTCTATACCAGCATGTAGCACAGCATTATGGGCTATATGCATAAGGGGATCAATTATCAAACCTATTGATCTGTTGTTGTCATTTTTATTTCAGTTGTGTTAACACAGCAGCTGCTACTGAGTTTGAGTTTTATGTCATGTTTACTTTTGTGGATTGGGATCAGTGCCTTCATAGCCAGTGTAACGTATACACTTATGAAACACAAAAGACAGTATCTCTTTTTATATGTAATCACTGATTTTCAGAGACAAAACAGTCACTACTGCAAGTATAGGATGTGCATTATGAGTGTACAAGCTGTTTTTATGTCCCTGTTCTGTGGAAGCCTTTATAATGTGTGTACGAGTGTGCTGGCAGGCAGGCAGGACTCAGTATTTATAGCCATTGTGAAGGACTCCAGAAGGACTAAACAAGACAGAGCAAGCTGTTTCAGCTACACTGTTTTTTCACCTCCGCTGTTAGAAAACACTCTGCCATTTGAGTATTAAAAGGGGAATTGTTAAGTGGGATTGCTGGGAAAGCACTTCAGGTATTTGATTTATATCTCCTTCCAGACACTTTAACATAGAAACTCCATTCAAACTGTAAGATGTTCAGCTGTCTTACCTAAATTGGTGTTACAATGCAACTTAAATATTTAGTATTTAAGTAGCATATATTGTTAAGCTCAGTGGACAACATAGAAACTGTATGCTTAATGCACCATAAAATATAATTCAAGTATACAATTTCAATTGTGTCACTAGATTGTGAAAGATTCTTTTTTTAAATGCACCAAAAATCCTGGATGGAAAATTAATACAGCTTATAGTTGATTAAGTACCAGAGTTCACCTATGACATGCAAGTTTCTAATTTTCTAAGGTTATGTAACTACTGTTCCTATGGTAGCAAATGACTGCTTCTCCCTCTTTGCTCACATTCACTAATTACACTGCAGTTTGGATTCTTCATCCCTTTTTTCTGTTTCTTAATGCTACATCAACTGCTTCTTCATACAAGCTCAAACCAGCAACACAGCTTAGCTTCAGCTTATGCAGAAGTCAGCAATTTCCCACAGCAATTTCCTTAGAAATTGCATTTTCTAGTTCAATAAGAAATTGTCAGTTAACATATGGGAACAGTAAATGTATTTCACATACCAAAGCAAAGCCAACAATCTCTCCCAGTAAATGAGCAACCTTGTGATGATTGATCCTTTCTCACAGGAAAGATTCATCTCCCCTGCTGGTAATTTTCTCAGTAGACCTAACACAATGAATGTTCCACTTTTCTTTAGAGAACGCATTGAAAAAAAAAAAAAAAAAAGAGGTTTCTCTGAGTGGCTCCCTTACAAAGTGGCTGTTACAGTTGTACTTGGGAGCCTCCACCCACCTGCAAGTCTTATTACCATCAGAAAAGGTGAGCCCATCTAAACTGATGCAACAAGACACTGAGCAGCAGATGTCTATTTATGTGCTTGTGTCTCAGAGAGAACAAGTCAAGCAGTTTATGAGTGTTTGTGTATGTGTGTGTGTGTGTGTGTGTGTCTACGTAGTTTGTGTGTGTGTGTGTGTATTTGTGTGACGGCACACCGACAGACCTCATGTTGTTTTCTCGCCTGACTTGGCAGCGCCGTCTCCACGACTCTCACAGTGAGGACAGATGGCAAGGACTTACCCTACTAAGAAACCCTCCAACACACACACACACTCACACTGAGACATGATGCAGAACACAAGAACTTCCTTGGCACCCACTGACTTGTCTCTCAATCCAACAATGAGTCATGCATAGCATCCTCTCCCACCAAGTGTCTGTATTTGTGCGTGTGAATCTGGCTGGAAGCAGCTTTGATAAATCACCTGAAGTCAGCAACGCACAGTGCCTGCTGCTCTTTTCTAGACACGCATCTCGCTGTGGCTGCTGCACGCTTCACTGCAAACACTTGTACCGACTGCAGCTTCAAACACCTTTTCTACTTGAACTACCCTAAGGCGATCTGCATTAGAAAAACATTGAGTCACATGACCAGTAGCATATTACACTGACAGTCCTGATCAAAGGCATTTATTCAAATTCAACACAGGATTAATTCTGTGAGCTGTTTTTCGTGGCAGTGCACACACAGATCTACAGATTGCTATTATTTGCTTTTTAAATATGTAAATGAAAAGTATCCGACCTGTCAATTTTGAGCTCAATCAACCATTAGCATAAGCTGTAAGACTCAGCCATCTCCTCAAACACTGAAGAGTGACATACTGTTCCCTATAAAATAGGTGGTACATATCTAACACATGGCAACGTCATAACTGACTTCAAATGAGACGCAGCTGATCCATGTGCACTCAAATGTGTGGGTGGACAATTGGGCACAAATGTGCGTGTGTGTGTGTGTGTGTGTGTGTGTGCATGAATGTGGTGCATATATGAGACTGTGTAGGTGGACAACTGGTTGACTGTGCAAGGCCAAACAAAGTCACTGCTGAAATATACAGCTGTGCAGTGTGTACATCCAGCTGCTGAGCTGTATTGGGGAGGTTATTCATGTTCTAGTTTGCAGGTTACATTTTCCAGACTGATCTGTAACAGCTGTATTCTTGCAGGTTTATTGTAAAATATAAAAGACAAACATCATGTACCACAATTTATTCCTGTCATTTGAGCTTTAAGCTTCAAAATAAGGTATTGAACGTACAATCTGCTTAATTTGTTGTCCTAATGCTATCTTTTGTATTATGTATGATGACTGAATAAAAAAACTACTTCAAAAAAAAAAAAAAAAATGCTACTGATGAAAGCTTCAGATGGCTGACACGTTGAAGGAAAAACTTAAATAAGTAAGTGGAGATACATCAATAATGCAAATGCTTCCATATTGGATCTGAGAGGTCGCTGAAGGATCTCATGTGTATGAATATGATGCAAATCACACTATAGGCTTCACAGTCCCCAGATTTCAACCTAACTGAAAAACTACTGGAAATTTTGAAGAGGCATGTTCAACAACTCTCTCCACCACCATCAAACACCAAATGAGGGAATATCTTTTGGAAGAATGGTGTTCCAAGAAGCAGTTTTCTGCTTGTGGTGGCCAAACACTGCACAAAGCAACTTTTTGTTGGCTTTATTTTTAAATTAGTTGCCCATGTATGTATGCAGTCTGGGTGTAGACACTGTGATGAGATATATAACATTTTCAGCAGCAGAACATCAATCTTCGAGCAGGTGCCTATTGACTCATTAGATCCATGTATCATCAAATACAAAAGAATGTAAATGCAGTGAAGATGTGAACATGTCAACATTGAGAAAAACTAATTTTAATTAAATCAAAACAGATGTTTCAATCAAGAATACAGCTTCATCCACTAATACAAGTTCTTGACAATGATAGCACAGCACTTTGAACACGTTTCTAATATCTTCTCTTGGGTCTTAAGGTCTTGAAGCTCTTCCTCCTTTCACCTTCATAGCTAATGTCCATGAAAGTTGAAGATCTGTAGAGGGCAAGAAACAATGTTTTTCAGTGGTCCAGATGCAATCAACATAAAGATTGTGTCCAGGTGTCTTCTGTTGTGTACACAGACCATCCTGTCTGAGTTGGCAGTGTCATACAGGGATGGGGCAGAAGTTCAAATTTATGGTCAGAAATTTTGGAAGAGCATAACATTAAAAATAACAGAAAATCAAGCTGAATGTCTGGGAAAAATTAAACCGATCCTACAAAAAAAAAAAAATCCAATATAAAAACAAAGATGGCACACTCCAGGCTGATCTAAGCATCATCAGGTTTGTCTGCTGGTGGTCCACATGGTTGGAGCATCTTCTCCATCAGGTTAAAGCGAACACGCGCTTTGCTCTCATTCTCAGCGACAGAGAAGTAGTTGAGCAGGTCAAAATGTCCCATGTATGAGCAGTAAGAGTCTCTGTGCTGGTTCACCAGCCATTCCCACTTGCTGGTGTCAGCGTGTCCTGTGCCGATATACTTGGACTGGAGATGCTCCAGTTGACTGTGGATGTTGTACCTGTCCGTCATTCTTGCTGAGAGGTAGAGTCCCTGAGGCTCTGGACATGGGAAGAGGAGGAGGGAGGAGGAAGAAAATGTCAGAATGGAATATGAATGTACACGTTAATGCATAGGTCATAGAGAGGCAGGCAGGTTTTCTGAGCCCAGACTTTAATAAAGAAAAGAACAGTAACATGTTTGCCTTAAAGAGGTTATTTATTAGTTTCTCTCCCGCCGAACGTGGTTTCTTGCTGAGAACGGGTGGTCTTGTGAAGAGCTTCAGCCATTGTTGTCTTTAATACAGCAGATTATAATACGCCCTATGAGCAGCGCAATTACTTCAAGGCAGACTGGAGGCTGCTACGAGCCGCTATCAGAAAGTGACGGGATGGGCCGGGGTTAGCTGGTTAGCATGCTAACTTCAGTAGAAGAAAAGACGTGATAGAGTCAAGGGATAACATTTGCGTTGCTCTCCACCACTGGAGGCAGCTCTTTGTGTGTAAAGGAATTACGTTTGATGCTGAACCTTACTTGACTGTTAAGTAAACATCAGTTAATACTAATATTGGCTATGTAGCAATAGCACAACTTACAAAAATCTCATTAAATCGTTCTAATTAAATTGAAAAAAAAACTTTAAAAAAAACCAAAAACAAATTAACTAATATCTATGTGTTTGAATCGATTACGTGCTGAATATAACTTACAATTAATACAAAGCTCCCGAAATGCTGTCTAGCGCTACAGAGAAACAGTTAGCATGCTAACAGCAACGTGAGGCTAGTTAGCTGCTTTTAGTCCAATAAAAGTCTTCCCGAAGCGGTCATTTTAGTTTAATATCACTTTTTTAATCACCTTGTACCATTCAGATGCGAAACATACTCACTCGATTATATGAAAGGAGCTGACCAGCCAAAGCAAAAGATGTAAATAGAAAACAGATGAGACTATACGTCGTCGCGAAGCAATGGAGCAGTGACTTCCGGTAGGGTCCCCCCGTAAAATGAACCGGGGGAAAAAAAGGCTGTAACTATTTGTTCTTGCTCTCTAATTTAGACGCGCAGTAAGACAAATGTTATTGCTTTTGTTGCCTCTAATGCCATATTGTATGATTTACATTTGCGTTTTTGCTGTTTTTCTAGATCTTGAGCCAGCAATTTGTACATGGAAAATTGATTTTGGCTTTTATTCCCATGCGGCAACCAAGAAGAAGATTGCCTAAATGCTCAGGCAATCTTCTTCTGGGAGATACATTTGGGAAAAGGCACTACATTTTCAAAAGATGTTGGTAGTACTTTGTCTGTTTGAATGTGTTCAACTTGTGATAAAGAGAAATAACTCAAAGCATTTGTCATGTTAATGGAACTCAATAAAAGCAAAACCAAAAAAAAAAAAAAAGTAGAACAGTGCTGTCAGAAGTTAATTTCCAATTACATGGTGAAAGCTAAGAATTCAAGTCATTGTAAGAAATTTATAAGATCACTTTAATGAGGTTCACCTTCATGTGTTATTAAACTAGACAAAATACCCTATTCAGTTAAATCCCATGAGGACTGCTGTTGTTTGCCTACTGCTTGTCTGTATAGCTCACTCACTCTGTAGGAGAATGTCTGATAAGGATAACTTGGTTTGAAGAATAACAGTAATAAGTACGTGAGATCCATTTATCATGCTGCACCATGAAACTCTATAGGGACAGAGATTACATCTCTGACAGCAGACCCAGGCAGAAACCTTTGGGAATGAGGTCAATGCCGCGTGACACCTCGACTGTGGCGGAGGTGGATATTGTCCGTATTTCAGTGCCCAGAGGATTGTGTGAGCCATGATCAGCTTCCATTCTTTCATGCTTGTGGTATAGTGCAACACTTTCAGTCTTTATCTGTAAAATAGGAACAGTAAGGGGTCCAGTGTGGCTAGGGGGATGAAGCTGGTCTGTATCTGCGGTCCGCTGGTTTAACAGAAACTGAATGCACAATTAGGGCAGTGGATAGCTGAAAAGATGTGGGATTTGCATCAGAATGAGAATAAAGACACAATTATATGCTTGTCATGAGTCTGACATCCACTTGAGGGAGGAGAAATGAGATAGAAGAGGGGAAGAATAAGTGGTGCTGTGAGTACAGCCTGTTACATTATGATTGTCCTTTCACTTATCTGCGTGCATGTGTTTGATCATGACCATTAACATTTTCTTTAGTTTCCATTGCACTTCAGTCTATGATGCTCCTTACCTCAATATTCGACAGTTTGCATAACAATCACTACATTATTATTATTGTTGAACACCATGGAGATATTGCTGAAAACATGTAACCCTGTGATAGCGGACAGAAAAACAATTGTGGCCTTAGTACATCTGCAGTTTTAAGAGGGATACAGAAAAAGCTTCTGTCTTTTAGGCAGTTCAGCATGTCAGTTCAACATGAAACAACGTGAAAGCTGTCCACAGGTGAACAAAAAAATTAAACATAAGTTTCCATTAATAAACTAGTTATTAATAAAGATTTACTTGGGTTTAAATCTTCTGAAAACCAATGGAATGAGAGTTTTGTCTCAATTAAGATTCCTAGTTTTTCCTGGAATTTTTTCTTAACAATTTCTTTTAGGAAATTACAGACCTGTATTACTGGAGAACTAAAGGTTTTTATTATGGAACATTCTATTTTAAGGAATACTCCACTGAATTAGACTTCCATAAATCTGGGAAAGAGACAAGTTAAAGTAAGGAGAGTCAAAAATGAAGCAGCAAAGACTGAGATATCTTGACTTTTAGTTTTTAGTGTGGGTCAAGCTCCAAACACAAAAATTCCTACAATAGCTTCTTCATGAGACCCTGCCTGCCTGGTAAACATATTTATCGTTCAAACCCCATGATTCAGAACCCTGTGATTCCTTTCAAAACCTCGTCTTAAACAACTATTAAGAGATTAGACAGCAGCTTTCACAAGCTGAGAAGTGGTTCCCATGACCACTACACTGCCCCTTTCAGACAAATGCGCGGAAGCAATCCAGCAATCGGCAATCCAAAACTTCCACTGTTTTCTTTTCAAGGTTATCCTTGGTTTGGAAATTTAATACTGCAGGAGTGATCTTTTCAGCCTGGTTAAGGACAGGACCAATGTGTGTATCAGTGTAGCTCACCTTGTACACAGTGCTTACACATGTTGCTGAAGGACCTTGCCAGTGGAGGGTGTCTCATCATCCTGAGGCATTTTGGAGTGTTTCTCCATAGATGGTATTACAACTACTCTGTAAAATGCACCTGGTTAGCTGCTCCGAGGTCAAGATGCTCTGTCAGAGTAGGACCAAGGTTTATTGAATGTATTGAATGGTTGCTCAGATCTTTGTCAATGTGTGTACATTTATGTGTGACACATAAGCGTAAATTCAGTATCCAATCTTTTCCTCCTGTTTCCTTTTTGTTTTTACACTCTGCCAAACACAAAATAGATGCAGTTTTATCTCACTTTTGCAGAGCTACATCTATGGTAAAATAATGGTCACAGGGGCATGATTATTAAACTTTGAAAGCCAATCTTTTAGTGAGCAGTCCTGGGAACTGCAAAGCAAAGCACTGGCAAGAGGAAAGGGTAATGAAATCAGGTGGATGGATAGGAATATTACCTGACTGGATGGCTCCTACGTCCCAGAGTCCTGCTGAGTGATAGCCTATAAAAAATGGAGTCAGCAATACTTCCAGTGATTTAAACCAACAGCCTAAGACGGAACCCATTCCAAACCACCAGGCGTCAGAGGAAGATAGAGAGAAGACGTAAAAACAAACTACACCCTGTAGGGTAGTTACAACGAGGCGGCCCACTGGTCAGCTGACAATCTGCCTTGCTTTTGCTGAGTGCCTAGTTCATTGGTGGACAAAGTAATGAGGTGTATGACAGGTTTGCATGACAGGTTGTCAGTCCCACTCATTTGCTTACTGTAACATTAGCTCAAGCTAACTGACTGTTTCGGTCTTCTGGCTTCACGTCCTGTCGGTTTCTTTAGGCGATCCATGACTTTCATTTCCCCCACAACACCTGAGATTCTCTCTGCAGCGTATGCCTCCCGCCCTCCTATTGTGCTGCGAGCCACGCCAGCAAAATGCAATGTTCCTCTCAGTTACATGATGAGAGCCGGTCAGCCATTCATCTAGGTGTGAAATAGCCTGAGGAAACTACTGCTCTATGACGGTGCTGAGTAGCTGGGGTATCAAGGCCTGGAGGACTTAAATTTGATTTGGCATGGCTCTGAGCACAGAATCTCACCCCCTCCTCGCCCCTGCTGTTTCGCATTTCATAAAGCATTTATGTTATTTGTCGTTAGAAACTAATTAATTTTTCCATCGATCTCATGCTACAATCAGTCAAGAACCTGTTTGCTCAAGGCTTTGGTTATGACTTATCCAAAGTCACTTCAGTGGCAAAGATAAAACAAGCTTCCCTGGAACCCTCAGAGTGGAACAGCAGATAACTAAGATCCGGAGAACAGCATGACTTTCTCAATGAATAAGAATCACATTTCCTGAAAGTACAGATACTGCACTTTATCATATTATTTAGGGCCATGACTGTTGCAGATAGTGTATTACTGTACGGGCCACATGACACTCAAACCTACTTACTTCAGGAAATCATCAATCAGCAATATCAGAACATAAATACAGTATAAATACAGTATATACACAGTGTGTAGAATAACCTTGTTTACATGCATTGTAATAAGATGATTAATCTTATCAAATATGTCCAATTAAGAGAAAACAAGCTAGTCAATACCTATCCCCTATATGCATGTCTCCATACAGGAGAAAGACATAAAGACAGTATCACATCTCTGTATAACTTTTTACAACAAAATATCTTTATTCTTCTTATACGGACCCTCATGTTTCTCCTCAAGACAAAGACTTGGCCTTTGAAATATGAGATCAGGTGCAGTTGATTAACTTTGCTTTGGTTGATTGGCTTTCCAGACAGACAGGGGCAGCTCCACAACATCAGGTCTGTATGAGAGCGGGATTCCTGCTGGAAGAGGGGGCATTCAAAGCCACTTGATAATAATTGCCATGACAGAACTAATCATGCTGCCAACTCCAATAAGGCAACGCCTGGCTCCTAGACAGCCCCTTACATGACAAGGTAGAGATGAAGGCATGTACTCAGCAAACACACCCACGTACTTCTGAGACAATGTTGATGACACTTCCTCACCCAGACGCTGGCGTAAAAAAAATCACCCACGCAACACGTGTATTCACACACGCTCTTAAACAAACGGAAACAACACACTCTAGGTAGAATACATTTGTGTTTTAGACAAAATGTGAAGTGAGATTCTGCGACAAACTCAAACTTCCGTCAGTGTTTGGAAATCACCTTTGTAAATTGCTCTATTGCACTGCAATCAATGCAATCCCAATACCACTGTGAAAAAAATACAATGGTGTGGGTCCGGACTTCAGCCCATGTTAATGCCCTCTTTCACTTCCCCCCAATACCTGGTAATACATAGCACCATATGTCAAGCGAGAGGCAACTTGCTGAGCAAGGGGGCATGGTCATAGAGGTGCCCTTCAGCCAACCTAATAGTAATTGAGGATAATACATGATTTAAAATATGCAGAATAGGGAGGAATGAAGGATAACAGATGGCTCACTGTTGGAAATAAGCCCTTAAACATTAAATTGCATAAGATTTAATAGAATTAAATGCTTAACTGGCAAAAAATGCAGAGATCATGAAAGATCAAATGAGTGTACAGATTTGTTTCATCATTTTCTCAGCCCGTGATTTGTTAGTCCACTGAGTAGGAGAGTTGGAACAGAGCCATTGTTAGAGTTACACCTGGGCTTTTATTGCGGTGAGTCAAAGTTTCTGCTGTGATATCTCAGTCCACAGCCAAACACATACACACACACACACACACACACCAAGCTGATGCAGCACCTTATGGCTGAAATACTGTATGGGGATCAACCTCTGTCACAATAATAAGTTTTTACATTACAGCAATCATTTGGTAATAAATTATAGTTCTAGGGAGAAACAAATGACTTATGGGGAAAAACAGTCCAGCCTCAGATTGATATTTGCTGGGTTTGAATTATGTCTTCTCCAGCCCCACAAAATTGACTTTGGAATGACAATCCACATTTCCTCATAATTAATTATTACTGTTTGTTATTTGTACTCCTCATATCTAATTGCACAGGGAAAACCAGCTGCGTTGAGTCTCAGGTTGAGATTAGAGGACATACAAATATATTTGAAGAAAGGACAGTCCACGGTGCAGATGATACTTTATTCAGATGCAAGAAAAAGACATTCAGTGAGATTTAGAATTGCATTTTATTCCATAGACAGTGCACTGATGAACAGCAAAATTGTACCTATTTTGTTGCAGCTTGTCATTCATAACCTAGAAATTATTGTCTGTACATTACATGACAAGAAATTGTTATTTTTTATAATTAGTCATCAGTCAGGTAAACAAGCAAATGATAGAAAACTGAGTTAATGGCTGTGTGTGCACAGAAGTATATTCCATATGATATGTGACATATGTGTTACCAGCTTGAAAGTGTGATTTAACAGTACATATTCCTGCCAAATGTCACCTTTTGTGCTAGACAGTGTGTGCTGCAGGAAGTGACTTGGCTTACCATACCTTGTGGCTTACCATAGCTGTACCGGGTAGCTATGTAGCCTAAGGCTTCAAACTCTGGGAAGATAATGAAGCATTTTGTTTTAATTCCTGTTGATAATGACATGTCCCGGTAGTATGCCCTGCACTTTTGTATCTTGAAAGGCACACAAAATCAAACACTGGAAAACTCAAAGTACTTGATATACCAAAAGAAAAAACACGTGAACCTCCTGACGCTATACATGGTCACATATGTGCCACTTATTTTAATCCTTCTTTTCAATCTTGCCCTAAAATGTATTGGATAGTATGAAAGGTGACATTTGGCTCCTCAACTTTTCTTTGTTCACATGATGTCCTTTGTGACATGAAAATATACTTTATGTTTAGTCACAACAAACACTTTGTGTATGAAATACAGCACGTGACACACTGACGCCCCAGCCACAGTCAAATCCAGCTGCTATTGTTGTGATAAGTAATTTCTGAGCTGGTGAATAACAATCTACCTTATATTCTTTTGAAACAGACTAAAAGCAGTGATACGAAAGATGGACTGACTGCATGTACAGCATGGCATCGTTATACATCGTTTTTTTTTTTTGGTCAAAAAAAAAAAAAATTAACAGTCCATAAAGTTATACTCTGTATACATTTTCAAATCCACAATTTAAGGTTTTACACACATTGTTTTCTGATTAATATACACGTCTTCAGTTAACAAGGCAGATTCAATATGACAAAATCTATATTAAGGAGCACAATAACTTGCTGGTCCACCATCATCATCGGAAATCATTATCTGACAATTTCATGATGTCATGTTTATAAAAAAAGCAACACAATACTTACAGTATTTTACATGGGAGATCAATACAATCATCTTTACAGATCTTTAGAAAAAATACTGGTACACAGAATATCGAGTCGAGCTACTAAAAAGGCAACTGGCAAGTACAGCATACAGCACAACACGTAAGCACAAGTAATTCTAAAGATTACAACAGATGTACAATCTGTGAGTGTGACTCCATTTAAACCCATACCTGGTTGGCTGTCATGCTGCTGTTAATCATACACTGGTAGTATAATATTTTTCTACTATATGCCACAACAGCACGCTCTGTGCACTATGCAATCAGGCTGATGTGTCTTCTTTGCTGGTTTGAAGGATCCACAGTTCAGCACAAGGATCCAGAGTGAGAAGCGCAGCTGGTTTCTCTTCTGTACATTCACAAAATTGTCAAATTCAG
This sequence comes from Trachinotus anak, assembly GCF_046630095.1. Classification (NCBI taxonomy): domain Eukaryota; kingdom Metazoa; phylum Chordata; class Actinopteri; order Carangiformes; family Carangidae; genus Trachinotus; species Trachinotus anak. The sequence continues at coordinate 7,671,226 of NW_027273858.1, read as the reverse complement.
CAGTGAGGACATACGGTGCTCTACTGTATGTCAGCTTAATGGTAGTAAGTCCAGCAACAGATTAGAAAATGTCTTTACAGAGACAAAATAGAAGAGAAGGGAAGGGAAGGGAAGGGTAAAGACTGAGGGGGCAGTAAATGACAACAAAGGGTTAGGTGAGTTGAGAGGAGAGAGCACAGTTGTACACTGTCAGTGGCCAAAGCCAGCATGGCGCTGTGCACATCAATCAGTGGAGAACAGTGTTAATAAGGTATAAGGTATGATGATATCAACCCCCGCTGAGCCCATACAGAAGCAGGATGAAAAGCACAGTTGGTGCTGTGAATGACTTTGACTAACACCTCCTGTCCACTAATGTCTTCATGTGGTGAGAGAGCCACTGAGCCTCTGAGCTTTGATTAACAACCCAAAATCAGTCACTTGACCCCCATAAATCCACCTCTCCTACACTTAACACTGTGCTCTCACATGTGTGAACAATTGAAAAAGAAAACAAGAGGAGGAAATTTGACAGACTGGCATGACAGCATGTGAAATCAGCAAACATAAGACAATTAATTGATCCGTTTTTCTTTCTTTTTTTATGATCGAGATAATTAGCGATAAGATCGGGGTCAGGACAGGAGACTTAGATCAATGAGGCAGCTCTGCAGACGGAACAGAACAACATGTCATATTAGTGGCTTTTGAAAGTGGCTTTTATACATCTGTCTATACATCAATCTGTGCTTACTGTACATTTTCTGTCCATATGGTCTACATTGTCATAATAATATCAATGAAAGCTAGATACAAATATTAAGTTTTAGTAGCTTTAATGCACAATTTAGTGCAACAGCTTCTTCAATTAGGAGGACATGGTATTGTAATAATTGTCTGCATCTGTTTCAGTATAAGTAAAAGCCTTGCACAGCCATGCAGTTAGTAACAGTTAGGACGGCCAGAAGGTGAATGGCCTGACCTGATGCAGCACTGTAGTTAAGCTTTCAACACGTCATCAAAATGGTCTGTGCTATTTGAGTTATGTCCTGGATTGTTTGTGTGTACATTTGGTTTGTGTGTACATTTGGTTTGTGTGTGTGTGTGTGTGTGTGTGTGTGTGTGTGGTCAGAGCCCTGTGGTGACCTGCGTGACCTCTGAGGTGAGATCGTCGTTGGCAACGCCGCCACAACAGCGAGAGTCCACCGACGACCCCTCCAAGGCTAGTCATACCTGCAGAGAGAGGAGTTACAAGAGGTGAAAGGTTATGGAATGTTGTATGTAGTGTATTTATATGTACCTTGACATGGTTGTCTGCCCACAGCCATATAAAACCAGTCAAATAAGTGGTAAATTTGGAAAATACAATCAGAGGTTAGACGAGACAATCGACACTACTCTTATGTCTGTATGGTAAATACAAAGCTACAGGCAGCAGCTGGTTAGCTTAGCTTAGCAGGACACTTGGAAACAGTCTTCGTTTAATCTGTAAAAGAACCTCAGTGTAAAAACAACAATTTGTCGTTTTATGGGGGGGTTGTGCGCCAGAGGCTAACTGGCTGCTGACTGTAGCTTCACATCTACTGAGACAGTGGTACCCATCTTCTCGTTTACCTCTCGAAATCTCTAAGTTTTTAAGTATTCCTTTAAGTATTCCTTTAAGTTTACAACCAGACACTGACTACCTGTTGATTGGACCTTTCTCCTGTGTTTCCACTGTTGTGCTCGCGCTGTGGGAGCTTGCGGCTAGTGGCTCCGGTTCGGGACGAGTTCTGCATCTCCAACACAGAGGGACTCGGGGTGCAGAACTCACGGAAACAACGCTTGAAGTTCTCATCCAGGTAGCCATAAAGAACTGGGTTCAGACTACTGCAGAGGGTGAAAACAAGCTCATGGTTAGAACACTAGAAAATCAGATTACGTGTAAACTCAGCAAAATCATTTTCACATTTATATTCAGTATGATGAGGGTTGTAAAAACTATAAGTCAACTTATAGGTCACTGTATAAAAATAATTGTCAAAAAGTTCATACCAATTGCTCTTATTTAACTAAGTTATTGCTTTAAGAAAAATGTAAACATCAGAAAATCAAGCAAATTCTGAATTTGGGAAACCAGAAAATGGTCAGCATTATTTATTGCTTAATTTATTCATTACTTATGGAATCATTTATCTGAATTATTATACTTGACTGTTTAGGACAAATAGTTTCAGTGCTACAGCGAATATGTTTGCCAAAGGCTATTGCCAGGGGTGTACCTGTTGGTGTAGCCCAGGGCGATGCAGAAGTGCCAGGTGATAGTCTGCAGCGTGGAGCTGGGGATTTTGATCAGAGCTGTGATGATGACAAAGATGTGAATGGGCGTCCAGCAGACGATGAAGACGGCAACCACCACCAGGACCATGCGGGTGATCCGACGCAGGTTCCTGTCCTTCTCCTGTGTGTGAAGGAAGTAAGTGTTTTAGTGGCTCGGGAAACACGATGAGTGTCGGAGGATGAAGTACAAAGAGAAAAGCAGGAGAGCACGAGGCTGATAGCAATGATTGAAGTAGGAGAGAGGTGAGTCAGAAATATGAGAAGGAAAGAAAAGCGTAGGTGGAGGAGGGAGGAAAAAGGCCAGATGAATTAGAGAATGTATTACAGAGGATGAGAGAAAGGTGGGTAGAAGGCGGTTAGAGGGGGGTGAGAGGAGAGGTGAAGAGGAGAAAACCAAGAGGCAGAGAGAGGAGAAGAAGGATGATGGAAGCAAAATGGAATTGAAAATCTACAACCACTTTCATTTTCCATTTGCATGTAACTGTGTACATGTCTGCATTAGAATGTGCACACGTGTCGCAGCCAGTGTTTGGTAATGTTTCTCAGATATTGAATGTAAAGTACTGCTGTTGGGTCATTTCACATTCTCCTGCAATTAATTAAAACTGAGCGACATCCTCAAGCTTAAGATTTTTTTCCTAATTGCTATCCCTGCAGAGACATGAGCGTGCTGTATTTGCTTAATCATGCTTGCATTGTAAAATTCCCATTTGTATCTAATTAGAAGCCTTCGGCATCAAATGTAGAAAATAACTCACTATATGTAGACATTTTGGCTTGTGTTTGTAAAAGAAAAATGAGATTTTTCTTAACCTGGGAGCCCGACAGCATGCGCACACTCTTGAGCCGCAGGATCATGAGCCCGTAGCAGACGGTGATGATGAGGACCGGCATGATGAAGGCGAAGATGAACACGCAGATCTTCAGCAGGGTGTCCCAGTACCAGGAGGGGTGGGGGAAAATCAGCTTGCAGTCAACAATACTGGAGGCTGTGCAGGGTAAAAAAAACGCACATATGCTGTACATTATCAGAGGTAAATAAAGACACAAACAAATGCACACAAGTAATTTCATTTTTAATAACTATTTTCTCTTAACTAGCTTTTGTATATCTGTGCAAAAAGCAACCAAATGCAGTCTTGTACAGTAATAGTATTTAGGGGGATGGGGTAATAATGTATATTTTCATTGGCAAGTAATCTGTCACCTCTTTCCTTGATTTTCTCATTAGTGTTTCGGTCCAAACTGATGAGTGTTCAGTGCAATAGTCACTCTCATTGCAAGCTCTCCAATCACTCCTGAGAGAAATATCTCCGCCCAATTTCTTCACCAGCTAGTTGCAAATGTTTTTCTGTCGGTCATTTGGTGCCTTTGGGCTTAAGATGCCGACCATGAATCGCAATATTCTCGGTTTCAGCTCTGCCCATTTGTTGTCTGTCGCTCCCCATCTCTCTCATTTCCTGTCATCTCTTTACTGTTCGAACCTCTAATAAAGGCGCAAAATGCCTCCCAAGGCTTCACTGTTATGCCACTGTGCACAAAAGGGTACTTATTATAAATGTAACTGGTGTGTTCGTGCAGCCTATGTTTACCCCATCTAGGACCCAGAGTTACAACTTCATGGTGTCACCAAAACATCTCATTACTCTTTCTCCTCCAAACAAAGCGTGATCACACTTCAGCAATATCAGTGGCAGTTTTCCCTCCATTACCACTACAATTAAACAGAGACACCCTGTTAGAGAAGCCTGCCTTTGAAGGTGCTTCCTATACTGTGCAGTTATGCAAGTTCAGGCATATACAGTAGCATTTAATAACTCTTTTTGTGCAGCTCCTTTTGTGGAACATGCTGGAGTACATAATGGCATTTTAAATCCAGAAAGCACTGAATGTGTTGAATGTGTTTTCTTCCATGTTTGTGTTTGTATTTTGTTCCCTTGCCACTGCTGAGCTCACCGTCTACAAAGGACCCCCACAGAATGATCGTAGTTCAGTTTTTTCAAATTGTGGTTTGCTTCAAGGATATTTTCTGGAAAGATAGATGTATCTATTTATTGTAGTTATCATAAAGGATATAAAGTGTGTTTGTTGCTTAATGCATGCAAAGCAAAGGGATTTGAGTATTTGGACAGTTGTACTCAGCAGCTATCAGGAATAATGGTACACATGTGTGTTCATGCTTACGTGTGACAGCAGTGGAGGCCATGAACATAACAGGCAACCCGATGGCCGAGGAGAGAATCCAGTTGCAGACATTGACAATCTTGGCATTGCGGGGTGTCCTGAAGTCCAGCGCTTTGACTGGGTGGCACACAGCGACGTAGCGGTCGATGCTCATGGTGGTGAGCGTGAAGATAGAGGTGAACATGTTGTAGTAGTCGATGGACATCACCATCTTGCACAGTATGTCCCCAAACGGCCAGGTCCCCATCAGGTAGTTGACGCTTTGGAACGGTAGCGTGCTGGTGACCAAGGCGTCGGCCAGGGCAAGATTAAAGATGTAGATGTTGGTGGCTGTCTTCATCTTAGTGTATCTGCACAGAGGGCAGGGATTTATTATGAGACAACAGAAGTCTGGGCACAGATTGGCTATAAAGAGAGGGGGAAAGAAGAGTGGATTCAGTTCATTCAATGACTTTGAAATGTTTCATTTAATCTTCAAATGAGAGTCTCTGATTAGTTCTCATTTACAGACATATGTGTGTCTCCTCTGATTCAAGTCATTAAGTTATATGAAGACACACACCACTTCCTGGAAAATGTATGCTTAAATGGAATGAGATCATCTTCCTTGCCTTCTTACCACATTTTCATATCGTTAACTGTAACTAAATTGTTCAGATAGACTCAAGGATTAGATATTCCTTTATGAGTTGAGAAAATTCTCCTACTTTTTATGCCGAATATGGAAATTAAAGGATATTTAAATATATCTATAATTAAAGTTACAGTTAGATTATGTATACATGTGTTAAGGTAATGGATACTGCAAGACAAAGTTATTTATTTCTATCCTTACTTGTATTATTATTATTATTATTATTCATTAGATAAAGACCTCCTCTCTGACTTAAATTGATCTGTATCTTCCTTTCTAAAAAAAGACAAAACAAAAAACTCCAAACTATGCCTGCTGCACTGCTCTGCAAATATCAATCAATAAATCTTCGTAATTACAAACACACATAGTGTGCAAAAGTATGCAGTAAATTAACGCTGCCTTTTGGTCTCTGAACCACAGGAACAGTACTTGTAGCAATCAGGAAATGATCCAGAAAGTATAGCAATACAGATGAATCCTTTACAGACAAACGTAAATATACAGAACTATAAAGACACAAGTGCCATTTGCAGAAGTTTAAACATATAGCTGTAAAAGTGCAATCGCAGCAGTAGGGGCTACATAAGCTGCACAGAGTATCTTTGGTGTGTAGTGAATAATTCAGATCCCCTGTGTCAGCTCGCGGCACATTTTGTAATAGCAAACCTCTTTTTTAATCAGTGCAAATGACTGAGTTTAAGGAGCTGCCCACAAGAGGAAACCTCGTCCTCCTAAAAGTTCTAACAGATATCCGGAAGGAATGATTTTCCTCAGGCTGTTTACAGAGCATATAGTGCAAATTTTGCCAGAACATTTACCTGCACAAATGTTTGATAAAATATAAACCATTTCACAATTTCTTTCAGTAGTTTGAGGTTTTGTTTTATTTCATTCTGTACAAGTAATTTCCCAACAGCTTGTTTACAATTCAGGCTTTGGCACAGCTTCTTAAACCCCAGACATGAAGGGACACAACCTGGCTTGCAACAGAAGACTAAAAAGACTCAGTTAATGGTGCATAAAGTCTCAGTTTCCACCATATTTTCTGAAAGAACAAAGAAATCCTCTCAGCACCTAAATTCATCATCTGAATGAAGAGTCATCACAGGATGTCAAGGTGGGTCCTTTATACAGTATACCACCAAAAATGTCCTCTCAATCAATATGGTGGAAAACTGAACAAAGAATAAGAGGTAGTTCAAAGAGTATGGAGGATAGTGGAGTGTTTATAGACCACAGAGGAAAAAGCTAGGATCCATTAGCATAGAGAGAAGAGGATACAACACAGACGATTGAAATGGATCGACTGTTTAGAGCTCTTGTCAGAAAAGAAATATACCGTGTTTAGAGTTTGCTGAGGGTGAAGCTGGATCACATCAAATAGATGTAAAGTGATTTGTCTTGGAAGTCACAACCCACAAAGACCAAAGATCCAAATGACATATTTAAGAAACAACAATCAGAATCCAGTTACTCTTATCATGAACACATATTTATGGTGGAGTTATCACGGGGTAAAATGTGAAAAATACTGTTGATATGTATTTATGGATGAAAGTGCAGTGAAAAGTTCAGCCTGCAGCTTGAGGCCACATCTTGATCTTTGACAGGTCAGAGTGAAGCCTCACTTTTTAATCAAGCTGCTTTTGAGTTTTATAGTGTGAAATGTGAGAGTGATTTTCTTTAATGACCAGTCCCCCAGTGAGGTCAATATGCCTATGAGCTGATATAGAGCTCCGCAGAGAGGCATTACACAGTAAAGCACTAATCAACCCAGATAATGAAGCTATAATGAAGCTACCCAGGAATTATAAGAATCTGCCTGTTAAAGCAACTTCAGTCTTTCTTTCACTTAATAATTCTGTACTTAAAAAATGGTCAGTTTTTCACTGACGCATTCACTATCTAAGATACAACCATCAGCTATTTAACTTAGCATATAGCATAAAGACTGGAAACAGAGAGAAACAGCTTGTTCAGAAGGTGACAAAACGTCTCTTCCTGTACCTCTAAAGCTCACAAATCAACATGTTATATCTCATTTTAACAATCTGCCCAAAAACCTAATTGTAAAAAAGCTTTACATTTAATGGACATAGGTTAGACTGCTATCCATCCTCTCATCTACCACTTCACCTACTTAGACATATCCCTGCTTTAATGTTATTTAATTAATCTGGACCCACAAAGTGACAATGACAAATTGCACCCACCGGTCTTCACTTTATTAAACCCAAACTGTCAGTCTACAGCCGAGGTAATTTTGTTCTAGCACTCTCCTCAATAATCCCAAATCCTCTTAACAACCAGAGAAGACAGTTAGTTCATTAAATTCTGATTAACTTTAACACTGACAGCTTAGTGTGTTTGTTATTTCAGGCTTTATTTGCACGGGGACACCTCGAGACACAGTAAAAGCCGTCGCCCTACACTGAGGACTGTGCTGGAACTGGAGGTAATTTCCAACATCCCCTTATTGACTTTGAGTCTGTCTGCAGATGATAACTCGTGGTTGCACATGATAGCTTGTATTTCTCCTGTGTGTTGTAAGTCTGAGACCCTCGTATGTAAGATACTGTATGGAGGTGAATGGCCTCCCCTCATCTAAATTAACTGAATGAGGTGTTTTATTGATTTTTCAGCTTTAATTTATTCTTCGCCCTTGAGGTTTTGTCACACGGATCATTCACTGTCACCATGTTCTGATTACATTATATTGATTAGATTTCTTTGTAGCCTACAGTAGAAGCAAATTCACATTTTAAGGGGAACTTTACACATGATCTCATGGAATCTTGTTGGAATAGTAATAGTAGTAATAGTACTAGTAATAGTAATAGTAAAAGTTATATTGTGTGCAAAAAATGCTTATGTTGCACAAAAACTAGTGTTTATGCATTTTACATTTTGAGGGAAATGTAATGTATGTATTTGTGTTTTTTAGAGCAAAGAAAGTGTTTCATTTTTTTTTTTTTTTTTTGTTTTTTTTTATGGCATGCAAGTTGTAGTGAAGTTGTAACACAACCTTCATAAAGAAGACCAGTGGGTTTTGACAACAAAAGCACTTTGGTTAAGGAAAGGTTTTGGTTGAATGCCACTTGAGTAAACACGTCTTAGCGTTTCAATTAAGTGTTGACTTTTCCAGTATTTATCCCAGACCCCGATCTCTCCCTCAGCTCCATCAAATGCTGTGGAAGCCAAAACATAACTATAAAAAGGCTGATGATACTGAACAAATTAAAGATATGTTGATGGTACTGAATACTGAAGATTTGTTCTGTTAAAAAAATATATTAAAAATGTAATTACAAAAAAATTTTTTTGCTGTTGCAAATTAGTCATATAATATTTTTTTAATGTAATTTCTGGGAGCTAGGGTTGCCTGCACACAAGATGATGTTTCCTTGAAAAGAGGCACCCACCAGCAGGTATTTTCATCAAATTTAAAACACTATTATGAGCATGGATGTCTTTTGTGTTACATTAATTGACAACATTGAGATACAAAATTGACATTTACTGAGGATATTAAAAACGCTAACACTTAACAAAGTGTAAAACATTTTTTTATGACAGCAACAATCATTTGAAAAGTGTCTTTCAAAAAGAGGATCTCTTGCAAATGGTTTCTCATTTGGGAATACATTTCTGATCAGAAAATTAAAGCTGTTTTCATTCCATGTTAGATAAGCACATTGCCGCATTTCAAGTCAGTAAACAGACACCAAATAAAACATTTACAGCAAATTGTCCTCAGCCTATTATTGAGAGGAAGAGGAAGTCTCAGTGAAGCCAAAGCAAGAGCAGACAAAAGTAATCACTTGCAAAGAGTGGATCGTCTTTATGCTGCTTCTGTGAATAAACAACGCTCGACAACAGAAAATGTTCCCTCTGCCTCTAAACTATCTGGACTTGTTTTTTTTCCGGACGACTGGAGCACAGAGACGGCAGATAAGTGTGTAGTAATGGACCTTAAAATCATCCAAAACAGTCCTTTCATTGAAATCATGTATAATTCATAGCCTTCCATCAGCCTATTAGACCTGCTTCCCAGGTGGTAAGCAGTTCTAATAGGCTTCTCATCTGTTTTTATTTCTTCCTAAATGAGTAAAAACAGCTTTGGTAATGATGGTGAATTATCCCTGAGACAATGCTGAAGAGACATTGATGATTTTACAAAGTCCTCATGTGCTTTAAGTCTAAAGAGAGAGAGACAGTGGCTGTCCTCTAGGATGCATGAACCAAACACCCAAATCTTTCCAAACCTATGCAGATGCAGAACTGTGTCAGTAGAGTTCATTTTCTCATTTGAATACATTTCCATAAAAACTAGGACGGAGGATTTGTTGTTTTAATATTCTATAATCATTCTATAATATACACAAATTCAAGAGGATTTAATATGGCCATTTTTGCAAAATTGTGATTATGATAAAACACTCTGGTTTTACCCCAGCTCTGAGTGAGGACTCAAATAACCTTCTAAATACGCTGTATGATAAATTGAGAAGAAAATTATCATAATCTCTAGCCTGGCTCCCTAATGAGCCCCATTTGTTGCTGAAACTGTACAAAATGTAGAAAACACAGAAGCAGCTTTTTAATTGGTCATTATTCTATTGAAGGAGAACTGGTTTCCTGTTTTTAGGCAGTTGTGGAGACTTTCCTCCCCTAAAAAAAACAACACTATAGGTCATCTGTGCAAGCAACTCATTACAACAAGGTGACCTCATGGAGCCGTACAGGAACAAAGGAGAGAGTTAGGTGATGTATATAGACTGACAGAGTCTGCGCTAAGGGGAGGTTGTGGTGGATGGTTGGGTTGACAAAACACAGGACTTTCACACTTGAGACCGCTGCTGGTTTTCTATTTGAAACTGATAGTCAACATTGTTCCTTTAAACCATGACATCATTGGATTTGTTGCCCTTGTAATCTTGATCAGAAGGAAATTTACTAAATACATTTACACAGAATTAAAGAAGTCGCCCTCATTCTTTATGATAATATAATTACATCCACCGTAATAAGTGTGATTATCTGTGGGATGAAGCATTTGTGCAATTTAGTGGTTTGATTCCCCCCTGGGCGGTGGGGGGCATCATACAAGCTAGAACCACCACTGATGATAAGACAAAAGTGGGTAAGAGACTTAGAGCTTAATTTAAGTATCAAGTAGCCTCTACTTAGCACAAGCAAGCCACACCCTCAGGAATCTTTACAGTTTCTTTTACAGGGTAAATGAAAACTTTGATCTGTTGGTGGTGCCAGAGCAAAGGTCAGGGAATGACCAAAGTGGTTCAGATTCATCCTCTGGGTACCACTGATATCTGCAACAAATGTCATGGCTATCTCTGCAATAGTTGTAAAATTATTTCAGTCTGAAAGACCAACACTGCTGTTTCTAAAGCCAAGCCGCTATGGCTAAAAAAACAAAAGAAAAGAATGAAAATGAAAATGTGAACAGCATGAACGTGTTGCACTCAGAAAATAAGACTTTCTCATACTTCACAGGGTTGACCCATAAACACTCTTCACATACACGCTCAGATACAAAAACTCTCTGCCATAAATGTAACAGGTGCTCTCTGTGTAATTGCCATGAACCAGCCTCGCCCCCAGCTGTCCAGTAACAAAGGATGAACATTGGCCCAATTATTTCTCGCTGCAAATTATGTCTGAGTCTTGTTTCCTTCTGGTTTGATTAAAGAAACACTGAGACAGTGACTGATGTGAACACACATGGGATTACCAGACAGAGGAGAAAATAAATTCTGCCCACACAGCATGTCCCCCATTAATGAAAACAGTACACGGCATGGAGCATTTCAAATGTGCCTGAATGTTAATTAGCTGATAACTGTCTGTTTTCACATGTGTTTGATTGTGCATCACCATGGCAACATCCGTGACCAGGCGGGCATGAATATAATAACATATGATAAAATGAACATAAAGTGATGGAACATCTTTGACAGTGAACATGTCTGAGTTTTAATGTTTATCTGTGGACGGTGAAACTTTACATTGTCTACAGGTTAGAAAGTACACATTGCATGTACAGTATGTGTTGTGAAGTTTTAAAGGTCTGGTTGAACATTTGTTTGATTGTTTGTTGTTTGTTTTTCTGTATTCATATATTTTTTCATTCCCTTTGGCCGTTGCTGTCTAATGGGTTCAACATCAGCCAGTGACTATCAGCTCCACTCTTGTTTAATTCACTGGCCACAGCCCATAACAAAGACTTTTAAATCTCAATAGCGAACAATAAACCTCAGTCATTTAAGAGCAATTTAGTCAGTGGCACTGCAATAAAATGTAAAAGCAAAGCGATTGAGAAAAAAAAAAAATTCTATTCATTTGTGAGTCTGTAAAAATAAAATAAAATTTGGATTTATTATACTTAACAGTTAATGCCCTGCTCATTGTTAGTTTTTGTTGCCTTTGATGTTACAGATTGATAATTTTGGAACACTAACAAACTGGACATTTAAAGCACCGTAAATGCCAGTGCGAGCTTTGTGTATGTACAATATATTTGGAACAAGCCTGTTGTGAATCAACAGTCTAGTCACCAAACTCAAACAAATGTGAAGATGACACCTACACACTTGTGGTCATCTGTTTGAAACAGAAGCAGATTGATTTTTTTTTTTTTTTTTTTTTTAAGCTAAACATAATTCATCACTAGCCAGTAAAGCTGGGCAGTGTATGTGTAGCCTCGTGTATGATTCATGGGCTGCTGCTGGGTGCAGATAAACCATTAGGTCCTGGTTGCAGAAACAGAGGCTGCTCATGTGAACAGACGAACAGACATCTGTATGCCTCTGGCTCCGACCAATAACACTGTCCATGCACACTGTGAAGAGCATGATGGATTAGTGTGCGCAGGGTGTGACTGTGTGCACGTCTGACTCCTGGGCATGTGTTTCTGTGGTGAGCAGTGAAAGGACACTGAGATTTGTCTGTGCAATTACTCCCTATATGTGGTATTTACGTTAAAATTTTCTGTCACTGTATATGGAAATGTACATCAAGATATTGATATGTATCCATATCATTGATATCAATGTACAATCTGTAAATACAGATTGAAAAAAGCAGACTGGAATATTTTGACTGATTCACCTGATTAAATCCCTGATAAATCTAGGTACTTCAACACACTGATGATCACATAAAATCCAATATTGCCAGAAAACAGTCCTGCTTATTGATTCACCCACAGTGACCTCATTCATCCAGAAATATTAAACGAACAGACACCACGCTATAAACAGTATGGCAAGATGTCAAGACGGTTGGCAAGTTTGTACTGTCTTTCTGTATATATTGTGTTATACACATACAGTTTCATGGCAATCCATCCCATAGTTGTTGATATATTTCATTTGTTGTGGTGGTGGATCAACAAAAAGACATTGCAATCTGTAGAGCGATGCTGCCGTCGTGGCTAAAAATGCCCCACAAATAAATACTCCATCCAGAGACTGATTAGCTGTTTATATTCCTTTCAAGCAACAGTTTACTGTGCTACCTAAAAAAAGAGCCATCCTTTAGTGAAAAGATGTTTTTCAAACATACCAAGCATATGAATGGACAATGGATGAGTCCATTACACAGCAGAGGTGAATCTAAGTCACCTTTGCTATCTGCTTTACCTTCAGTGAATCCAGGCTGAAAACAGCAGCTGCTGAGGCTCTCTCCTCTCACGAGGATAATTCAACTTTAATTTAATGTGATTCTAAAGGTACAAATTACTTAAAGGGTACATCTTTAAAGCTTAAGTAATTTATGCCTTATTTGATAGTCAAGGTAATAAAACCCACAATAAATTATGCAATGCAACTCTTGACTGTTAAACATATACTGAGCTTGATCTGTCCTCAGAGCCATAATGAATGTGAAGATGTTAAAATTCACCTAAGAGTGTTAAGGTCAGACATTAGGTTTATTATTTTCCTTGATGAATGATGACGGGATCCTGAGAGTAATATAGCTGTGATAAAACAATAAAAGGAAAAAACGGAACTGAAAAGAAGAGAAAAGCAAAATAATAACACGTATTTGTTTCATGTGTTAGCCTTTGGCCAGCACTGTAAATAAAATACTATAAATAAGAAAGCCTTTTGCCATAACAGAGAGTAAATAAATGACTTCTCTTTTCTGTCTACATGATTGTGGATTGACTGATTTATCAGCATTGATTGTGTTTGCAAACTATATTTCCTTTGTGGTACAAACTGATCTGAAGACAGCCCAAATTACCGTTTTTTTAAACTCTTGGAAATCATTTCAAGAAATGGAAGTCATTGCACAGGCAGGGAATGAGCTGCAGTAGCAACAGATCCCAATATACAGTAGCCTTAAACACTGGTAAACGGACCCACACTGTCAGTGGCTATGACAGACCATGATATGACATAGAGCACTTATTCAGACGCTTCGAGGTGTTTTAAATGCATTATGATGACACTTTGTGTTAGCCTTTTGTTGCTACAAATGGCTAACACATCAGCTTGAAATAGAAATATAATAATGTAATATTAAAAATGTATGTTTCAAATTAACATTAAATCAAATGATCCGCAGTTATGTGAAAGGGTTGCGAAGTACCCATATTTGCAGCTCAGCTTTGGATTAGATCCCAGTGGATGGATGGTTCAACAAAACATCTCACTGTGAGACGGCTTAATTTCCAACTGTCCGTCAACATTTTTTTTTTTTTTAAAGCATGGTCATGATTGTTTCTTAATCATTTGAACCCAAATTACATTGTCACAACCATAACTGATTATTTTGTTCTAACCCAGACTCCTGTCTTTCCCTAAACTTAATTAAGTCGTGTTTGTGCAGAAACCTAACCAAACCTTCACCACAGTGTTGTCGGGGATTCATTTTTCACTTGTATCACTTTTTGAGTAAGCTGTTGAGTAAGCAAATTAGTCCCTGATAATGGATTAAAAGACAACAGCAGCATGTGAAACAGACAACCTCATCCTGTTTCTGTTTACCACGTTCAGCTTTGGTGTTTGAGTGGATGTAACTAATGACTGAAAAAGAAACATGCTGAGGTAGGAGACCAAAACCTCCAAGCATCTCTCTTCAAAGGAGACAATTCGCTGAATGTTTAAAGGTTAGATTTATTTATTGCTTCAGTACTAATCCACCATGAAGCTTTCAGCAAATAAAGGTTTATTTTTCTTGTTCACTCGCTTTGTTCTCTAAATCGCCTCTCTTTCTCTCTCTCATGTTTGCTCATGCTTTCAGCTCATTCACACATCTCCCTCTTTATCTCGCCCTGTTTTTTGCTCTGTCCAGAAGCCAACACGACACATTCTTATCGTTAATAAACAACACGAAATGTCTAGCCCTCTTCTCAACATTGATACTAGTACTTTCAGATTACGTGAATTAAAGTGTACACAAGTTAAAGCAGCAGAAATGTCTGTGTTGAATCAGTCAGCAAGCTCCACCCTGACAACTCTTTAATGCTTAGAAAGTACTATCCCCACAGCAAGGACTGTTTGTACGCCTGGAAGTAAATTTTTTCCTGAGCGATGGAGGTTTCTGAGTTCCTTTAAAGGTTCTTGGTCCCCCTTAAATATTTCCCACTGTTATTACATTCAACAGGTGGACAGAAAGTGCACTCCAGAGAGATGCCAGTGTTGCTCTACTTGTACAATAAGCTGGCCGTTGTTTGCTAACATGTTAGCAAATGTATTTCTTTTGGAGTCTTTCCACCCAAAAATAGCTTATTGCAGCTTCATGTTGGGAAGACAGATGATCAAAAGAAAATCAAAACAATGTATCAAAACTTCCCCTGCAGCATGATTCACATACAACATATGCTAGAATTAGGCATCTGTTTTTTACTAAGCTATGCTACTAAACTTGATCTGACAATAGTGGCTCCTCAATGAAAAGAGAAATGAAGTAGAAAACAGCACATAGCAAGTATTTACAAAGAATTAGAAGTTCCTCAGGCACCATGTTGAGTGACTGGTAATGGGTTCACTATAAAGTCTGATGTTCAATTTTAGAGAAATTGAACTGAACCCAAATATTCATAGAGATATTTGGATTTTCAGTTATCAAACACATCAAACATCCACGTCTGAACCAGCCATTTTCATTGAATGCGTTCAACCTTTCATCATCACTGAAAATGTTGTCATAGAAACCTCCTTTTGAAAACTGGTTGCATTAATCTTGGATTGCGTTGTGTATGAGTTCCTCCTCTCTGCTACATCCTGTCTTTTCAGGTTTGGCTCATCCCCAGGTTAAACTTCCCTGTCTCCACTGCTTTACTTCACCCTTAACCATAACACAGAGAGCAGAGAGACAAACAGAAATCAAAATATATGTCAGACAAATGATAAAACTGACAGTCTCAGCTGATAAAGAGATCCGAAAAATGTTTGCCTAAGACCTTTATGCATTCATGTGTATGACATTGTGTATGTGAAAGTGTATGTGTGTGTGTGTGTGTGTGTGTGTGTGTGTCTCATGTGGATCTATGAGTCCTCACCGATACTGACTGAAGCTGCCTAGATTCAACTTGACAACTCACATTTTCTGCTGTGAATCACATGTACACTGAAATACACGTGTAAAACACACACACACACACACACACACACACACACACACACACACACACACACACACACACACACACACACAGATAACTCACACTTGGATAAATCTACAAGTTGTATAGTTACAAATCCAAAAGTCAGAGACAAACAGCTTGGCTGAGTGTGTTTCGAGGACGTCAGACAGTTGTCCATACCGACTGTTAGCGAGCTCACATCAGTGACTACTTCCCAATGTATTTAGCTAATCCAATCCAAGATGTTTGAGAGGGTTTTTCTTTTTCAAAACCATCATTAGACTGTCCCGGCCTATCAGCTGAAATCTTTCTTTTTCAGCCTTGGTACATATGCCTTTTGTCTCAATGTGTTACAATGCTTGACGGCCCCCAGTTTCAACACTTAATATATTATCAGTGTTTTAAATGCATTCCCAACAAAATCAGCACATTTCAATCTCAGCCACCTGTGATGTTTTTTGGTTTGGCCACATCAAAGACACTTGCCAATATGTAGGTGTGGGAAATCAGTGATGGATCGTGTTTTTTTCCCTGCACTTTTGGCTGTCACAGGTTGTTCAGGATGCCTTCTTTGAGGGAGGGGTGAGATCTGAGGGGGAGAATGAGTCTTAACACCATAATGAAAGTGAAAAAAAGGTGTTAGCAGTTATATATCCATATAGATTTCTGATTCTGATCTGAAACCAACAGGTCCTGACAAACTAGGGCTGTCACGTTACCACATCACATCCACAAAATCAGAGAAATACAAAGTATGCGTCCTGATGATAGTTCAGTTACAAAATCCCAGCTCGTCACAAAACCTTTCTCCTGACTGGCTGCTGACAGTGCTGTCAAATATCTTTTTTACACCAAAATCAGCAGGTATAAGTGGGTTTTTTAAATGCTGTTAAACGTGCTGACAAAATTGATTTTTGTTTGGACCAATGACAAACAGAACTGAAAGGAGTGATGTCATCACATGCATTCAACACAACACAAAGACGCAGCAGAGGAAGAGTGAGCTGCTGCCATACAAACTGGTGCTCCTGTAAAAGTGTTGAAGCCTCCGTGTGAGACGCTTTGATCAGTGGTTGTGTGTTTTTGAAATGTATTTCAGGGGTGCAATTCACTCTTTCATCCCAGAGTGCAGAGTAGCTGCGGTGTTTCTAGTTTAATAGCACCATTCTGGGTGGTGACAGGTGTGTTTACAGTGTTTGTGCTCTGAAAGATGTTACAGCAGAAAAAGGGGTGAAAATTAGCATGTTCACTCAGGTGTGTTGTGTCAAATGCTGCAGAGTCATTTGACCTGGATGTGAATGTCGAGTGTACCCTTTTCCATTGCCAAAAAAAGCCTGATGTTAGTGCGGTATTTTGACCAGTGGAAGAGGGGCCGAAGACTCAGTCTAAGACTGGATGGCAGCAGAGGAGGTTCAACCAGCATATGGTTCAAGAGTAGTTTATCGGATTTGGCTAACATTCATCACCAGAGCTAAGCACATCAAAGCAGTGAACAGAAATGAGTTGCACTGCCCTGTATTTCCATTACCCTAGTGCTTTTATAGTGGGTAATAGATACTGTAGGTAGGTCATTAAGGTAAATGTAAATAATTATGAGCTATTGACACTATGACAAACTGTCAGGTCTTAGGTCTGGTTCAAGCCATTTTATTGTGTGTAACTTCGGGTTTGTGTCAGATTTGGGTTAGTTTTTTTCTAAATATAATTATTTATTTATTTATTTTCTATTTTCACTTTTTCTCTCAAGGGCAAGAGACAGAGTGTAGCCAATGCCTTGCATTAGCATGGTGAGCTAACATCAAAAACAAAATCAATGAAGCATAAATATATTAGGTTCTCGGGTTAGGTCTTAAAAACACACATACCATCTGGGTTCTGTGCCTCTACTTTATACACAGATTTTCTTTATTTTTCCCAATTTTATCTGTCTGTTTAAACATTATCATATTTTTCTCACTTGGGGTAGTAATTGTACTTTTCAAGGTACGAATGGAGAGTGCACAAAGACTGACTTGCAAGAAAGCCATCATATTGCACCTGAACAGGTTAATACCAGAGTTAAAGCTTTTGTCCTCCAAAAGGTACAATTCTGCTTCTTTTTCACATCCGAACACATAAATTATTGCCTTACAATAGAAAAGACACACCAAGGTCCTCCTCTCTGCACCCTTTGCAGATCCACCACTATCTCACTGATGGAAACATTTAATAAAAACATCCATCAGCAGTGAGAGGTGACATATCGGAGCGCTCCTGATTGGCCTGACTGAAATTGATTCAAGGAGATCAATATCCATGGACAAACAAAGACAAACTCTTGGGTGGACAGAGCAGATGTGCAAATAATCCACAGTCACTGCTGAAGATACAACACATCCCTCTTCTACCACATGCACACAGGCTAATGAAAGAGGTCATAAAAACTGCCCGATAATTTCTACAAATCATCCATGGACACGACCAGAAACCTCAGACACACACAAACACATTTTTCCCTTGCTGCTTCTGTAGATCCTTCTTTAAAGTTTAATTAAAGAAAAAAACCATTCATAGTTGTTTGTGTTCCATAACATACCACCAATCTGTAATTGCCAAGGCAATCATTACAAATGCAACCTGCAGTGTGTGTTGTTGTTAAATGTTGCTTTGTTTTGTAGCACACATATTTTCCCTCAACCTTGAGCACAGCAGCAGTTTGATAGTTTGCCTACATTACGCAAGTAGCTAATTACCTCATGTCATGAGATGTTGATGTTTTACTTCTTATTTGTAGGGTTTTTAAAAAAAAACAAAAAATAAAGACCCATAAATGATCATTTAAGGACACCACAACGGTCCAAACGTGGCCTAGTTAAGAGATGCTTGAATTTAGTTTGCAAAACTCTTCAAAGAGCCTCTAATTGGGATTATCTAGATCACAATGAATATAAATCACACACACGCAGCATGTATTCAACAACCACTATATTGTGTTCTGGTCATGGGTTTGACAATGGTTGCCCACTTCATTGTGATTCATTCCTAAAATGGTTTTCCATCTCCGGAAATATGACAAAGAAGAAATAGGGAACCAATTTAGGCCAAACCCAGATCCTCAGTGTCACTGGCAATGGAAACAGGGACCTCGAGAGTTTATTATCTTGTTGCTTAGGAACACTGTTGTTAATATACTGAAGATCTGCAAAGGGTCTCTCTGTGTCCTTAGCCCCTGTTTTAAATACAACTGCTGTAAACAGTAGTGAAAAAGGTTTGGCAGCTCTCAAACTGCGTTTCAATTCTGATGATGTATTCAGTTGACCTCATTGGTTTATGTTGCTTACACATCCTTTGGAAGAGTTGCCTTGTGACAGCAAGACTTTCTGGAATCTTTAAATTGATCTTAAAAGCAAATATCTAACAGTACTTTGAAATGCCAGCCTTGATGAAGACAGACTTGTTTAACAGTACCTTTCATAGAGCATAAAGAGCAGAATGAGGGTTATTGGGTGAGTCACTTTGTAAGTGACAGATAGACAAAAGAGCCAAGAGTTCCCGTCAATCATCAAGCAGAGAAGGATACAAAATCTCTCTTTTGCCCCTTTCTCTTTAATTAATCATCATTCCTTCATTCCCTCTCCAGCTGTCAGTGACTATCGCCACATTCCTCCAAAAAATTACCTTTTCTATTTTCCCAAAGATCTCTTCAGTCTCCGCAGTCAAGGTCTGCCAAGTTCTGAGGGTTTTACAACCCTACGTAAGTGGCCATGAGTGAGCCTTCCCTCTATTTCATTGTGTTTTTTTCTTTCTGTCATTCTTTGTTTTGATGAGTTCAACAGAACACCTCCTGTTAAATCCTGACTGACAGCGCTCTAATTCTCCAGCAATGTCCAGTGGTGTTAAGAAGGTCATTACTCACAGACACAGGAAGGACACTCTCATTACTTCTCTGTACTATCTACTAATAATTGCCTCCCTCACAATAAATTAGACTGTGTACCACCCTGTTGTGCACGGGTACACAAATTCAGTAAGAGCAGCATACAGAATTCCCTTTTTTTCTCTGTTTCGCTGTCATACTCCATCATACTGATAGTGATCTTGATCATTGAAATTCAGGCAGCTTTGTGGTTAACGCACAAACAACACATCAAACAATTAATCTTAATTACCAGCTGATAGTTTTAATGTTGCCAAGGGCAAAGATTAGAGCCTGAATAATTTTTTCTTGACTCTTTTAAGGCCAGGTGAGGTTGTCAGTACTCCAAAGCAAACAAAGTAATTGCGGCATAAAATCCTCAGGCAAGTGACAGTTCTCAAGCTGTCCGCCTGCCATTGGTTAACAGCAATCAAGGCCATAGCACATAATAAATATGTGTTCAGCGCTGTGCAGCTGTTATGAAACTGAGGTCAGAGTGCAGACTTTCACATGTTTACAGGCTGTGAAGAGGTAAGAGATGGATGTGCCAAGTGCTGCACAACGTACAAACACCCACAGTGGAATGCAACAACGCTGAGTGGCAGATGTTACTCTGGGCTGGTAGGAGGTTCTGGGCTGCCGGAGGCACGAACGTCTGCTGTTGGTTCAGTCAGTTTACCTTCAAAGCTCTCGTGTGAGGACCTGAAACAATCCATGTTCTGGCTGCGAGATCCTACATTGTTTCAGCTAGCCTCCACATGGGAACAACCACATGAGCAGAAGTCACATCTATCATGCATGAGGATGTTCATGAATACACATAAAAGGTTTCTAGACTCTCGAGATAACCAGGACCTATCCACAACCATCAAAGGGAGGAATTGAAATAAAGTCATTGATCCTGAGGGCTGATTTGTATGCATTTTTTTCTAGGTTAAAATATATTACGTGTGTCCAGTGACTAATTTGTGTTAATGAGAGGGGAGCCATTCTCTTTCATCCCACACAACTCACCCATTTATAATTGTAATTGATAATTATTGTCTGTAAAATGCAGTGTCTCTAAAAAAAAAAAATTTTTTTCTTTAGGCCTTATTCATGCTCCCTTTATGTACAAAAATAGATACTTCAAACGCTGTAACCATCACTGCCCATATACTTCCATGTGACCTTTACATTGGCATGGGTGTTAGGCAACACATCCACTAGAGAGCAGCTCAGACTCAGAGTGATCTGTGAGGCCATAAAACAACATCACGACATAGACAGAGAATTGTTTTCACGAATAATTGCTTGACCTCTTCTCAAAAAGTTCTGCCATTTTTTAAAATTTCTTCATAGTGTCCTATGGTTGTGTCTCGCTTGAACTACTGGCTACACTGCTCCTGGTTCATCTGTTAACTTTCAGAAAACCAGCACAAATAAGGACGAACTTAAACCCACAAGGCTCCGTCTGTATCCATATACATCTGACACTGAAATTAAAGGAGAGTTTCGCATTTTTCAAGTCTATCATAAAACAATACCGAGATGCCCACATGTACATTGAAAGGGTTATTTTTTGCTTTAATATTTCCTCCTGTCTATACTGGCCTTAAACAAATCCCTTCCTAATTGTCTCCACTGTAAGAAAGAGGGGACAAAACCTGCAGTCCTTGTTCTCTGTAACAATTGTATAGTTCAGCTGTAGCTAATATGAGGCTTGTGTGGTCTAAGTTCGACAAATCAGGTGGTTTATAGGAAGCATTTCACTCATTTTGCTTGCCTGGTGTTTTCTGACTGAGGGAAGAAAGACGAAAAAGAAGGACACTCACTCGATTTGTTTAACGCCGTTGAAGCGTCACAGTAGCGTCAGTTGAACTTTATGAGTAATTTCATGCACGAAATGAGGCCGGTGGCTTTTATCCGCTATCACTTTCATTCAAATCGCTTTCGGAAGCAGCCATAATGGACAGGAGAAACGGTTGCAGCCACCAATAACCCTTTCAATTTACATATGCGTACATTGTTGTTTTAGACCTGAAGAATGTGAGCCTATCCCTTAAATTCACAATTACACTTATCTTTATGAGCAATAGAAATTATTTTCAAAAAGGTTTTCATGCTGTGAGCATTAACCTGGCTGCCAGGTGTCAGTTCATCAGTGCATCAAAAGACTGTAGGTTAGTGGTTTGAAGCTCAGCCCACTGTTTGTTATGTCAGGCAGCGGGAGCTATGAGAAACCCATGAGAGAGAACCATTAGTGAGGGTCTAGGCATTAGTCTTGTGACTCTCATCATAACATCATCTTTCATGTCATAGGGTTCACACTCTCACATAAACAGCAGTGACACAGATGTTTAGAAGCTACTTTGACATCAGACACCAGGGTCAGAGAGAATTTAAGAAGCAACAGAATGATACAAAGTCACATTTATTGTACCCTGACATGCAGAACAATGTTACAGCCATTTAGTGCATCCAGGTCAACTGGTGCAAAAGCATCCAAAGTTTTAGAAACGCTCGGCTGCTGAATGCGACCAACCAGCTACAACAGCTCTCCTTGCTGGATGAGGGATGGAGGCAGGGGTTCTGGGAGCTGGTGGAGTCATTTTTGCACTCATCACATCTCCCAGTGTTTCCATGGTAACAGCAAGCACTCTGCACTGGTGGCATACTCCTTGTGGAACCCAATGGTTTCTGTTCAACCGCAATTGATTTTTCCGATTGAGCGTGCAGGTCTCTGGTTGTGTTTGTTTGCTCATGAGAAGTTTGCGGATGTAAGTGTGGAGCAAACAGACGTGCGGCAAAGAGAGAGCAAACGGACGGAGAGATAAAGAGGAAGGGTTTATGGCCTTAAGGTTATCATTACTCAGACAGTGAGGGGGAAAACATCTTTCATCCACTACTGTCTCTATTTAATCTAGCAAAATTGCATTCAAGGCCATGACTGTAAAGAGGGGATGGAGAGTTCGAGACTACATTTCCATTTACAAGTAAATATCCACTGTGTGTCATTAGCTAAATGGCTGTTCGCTCTCAATCTGCCACCAGAGAGAGAAAAGAACAAGAGACAGGCAGCGATAGAGAGAAAGACGAAAAGGCTGATGAATGTTAATGACCGTGATGGATTGTGGTTCTTGGACGAATGAGATACTCCTTTACCTTCCTCCTAATTCCCTTAAAGTCAGATTAATTCAGCTCAAAAAGTTGCAGAAATCTGCAAAACTTTTCCCAGTCACAAAGACACTCCTGGTTGTCTGTCAGTATCAGGGCTGATGCCCATTTCATTACCATGGGGCCATCCTAAATCTGTTCTTATAATACACCCAAGGATGAGAGAGCTAAGGCTCAAGTAATGCCCTTCACCATCTTTTATCTTCTTTGTAGACAAACTACTTTAAAATACACGATCCAAGCCTCTCAGGCAGCTGCAGACACAGATCCCCTCATTAAAACAACGCTGGTTCCTAACTTATATCTCAAAAGGTAATGTAACTCTCATTTGGCCGGTGCTCTCCCTTCTTTTTCTGTTTAATTTTGTTGCTGCGGAATTGCCAGGGGCCAAATCTGTTGAAAATAATTTGGGGTAGAAAATATCTGGCAGGGATGCAGAAAACATCCTGTACAGATGTGTCCATTCTTTAGCAGAACAGAACTATATTGGGTAGCACTCAGTCTGAAGGGCATGATGTGCGCAATCTGGCAAATGAGCATTTGCTTGATACTTCATCTGCCCTGGAAACAGCGGAGAGGTGAGTGAACTATAGGTGAAACAATAATCAGAATCAGAATCATATATGACAGTGATAATAGATAGATACATCAAGAAGTGTCCTCCCCATTTTACTCTCTAATTTCTCAAATAAAGTGATGCTCCTGTCTGACAAGCTCAGTACAGCAAACCCTTCACTCAGCCACTCTTCACTGACTCCATCACACCAATGAAGTGGATAATCACAAGGTGGAAAAATGAAGATTGACCATCTTCACTTTTATCTCCATTTTTCTCACGTCTTCACCGTCTCATTACTCCCCATCAATCTTTCTCACCTCAACCCTCCACTCACGTCCAGCTCTTTTCTAAGTCTCACCTCTTCTGTCCTTATTTTCCTTCTCCACTCTCTCTCTCTCTCTCTCTCTCTCGCTCTCTCTCTCTCCCTATCTTCTCCACCAATCTAGAGCCTTTTATTACCTGAAAGAGCCTCATTTGGGAGAATGTAGCGTCAGCCAGGGAGCATTTAACCAACATAAATGTCAGGTTTTTATGTGTAATTAAAGGCCACAAATGAAATCATGCTGCCTCACAGTGGAATCCACCTCAGAGGGCTGATATCATAAGCATAATGGGTTATTTTCAGCTTAATTATGTTTTAAGTTAACACAAAAGTGGATTTATAGCCCAACAGATTCCATCATTGAGTGTCAGTTTTGTTAAGGTTGATAGTGATGATGGTGATGAAAATGAGAAATACCCAGCTTATATGAGACCTATTTGATACTGAGTTATTTTCCCCTGCAAGAGTCCTTAGTAAATTGGTCTTTAAAGTGTCTTTAGTATGTGAAATGAGTGCAACATCAGAAATGTCACCTTTACTGTAGAAGCAGCAAGTGGGCTTGAAATGTTTCATTTGTGCTCCACTCATGCTATTAATTCTTTCTTTTCGTGACGGGTGATTAAAGGGAATGAACGATCCTGCAGTGATGAGATCTTGAGAATGTGACATTTGTTTCACACAAAGTTTGAAATACTAACTAATGAGATGTCGACGTGTTAGCTGAAGGAACAGACTCGGCATGAAAGTGGCCTAGATGAGGGAGCAGTGGAAGGCACATATTGGAGCATCTAGTTTAAGTCTTTTATGATGTTCCCATGAGTTTAAGAGCCTGAAAAATGATCACTAGTCTACTTACCTTTTGTGTAAAACCAGTAATGCTGAAGATCAGTACGTTGGAAACCAGCTGTGTGCCAACTACTTGTTTAAGAGCATTTCCAAAGCTGTTTAAGGTCACTCATCTAATTTACATGAGACTTGAACAAGCACAGCCATATACAAGGGAACCGAGGAGGCTGAAGCCAATGTGCGTATGAAGGCGGCAGCATCTGACGGGCTTCATGCTGCGTCGTGTTTTTGTTGAGCAGACTCACATGAGAGTAAAAGGCATTTTGTCACATCAGTGCGATTTACCTGTTAAACTCTGGCATTGTGGAGGGAAGAGACAGAGAGAGAGAGCAGGGGGATGCTTTGGCCTTATTTCTCTGTTGATGAGGATATCGTCAGGGTAAAATAGGAAGCGGGTTTTCGTGCAGCAGCCTTTCTTTCCTCGCCGTCCGGTCGCTCAGCTGTTTTTTGTTTTGTTTTTTTTTTTTGCGCGCTGGAGCAACTTGCTGCGAGGTTGAAGGCATTTTTACGCACAAACGGCAGCTGAGCTGGCAGCGCTGTCAACACTGCATTCACATGGTCTCACTCGGCCTCGTAAACACACACACACACACACACACACTCAGGAACACACACCTGTATGTCCATCATGGTTAACACAGCAACAGGTTATGAGTCCCCCCGCTCACTCTCATGTTAAAAAAATGTTTTATAGAATTTAAAAGGCCGAATTACGCGCCGCACAGCTGGTAAAGCACCTCCACACACACCGGGCAGCACTTTGCTGTCTTACCTGACTATGATGTACATAACCAGCACGTTTCCAACCAGCCCCACCACGCACACCATGGAGTAGAGAGCGGTGATAACAATCGCGATGATAACCGGGTTGGTGTCGTCCTCCAGTCCGCGGTTCCCCCCGTCGCATCGCACAGTCTCCGCGAAGCTGGTGGTGTTGGTGCCGTCGGTGAAGTTCCGACAGAAGCCGCCGCCGCTGCTGTTGTAAAGAGCGGGGAGCTGGCTCCGGTAGTCCGGGTCCGAGCCGTTGGCTGCGCTCTCCATGGTCCCTGCTCGGTCTGTGCGCGGTGAGCAGCTGAGCGCGTCTCTCGCCTCCGCTCCGGTGCCTGTCGGCGGACGACTCGGTGGCTGTCGGCGGACTCGGCGCCTGTCGGCGGACTCGGTGGCTCAGACGTCCCGCCGGGTCCTTGTCCTCGTCGCTCTGCTCCGGGGGACGCGCGGAGTTTCGGGGCGCGGGATGCGGCCGCGTGTGTCGAAGAATGCGAGCGCGTGAGGTAAAGGAGGGCTCGCGCCAGCCTGCGTGAGACTCAGTTCACCGATGACCCCCCCCCCCCCCCCCCCCCCTCCTCCGCGCGCGCGGCACAGCCCAGCCTGCACGGGACAGAAGGGACGGAGTGAAAATGAATGACTTCGCTCCCTTCCTTCCTTCCTTCCTTCCTCCCTAGGTTCCTTATTTCTTCTCTCTTTTCCGTCCTCCCCCCTTTCCTACTTCCACCCCCCCTCCTTCTGTCATTTTTGTTCATTTCTTCACTTCCCTTCTTTCATCCCCTTTCCTCGCTTCTTCCTGTCTTTTCGTCCTCCCTTTCTCTCTCACCCTCCATCATCCTATCTTCCTTCCATCTTGCTTCCTTCCTTCCTCCCATCCTTCCTTACTTTTTTCCATCTTTCCATTCTTCTTCCCTATCTTCCATTCTTTCTCTTTCCTTTTCTTGTACTTCCACACCCTCATTTATCTTGCTTCATTCCCTTCTTTATTCTTTGCTACACTTCCTCTGCTCCTGTCTGCCATCCTTACTTCTGTCCTTGTTTCTTTCCATCTTAAATTTCCTAATCCATTTTCATCCCTGTCTTATTTCTTTCCTTTTCTCTTGTCTATCCACATTTTCTTCCTTTTCTATCCCTCCTTCTTTACTTCCTTCTTTTCTATTCTTTTATCTTTGCTTATTTTGTTCATCCCAATCTTCTTGTCTTACCTCTCTTACCCCCTTTTCTCCTTCCTTGCATAGACATCAGATCAGTTGTGACAATGTCCTGGGACGTAGATACTGAACCGATCATGTTCACATTCAGTGAAACAACCAACACGAGAATGAACAACGTGTTGGATCGTAAAACACCATGGCAGCAGCAAGTGGCCTCAGAGTAATGGAGGAGTCCAGGGATTATCTGTCAAGTTGTCCATGCATGTACACATAACGCTTTGAGGAGTCTCCTCACTTCTGATTTCTGTTTTCTGTGCTGTGGTCTAATGAGTGAAGCTGAGCGAGGGAACGTAGCACAGTGTAATCCAATAGGGATTGATTTTAATCAAGATAATGTCCCTGCTTGTCTCATTACAGTTTCACAGAGGCAGAAAATGGGCAAAGATCATTTACTAAACGTGCTGGAGGCCTGTTTGGAGCAAAACTGTTTAACATGAGCATTACTGGTGCTCAAAGTCATCACTGAAAGTTTGCTTTTACAGTTGCTTTAATCACCCAAAAACCCACACAATTATAAAAGCCAGCTAATGATATAAGTGAGAGAATAGAGATATTTCTTGCTGCTCATAAGGAGAGAGAATTTAATCACTTTAAGTGCGCAGAGACTTCTTCAAAACACACAACACCAGGGATTCTTTTAGTTGAGTTGTGACATTACTTATGCTGTTTTGTTTTTCACATTAAAACCAATATTGCCTTCCAGTTCTGAGTTTGATATTTTACTATGTAGATTTACTCCTGTGGCAAAAATGCTTTCCTTGAACTAATGCCTGCGCATAAGGTCAACTTCCCAGCTTGACTGTGTTTTGTGCTGATAGGTATATGATTCATTGGTGCGAGATGGAGCAGGACTGCACCATGAGGCACTACAGCCTCTATTAACATGAGCAGGGCACAGATGGATGATAACATTTCAAGGATAAGTCTGTTTTTTCCTCATCTATCCTAATACAAGAGGGGATTTCACACTAAATAGACTGTAGATTTGGAAGATACACTCCATTTGTCGAACTCAGACTGCTGAAGGCCCATATAAGCTTTTGCTGATGCTTCAGGATGTGTTTTTACACTAAAGAACTGTCCATTTGTCCCCTTGTCACTTGTGTTGGAGTCACTTTAGGGAAGGGCACAGCTGCAGTTACTTTTGAGGAAACATGAGGTCATGTCTTCAGTAATGTTTCTGGGAATTTGGGAGTTTTAACAACCTTTGGGGAGCTTACAACCTACAGTTAAAATGAACAATGTTTGTAGTGTGTGGAGAGGCCTTTTCAACAACTTTTAGACATTCACTCTGAGAGATAAACGAGAACACTTTACCGTTCCATGATTGTTTTAGGAACTCTCCAGGTAAAACTATGTAATCAAGTGTTAAATAAAGAAAAGAAAGATTTATTCAAAGATTTATTTGTTGCGGGCTTATATTTTCAATATGTGCAGTAAAAAGGGATAAAATATCAGTAAAAAGCAAAAATTTAAATAAAGGAATGTAAAGGATCAAATGTTTTCAGTGGATTTCAGTCAGAGTTTAGGTAGTTGTTTTACAAATTTCAAGGAAATTTAAATATAACTTGTTGAAAAAACCTTAAGAGCTACTGTAATAATAATTAAAACGTTTATGGAGACCTCATTATTTTTAGTCCTCAGCCTGCTTTAAAGTCAGTATGGAGATGAGGACTGTTTACAGAAACCAATAATTTTCTAAGAGTACATATTAATTATTGTTTCAAGACACACTCTAAGAAATCCTAAACTCTCTTTTAGGAGAGATTTAATAGCTTTGTGAACAAAGTAAAGGCCAATTGAATGAATGAACATCTGAACTAATTTCCACTCACTCCAGCAGAGACACTTCACGACATGCTGTGAAGGGAGAAACTGTTGGCACTTGTTGTGTTTCAGAAGTAAAATTCACACTCTTCATCACATCATCGCTATTCCTCTGATGTGCTACCACCACATTTATGGACCTGAATTAGTTGGAGGCAGGAGCTTCGTCCTGTTGCCATGGTGAGGATGAACATTACGTTTCACAGAAGCAACACCTTCACAGCCTCCACAGATGCTCGTTTACCCTGCAGTCACAGCATATTGGATATGTTTCCTTCAGTGACTATAAACATAGCCTGCAGAAACAGAACATTACCACAAGGGGTAGAATCAAAATGATTTAATAATTTCTTTTTAAAAAGAAAAACAAAAGTCTGCTTGTCTCAAGAGTTGTCAAGAGAGAGAGCAAGGAGGATTTCAGAGGCTGTACGAATGTGTGCAAAGTCAGGGAGAAAGTGCAAACAGGTGCACTTTGCCGTGAAATTGAGATACTCTCACAAGTGTAACACATTTCAGCTTGTACTAAAAATTCACACTTATCCCCAGTATACAGAGAGGGGTGGGTTACTGGGGTGCCATGGTGGCTTTGGGGTTTAGGGAGCCATGAACCATGAACCACATCATGTCTGGTCAGGGACTTTGCTGCAGAACGTTTCCTCTCAGTCACACGTCTGCTGTCAAAATTGAGAGATAGGAGGTCAAAGTAGAGGCTGCTGAATGTTGCTGAAATGAAAGCATGAAGCAAACATAATGCACACAAACAGCCATATTTGTAGCTTATCACTGTTTCCACATCATTTTCCTTTGTAAGGGGGTTAGACTAAAAGAGATTTTAGTAAGTTTAACTATGGCTACATTGCCATGGCAGCTAATTACTTACTCGTCTTGCCAATAGCTTCAGCCATCATTGCATTAATGATACAAAAGGTTATAATACGCCCTCTGAGCAGCACTACTTCTTCAGTGACTTTCCACTGCTACAGGCAGCTCTTACAAAGTAAAGGAATGAAGTTTGATGCTGAATTAGCAACGTTTCTTCGAAGCCGGTGAGTAAACAGCTGTAAATGCAAACGTTAGCTATGTAGCAAAAGCAAAACTTACAAATAGAGCCTTTTTTTGAGACTTTTTAAATCGTGATTACTCTGAAAAAAATCTAATTCTCTTTTCCCACATAGAGAATGACATAGTACTGATAATTTTTACATGTTCTTGCGTGGTTAAGTATAAATTATAAAGCTTCACACCAAGAGTCATGACCCAAATAACAAAAAATGTAAACAGTACCGGTAAATAAATCATTGAGGCACAGCCGTTCTGTGACTGTTGCAAATCACAGAAACAGACACATGCATCACTGCTTTACCAGAAGTATTCTCCTCATGGTCTGACAGTTTTTTGTCATAGATCTCCTTTCTCAGACTCGCTTCTATTTATACAAGACAAAATGTATTCATTCTAGCTGGCTGCACCTTTTTGTCATGTTGTGTTTGATGAAATATGTTAAGTGTAACCATCTTGAGGCATGAGGCATATGAATCTGCGCACTTGCATGGATATAGTGATGTTATTTTAAGTGACTGGTACTTTGGATTCAGAACAAAGGCTCTAATTGAATTATGTTTGTTCTCAGCAACTACAAAGCATCACAATAGATGGTGAGACGTGGAAGATTTTCCTTTTTGTCTGGAACAGGATCGACAACAGGCAAGACAAAGAACAAACTAACAAAAACATGCATTCAACTCCAACACCAATGAGCAGCATTTTGTTGGCTATAAAAAAAAAAAACAGTCCAGGATAGAACTTGATATCTGAACTTCTGAAATGGCAGGGCTCTCTACTGTGCTCACATTGCGGAAAAAAATGCAGATTTATTTAGCAGGTCAAGAGGAACAGAGTTGAAAATCATGATTATATCAGACAAAGAACATAATCTGACAAATTCTGACAAAGAGGAACAATGGTCACAAGTTAACAACACAAATGAGGGCTGTGTGGGGTATTATTACTGTGATAACTCTACTTTAAATCACATTTAGGTTCATTGACAGAGACCTGCTTAAGATAATGTTGCCTTTGTAATATTGCATTTACCACAGAGAGCACTGTCTTTACTGCCTTAACTTTTTAGTGTTGTTTAATTCTAGCATCATTTTAAGACTTAAAATTAAAACTTAGAACAATATAAATAAGAAATATTTAACCCTAAAGACATGCAGAGGCGACGCTGTCACCAGACCGGAACATCATCAGTTGGATGCTTCTATTAAACCCTGGATTTCATTGGGTGCCAACCATTTTATAGTTCTTGTTTAATATCTGTGTGTTTGAGGTCATGTTCATAACAAATGTTATGTGATAAATGGGGCTGGCAGAAGAGATGTTAACAGTTTTTAAATCCCTTAGCAGGGTCTGTAGATTTTCCACTCAGGCTGTGTACAGCTACCAACAAGCTACCCCAATCACAGTCAGTCTGTATGCAAAACCCAGGGCAAAAAAGTCACAAAGCACTTCATACGTATTATTGCAGTGAGTGCAAAGCAACAACTGACAACGCGCCAGATGAGTATTAGCATTTTTATCAGCTTCTCGCTTCCCGCATCTGGATAATGACCCCAGTGGAGACTGTCCCTTTGTGAATGTAATATATTCAGTATAAGGGGTTTTACAAATACCGACAAAAGCAGCTCGCAGTCATCATGACCCATCTTTGTAGTCTAGTTTGGAGCAGCAATTTAATTACATTGAAACTAACGTCCTTTTTTTATTACATGCTTTTATTTTTTTCCACCAACTTTCACACAGAGCTGAACAAGCATGAATGCAAGATAAAAAGAGAATATAACAAAGAAAGGAAAATGTTACAAAGGAAAAGAAAAGTATACAATTGCTCCATCCACACAAAGGGTCACAGTGCTGTTATCTATGGTTTAACAGTTGCAGTCTTTACATCATACATAGTGTAAAATTAATTAAATCAGAGATTGTTCTAATAGCAACTGCTGCTTCATAAAAAAAATATATAGACACAATTCTAAAATTGCAAAAAGAGGGTGCATACCATTTCACATATAAACTATACAAAGCTTTTTCAACTTAAAATGTGAATTTTCTTAGTTGTAGTGAAGCCATCTTGAATGATTAAGGAATTCATTGTTTTCTCAAAGTGTTTACATTATTGTGTCTATCCACTGAGCTGGAAATTATCATTACATTTGTCAATTTCCTTGTTTAAAGTAATGACAGCTAGAAGTGAAGCACTGATCAATTCCCTTGATGTTAAAGTCCTTTTGGAAGTGTGTCTGTCTGTGTCTCTCTGCCTCAGGCCGCCCCCTCCCCTCCTTCAACAGATTTATGGATGATCACTTTGATGGAATAAATTACACTCTTCAAAGAGAGGGTGACAAAACCTTTTGACATTGATAGCCACTGATGATAAAATATGTGGCAAGCATTATGAGTAAGGCTAAGATAAAAATAATGTGAATGTTAAGAGGAAGGGGTGTTTAATGATATGTTATATTTTATGTGAATGGCTTCTAGAAATAAAACAAAATACAGTGGCTAAGATGTAAAAATTTACTGTACTGTGATTATCTGTTACGATGTAAAGTATGCAACTTCAAATGGAATGAAGAATAACTGTCACTATTAAAAGCCAAAAACAAAAAACAAAATCACAACAAAAAAGTCAAATTGATTGATATTGGCTTCATGTTTGGTGTTGCTTGCTGAATTCTCACTTTCGTCTGTAAAAGATGAAGCAGTGCAAGGTGTGTTGAATGTAAATACAATCATATTTACGCAGCTCATATTAAGCTGTAGATCGTATGGCTCACCAGCAGCACGAGAGAATTTTTAAAAATACCTTGAAAACAAGATGAAGAGTCTAAACTTACACCTGAAGATGTTGCTTAATGATCGGTGGAGATCATCAAAGTTATTATAATTCATCCTGGGGGGGGGGCATGAAAGGCTGTACAGAATTTTCTACCAGCCCATCCAGCTGCTGGTGGCACTGGAGGAAAAGTCGAGGAATCAACAAAGTCAGCAGGATTCACAAACTTTGGTGCAACATTTTATCACAATCCATCTCATAGTTGTTGAGATATTTCCGTCTGGACCAAAGCCACTGACCAACATATGACCACTGCTGAATAGATAGGTGATGGGATTAATTGTAACATGTTACTTTTAACCCCTTATACCTCCAGTTTTTGCACCACCACTCTCAAGAACAGCCTCAAACATGTGCCAAACATAAAACCAAGGGTTATTTATTTATAATAATTTCCTGAGAGCATGGACTATGTTACTGTCACTTGTGTGAGTATCTCCTCTGCAATGCTTCCAACAAGTGTAAACAAATGAAACGCAGGTTCTTATTTGTTCTCCAGAGGAAGCTGCCTGAATCTGCCTGTGCACAATCTTTGTCTCTCTGTGGAGTAAATATTGTCAAACAAAGCGAGGATTGCTGGAGGGACAATCCAGGGCTCACGTGTTGCCCTCCCTCCTCTTTCCTTCAGTGTATGATGCTTCTATTAAAGTGAAGCAAGCCAGCTTCACTGCTCCTCTTCTTCACTCCTCTCCAGCTCTGCTCAACACAGTTTAGCTCAGTGCAAAGACAGCTCACTTTAATGCAGCTCCATTCATTTGCAATTCAATTCAGTTCATTTCATTTCATTTCTGTGCAGTTCAGCTGTCTGCAACTTTTCCAAAGATGAGTGAAAGGCCTAGAGCGGCACTAATCAATATGTTTATATTAATGATGGAACGAATGGCTACGTGTCATGTGAAAGGGGTCACTCGTAGTGATATTCTGCAGTTCCCCTCACCTGTACACAAGGAAAACTGACAGTGGCAATGTAGCACAGCAATTAACTAAAAAGAAAGTGTGGTCAGTTCCAACAAAACTCCACGGGTTATCTAACTTACTGTAAATAAGGTGTTTTTGGGAGATCTGACACACACTCGGTCTTAATTACTGACACGACACGGGCGGTGAAAGTCTCCAGTAATGACAGGGATCATGAAAGTTGTTAGTTTCTTGGTGTACGGAAAGAAAGAAGCACTTGCACCATAGCAGTCTCAGTGTTTGTCATGATACCACTCACCCTTAATTTATTTTATGTTGGATTTTTCCTGAAGTATACCTCAAGGTCAGATCCTTCCTGTCTCAGAACAAATGAAGACACATGACGGTTACACAAAGGCTGTAAAATGCAAACCGTGTTTTGACATCAGACTGTGATTTAGAGCTTCCCCTTGAAATTACACTATGAAAACAATCCAGGAATAAGTGGTCACCTTGAACTTTCATTAAACTGCACATATTGTGTCATTGCGCTGCAGCTTCCTCTCTTTGAAATAATGGGGCCCCTGATGAAGCCTGCCTTCCTTGATGAATGCATTAAATTTCATTCTGTAAAACTCACAGTGTTAAGTTGTTTTTTTTTTTTTGTTTTTTTTTTGCAACACCCAAAAGTGAAAGAAAAGTGGACCTGTCTGTTTGCTCATATCTGCTGTAACTCTGGTGCCTCCCCAGAGCTGTGTGAGCAGTTTTTTATTTCTCTCTAAAAATATAAAACATTTTGTGTGAACTCACTGCAGATTGTGTAAGTTTGTTGTTTAATGCTTCAAGCCAGTACATTAAGACGGAGGAAAACCAAACCTCGGAAAAAATGTAGTCGGAACCAAAACTAGATCAACAATGAAGCAGTTAAAGGCAAGTTTTACTACCTTTTTTAAATCTATCTATTTAACTACCAAAAGGATTCAAAAGAGAAACATTAACAGCTATTTCTGTGATATTTTAGAGTCAGGCACAAGGTGGATGCTGGGGTGTGAAAGCAAGTTTGTGCTCTGTTTTATTCCACAAATGTGTGTTTTGTTGCAGAGGAAGCCGCTCAAATCAGTTTCACCAGCTAACCGTTTGGTGGGAGTGGCCTGAAGGTAGACGACAGGATGACAGGATCAGAATGACTCATCTTGTGAGTCCCTGTGGCATTGTCATTGCAGGTAACTTGTGACCTTGTGTAGCTATTACAGCAACATTTCAGTTTTTCAGAATTGTCAGTCTTGTTTTAAAGCTCCACATAAGACAAAGGGAATCTGTCTTAACGTACAGGAGATTGTTCAGTTTGAATTATTTCATTGGCCCCCAGTGCTATCATCCGGCCCTGCTGGTTGGGTGGTAGCCCACATCTTTCTGTCTTTCTAATTAACGCTCCATCGGTTCCTGGTTCAGCTCATTTCTAATGACGAAAATAAAAGTCGTCTTTTGGTTTAGTATGCAGATTATGTGTTGAGAATCTGGGGACTGACAGCAGTACTTCTGAATAATTTCTAGATAGTTTTTTAGAGCACAGACATGTCAAATCATAAATCAAGACCAAGCATAGTGTCACAAACCGGGCCACACACAGCCATGACAAAAGAGGGAGATGCACACCAATGACCCAATCAACAAATATTTTATTCAAAAAAAGGACAATAAACCTAAGAAGGAGTGTGTAATCTGTAAGATCAGCAGTGTAAGTGAGTGCATGAGTGAAGCAGTGTGTGCATCCAATGTATGGTGCAGCAACAGAAACAACTCAAACCCAGCACCAACCAAAAACCAAATGGGTGTCTCAGGGAGGAGAGGAGAGAGCCCAGGCGTGCCAGGTTTGCTGATGAGCTCAAGCCCTTTGCCACACCCACCTCTAGTACCTGCAGAGAGAAACAACCACGCAGGATGCAACAGACACACAGGGTGGAGAGGGTTGTCACAACTCTCTAAAATCCAAAGTTTATTTCAAACCAATTTGCATTAACAAATTAGCGTTTTCACGGGGAAGGTAATGCCACTGTTCTCTAACAGTGCAAAAATGTTCAGGCTGAACAAACTGTTCACGGTCAATATTTGTGTTATTCTCAGCTCATGGTTACAGGAGCATGTTTTATTCACCTGATGTTTTCGGCTGCAGGTGGAGTCTGTATTTGCTCTCAGAGAACAACGGGACATTTTGTTAAAGGGTGGAGGTGTTAAGGTTGATCACAAAAGTTAGGATTATCCAAACATAGGAGGATATTGATAATATTTGAGTACACTGTGTTTTTAATTAAAAAAAAAGAATGTGTTGCTTTGTATTGAAGGGTATGTGTAATTATGTTTCTGTACTATTTCCATTTATCAGCTTCTCAAAGTGTCTCCTTAGCTACAAATATGGCTGTATTGCTCATTTCCCTTTTCTGAATAACCAGGACTATTTGAAAATAAAGGGAAAAAAGATGTTACTAGTTTAGTTTAGTAGATTGAAGAAGTAATGAGAAAGAAACAAACAAGACTTGTTCCACCTCTTAGATAGATGGTGAGACACTGTTATGCAGTGTCTCACCATCTGTCTGTCCCTCTATAATCCCTCCATCCATTGATCCATTCATCTCATCTCATCTCCATATCACCAACATCATCTAGTAAATTCTCTTTTACCTCATCCCATCCTTCTCTGTATTCATGCCGACACTGCGTAGAAGTCACTCTTGTGCTTTTCAGTATTCTCTCCATCACTTCAGCCCTCTGCCTCTCATCTTTTTATGCCCAGATCCTCAACTGAAGCCAAAAGGAGAAAAAAAGAGGGTGGTGGTGGTGATATCTCCATTTACAGCTAAATGTGTCTGACTTCACTCACTGTTCCCTGTTAGAGGTCAGCCAGTCTCACTCAGCAGATGAGATACTTTGAGTCTTCACAGTGCTATTGCAGTCTGCTTCCTTCAATGGGACACATTTGAAACCATCACTGAACTAGGCTGATGGCTGAGCTAAGTTCCAGCTTCGAGAGTTTCATTTTATTGTACCTAATCACAATTATATCAATTATAATGTTAAATTCGGAGTAATTTCAGAGTGTTTCTGATGCTCGGGAAAAAAAATTGTTTCTCAGTTGCTTCTTTTGTAATGATTTTGTATAGGATAAATGACAAAATCACTCCCTATCTACTATATAGTGCAGCACATTTCCTGCCTGTCATATCTGAATTTCCAAAATCTGACAGTGTATTTATCCAGAGTGCCTTCACAACAACTCCATGGCATATATTTCTGTCAGTGATTTAATAATGATAATATAGGTCATACAATTCCACACCTGTCAGTTATGACACAAATCATGATTCATTGTGTAAATTGGTGAGTGTCAGTTATATAGGGTGTAGTGTTTGAGTGATTTTGGAGTCTTGAATCTGCCAACCTTTGACTTGACATGACAAAATCAAAAAAGATTTGCAACTCTTGATGTTGACCCTCACACTAATGACTTCCCTCGGACTTAAACCTTTTGACTTGGAATTACTTTATTTCTTCCCTAAGCCCAAAAGTTGTTATCTTTTTTTCTTTGTTTAGACTCAAAATACAAAGTGTAGAGCTTGAGATTTTCATGTGTCCCCTGGAACATTTACTTGAGCCCACCTTTGTCGAAAACAAGTTTTTTTCAATGGCAATCATACAAATAATTTTTCTTGCACCCATCTGTCATTTTTCTTCCCCTCATTGTTGGATCCTTTCATCCATCTCCCTCGTCTGCTATCACCTGTCAGTTCTCACCTCCTCTCAGCTATTCATTGTCTCCAATCTGACCTTCGTCTCTTTACTTTCACCCCTCATTCTTTCAGTTTCCACAATTATTTGCTACAGTTTTTCTTGTTGGATCTTTGATGCCAGTCTGTCATTTTCACACAGCAGTGAACCCAGCAACAGAGCTGCAAACAGCCACCAGCTTGACTGTAAGTATACCTGCCCACACACACACACACACACATCCAGACCTTCATCCAGTCTCTGTGTTTTATTGTTCTCCATTCAGACGGGCCATTATTATCACCTCATTGTTATTATCATCTGTAATATCTTTTCTATTCTCTGAAATGGAAAATCTCTGTTTTGTGTCAGAGTCACTGACACATCTGGCATCCTTGTTCATTTTGTTACACTAATAACTTGACAGCTTTTAGTATCCTATTTGACTTTTCCTCGACTCTAGACCACACACACCCACTCATAACCTGGGTTCACCATACATCCTGTAACTCATTTGGTTACAGTTTAATACTATTTAGTGATTTAATTAATAACCTTTAAGGGAGTTAAGAGAGTTTGTCTCTTCCTCCCAGATGCGAACTCGCTGACCGCAGAACAGGAAGGACACTGTTAATTAATATCAGCTTATTATGAACTCATCATTTCATTAGTGTTCATTATATAATTCAGTTTAATGTTGGGGCTGTCGTCAGGCATTGATGTGCAATGACCACACATTACACAGAGGGACTTCATTATTGTGCAGCACGGTCAGAACTTTAGCCAGGGCCTGGTCTGATCAGTTTGTTTATATTCTGGTATACATCAGCTTTCTCAAAGTCTTTAGAAAGTAAAACATTTCTGCTTCTTTGAGAAATTCTCTTGCAGATCTGAAAAAAATACCTCATAAATACATCATAAAAAAATAAAATAAAAAGAATCAACCTACAAAAACTGTTGAATTTCAAGAGTTTGAGAAGGTGCAAAGGAGAAAGCCATTGACAAAAAATGTTTAGATGTGTCAGTTTGAGGCAAATTGCCACAGGCCAGCTGGCATATCCATCTGTACCAATAAGATTGGGACTGATTATAATCCACAAATTATTATCCACAGCCATAATCGGGTGTCTGGTGGTGATTTTTAAATGAGCCTTCCTAATGAAGGCTTTCACAACCAGCAGACATGATGTATTTTTGTTGTGATTTTTACTTCAGGTGTAGCTTTTACTGCTATTTATTAGGTCTGACAGCTACACCGAAGATAAGATCAATCCAGAAAGGACAAAAAATAACTGCATAATGTCCTGCTGCATAAACAGCACACAACCTCCTGCAATGCCCCTTAACACTGTAATTGGCTAAATCTGTGCAGAATCATCCAGTTTGAGCATTAATCCAATACTGTGCGAGATAAAACATATAGGCTACACTATGTGTACAATATATTTTGTGCAAGGGACACCCCATTCCACATACCTGTTTTAATGGTTTATACAAGCCCCCTTAATTTCATTTAGGGAAACCCCAAACATAATAGTCTGAAATTTTGGGAATAGCCAGGCTCAAAACTGAGAGTAGCACCACAACTTGTCATTTGTGCACTTCAGCTTTTGTACGATTAAATAAATTATATTTAAGATTTTACTTAAGGAGCTATTTGCTTCAATATTGCCACTTAGCTAGCATTAGCATCCACCCAGTCTAGAAGAAAAGTTTTCAAGTAGCCCCAGCCGATCTCTTCACTTTCCGATAGCAGCTCGCTGTAGCCTCCACTCTGCTCTGAAGATGTAGCGCTGCTCAGAGGGCGTATTATCGAATATTGTCATATAAACTCAACAATGGCCGAAGCCCTTGTCAAGTTCACTGTCACACTGTCATGGCTAACTGGGACACTTGAACAGAGCCATTGTTAATGTTGTTAGTTACATCTGTGCTTTTCATATAAGTCAAAATGTCTGCTGTGAAAAAGGCCTCACTAGTGCTCTTGTGGCTGAATGGGAACAAATCCCTGCAGCCAACATTTTTTGGAAAGCTTTCACAGAAGAGTGGAGGATGTTACAGCACCATATTAATGCCTATGGTTTTGAAATGACATTTTCAAAAATCATTTATGGGTATAACATTCAGGTATCCAAATAATTGTACAGCAAACATGTAAAAGTGGCATAGGCCTATATATAGGCTGGAGTAGATTGTGTCCTTATCACCACAGGGTTTACAAGTGAGTACAATGACATGTTTTTACATTCTGGATAAATTCAAGGTACAGAGCATCTATATTTTACTTGTTCTGTTATTGCACTTTACACTTATGTTTCCCATTTTATAGAAACCTGGATGTAAATATTGAATTCCATTTTCTGTAAATTGTTTGTCTGGATATCTAAAATTCTGTTGATTCATTTCTTATACGGAGAAATACAAATAACATCTTTTCCAAAATGTACGTTTTCGAGTCTATATGCATTTTCATTGCCACTCTTTCAACTTTCATGGTCACTTAATGTCCTCTAGTAAGCACTTTCCTTCCTTGTACATCTGCAAATTCAATTTCCTTCTCAATCATGCCAGTGTCTCCTTTCTTTTACCAAGGTTAAAGAATGATAATCAGTTATCCTTTCCTTTGGGACAGTGTTTATAAATCTCTTCTCCAAAGCCAATCTTGTACACATGTGTAGAATCATTTCTGTTAAATTACAATCACATCCCCTCCAAGAACTGAAGCAAAGCACCTTTGCTGAGCTGAAACACAGGTAGCCTTTTACCACTGAAAGACTCTGAGTGTGGGAGATAAGAGGAAATCTATTGTCAGGTGGAATACAAATTCAACTGAGATGATAAAGGTCTAACCTTGTAATTCTCCTGTCACCCGCGGGATGAGAGAATTATGTTAATTAAACCACAATGGGATATAGCTGTTGTATGTAACTGCAGTTCAACATCTCAGAAACTGCGCTGAGCTACCACTGAGGCTAAGCTTTGTTTTGTTGTATGAAACTGAATAACAGTAGCACTCAGCTGTTGCTTCAATCAGAAAACCATTCACCAAATAACACATCACTAAAGAAAAATCCCCATCTCTCAGCTTTCTTCTCAGTGATTGAAATCACAGTGGTGGCCAAGTGGATCACTGGAAAGAGCACTGGGGCAAGTGGAAACGAGCCATTGTGAGTCAGTGGGTGGGTCAAAGTTGTTGTGTGTTCCTGGACATATTAATGGCCTCCAACCCACTACATTTTCACAAGAAAATTACTGGGAAGACAGCACAATTATAAAAGACCTTTCCAGCACAGCACTGTTTGTTCTGATGTCTACAGATATTGTGGCATTTTAAAAACTGCATTGTTGAGTTTTTGTCCGTGGGCATTCAGACTGAAAACAGCCTTGCATTGAAACAGAGCCAGAGGGTTGTGTTTGTGGGGTCGCTGCATTTTAAGAGAGGTGGAGTGGTTAACGTGACATACATTTGAAAAACCAACCAGTTAAAGTCTGTCACTCTTGCAAAACTGAAAAATGCTGTTTGAAAACTTACGATAAAGCATAAATGTCGCCTTTATGTTGCTTGTTCAAGTGAGTTTTTTCAGTATCTAGTGTCGTCTTCACTTCACCGTGTCGCACTGAACTGTAACGTTGAGAGCCTCAGTCACAGTGGCTGCTTTTTACCCCAACAGCCACAAGAGGCAACAACGAGCTCTTTCCACACTCAAAAACAAAATGTTGACAAGCCACAGAAAGGTGAGATTTATGCTTTACCAGTAAAGCAAGATAAACAGTAGAAATACTCCCTTCATGTTGCAAACCAATCCACCAGGAATATGGGTTTGCATGTATTTGTTTGGCCAGTGCAGCGTTTTGTTGGATGACATTGCGTTGCAGCAGGAGCTGAGTCGGGGCCAACTTCTCAGAGCCAACAACTCTGTGTTGGCACGCCTGCTGCTTCAACAGTCCATCCGAGCACAGCCTACAGATAAATGAATTTGAGTTGCCCTTGCAATAATCACCAGCATGACAAGGTTTCCTTTTAGTTAATGCAGACAAGTTGGTCTCCGGTGTGCCTCAGACTTCATTTGCAGTTCTCTAAAGATGTTTTAATGAGGCATCTGTTTTTTCCCTTCACTTCACAACCATGTATTGTCACCAATTATGCTGGAGTAACCCAGACAAAAATGACTCCTGCGTTTCTGTTACTGGCGCAGGCTAGCTGTGCCCACAAATGTGCAGTGCTGTTGTGCACTATATGAATCATTGTGATTATACAAAGGCAAATGTCATCCTGTGAATTCACATGTCAATTTGTGATGTGAACAAAACACAAAGAGATGCTAGCGACAGAGAAAAGCTTTGGTGAAACACCAAAGCAAATGCCTACACTGTTGAATATTCATGAAGCGCAGCGCTCGTGTGTACAGTGTGTCTAGATGTACTATTGTTTGTAGACATGTATGACAAAAAGGCCAAAAGGGGGCAAAAAGCTGGCCTCACTTTAAAGAGTCAGTTCTCCATTCAACATAAAGAACTTACAGCTGTAGCTGTTCCTGCAGAAAACACTTTGTACCAGAGTCTGTGCAGACAACATGCATGGCCGACTTTACTGAATTGTAAGTGTACGGGGACGCTTCAGTCTTCACTTCACATTTGTTGTGTTTTTACTGGTGATTGTTTCTCCACACAGTTTACAAAGGGTCTTTTTTTCACCCATATGTTTCTTCTTCTCTTTCTCCCAAACGCTGACATTTCTGTGCAGTTTATGAGATGTGAAGCAAGTGTGTGCCTCCACTATGTAGATCAGTATATTACTATTCAGTTGCGTGTGTCTAACCTCCCAACCACACAAAGGGATTAATTAGGGTCTGAGCACCGAGAATGACCGATATTCATTCTTTTATTTATTTTTTTCCTCAGTAAAACTGAATCTGAACAGAGCTGAACATGCTCAAAAACTCATGAAACCTTACACATGCATCAGGCCTGGTAAACATTTACATGTTTTATGGGTCTTGCCCCTGGGTGTGGCAAAGTTGCTCAATAGCACCCCCTAGAAAATTGCAATAAGGCACTAATTGCTCTGTGTTTCATCTTCATATACAGAATTTTGGCATGTTGCCAAGACCTACAAAAAAGCCTCCTGCATATATACACCCTAAACGCGACAGGAAATTAGTTATTTTGAATTTACTGTGCAATTTTGGTATCATTTTTGCCATTTACAGGTCCTGGAATTTTACAAATTGTTCTTGGAAGGCCTAATCTTAAGACCTTTGTGATGCTAAATTGCAATGCTATACATAAATCCTTCTCCTCTCCTCTCCTCTCCTCTCTTTGTTTTATTTGATTCTGTGATTCTACATTCCCCATAGTTCTTTGTCATGTCTAATGA
This sequence comes from Trachinotus anak, assembly GCF_046630095.1. NCBI lineage: Eukaryota > Metazoa > Chordata > Actinopteri > Carangiformes > Carangidae > Trachinotus > Trachinotus anak. The sequence goes on along the minus strand of NW_027273858.1, from coordinate 7,628,974 downwards.
TAATACTGTTTACTGTTCTGTGAATCCAAAACCCTCCGGATAATGAGACATGCCGACATGGGTCATCTGCTCCATCAACATCCCTTTGAATTTCATGTTTGAGTATCCATGGAAACAACAGTCTTCAATCTCCTGAGCTGTTTTCATCTTCTACTAATATGATGCCAGTATTTGGCCATGCTTTTCTTGTGCACATGCTTATCATGGGGTGTGTGAGATGTAACTGTTGCTTTTTAAACAAACTACTCACACACAAACGCACACCACAGTAAACTCCTCAAACACATTCCCAGATAGTATTTTGAAGACGAAAGGAATCGCTGCCAACATCTGATCTCATTTTGACACATTTGTCAACATGTCAGTCTGTCCTGTGGCTGGCTGGAGCCGGCACTGAGGGGAGATAGAAAGCCTGGTTGCATTTCCACCAGGTAGAGAAGTCCATTTCGACTTCTCACTTAACTCTCATTACTTTTTCTCTTTTTCCTATATATATTACCAAGTTGTTTTCAGGTCACTGTGAACCTTTTTTATATTTACCCAAGATCAGCAGCTTTCAATAACCTTCACCAAGTGCTTCCAGAGCACAATAAAATGTACTAATGCAGTAGTTACAACAAGCAGATATTTTATTGCAAGAATGGAACAGCACATTTTAGAGTGGAGTTCAGCCAGGCAAAGTCAGTCCGCTTATAGCAACTTGCTCCATTCACTCTCTAATCATATGCTGCATGACTGTAACATACAGCACAGCATAAAGTGAGATCAAATTCAGCAAAATATGGGACTTCATGAACACTTTTTGCTCATGTTTGGTTGAGACGTGCAGTCTTTTCTGCTGATCCACTGCCTGCTTCCTTCTGCTCCAGAACTGTGCTAATTTTGTTATCAAAAATGTCACAAACTGGAGGTCAGGAAGTCAGTTTGTGCATAAATACTACATGTATTTGTACCATTATAAAATGATTATATTTATTTTGAGCACATTTTCAGAAACTTGTTTTTACATTAGTGACCTGCAGCTAAACAAGCAAATTACCCTCATTCATTTTTAAAAGGAAATCAACAAAACACCGGATAAGTGGGCTTGTGTCTGCAGTCACAAGGGCACACTGACTCATATTGGCTTAAATATAAAGATTTAGGGGTACATCCACGTAAAGTTTTATGGGTGTGGCCTTTTTTCAGCCAGCAGCCAAACTGAAAGGTCATTATATTTCTCATTTAAACCACTTTTGACTCTCATACTTTATTCATTAGACTTACACAGAATTCCCTTAAACACTGTATTCGATCCAATTCTTGTTTATTAAAAACTCCACTATTAACATAACACCACTCAAATGAAATAAAACCCTTATGAAGTCAGAAATATCACTGCAATATCAACATTTCTATCAAAAGCACAGTTTATGACATTAGAAAATGGAATTGTGTTGAGAAAGCTAATCAATATTTATATATCAACAAATCAATGAATCACATTTCTATGCCTAACAGAGAAATATCACCCGCCATATCAACATTTAGCTTATTTTCTGTGATCTTCTCCACCATCTAGTCCTCATCTTCATTGGATCACTTACAAAAACTACTTTAAAAACTACTTTAACCGCTTCAGCTGTGAAAATGTGTTAGCTGTACACGTGCAGGGTTTGTGCTGAGTAAGAGAGCCTTGGTGAGAGAGCATCAGCTGCAGTTGTCGGCTGCGCCACCATTTTCCACAAAACAACCATTATATGGTGTCTGAGGGGCAAAAGCGAGGATGAACACAAAAATGAGAGACGACGGGAGAAAGAGGGAGAGAGAGAGCGGGCACTCACAGACAGATGTTTCCGTGAGCTCTAATAGAGTTTTCCTGGCAGGTTCAACAATGTCGTCCCTATATAGATAAAACAACAACCCTCCACAGTAGATATGTCTCCACACACACACACACACACACACACACACACACACACACACACACACACACACACACATACACACACACTCACACACAGACTTACTGTGTTCCAGGAAAACAGCTTCGGAGAGTTTCTCCTAATCATGCACACAGCAAAGCCGACGAGATGAGGGTAATAAACCCCAAAGGATGCTGACTCATTTCTATTATTGATGAGTGTGCACACACAAACACACACAAACACACACACACACACACACAATAACAAACTCTTCCTTTCTTTGCTTCTGCCATTGCTGAGCTCTAATCAACACGTTTCTGCCTCCTCATCTAAACCGGTGCAGCTGAAGGTGTGCAGGGGGGTTTTCACCTCCGTCCCTGAAGAATTATTTGTGATCCACATTACACCTCCAGCAAATACAACACCGTCATCCCCGAAACAAATGACAGTAATAATATCCTGACACTAACCTGCTTTGTGCCTGGAGGGATTTAAGAATATTCAGGTCACACTTTCTATTTTAAATAACTTTCATGATTAATTAAATGAAATTTGTAAAAATCTGAAGTGATTAATGGCACTTACGCTGGATCGCTGCAGCATCTAAGGTACAAACAAAAAAGTCTGAGCTTGCTGAAATTTCAGATCATAACTACAGCTTGTACTGTTTATATGCAGTGGCAGTTATATTATATCATTTTATTTATATAGCACAAATTCCCAACAATAAGGAGTTAGTTAAAACACAACAATAATGTCTCCGTAGTTACTCAAACTGAAATCCAGCCGTAAACTGTAGAGTTAAATAATGCAACAAACCAGCAAAGAGCCAACTAGAGCCTGATTAATTTCTCCCGGATAATGTGATATTGATAGAACAGTTAACAGTTAAACACTTTAATCTGTCAACAATTGTTTGCCCCAGCAACCCCCCTTTGTTTGCTGAAGTGTTGCTTTTTTAGGTACCTAATTACACTGTAGCTATCACCTCCATCTCCTCCTCTGCTGGTGGAAAACAAGACCCATGTTGTTTCTTACAGCTTTGGTATATTTTCACTGTCTGAATCTAGAAGTTTTCAAGACAAGATCTCTGTGAATGTGCAGGAGCAGAACAATCTAAACAGGACTGATGTGGATCACCTAAACCAGCGGAAACTGCAGTGAAACCAACAAATCCAAAACGTATTTGGCGCTGAGACTGTTTTCTTTTCAGGATTTCTGAAAGCATCTCCCTGATTTATTACCACGCAGTTGGTTGAGGAGAAAAACACGTTTCAGGTTTTAGTTTAGATTTATAGGGACACAACAAAGGCCTTTAATAACAGTTCTTATCAAAAGACACAATAAAATAATATATCAATTTAGACAAGACATAACTCCATGGATCACAAAATCTAGATGTCAACAGAAACAACAATGGTTTTATAAACTCATAAAACATCAAGCGACAAATACAAAACAATACCAATAGTGTGTGTGTGTGTGTGTGTGTGTGTGTGTGTGTGTGTGTGTGTGTGTGTGTTTATGAGAATGCATGCACCATGGGACAAAATGCTCTCCTCAGTTACTGAAGAAACACATTAAGTAGCACAGTTCAGACAGATGCTGCATTAATAATTCATGAGGATGTTCAGTGAATTTGTTTGTGATTACAAACGCTCCACAGTCCTCAACATCTTCACTAAAACTGACAGCAACGGGTGTTGACAATTCAGTTTCAAGTACGTTTTAATGCCACTCTGCGACTTGTAAGCCTTTTTTAATCATGTTCTTATAAATGTTTGTAAGCCATTAATGAAGTGTAATGTAATTTCAATAAACCATTAATGATGCAGATATAGTACATATGTTAATGAAGTTGATAAATGGTCATGGGTTTTTGACTTTCTGCTATGCCTTCAGCAAACAAGTTATCTGTAACTATAGACGTTATCGTAAATGATAAACATAAAGGCCTAGTTTGTGATTTTACAAAGTAACCTCAATTTTTATTCAGTTATTTGAGAAGATCAATGACAATTTTGTGGTTGGGAACTATTTCTTGGCTGGACACAGTGGCCAGAAGTCTTATCATCACATTGAGCTTGCCAGGCAACCAGCAGAGACGCTGGTTGACAAACCAGACAAAACCCCTGCAGCTTCTGTGCAGACTTAACAAACCGTACGTGTTCATTAGAAAGAGGTATTGACATTTTAAGGCGCAGTGGACATGGCTGTTATTTATTTATGTTGCTATACATAACACATACTGTGCCCTCACAGGGAAAACACGCTGCGTTCAGAGAGAGGGAGAGCAGATGCTGCCCAGTGTGCCCACAACAGGATTAGCATTATTTCCCTGTGCTGATCAACACAAACAAAAACTGACTGACCTGATCACATTCAAACAACGTAGCCAAGTTATCACAGAGACCACACGCACAAAACCATCCAGTCGCTCCAATATTTTGTTATCTGTGGTGTGAATTTTTCCTTTACTTGAATAATTTAACTAAACATTGTCAACATTTATTTTCAGAGGTTTCATGATCATTTCAGCGTCTTCTGTGTTTCCAGTTTTGTCGTGAGGATCATTCATTGCAACATTCAACCTTATTCTTATGTATTACTCCACTTTTGCCCACCAGACGTCTTTAAATGCACATGGGTGGATCAGGAACAAATCTAAGCTGAACTCAGAAATTGGCAGCCCTGCAGCAGCGCAGCTGGAGGAGTGCAAAAGGTCTGATGTACAAACACGGTTTTGACTGATTGGGTCTGTTGAGGGTTTCCGTGCTGATGGGCCGCAGCTAGATTGAAGGTATGATTTACTAATTTTGAATTTTCTTTGCAGAAGATGTTGCCCACATGAAGTACTTAATTAGTTTGTTAGGATTTAAAGAGCCTGTTGCAGTGAATACAGAAGCAGTCATGATGGCAGCTATCGACTCGGTCCCGCCTCGGCTCAGCCTCCCGGTGGATTGTCAGTCTGTCACGCTGGCGACAGCCTCGCCATGAGAGGTTTCTCACGGCTGCATCTCCCTGCCTCTCCCCTCCCCGTCTCTGCTCTGAGTGGGCAGACGGTACTCCGAGGAAGATCATCCCTCTGGTTTTAATTAGGCTTTTTAATTACAAGGAGGAGATGCTTTTCACGGAGACTTGCGCTGAGGTAACAGTTGAGCAGAGACGATAGCAAAGAGAGGGTAAGCATGTCAGTGCTAAAGTGTTCTAAATCTGCCAAGCTGAATTCCCCCAGAACTAATGGAAAGCTTGTTTTGTCTTAATGAAAGGACTTTAGAAGCAAGTGGAATAGATTTCTGGTTTTCCTCTCAGGAAAAAGGTAGAACAATTGATCGACTGCATGTAGTCTAGGATGAGTTAGGGTTCATTCAGGGTAGCCGAAATGTAACAAGGTTATACTTCTGCCAATTTCAGAATTCAAGTAAAGATGAGCCCCTGAGCATGTCTTCTCTGATCACTGAAGTAATTATCCCCTCCTCCCTCCCACCATCACCAGCAGTGTCATGAGTCATACCTGTACATACAATTTGTTCTAATCACAAGTGGTACATTGTACCTTTAATGGACCAAGTATTTGAGTCTCAGCAGATCAGAAATTACAGCAATTACTAACATGTCCTTTCATGGATGGATTATTTCCAGAAATGTTATTTTGTTATGTTAGGATGCTAATATTTGCTAATAAGCACTAATAAAAAAAAGTGCAGCTGAGGCTGAATGTCATTAGTTTTGTGAAATTTAGTCATAAACCGAAGAACTGGGCAAATGTATTTTGTTTACCTGTTGATGGAGCTAAATGAAAGGTTAAGGGAGGGTTTATCCAGAGGGGGACATGAATGTCAGGAATGTCAAATTTCGTGGCAATCCATCCAATGGTCGTTGACACATGTCACTCCAGGAATGCAAGGGGGTTGCTTGAGATGAACTCAGGGACACCTATCGCCTGATTCTGAAGTTCCCTTCAACTCTATGGATCGATTTAGCATCTTTCAACTCATTATTTTGTGTTATGCCCTTTACTTAACCCTACTATTTTGATTCACCCGTACTGCTCTCCTAAATGTTCCAGACACTGCAGGCAGCTCTAACAAAAAAAAAAAAAAAACACTGCATGCAACCTGCAGCAAATGATAGACAGACACAGTCAGAGACTGGTTGGTGGACATAGTGGAGCATTTAGCAGCTAAAGAGCCAGATATTTTTCTCAGGAGTTGATGTAAAGATTTGGCATGATTGTCAGATTGTTTGTTGCAAAAAATTATTGGATGCAGAAGGACCGATTCCACCTTGGAAAAAGGTTTTTAGACAACATGACAAACACTTTGTTCAAAGCACACAGCTGTCTTCTCGATCCCGCTGCTTTTCTTCTGAGGACTGTCTCAGAGCCAACTGTGTGCCATGATTTTACATTGCTTGTCATGTTGTCAGCATAAAAGCATGTCAGCCATTGAAAATACATCTCATGTCTGTGTGATCTCCATGTTTGCTATCCAATGCATTAAATATAGTAAACTGAATACATTTTGTTATAATAACCTGCTTTCCACCTGCTGTTTTTTTCACCAACTGGCATTCTAGCTCTCTGCCTGGTTTTCACACTTAACACACAATATACTACGCTTTGTCTGTGCTATTCATTCACAATAATCACTTCAGAATTTGTACATGTCTTTTTTTTAACATTTGAAAGGAACTTAATGATCTTTGAGTGGGTAGCCTAATGGTTTGTCAGATGAAATGGAGGACAAAAGATGATCGGGCTGGAGGAGGGTAAGGACTGTGTGGTGCATTTCTCAGGATTGTTATTGATAAGATGGAGCTCATGCAGTGATAGGAGCAGAGATGGGAGCTAGAATAGACGTTGAGAAATGATTGCACATTTCAAAGAAAGGAGGCTGTAAAAGCTTCTCTGACAGCAAGGTATGGATTTAGAGGCTGGAAGTACGGTTATCACAAAAGGTGATGTGTAAGATGGAAAAGAGGTGAGGAGGAGAGGATGGATGAGTGTGTGGTGAAAGCAAAGGCAGGAGAGCGAGGAGATGAGAAGGAGGTGGAAGCTGCACTGACAAGAGACACAAACTCGCCTGGCGCACATCAGTATTAGAATATATAACAACAACAAGAAATAAAAATTATTTGCTCAGAAAAGATCTGCTCAGAAATGTATTTTGAAAAGTTTCCACCTTAACTATGAGTTCAATACATATTGGAAGCCAGTCACTGTTCAGTATGATACTCCAACATGTGCGATGTGGAAACGAGAAGCCTCCATAAACTGAGAACTGATTTCTCATTGAAGCAGGACACATCTTTTGTGCAGTGGTTACATTTTCTGAACAGAGAAACATTTGCATGTTCACAGGTTCTGGATTTTTCACTGAGTGAAGGAGTAGATCATGTAATTTTAGAAATTTTTAATGGGATAATTGAACTTTTTGCGTGTGTGTGTAAAAAAAAAAAAAAAAAAAAAATCAGGGTATTTTATGTGTCTCAGAACATCTCTGAAAGGGATCTTTCATGCTCAAGATTTCAGTCCTGGTTAATTCGCTGATACTCTCGATAACTGGTAATTTAATACTATTACAAACACTACAGTGAAGACTAATATACAGAGACGCAGTTGTTTACTGAAACTACATTAAGTAGCTCTGGCTGAAAAAGTGGTGATCTTAATAACAGGGTTGAAATATTAAAGAGGCTATTCGTTTTTGCGATTTGTTTTCTCTGCTGCTGAATGCGGTTTCTTGCTGGGAGTGGGTGGTGGTGATTGTAGCTTTACAAGAGCTTCAGCCATCGTTGTCTTTATAATAGAAGAGGTTATAATAGGGACAGATTGGAGGCTACAGTGTGTCGCTACCAGAAACTGACAAGACAGGCTGGGGCTAGCTGGGTAGCATGCTAACTTCGGTAGAGGAAAAGAAGTCATAGAGGCAAGAGTTAACACGTGGTGTTACTTTCCACCGCTGGCGACAACTTTGGGCGTCTAAAGGAATGAAGATTGATGCTGAACTCGAAGCATTTCCTCTTGACTGGTAAGCAAACGGCTGTTAGTGCTAACACTGGTTATGTAGCAAAAGCAAAACTTACAAATACCTACTTTAAAGGTTACAACTTTAAGGTGAGGGTTCCTTCAAACAAATTCAACTTTAAACTATTTGTCTGAGCCATGAAATCATATGACCAAAGACACAGAGGGGGTGGTGCATGTCAGCTACATAATGTAATCTGAAGGATATGAATCCAACGCAGCAACCTCAAGCTCTTTTTTTTCTTTTTGAACTTTTGTTCACATTCACCTGCCAAATTCATTCAGTCATTTCCAGAGCAACAACAGGCCCTGAGGAGAGGACGGGGGAGATATGAGATGAGGACTGAAGCAGAACATCAGCGTTTAAGAGGGGGTGAAAAGGTAATGGGCAGGAAGACAGGATGGAGAGAAGAGGAAAGAGACAATGATGAGTTTATAGATACGCTGTATATCATCCAGTTGGTAAGACAGACACAAGCGTAGCCATGGAAACCAACCCAGTTATGAGTCATTGGTAGCAACATTCGGGAGAGGGTGGGAAGAGACTGAATGAGGCTTAAATTATTATCAAAGGTTACATAAAACAAGTCACAAGGAAATGATTGTAGTTCAAATCACCAGCACAGGATTCGGTTTTCAGCATATTCTGATGTTTTGGTTAAGAAGTATTTCCAACTGTGTCACTTATTAAGTATATTGTTTTATTTTTATTGTTGTTTTTTTGTTTTGTTTTTTTGTTTTTTGTGTTTGTTTGTTTTATTTGACTGGTAAATCTGTTTTAGTCTAATTGAAGTGAGTGAATTAAAAAAAAAATCTCACAAGCTTATATTTCTGTAAAGGACATTTTGAACCATCATAAATATCCTTTAACACACCAGTGGTTTACACATGACGGGTATTTTTAACTCTGTTATTGTCAGCTGTCAGTATTGGAACATGAGCGTCTTTTTAATACCTAATTTATAGCATTAGGATGCAATAACACGCATTCCTACAAACATTCGACATTTCTCAGTGATGATTATGGTGATATAAGTCAGATGTCACTTAGTGATGTGTGGAGTCCAGGGTCACCAAAGAAGGAATATCCTTTGCTGATTTTTTGTCTATGTTTGTCACAAGAAACTGCTGCCAGCTACATTAATATTTCCTTTTAACCTAATAGTAACCTAAGAAATGAATATCTTTATCTGAAAATGTATTCAAAAAACATGTTAGAATAATAGCTAATATAGAATAGATACATATTTTTACTTAAATGTCAGGACTTTTGAATACTGGATGTTTTAGAGATATGAAATTACACACTTGAGTTTCCTTTTCTTCACCAAAGTGGATATAAAGTACTGATATACACTGGAAAAGTGAAGTAGCAGGTGAGCATAGTGACTGATAAAACCACATTCCTCTCATTATCATGATGGGTTCTTGGTACACGATGTGACACAGGCCTGCTTACGACTGAGTTGACATTTCGTATAATGGACCTCTGAGAAATGTGACAGAAACAATAGATAAACAGCATTTTAAAAAAACACACGGTGCAAAGCTGCACAAATGACCACACGTATGCTACAGAGACACAAAGAGCATTTTATTGTACCTGCATGGTTTGTTTCTGTTTTCATCCAGAATTCAGAGCTCTTCTTTCTGTATGTTTGGCACAAACTCTCACTCACTCGCGCAACACAGTTCTTCACGATACTTAATTTAAAATGCCAATTGGCAACAGCAGCTGATCAAAGCCGAGGCCAAGACACGACCTTCCATCCTGCGGGGATGAATGGGGAGATGCGCCGCAGATGAGGGTATGCTCTGGGGAAAAAAAAGGTGAGTGGAGGAGGAGGAGAACAAACAGAGAAAGAGGAAGGACAGCAAACGTGATCAAACAGTCAGATTATTTATGTATAGTGATATATCTGTTAAGTCTTTGTCACACAAGAAGGGCTTAGGGTTAGATATATTTAACATGAAGAAAGTGTAATAAAGGTATAATAAATATTTTATGTTTTTAAGGAGATGTTTCCATCTGCAGCATGGTCTTACAGTAAGTGTTGCATATTTCTCTGCCTTTTTCTGGATTGTTTGATGACAAAATTACAAACAATTTTGAGAAGCAGCCTTGTAGCCAATGTGCTCACACAGGAGACCTTTGTGTACATGCAGAAACTGAGTTGGTTAAACAAGAGATGTCACTCAAATATGACACGAGCATATGAGTGTTTCCTGCACCATCGTGTTCTCCTTTGTTGCAGCTGGTTTCCTCCCAGGGAATTTACCCCTGAATATGATATATGGTATGATTAATTCAGGCAGGAGCACTGCTGGGAGAGATGAATGGCCTGACACATACTTGCAATGTGACAAAAAAAAATCCCTGTAAAAAATGTTTGCAGTTTTTAGTAAATTGCAGGAAATGCAGGGGTGTCCAAGGGTTTAACCCTTCTCAGAAGCCAAAGGTCATAAGTTCATTCAAATCAATTTTATTTATTGTCCATAGGCTAGCTGTATGTAGAGGCCTCAGAGGGGTTTACATTCTGTGCAACATTTGACACCATCTAAGACCCTCAATTCCCCAAACCTCTTTAAACCTCTTTAAGGGGAAAAATGTGTAATATGTTGAGGATTTTCAGACAAATAGTTTGGAGTGAAGACTGTAAAAACATTAGCTGGAGCCAGAAAATCATACCCCCTTCGATCCCACAAGCCTTTCATTGCCTCAGTCTTTAAACTCATGTTGTAGAGTCATGCATCTTTACCACCTATGGGCTTTAAAGTAATAGTTTGACATTTTGCTTAACATACTTATTTACTTTCTCTGTCCAAAGGTCTTGCCAGGCTAGCTGTTTCCCCATGTTTCCAGTCTATGCTAAAGCTAAGCTAACCACATCCTGGCTGTATTAGAATTTCAAAGAACAAAATGTCAAACTGTTACCTTAAATTCTAGTCAAGATTTCAGAGATGCAGCGAAATGTGTATGAAAGGATGCTAAAGGGCGGAAATTTTGTTTCATTTACCTCTGAGGATACTGAATGAGAGATTTCTTGGAAATGTTGGTAAAAGCTGTGGTCAGGCAGGTCATCCTCTTGTGTCTGTGTGCACATTCGCACGTTTTTAGAGAGTTTGAAGGCACTCAGAAGAAAACAAGTTTCCTTTACTAAAACTGAAGTTGACAGAAATTACCATACCTGACATTTTGCATCTGGAAAGTTTACTATAGAAAATAGAGACGTTTATTTCAAATGATTATCTCCCAGATTTGGTAATCAGCCATGAGCAAATGGAAAGCCTCATTGACTTGGAAAACTGCTGGAGAATATATTCCTGAGTCTCTTGGCAGGCATGATGAATGATGAATTCATCACAGCTTTGCAGCAATGAAGATGAATTATTTAATATTATTTTGAGGAGGTTTGACAGACAGCTTCAGAGAAAGAGGGCCAAATAGAGGTAGTATGTGTACATATGTGTGTGTGTTTGTTTGGTTGATGCTGCAGCACCCAAACAGTGCTCTGCACTAGACTGGTTTTGACATTTCACTGATAAATGATGAAAGATGACAGCTCCACAACATTGACTTGCCCTGCTGTACTGCAGAGCTGAACTTCAGGACCACTCTGAAATCCTGCTGTTTTGCACCATACTTGTATATTTCTGATGTCAAATGAAAAATCTCCTGTGGTTAAAATGTCAACTTTTTAGAGAAAACAAACTTGCAATCTAAGAGTGACACCTAAAATCGCTGGAGAGCGCCGGCTGTGGGAAACACATGCATCTCGAGAGAGTTTGCCTTAAATGTCAACAACATGAATTTCAAAAACTATTAGATGTATGTCTACGAACGAAAAATGTCAAATGCCTACGAAAGAAGTTAACATTCAGTAGATGTTCCATTCCTTAATTTTGCATCCAGGGAAAAGTGGACAGGGGACTGAGGAAAGGAGCTGGGGATGACAGGGGAATGGCCCAAGGGCTGGACAAGGGCAGTGCAAGAGACTTCAGGATGTCCTGGAGGCCTGGCAGCCGGGAGATATCCCCAAGGCCATACACACAGGCAAAGCCATTCAGGAGGATGGTGGTGAAGGCAGGGATGAAGACAGGACCACTGTAGAGGAGAAGCAAGAGGCTGACAGCAAAGACTGGGTCTCTCTGGAGGCTGAAGAAAACAGGTTCTCTCTGGAGGTTGAGGAAGAGCTGGATCTCTTCAGAGACGGGACAGGAGGCTGCAGACTAGACGGCCGACTCAGGACTAGACAAGACATCGACTGGAACTCCTTAAGCTGGAACAGGAGAGGCGTCAGGCAGGGCAGTCGACTAAGAAACAGGCTCAGGAACAGATGAGATGCCGACTTTGACAGGCAGTCCATGATGGAGAGGTACTCAGCAACAACACTGTAGGACAATACATCCAAATGGTCCAAGGACGTAACCCCTGCAGTATCATACCAGATTGCTAATGATATGCCACCCCTCAGTGTGGTTGAAAAGTCTGGCTTCAGAAAATTGTTAAGTTAACATTTTCTTTCTCCCGGTCTATATTAACAACATATCAATCATATCGTTTGATATGAAAATTTTTATCATGATAACATTTTTGGCCATATCACCCAGCCCTACCAACCAGTCTGGCCATTCTCCTCTGACCTCCCCCATCAACAAGGTGTTTCTGTCCACAGAGCTGCTGCTCACTGAATGGGCTCTCAGGAGATCAGCAGTTTCAGAAACACTCAACCCAGCCCGTCTGGCACCAACAATCATGTCACAGTCAAAGTCACTGAGATCACATTTTTACCCCATTCTGATGTTTAATACAAACATCAACTGAAGCTCCTGACCTTTATCTGCATGACTTTATGCTTTGCACTGCTGCCAGCTGATTGGCTGAGTGTATATCGTGTCGTGTTTTAAAAAGGCTAAGTAATGTCATAGTATCTGGGCACCGTATTTTAGGGATGTTGGCATATGTTGGGGACCATTATTAGCTACAGATTAACACACAGTTGGTGAGCTAGTATGTACAGCAGCAGGGTGGTGTATGGTGCATGTGGCCTGTTATAGTTTTGAACAACAATGGAGGTATACAGCAAAGAAAAATGAGCTGTACCAGGGTTTTAATATGCAGGCAATGCTTGATAGTGGGATCAATTCATTGTTGGATTCTGTCTTTTTGTGGGATTTGTGGACATGAATAAAAATAAAAATGCTTTATTTTTTTAGGCTTTTCATATTTTTATAATTTTAATAATGCCTTTACCCTTTGACAATACAATCTTATAGTTGAGTTTGAGTCTCTGTTTTGACACACACCACAAAATGAATGGGTGATAAAAATTTGTCTTCATGAAAAGCTTGTCTTACATATTGTATCACAATCGTGTGAATCACTTCACCAAAACCAACAAATTGTTTACATGTGAAATAATGAAATATGAATCATTAATTAAAAACCTTGTGACAAACATGTCAACCCCATCAAAGGTAAACATCAGTTAACTTTCCACGAACCACGTTTCATTTTACCATCAGCAGCTGTTTGTGTCTCTGAATGCATGGTTTTATCAAAATCATTTACCTGATTATTCAGGTTATCTGAGGAGAGAGCAGCAATTAATTTCAGGCTGGATGGGCACAAATGAGAGTCTGTTTTAATGGCTGTGTTGGCTGACAGCATGAACCTTTGGAGAAAAGTGTGCAATTAAGTGGGAAACACCTAGACAAAGATTTATTTCCAAACCATCAGTGTTTGAGCTGTAACTTCACAACGGCTGAGGGTGACTTCCACTGAAACTCATCTAAAATTCTAACAGTGCTGTATTTTCAGTTCCCTGTGGATCACAACAACAAGTTTGGCGAAAAATGTTATATTCTGCCTCAGCAGCTCTCAGCGTAAAAGCAGTTTTCCTGTGGGATAGACTGTGACCTTATACCCTCTGGTTTCCCACACCTCCATTTCCCTATTTTAATTCTACCATGCATTTTGACAACCGTATGGCATTAACAATTCTCCATAGTTTGAGAGACCAATTAATTCTCCCAATTTCAAGTTTCAGTCTCTAAAGTACATTTCATTCCTGCATGTACTGGAAGGTTGTCAATTATGTCAATCAATCATCTGCTCCGCCGTGGAGTTTAAACATCAGTATAATATTCTTCAGCATCAGAACAAAGTAATAATGATTTATGTTTCGTTCCCACCAGGTTTATTCAACCAAAGAGAGGCTTCTCTGCCTGCTGGAGCTTAATATTTTACACCTTCAACTCTCTCAATGGAGAAGCTGTTTTTAAAGTAATAAAAACTGGAGGAGGACCAAAGGGTTTGTGTGGTGAGGGTTGGAGAAGATTTCTTTTCTGATGTGCAAGACTGTTAATCTTGCTCAGGCTCTCTCTCTCTCTCTCTCTCTCTCTCTCTCTTGTCTTATCAGATGCATTTTTATCCACCTATCGTTCTCATAGCTGTCCCCATGATGTACTGTAAAAATAACATCATGGAGTGATGGAGTTGGAGTGCTTTCCCTATATGAAAGAGTGCTCCTCTTGTAATAAGACATTAAATGGATTTGCATTATGTTGGAAAAGAGCAAAAACTAAAGTTGCAACGTAAATGCAAATAGGTGTTACTGAGCCCGTGCAGCAGCAGAGTCACAATGCACTTTAATGCTGTAAAAAAACAAAAAAACAAAACCAAAAAAACTAACTACACTGCTGCCCCTTTCCTCAATAACATCTACAGAGATACCACACCACACCCATCTGATAACATAAAATACTGGTAATATTGCTCATGTAGCCTGGCTCACTTTTGACAGATCAGCTTTGACAGTCAGGCCTCAGGACAGCAGCATGCAGAGACTCTGTGGGAGGCAGTGGTGAATTCCCGTGAAAGGGCAATTTCAGAGATGTCACGTTGTCTCACTGAGATAAGATCCCTGCCAGGTAACTGCAACAATCTGGAGTTGGAATCCAAGCTGGAACCATTGTTGCTTTCCCCCACGACGAAGACAGCAGAAATGCCATGGAAACTGACATACAAATTACTTTTTCCATTTCCTTTTTGTAAATTAGCCAGTAAGCACGAAGCACTGACAAGTTCAAGTGCAACAAATTGTGCCTGTGAGTCTGAGACATGATTTAGGATGTCAGTTGAAATGTAGCAGACAGCAATGTGGAATACCACACAAAACAGCATCAAACAGATTAACAATGATGCTCTGATTTAGTATTAATAAAGATGTTTAGTTGAAGCCACTATTTTTAGGACCTCACATAAAATGAAAATAAAGGTAAATAGATGGTAAATAGAGACTCCGACTGAATAGAGACATAAAGGTTTGCTCAAGAGATGTTTGAGCCACTACAACTTTAAGTAAGGGTGAAATAAAAGTTTTTGGCTTATTTCTATCACTGTACTGAAGTTGCAATTCGCGTGTCATTTGTGTTTACAAAGTACATCTGTCTCCTTACTGCAAGCATTTAAGATACGGATTGTGCGTATAGTCAACGGTTGCATCAGTTTTTTATACATACCATACAAGCTGTGGTAAAGTACCATGGGATCTATGGTACAGTCTAGTGATAAATGCCCCAAAATACTGCATGAGTACCACAGGACCTTGCCTTCAGAGGAACATGGGGTACAAGTACCACAGAACCTTTAGCAAAGTATCACAAGATCTATGGTCCTGTGGTAAATGTCCCAAAAAATACCTCACACATCTCTAAGTACCACAGGAAAATATCACAGAAACACAAAAATTGGCACTGAAATTTATCAAAAGCATGTGAGATACAAGTACCACAGAAACTGTAAGGTATTTTTCCTCATACAGATTCATTAGGAACCAAGTTGCACATTTTCACAATGCCATTTATTTAGTGAATCTGGCCCTAAGTGTCTCCTTAAAGGTGCCAGAGGATGCACTTAGGCAGAGGGGTGCTTTCAGGTAATGCTATTGTTAGCATGCAAAAATGCTAACAGCAATAAGAAGCGTATAGATGCTGATGCTGGGAAATCAAAGTACTGGGCACATTCAAATTCTGACCTGATGAAAAGTTAAAGGATCACCAAAGTTAGTACAATTCATCCAACAGGGAGCAGGAGCCTGCCGACCAAATGTCATAATAATACATCCAACGGTTGTTCAGATACTTCACTTAAATTCACAAATGTCAACCTTATGGTGGCACTACAGGCAATCACTAATGCCATTATGATGCATTAGCTATCTGAATGTCAGTGGTGGACCCACTGACTTTATAATCTCTACAACCTCACTGCTAGTGTGGGTAAAAAGAAGAGCAACCTTGGTCTGATCCATAAAAGAGATGAGCTCAGTGGTAAGTTTGGAGACAGTAAATAACAACCCAGACTGAGAAGGTTGCCCAAGAGGACAGTGATCTACTGCAAGTTTAGAAACTGAGGAGAAGATGTTCATTATATGTCAAAAAGCAGAGGGAAATTTAAGTATAAGGAAGAGATTTAATCTGCAGAGTGCGGTCTCTGCAAGGGTTAATAGGTGAAACTGGCTCAGAAGTTCTACATATGAGAAAAAGTGCAGTTTTCCGGCTAAGTTATGAACAGATGATCTACTCTTCTAATGAAAATGAATAAACTCCTCACACTTGCCCTCAAAAATAGAATATCCTAAAATCTCCATGCTGGGCTGAAGGGAGGTATAAGCATGCGACCCAGGTTTGAACTGAATGTAAATAAAGTGCTTTAGAAATCTTAGACGTCTGTTAGAAGAGTTATACAGTAGGTAGTGTTCGTATTTAATGTGTTTAACATTTATTGTACATTTCTGTTGTTCTTGATCGGACTGAACTCAATGGCTGTTTGATTTTGTTTCTGGACTTGGACTCAGCCAGGTAAAATCGTTGTTTTTCCCAGCGTGGCTTTGACTGCAGACACACAGAGGAGACCAGACACTTGCTGTTGTTGTGAGCTATTGATTTGCCCAACCTGTCATGCTCTTGTAAATGTGCATTCAGCCCTCGTGATTTCTCGGGGAGACTTTCAGACAAGCGGACAGGTACCGTTAAGTATGACTGCAGGATCAAACCACCATGTGTGCCCTTCTCTGCGCATCCCTCTCTCTTTCACCCTATTTTTCTTCCTTCTCCTCTCTTTATATCACTGACCCTCACACACATACACACACACACATACACACACTCACAAGAGCAGCAGTCAAACGATTTAAATCCAGAAAAGCCACAGAAAGCTGATTGAGCTAGTCTTGATAAATCACACAAACACAGTGACCGCAGGGTGAAAGATAACTCCACAAACACATCTCGGAGCAAACATGGCATAGGGGTCTGCAGGTTAGCATCGGATTGAAGAGACACGCATCCTCTTTTTTTAGCCTTGCTGGCAGCATGCCTCTTGGGATGGCAATGTGGGTCTATTGGCTGATCCACCGCTGTGGTCCAGATTAAAATACTGTATCTCAACATCTACTGGATAGATTTTCATAAAGGTGTGTAGATTCATGGCTCCCTGACCAAGTACCTTCAAGACTTTGGTGATCCCCAGACTTTCCTTCAAGCGATGCTGACATTTGTGGCTTTGAATGAAATGGCTCAACGGCTACTGGATAGATTGTAAGGTAACATTGTCACTGTTAGCCTCCCAATCTCTAAATGCCAGGTTATATTGGAAAAGAAGTAGGTTCGTACGACATGCTGTGCGACCACGTTGGAAATCAAGTGTTTACACTTGAATAGAACCAGAATGAAAGGTGGAGTGAAAAAATGGCCGTCGTAAAGTGGATAATGGTGAACATTTCAGACAGTCGCCCCAAGAAGTCATTCATAGTGTTGATCACATGAATAGTGCCACAATTAGTTGTGTAACAAATGAAATAACTTATTTATTTATGTTCATCCCTCCACACACACAGACACACTTTTCTTGTTGAGGGCTCACTGCTGCCTATTTGACAACCACGGTGAAGGAGAGTAGTGCTTTCGTAGCTCTTGACCTTTTCACATGTAAATCAGTGCAATCCTCCTCAGAAAGGAAACCGGAGCTGATCCAGGCCACTTCAGATCCCTATTAATGAGCCAGCGGTGTCAAGGAACATACACATGTTCCACGTTGGCTTTCCTCTCATGACCTTTTACTCATCCTCCCTTCAGAGAGTCCCAGTTCCTCATATCTAAACACTGAGTGTTTCAGATGCATAAAGATGGAGGACGACTAGACAATTCATCTATACCTTAAATACATCTGTTCCATAGCAATTTTCAATGCAGCTCTCACCACACAATCCCTTTAGTTTTTATAAATACTTCCGCCTTATGAAATGACTTGAAAAGCACCAAACCAAGCATCTTTACAAACCCTGGCCTGTCATCATGTTGAGAATGAAATGTGTCATTTGACAGCTAAAAGCCACTAATTGCTACTGCAGCAGTAATAACGCCCTTGTCAGTTTCTTTCACCCAATGTTAACAAGTAGATTTACACACATTCAGGTTTGTCAATGCTGCAACAGAATAGGCGTGATTGTGTGTGCATTTGTGTCTGTGTGTGAGAGAGAGCAGAGTTTTGGTGCCCCCCTGTGTTAACAGTAGGAAAATATAGTTTGAACAGCCATCACTACTGATGTTTCATGCTCCTGCCGCAGGTAGTTGTTGACTGAGTGAAAATTCCAGTGTAAAAACTGAGACTCCGATTCACATCTCCTCAGCACTAATGATGTATTATTGAAACTGTGACCTCAGCTGAACAGATCACACATGAGCATGTAAGCTACAGAAAAGCACAATAAAGTCAGGAAAACGATTGCTCACCTTTATGTGTAACAGATCTCTAATGACATACAGCAAAGATATGGGTTGATGGAAACGGGACTGAGCAGTTATATGTTTCAAGTCACTACTTATTTATGACTCTTCTGCAATTCAGGAATTCTTGGGCAAATCTTTTGTGCGTTTTGCTGCTTGAGTTTTTGGAATCTGCAGTATTTTCCTGCAGCTGTGACCAAAATCAAAGAGCCATTTACAGGTCTTGCTGTCTTTATTTCACATTTTGTTCTTCATGAAACACAGGCATAGTATGTTGTGAGTGTATGTGTGTGTATTTATAGTGAACAACAATATCATATATCAACAAAATATATGATTTGACTATTTCTCACAGAAACGTCTCTGATGACACACTAGACGAGGCTGTGAATGAGTTTACAGAGGCATTTTTATTCTCGACGGGTTTATAAGCTCAGGATGAGCTCTAGTATGAACAGTGGTCTTCTAAACTTTATGTCGAACTTAATGTGAAATTCTGCCTTTAAGGCAGACGAAAATTGAAGCTCTTCAATGGATTTTTTCGACCATTTCTGTGTTGAAAATATGCGATGTTGAATGAAGTCAATGCGGCAGTGTTTCTGGATGGATGTTTTAGTGGGTGGTGGTGTAGCTGTTGCACAGCAGGGATGTAATGTGACCCTCCGTGTGCATTAGACTGTATGTGGAGCCTCAGCAGTGCATCTTCTCGCCGACTGCAGCCACAGAGCAGCGGTGGCAGCGCGCCTGCGCAGTGCATCCAGGGGCTGAAGTGGGGCGGATGGCAGAAAAACAGCGGCGATGGACATAACACCGCGGGATTCCCATTTACGATGTCGTTAAATAAGCATCGGGACATCGCGTTTCCACACCTATCACCCTAGGACACTGACAACCCAACATAAAGGGGTAAGATGCTGATTATTCTGCGCTAATGCTCCACACGGAATGGCTAGCTGACGTTAGCACCGCGCTAGCTGCTGCTCAGCTGCCGCCGCCTCCTCTCGCAGCGAGAGATAGCGGATCTCAGGCGGTCGGCTAAAGCTAGCAAGAGGAAAGTGGGTGGTGTTTGATTTCTGAAAAATCTCGGTGCGACAGTCAGCGCCGTGCTCTCCTCTCTCTGACGGTTATCACTCCGCGCCGCCACCTGGGAGGAGATCTCCTCTCCCGGTTGCTCGGAGCTGCAGCGGCTGGGCGCAGAGGGTCCGGGCAGCTGCAGAGGAAACCGTGTGTAACACCCAGCCCAGCAGCTAGCCAGCACAGCTAGTGCACAGAGGGAGAGAGCAGGGTCCGATGAGCCTGCCTACTTCTTATCTGAAGATATGCATGGGCCTTCGGGCAGATGCAACAGCTCTAATGCTGCGACAGCACACTCCACCATAAAGTGTCTTGTCAACTTCCTCACTTTCCAGTTCATTTTGCCACCGCACAGAGTTATCTAAACCCTTCTCATCTAATCTCATGCACTGAAACGAGATCAGGTCGTGCACAGCTGAGGGAGCACGGGTGTGTTCCCATGGGTGTGTTGAGTCAGAGGAACCCAGGTTGTGTTGCCACTACATCCTGGGTGACTTCCTGATTCATCTCATTCAGCTTTTACTCTTCATTCAGAGGAGCTAGAGTACCAGCTGTCTTATCAGCATACCTGGGATTGGTGTCATTTGCAGGTAGGGTAGAGATATTTAACTTTAAGTACTGTGCAAACGTTTCAGGCACTAAAAGTGAAGTGAGGATGCTTGAGTATTTTTATTTAGTAAGTGCAGTAACAGGGAAAAACATAAATCAAATCAACATTTGCTGTGGCCACGACACAGGTTCTCCTCGGTACACCTGTGCACCTTTTATTTTAAGGTACTTGGCAGGTAGGTTGTTCCAAGCATCTTGGAGGACTTGCAGATAACACAGACCCTCTGTGGGTTTAGGCAGTCTCAGTGTCTTCTGTCTCTTCATGTGATCCCAGACTGACTCCAGGAGGTTGTGATCAGGGCTCTGTGGGGGCTGCACCATCTGTTGCAGGACTCCTTGTTCTTCTTATTGCTGAAAATAGTTCTTTATGTCTCCGGCTGTATGTTTGTGGCCACTGTCATGCTGCAGAATGAATTTAGCATTGTGTGATGGATGAGACTCGAAACATCTAAAGTGCCTGAAACATTTCACGCTACTGTAGATTTAAAACATTGGAACTCTACAGTATTAGTGTCTACAGAGGCAGAGTTAAACAACAACTGGGGTTTACTTGGAAAAAAAATCTTCAACGATTAATTGATTCTCAAAATAGTTCCTGATTGTTTCGCTGTCAATTGACCGATCGATTAATCGACCAAGTATTTTAGCTCTAGTTCGGCCATAATACACACAGGCATTATAAAGAAGCAGCTGCTTTCGTAATTCTAATCTTTTTTCGGCATGTTACTAAAGTGACTCTGTTGCCGTCTTCCTCCTGGGAACAGGCAGTCGAAAATCTAACAAGTACATCACAAAAGCCTTATCTTTGCACACAGCTATGCAAAATCATTCTTCAGAGATTTGTTACATACAAGGGAAACTTTTGTGTTCAAACCAGTTTAAACTCGCATGAGCATCGAACAATATTGAGAAAGCATGTTGTGTCATATGGAGGGGGATGTTAGCTCCATGTGAGATCCAGTAAGGGCCATCTGACTGGGATGGAGTGTTGGTTTGAGATCGGCTTAATCCTTTTCATGATGAGTGTTTAAACGAAGTGTATCATCAGTCATTCACTGCGTCTGGTTCATTTCCTGATTCACTTCCTGATTCGGTTTATTTCACCTTATCTTGACCACATCCTTTAACTAATCACAGATATGTGAGTTTCAACATATATGTTGGCTAGGTTTGTTTGAGGTGGTTTAGAGACGGTACAGGGCTGCAACAAATAATTGGTTTCATTATTGATTAATCTATTAATTATTCTTCAGGTTATTCCATTATGTGTTTAGTCTAATATATATATATATATATATATATCAGAAAACAGTGAAAATGCTTAATTACAGTTTTCCAGAGCAACGAAACATCTTTAAATAACTTTACCAAAACTGAAAGCTGCTCGGTTTTCAATGAGCACAAAAGCACCAAATTTGTTACTTTTTGACGAGCAGGAAACAATTTAGAAATAACTTCAGCCGTTAATGTTGATCAAAAACTAATAAACGAATAATTTCAGTGTTCAGAGATCGTGGTTATTACATAGTGTGTCCACCAGAGAGCACTGACAAGTGTATTTTTCAGCTCTTGTTGTGCTCAGTTCGTATATTTGTCACAATTCTGTTCATGCAACAAATTTAAGGGATTTGCATCAAAAATGCTTACGTTCAAAAAATGAATAAAGGCTGATACAGTATATTGTTATTGGATTTATAAAGTCTCAAAAAGCTAAAGAGAGTCATAGCGGATGTAGTGCATCAGGTCCTTCTCTGACTGTGTGTGCGGCGGATATATTTCCACACTATTGCCACTAAAGATAAATCAATAAGTGGCTTTGACTGTGAAACTTTTGGTCGCTCTGTGTGTTTTTCAGATGCTGGACTGTAACTGCTCCCTGCACTCTCAAGTCCATAAATGATCCAAGGAAGCCAAGGAGGTGACGGCGAGCGAAACAAAAGGAGCGAGTGAAATAAGGAAACAAGGGGAGGAAGTAGTTACGCCTCACCTCAGCTCTCGTGTCCCTTCTTGTGCCACTCGGTCAGGGATGGTGAGACCAGTAACTTCTCTTCTGTGTGGTGAAAAGAACCTCCTTGCCTTGCCCCGTGTCTCCATCAAGCCAAACAGTCAGTCCACTAGCCAAACAGACGCTCAGACGGTCCACCAGTCAGTCACTCCGTCAACCAGCCTGCTATCGTCCAGCAACCTATTACCTCATGCCATGACTGCTCTGTCTTACCTGTTTTTAGGAACTCACTAATTCATGGTAAGTTTCCTCCCAGCCCCTTCTTTTGACTACTGTGTTGTTTATTGTTCTCACATTTATTTAAAGTTGAAAGCTTCAGATTTCTTTTTCTTTTTTTTCTTTTTTTTTTACCATAAAATGTGTTTAAAAATGTGTTTAAATAAATAAAATAATAAAGTGGTTGTTCACTGTAATCTCACAATGAGACACTGATGGAGACGGGATTACATCACAGTTTTTATTCTTTATTCTTTTCCACTTTATGACTTTGAGTTGAAAAAAGAGAAGCAAAGAAGAACAGGCTTGGTTCATTTTCTGTTTAACATCACCGCGCTGCTCTGTAAAAACTGTCTTCACTAAAGGTCCGACTCACCAGCTTTTTCCAGAGCTTTCAGCTGCATTTCGCAGTCTCAGCAGTAGTAGTTTGCTTAGTTGTTGTGTCTTAATGGCAACTTCATAACATCTCCATGAGTATTTTATCCTAAAGAATGTTTCTTTTGATACATTTAATCAGATTTTTCACCATCAATGTATAAACGATAGCCTATAACAACAAAGTGAAAACACACGCATAAAAAAGTGAAATACAGAGATTCCTTATTTTACAAACATATTCAAACATTTCCAGTTGAGTTAAGCTGCATCCTGTTTGCTAAAATCACGCTCGCGCTCAGATTCCATTGATCGGACGTGATTAGTCAGGAACGTTAACTGGAAGCTTTGTTTCTGCTGAAGATATAAAAACGACACAGCTGTTGAGCATAACAATGCCTCTGCTGTGTTCTCACAGTGGACCTCTCATGAATTATTTGTACTGCTCAATAAACAAAAAAAATCATAAATTATGACTGAGTAATATTTATGTAACATTCAGTAGTTATGAACCCTTTTAGGAGTCTCAACAAGAGAATCAATGTGAAATAGGCTCTGAGTTTTGCATTTCTTGCGACTATCAATGATTATTAGTAAGTAGAAGAACACTATGAAAGCTTCTGTTATTTCATTCCACCAGCCAGATGTTACAAGGCATGCAGTAAAAATATATGTTTTTTTCAAACTAGAATTACTGCCTCATGGTTGTTTGCCCCCGCCACTCAGGCTTGTTTCAGATTACATCCCTGTTTATCCAGAGTCTTATACAATATTAAGTATTGGTGTGACATTTTGTCATAATTGCTGTGTTAAGTTTTGAGTAATGGCTAAAAAGTGTCTTGCGAGATAACACTGACCTTGACCTTTGACCTTCGACCATTAAAATCTATTCAGTGTGTCCTTGAGTCCAAGTGAATTTTCCATTTCTACAGCTTGACTGGTAGGCTGCTGCATATATTTTTAGGCTAAGCCATTCGTTTTGATCAAGTGGATATGAACTATTGCTGATAGACCAAAGTTGGCTGATACCTAAAATGATAATTCCTCCATCTTTAGATACTCAGTGCTGTAGCATCAAGTGTTAGATAAAAAAAAAGTTTGCTTAAACAAAAAGAAGAAAATAAAAACCTTCCAGGCCCTATATTTTCTTTTGATGGAGTGACACCGAGACACAAACAGTGTTTTTACCTGTGTGTTTTTCTGGTGAAATGTGAGCCGAGGAAATTTTGGGTAGAAAAGCAGCAAAGAAATGTTAAAACTTCCACAAAAGCCTGATCCACTCAGCAAGTTCCACGCTTTCCCAGGGCCGTATTACTCACTGACCGTGAGTCCTGCTCAGAGTTAGAGCTCTTATTGACGTAACCTGTCGCTGTGCATGAATGACTGTCTACAAGTGGGAGTTATGAATGACTGCTCCACCCAGCTTTCTGATGTGAAAGACCACAGTTTGTGACTAGTAGCAAGTGTTGCCAGATTGGGAGGTTTTCTGCCCAGTTGGGCTCCTTTTTATTTATTTAGGCAGGTAAAAACGACGCAGGCTTCATTTTTGTGCCATGTGGAAAATCAGGTTATATTCCAACACACTGGTTCCTCCTCTCTAAGGTTGAAAAAGACTTGACAGGGCACTGTTTTCAGTAGGTTGAGCTTGACATTTAGTGACTGGATAACTGATCAAACTGGCCAATGCCAAACGTAATTGCAGTTTATTATAATCAGGTGGAACCATTTTTTTCCTATTCAAATTATTATTTGGTTATTGCGAGGAAGACTTAACATTTAACACGACATTATCCCAAACACTCTGCAGGGAAAAAAATGTAAATCATTAAAAAATAAATAATTTGATTATATCCTCATATCCAACTCTATATAAACCAACCCTCCTACGTGAAAATAATAAACATAAAAATCAGGCTAATTTCATGATGATTGGGCCAGTTCCAAGCTTTGGTTATTATTAATTGGGTAGTTCCTCTTGAATAGACTCTTACGGCTCTTCCTTTGGCTAATAAACTGGTGGTGGAGCAAGGTGGAGGCTTCAGGCAAGAGCTGGGTAATTGCAATTTAAATAATGTCTACTACTATACTTTGAGAACCGCTGCATATATGACAGATCTCATATCTCTCTTTTTCATCATCTCTTTTCCTATTTTTTCCCTCTCATCTCTTTGTATTTGTATTTCCACTCCATATTTGCATGTCCTGTCAATGCGGCCTCCTTCTCCGGCTTTAGAACAAAGCCGTACCCTCGCTGTCGTTTGCATCTAGCGGCCTGTTTTTCCACGGATGCTGCCTGGTCGCTGAATAACTGATGGCCACTCCACTGGTCAGGCGATGACATTTGCATATCAGGCAGGTCGTCTCAGCCTTACCTGCCACATATCGTCATTCTAGTAAACTGCATGTCTGTGTGCAGAGTAGAGCGAACGAGAAGGAAGAGAGAGCACAGTCTTATTTACTTGGATTTTTAAGTGCTTTTAATGAGGAGTTTAATTTGAACCATGACGTTACAGGTAAGAGTTCTGTTTGATTAATCGCACTTTTGATTCCCAGACGACGAGACTGCAGTTAATTAGTGCGTTTTCCACACTGAATCTCTTGGCAAAATTAAACTGAAATGTCCCAGATTGTGAAGTGGAGTTTGTGCTCATTATTCAGTGACAGAAGAAGAATTAATTCTGACGTGGCATCCCCTTCTTAGCCGATGTTCGCAGTGTCTCCTGTTGTAAATGTTGGCTGTTGGACTATCTGGGAGAGAGCTGCTAGAGTTTACGCTTATCGCACAATGGGATAAGGTCTTTTCCCAGCAAGAGATGTTACCTTCTACTTGGAGGAGGATGAAAAATAGCATTACTAGACTTATCATCTCTGTTATTAGAATGAGTTCTCAGAGAGAAGTATTTTTTATCCAGGGTTGAAAAGCACTATGTTTGCCTATAAAAGCTCTGTGTGGCGTTAAAGTGGCTCCTCACTTCCCTCTTACCTGCAAGGTTGAGGGCACTGGCACATTGACCTTCAAAGTTTCCGTAAAGGCCGAGGAAAACCCCAGGCGATGGCCAGCACAGGATTGTCCACAGAGACTTTGAGGGAGAACAGAGTTGTGTTGAGTGCAGTAAAGTTGTGTAGGGAGCTGCAGCGGCAGAGAAACAACTGACTCACTAGACGGTTTTGAAAAGTTTTGCCGAACACTGCACAGTCCAGTGTGCAGCAGCTGAAAGTGATATTTTTGTAAAATTATAATTGAGCTCTGAAGAACAACATAGTAGGAAAAATGGGGACAGTGCGATTTAGAGCTGCAGCAATTAGTTGATTAGTCATCTAACTGAAAACTGAATCTGCAACTAATCATTTGAGTCATTTTTTAAACAGAAATGCCAAACAGTTTATGGTTGTATGACAGTCTATGACAGTAAATTGAATATCTTTAGAATGTGAGTCAGACAAAACAAGTAAAGTCAAGACATCAGTGGTTGTTTTTCCATTATTTTTTAACATTTTGTTGACTAAGCGATTCATGGTAAATCAGGAAAATAATTAGCAGTTGGTGTCGTCGAGGAATTTATGAATTATTGTGAATAAGTGAGTCACTGGGCCCTATCTTACACACAGCGCAAAGCGTAATGAAAGTGTCTCTGCTAGTTTGGGACCAATGCAGTTGTCTTTTTTCCAGTCCAGCACCTACGCTCTTTTAAAGAGTAAATACACTTGTGCCCATCTGAGCGCCCATTGGCATGGTGGTCTTAAAATGAGGTATGGTCAGGCGCACTGTTGGCCGATTGCTGTCTTGAGACAGTGGAAGTCATTGCACAATGGACCAACAAACACTTCGCCCGTAGTCAGTGACGCAGTATTTCACTGTTATTTCAGGAGCGCATTGTCAAGAGAGTAATATGTGCTAGCATAGCTGGGCGCACAACTCACACAGGCTACACTACGCTGTTATGCACAAGCAGGTGTGTCAATCTTTCCCATTCATCACGGAGATTAAATTTTCCCCACCAGTTTCAGAATGAACCGAAAGTTTATCTACACTTCACATAATACAGAAAAAAAAAAGATCTAATGTAATTTGTGCTGTTGCTTCTTTGTAGAACTGTGCGCAGAGCAAGCCATATGTCTTTAGCCTGGCTGGCGGTGCTGCTCTGGAGATGCAGTTTTGGTCAGTTGGACCACTGCTTTTGTGCAGACTGGATGGAGGTGGACATCTTTTCATGGCCCCCAGATGATGAACCCCCAGTGACTCTGGTGATTCACTTACTTTTAATCTAGTGACACCATTGAGTGGTCACTAGATTAAATGAAATTTTACAACAATTATGAAATGGATTGCCCTGAAATTAGGTGCAGACATTCAGCGTGCTAACTCAAGCTGGTGAACTTGGTAAACATAATACACAAACAGCAACATAAACATAATCAGCATTGTCATTGTAAGCACATTAGCATGCTGATGTTAGCCTTAATTACAGCGTCTGAGTGCAGCGTCACAGCCATGCTAACTGTCGACTGAAGTGTTACTGCATACTGTACGTTTTCGGTGCATGTCTCATACATTAAAGAGCAGACTTCAGAAAGCCACATCACAGCATTAGCAGAAATAGTATGGTGGTTTCTGCTCATGCTTTGATGTGAGATACATGTATCTGCAATGGAATGACGCACAATCAGCCAACAGCAGCACATTCATGTGACCACAGGGTCGTTGTATAAAAGATACATTATTTATGTACGCTGCATTATTTAAGTGTTTGTGGTATATCACTGTTTAAATCTCATCTCTCCTGCCTGTGCAGAGGATGTTGCACATTCAGAGGCCAGACAGAGGATGAATGTGCATGGCGTGTGCATGTGCACATGAATTTGTGCATTTATTGCACACGTGTGTCTGCCCATGAACGTGATGTGAAGACCCAGTTTTTCTTGGCTGTGTCTGTGTCCATTGAAATGTATGTGTAGTGTCCGACAAAGCCTAGTGAAAGACTGGGCTTGAAGCCAGAAACCCTCGTACCGTACAAGCAAGGGAATCCTCTCTGTCCTGCTTGAGTGCTCTCTCTCTCTCTCTCTCTCTCTCTCACACTCACTTCATCTCTCTTTCACACACACACACACTGTATTTTTACCCCCTCTAATAAGATATATTGCTGGTGAGCCAAAAGTAAAACATGTCAACCAAATTTGTAACTGCACTCTCAGTGATATTATTATTCATTTGAAGTGTATTTAACTGTGTTTATTTTCCGTGCATGTTCAATGTGAAGCCCCGGAGTGTGAGTGGAGTGGAGATGAGAAAAAGGCAGGCGGCACACATCGAGGCCCCACCCCAGGCCCCTGGACAGCCCCGACCCAACACCTGCTGCCTCTGCTGGTGTGGCTGCTGCAAGTGTCTCTGGTAAGAAAATGCTATACTATACTGTACTGTACTGTACAATACTATACAGTATTATACTGTACTGTACTATACTGTACTGTACTGTACTGTACAATACCATACAATATTATGCTGTACTGTACTACACTATACAATACTATACAATACTATACTGTACTGTACTGTGCTATACTGTACTGTACTGTACTATACTAGACTGTACTGTACTGTACTGTACTATACAATACTATACAATATTATACTGTACTGTACTATACTACACTATACAATACTATACTGTACTGTACAATACTATGCAATACTGTACTGTACTATACTGTACTAGACTATACTATACTATACTGCACTGTATTGTACTGTACTGTACTGTACTACACTGTACTGTACTATACTATACTATACTATACTATACCGTATTGTACTGTACTATACTATACTATACTATACTTCACTATACTATACCATACTACACACACCATGCCTACAGAGTAAGATATCACATCAGTTTTAAGTTGAAGTAGTAATAGGCCCCAGTTATATATAAATTAATGTTAATTTTCCCACACTCCATTTCCAGTCGATAACTACATAACTACCATGAACAGCTTTACAAAAGCAAGCATCAAAAGCTGTAGCAATTATGTGGCATGTCATTTTTTTTGGTTTTTTTTTAGCAGCCAGTAACTTATTATAAATTGGAGATTAATTGGGAACCTTGCTTATGAAGCGCTGGCTTGAGCTGCACTGAACCTACCTTTAAAACACATCTTAGAAACAAGTTTAAATTTAACCATCTGTCCAAATCAAGGTCTGAATTAAACTTATTAAGTCATATAATCATACAGAGAGATTCCCAGTACACAGCACCTTTAAACATTATATTATTTTGTACTTTTATTTTACTAAAGGAAAAGGGGAAATCCGTGGATCTTAGCATTCACTTTCACAACTTGATACAACAGCTGGTTGTATCACCAAGCAAAGAAAAATCTCCCAGTACCTGAAACAACAAACAGTTGGCCCTGCCCTTAATCCTGATGTTTAATCTGTGATGTTACACTGATGTTGAACTCCCTAGAAAGACTTTACACTAACAGAGTGCTGGTGCCTGATCCAGTCTGGCAGCCATTAAACCGTTCTACTAACCCACCCATATTTTAAGTTGAACAATTATGAAGCCTTAAGGTCTTAAGTCAAGTCAGTTTGATTTATATAGACCAAAATCACAAATTTGCCTCTAAGGGCTTCCTCTGTCCTTAGACCCACAGTTCAGATAAGGAAAACTGGGAGTTCCCTGAACAAAACACAGCATACTCTGTTCTGGATCATGTCATTTGTTATAAGTTTTATAAGTTTTGTAATAATGTTTACACAAATCATACAAATTTATCCAGTGGTTGAAACTCACAGAGATCATCTGAGTGAGTGTCGTCAAGACCTAAATGTTGTTACTGCAGTTTTTATGTTTTTTTTTTTTTGTCTCACTTGGTCATGGACAGCATTGGGTTAATATAAATTGATTATCATGGATCCAAGACCAGCAGTTTTAAAGGGCCATGCAAGTTGTCACAGTTTGTGTTTTTGGTTGGGGTTCTGCTTTACTGTACATCAACATTACTGAAGCACACAGTCCCCGTGACATTCATTTGAAGTGACATGTTTTTTAACAATTGATAAGGTGTAATGCATCGACTCAGGCTCTTGTAATCAGAGAGGCTTTAGTTTAAGGATAGCTTACTGTCTCCTTACTACACCACCATACAGTTGTTTCAGAAGAGATGAGGTAGGTGGGATGGTGCACAGTAAAGCCCAGGACTTTGAAACCATTAAAGTTTGAATGTTTTTATCAAGGCAGAACGGTCGTCCAGACTGGAGCCAGTTGGTTTTTGAAAAGTAAATACTGTGCGGAGAAGAAAAAAAAAAAAAAAGCAAGGCAGGTTTTCCCTGTGTGATGTCACATTGCTGTATTTAAATGATTACAGTACAGTGTGTGAATAGTAGTACGGTGACATAGTTTTCATTGTTTTATCTTGAGCCCAATGGATCTGAAGATAACTATGACTGCTTTGTGTTGACTTCTAGCTTTGAAGGAACATTTTGCACAGTCCCCAGTTTATAGGACAATGATCCCCAGTATGCAGTTAAAGCAACCTAGTAAGTTTTATGGAAGTAAATGATAAATATCCAGTTCCAGCTTCTCAAGATGTGAATACTGACTTTTCTCTGTCCTCTATGATTGTAAACTGAAGGAGACTTTTGAATGTGTCAGCTTGGGCTTTGGAGAATTGTGGTGGATTTTTGGAACATTTTATAAACCAAACTATTTGTTGATTAACTGAAAATAAATGGGAAGAATGATTTATAATGAAAATAAGTTTCATAACCCAACCAACACACCACCAACATGGTAAAATATGTCAGTGTCCTAATACTTTGAGATTGCACTGTAAGTCAGAAACTTGCACAAAGACATACCGCACCACGTTGCCCCTGAGCAAGGCACCGAAACCAGGAACTGCTGTGCCGCTCCTACAGTTGCCTCACTGTGGCTGCACTCTTGCCCAGAGAGAGGAGTGAATGAATCATTGTTTACAGGCAGTGAATGGTGAATGTGCTGCTTCTTTCACACCACTTCATCTGAAGTGGTGGCAGCTTGCGGACTGGGCCCGCAGTGAGTGCTCTGTGACTCCGCTGTGCGTTTCTCAATCAAATGCCGGTGTCGGCGTCTCCAGAACGAGCCTGGAAAATAGTCTTGAGCAGCCTATAAGTTTATTTATGTAAGTGCGAAGGCTTGGGGAGGGGGGGGGGGGGGGGGGGGGGTAATGAGCCTTTTCAGTTCAAGTTTGTGTTACACAGCTGAGACCTTTGTGTGAGTTAAATGTAAATCACTGAATGCTGTCTGTGTCACTTTTTTTTTTTTTTTTTTTACTATAATGCCAAGTCAAGTGGTAGATATCTGTGGGAGTGTGTGAATCACAGGAGATCTCGCCTGCCGCTGCGGTGAAGCTTCAGAGACTGAGGCTGAATGTGTACGAAAGTGTTACACCCCCCTACCCTCCAACCCCTCCTCACCCACCCTCACACAAGGCCCTTATCTGGTTGGGGTGCCGTCTATTTCCATCCACACATCACATGCAAAACAGCTGTGAAGAACAGCCTGTATATTTAGCTGTATTGTGAGGGCGCCCGGGGGCTGTGGCTAGCTTAGCCCATTACTGCCGCACAATGGGGACTTTGACAAGAGACAGCAAGAGGAAGGAAAGATCCTCCATGGTGGGACAAAAATAGACAGCTCAGTGTGTGTTGCATTGTGGACTCAGCAAGTGTGACTGAGCTGCGATAGACAGAGAGGCTACCGTGTGTGTTTCGAGTGTTTACAGAAAGGCTTTCACTGAAGCGTTATTGTTTTATTGACTTTGAGATTATTTTCGTCGGTTGACGCTCACACTGATGCTTCTCGGCGCGATTAACAGCTGGAAGAGATGAGCTAGAGCAGAGCTGCTGCTAACAGTCGCCTTTATTATCGATTTATCTGCACCTTATTTTCTTGATCAGTTGATTATTAAAAAAAAACAAAAAAACATTGGGGCTACGAAATGTCAGAAAATTGCAAAACAATCACAATTTCCCAAAGTCCAAGGTCTTCGTGTGTCTTGTTTTGTTTTGTCTGGCCGACAGTCCAGATTCCAAACATGCAGATTACAATGGCATAGGACGAATGAAAACACAAAGTGAGAAACTATAACTAGATAGTGTTTGTGATTGTCAAAATAGTTGCAATCAATCAACAATCAGATAATCAATTAAGTTATAAGTATTTGCAGAGAGAGAGAGAGATGAAGTCATACATTGATGTGGATCAAAGCCGTTTTAGGTTGTGACCTCTTCGCTGACCTGACCCCACGTGACAGGCGTAGTTCAATGATTCAGTAGCCTTGAAGCGAGACCAGGAATCAAGCTCATGTTTATTCGGTCTTGTAGATTGATGCAGGTCATATCCCCACTTTTACTCTTTAGTGTTGGTCAGACTGGATCTCCCGTTTCCTATGGTGGGCCTCAGTATCATCTTTGATCAGATCCTGTCCATTCAACCTGATGACAGAAAAAAAATGTGTGCGACTTAGCCTTCCTTGCATACATGATATGGGTGTGAATGTGAATCATTAGGGGTAATGTGCAATGGAATAATAAAAATTCAGTTTACAGACATAACATCTATAAAAATGCCTGTTACTTCTATTTTTGGGTGCAATTCTTTGCTCTCATCTGATACAGCATTCCTGTCCATATCTGAATCCTGATCTTGATTTCTCTCTGATTTATCCTGAGCCTGTATTTATATCACATATCTCCCCTCCCTATCTCTGCATTGTGCAGCTGCACAGTGCAAATTTAGCTTAAGGCTTACAGTCTTATTGGAAATCCGATACAGGGCCACAGCTAGTGATTATTTTCTTGTTAATGGATTTATTGCATTGTCCATAAAATGCTTTGGCCCTGAACATTCCTAGTTAGAGGAGAAATGCAGTTTTTTTCTGGGATGTTAACAAATGATTGTAAATGGGTATTTGCACAGAGAAGGGATGTGTTGATCATGATCAATCAATTATTGCAAGCTCGCAATATGAATATAAAAGTTAATTTGAATATATGACTACAGCTCTCCATCTAGTTCATCTAATGATAACTTACACTTTTATTTTGGAAAGCAAACTCATTTCCTCTCTCCAATCCAGGAACGAAGACAGGATGGAGAGGAGTGAACGACAGACCTGCACCAAGATGGACAGTATTGAAGCTGCAGAAGAACAGTAAGTCCAGTCTTGCCTGTTTGTGTCAGTATGATTGTATGTTTGTGTGCCTCCATCAGTCCCACACGATGCATACATTCTTTTTTTTTTTTTTTTTTTTATGTCCGTCTGCAGACACCCCAGTCTAGAGGAGGTGCTGTCGTGGGCACGGAGCTTTGAGATGATGCTGCGCTCGCTGGAGGGCCGGGAGGTCTTCCGTGAGTTCCTGCGCTCAGAGTACAGCGAAGACAACCTGCTTTTCTGGCTGGCGTGTGAAGAGCTGAAGAAGGAGACGAACCCCTCCGTGGTGGATGAAAAAGCCAGGATCATATACGAAGACTACGTGTCCATATTATCACCCAAAGAGGTATAGTACGGACTGTGTTTATGTCAATTCATCAGAAGGGAGTCACCGTTGAAACAGAGCAAAAACACACCTTTCTGGTTAAAATTTGCAGATGAAATCAAAAGTAATTTAACCTAGTTTCATCCCATAAGACAAAAAGATGCTTTAAGTCATTCTAACTATAACTTGACACACAACTCTGTAAAGTAAAATGACCAAAACGTGTTGAAATCAGGACAAAATGATGAAAGACAGCAGGCAGACTGTAGCCATGCTGCAATCACTTTGAAGATCCCATGACTTTCCATGTTTGTGTGTGTAATGTCGTAATCAAGTCAGTGGCTATATGCACACTTCTTAAAAAAAATCCGGTGTGTTTTTATAAATAAAATTTGTTTTCTTTACCCCAGGTGAGTCTGGACTCACGGGTCAGAGAAGGAATAAACCAGAGCCTGGCCGAGCCCAGCAACCTGATGTACGAGGAGGCCCAGCTCCAGATCTACACCCTGATGCACCGCGACTCCTTCCCCCGTTTCCTCAACTCCTCCGTTTACAGAGACCTCCTGGCCAACAGGAGGCGCACCTGCCTCGACACCTAGACCCGTCCACCCTCCCTCATTGCCATCGTACACCAACGAGACTACTACTTAAACTTCAAATACTACTATGGTGCCAGAAGTCGGGTTTGGAAAATCTCTCCCTCTTTTTTGATTGAAAAGACTGAATGACATCCAAGATAGCTGGTTGTTTTTTTTTTTGTTTGTTTTTTTGTTTTTTTTTTATTTATATTTTTTAAGCAATTTATAACTCCACTGGAGCCAGGTGGGCCTTTGCTGGTTGGTTATTGGTCAATTTAAGACCTTTAATGCTGGCCAGTGATTGTTTTGCTAGCGATTTGAGCTGTTTGTTGCGGTTGACTGGCCAACCCACATGTCAGCTGGTGGTTGAAACGGCCAATCGGATGGCCAGCTGTTGGTTACCTGTGGACAAGGACTCCTCAGGCAGTGGGGACAGAAAGAGAGAGAGAAAGAGAGAGAGACAAAAAGGACAAGCCAACTGTTCCTGTACTGTAATGTTTAGACCTCATGCTTTCTACCCTCACTTTAATGTTCTCTCTCTTTACTCATTCTCTTTCATATTATTTTGTTGTTCTAATTCTGTCCCGTTCCTCAGATGTGTTTAATTAGTTTTTTTTTTTTTTTTATTTCTTTACTGTCCAAACATGACACCTAGTTGTTGGTGGGAGTTGGGGCGTTTCTGCCCATTAAACCAGTAGAAGCACTGGCCCTGCATGTAACTCTCTCTCTCTACAGTAGCTTGACGATGTAAGCCGCGGACTGCAACCGTATTTGAATATTGAGATGTATTAAGACAGGGGACCTGTCTCTCTGTCTGGCTGTCTATTCAGTGAAGGGAAAAAGTACACTTCTGCCAATTTTAAGCTTACTGCAGTTTTTTTATTGAGGAGATTTGATGGCTTCTGCAGCAAAGGCAGCAGCAGCGGCAGCAGCACTTACCCATCCACCCATCCATCCATCCATCCATCCACCTGTCCATCATCCGTCAGTCCGTCCATCCAAGCACTTTCCTTTAGGATTCTTTAACTGGGAGAAGTAAGGGCTAGAATTGTGGTTGGGCAGCTACATGTATTATTATTACTCATGAACTTTAGACAAAAAATCTCTCCACTGAGAAAATCACAATGCCTTTACATGTAAGAAAAGGCAGCACAAGCGCTGCTGGAGTTTTTCTGGAAAGCAACCACAGTTTGTCCAACGATCCCTACCTCCCATCTTTTTTTCCCCCTCCTGCTTCCTCCCTCCTTCTCCTCCCTCCAACTCAGACCATCACAGCCTGACAAGCACAGGTGCCCAATGTGGGGGGAAAAAAACAAGCCGCTGGAGAAAAAAAAAAAAAAAAAAAAAACCCACATTGACTCCAAATAGTCATCTCCATTTTGAAATTACTGAGCAGAAAGAGAGGGTTTGCTTTATAGTGTGTCACCGTGAATTGAGCATTATGGAAAGCTGGTGCTGCTTGGAGAACATCAGCAGATGCAGCAGGCACTGATGTAATCGAAAGGGTTATTGAGCCCTGGCCTTTGTCTGTAGGGCTCTCGCTTTAGAAGCTGTTGGACAGTGCCTGGAGTTGGACACCTCCGGTATCTCGCTGCAGATGCACGAACCAGGTGCCAAACATTGCGTCAAAGATGCTGTGAAGAGATATTGGATGTGACCTGTCACCAGGCTGTAGAGTCTGGGTCATTCGGGTGCATGTCTGTTTCTCCAGCAGATGAAGTTGGGAGAGTGTGTGGTAGTCCTTCAGTAAGCTGCTGCCCATTTAAGACACTGACTTTCCTTTTTTACCAGAGCTAGTGAAAAGGGTTGGTATAATAATGCTAACATGCTAGCCTTTTCAATAAGGCTAAGTAGGTTCCAGCATGCTGAAGGCAAGCAGTTAGCATGCTTGTGCTAGCCATGCTAATCCTCTATCCCACTGCCAGCCCTCACACACTCTGGTTTGTTTTTCTAATCTGACTTTGACAGCATGCGATGATAACGGTTATGTGTGTGTATGGTACGGTTACACACTTAACAAAAAAAAAAAAAAAAATTTGAAAAAAAAAAAACTTTTAAGGGGGTCTTGCCAAATGTCCCATTAACATTTTTAGTATATAAAAGGACATTTTGTTTTTTAACGACGTGAACGTTTGAACATGAATTTGTTCCTGGCCTGTGGACGTGCAGTAGAAAGTGCATGAGTGCAGTATATGCTATTTTTTTAATTAACCGGGCCTTCGAGTGTATCCATCGTGTCACACGGTGGATATCTGAAGTCTTGGGTCGGTGGTTAGTGCAGTCTTAAAGTGTCAATAAAACAGTGCCACTCCTCACTGATAAATGTAGGCATCCATGTTGCCACCTCCTTTAACTACCTGAAGTTCACGTGCCAAGTTTGGTCTAGATTCAATTTAAGAGTAGACAACGCAGGATGTCTAGAAGACTATTGAAGTGCAATTGGATGTAGTTAGTGATAATAGATTGGAGTCTATTTGAAGCTGTGTCCCACTATGTTAGACTGGTTTTGAACTGTCAGAAGGTTATCTTATAAATTACGGATCACAATACCTTTCAGGATACTCCACATGTTTTTGGATTAAGAAACCATCTGCCTCTAGTTTGCAGGTTTTACTGGAAAAGTGATAAACAGGTCCTTCTCTAGAGCATAGAGTCCATGGAATCATGGGATTTTGAGTCCCTCCGGTTTATTTTCTCTTGCAGTAACTAGATAAACCTGCCAGTTCAAAACCAAGCTAACAGCGTTTTCTGTCGTGAAGTATTGGTTATAAATCAGTAAAATTGTCACTGTCAAGAAGGCAAGTCTAAACCAATAATCACCCAACATTTTTGCAATGTTCCTTATTGAAAATATACTATATTTAACCTTTGGCAATACAGTACTCACATGCAGACTACATTAATATCCATAAGGGCTTGATTGATATTGCTTAGCTGCTTTAATGAAGAGCTGTGCATGCATGCGCCCAGTTGATCAGAAGCAGAGGAATACAGAGTTAATAAGGACTTCTGATACTAAAGGATCAATTTTCACACTTACTCCTCGGAGTAAGTTTTCATCTACAGGAAAACATAAGCATTTTAGATGTTTGTATTTAGACAACTCTGTAACTTTTCTGAATCAGTACAAGAATGCCTGTCACTCATGAAGCTCTCTCGCAGACAAATCCCTCTTCTGCGCAGTACAGCTCTTTTTTCCTTGTTGCTGAGTCTATAGAGTAATTAACACGAGAATGTTTCACCAAGAACCAGATAATGAAATTATGGTGCAATTAAACCAAGTTTACATTTATAAATTGTGAGATGTGTGTACCTTATTAAATACTCGTAACAGTGGGGAGCTGAGTGTCCCCAGTGCGAGCGGAGAGGCCAGCAGGTTTAAGGCTGGCACCAGTCTCTGCCCAGTGCTAACGGACAGTCATGAGTTAAAAACTGGGAGTGTTTTACAGGGAGGACAGGCACGGCAGAAGCCCAGGTTTTCTGCTTACGTCCTTTCCTCTTAATTTATTGTGACTTTTACACAGTGGGAAAAAGTACACGGTTGTTTATTTTTAATAACTGCATTTCAAATGTGGATTTTACAAGCAATGATGATGATGATGTGAAGTGATGTAGTGTCATCGCTGAGTTTAGATTTTTTTCGTCTTTAAATTTCCATGGGTTCCAAGTGAGTGGGTTTTTGAAACGTGGCTGTGGTTTTGTTGACTACAAAAAAAAAAAAAAAAAAAAAAAACAGAGGTTGAGAGCTGAAGTGTCCTGATGGGATGGAGGAGGTGTGCGAAGCTTTGGCCTTACTGACACGTTTTTATTTTTTTTCCTTTGTATAAAAAAAAAAAAAGAAACAACAAACGTCTCTGTAGGCTTTTCACTACCTCTCATGTTGGTTAATTTATTTCACATCTAGTTGTCAATGTACAAGTTGTTTTTAGATCTACTTGAAGCCTAACACTGTAAACAAAAATGTGCACAGAAAAATGACTATGTCTATGACCAGAGGGGTTAAAGAAAGCTTGGCCTAGTCAACATTATATATATTTTTTTGTTTGTATGTATGTTTTAATTGTGTTGAGCTGAACTAGATTTTGCATCTCTATAAAGAATTCAGGAATCCACTGTCTAAGGGCTAATCCCATTTTTGCCTATGCAAATCTGTTACTGTGGGTGAGATGGGAAAGGGCGAGCTACCGCACCTTTCACCTGTTTTAGATGGACCATGGTTTACATTGCCCTTTGCTGATATTCTTCAATCTTATTCAGCAAAAATGTACGCTTATTTTTGTTTCTATATAAATATTATATACATAAATATATATAAAACAAGTAATATACAGAGAAAATAGTATATGCCTTCGTGATGATAAAAAAGAAACCTTGCTGAAAACAAATAAATGTGTTGTTGTCTGACATTACGTGGCTGTGTGCTGGAGTCTTGGTAAGATGATATAGACGACTGGAATTCAACTGACAGTTCAAGCGACTGACTGACTGACTGACTGTCAGGAACAACTCTCATTACTCAGGCTACAACACCAGTAGCTGACCCTGTGCAGTGTTTCCTGACTGAGGGCGGGGGGAAGGGGGGATTTATTTATTCAAGGAGCAACCACATCACGACTTTCTGTCATAAATATTTGTTATCCAGCCCCAACCTGTGAGCTAAATAATGTGTTCGGTTCACCCAGGACTTGTTCTTGTCATTTTCTCCACTGTAATATTTGGTCATTTTAAAAGCAAGACTATGTAACCTTTGCTAAACAAAGGCCACTGTTGCCACAGATGACAGTTAAGGGATAAGGGCATATGATAAAATACTGACTAAAAGTAGCACAAGCAGAGAAAAGTCAAATCATAAAGTGAGCAAGCTGGTAGTCACAACAGGCCAAGTGAGGCTGCAACGCCAAAACCGTTGACGTAATCGAATTGAGCAAGGGTACATTTTACTGCTAATGAATTCAGCTTTTCATTCGCAGGAGTCGGACTGTTTTATTTCCTCACGCAAAAGTTACATAGTCTCACTTTGAAGGGCTGAGTCTGAGCGAACCTGGAGACAAGATGAGTTATTAATGGTATCTGCCTTTGAGATGTGCACTGTCCATACGCAAGTCACATTTTATAACCAGTAATTCATGAATAAAATTTAAAAAAAAAAAGAAAAATGCCACTGAAATGATGAACATTTTTATCGTGACGATCTTTTTGTTGTTTGTCACTGGACACTGCACAGCTGTTGTGAATTTTGTAACCAGATGAGTGCAGCACCATGTCGTCAGCAAACAGCAGCAATTTATTTTTCTATTCTTCAACTTCTTGTTCTTTTTGTAGCCACATCCAGTCAGACTATCACTGTGTGAATACAGTAGCGTTGATGTTGTTGCACATCAGCAGAAGTGGGTTTTCTTTTCTTTTTTTTTTTTAAGTATTCCACTAATGCAAAATATAAGAAATGTCAGTAATATAAGTTACTTACAAGACCATTCACTCAGCTCTTATGAGCCTTGTTTAGCTAATAATGTTTTGTTTTTGTTTTTTTGGGTTTTTTTATTTCTTGTACAGAAAATCTAGCTCCTGAACTGAAACGGAAGTGAGAATAGGAGAGTTGATGTTGTATAGATTTTTCCCACAATTCCTCACAGTGCATCGTGGCTTAAGGGAAGACAGGTTTATCGACTGATGCTGGTTTGAAACTCGACCTGCTTTGTGTGTTCCCTTCGTTGGATTTGGTGCCTCTTTATGCTTCACAACAGACCTCAAGCTCTCTTTCCGTCTCGCTGTCTGTCTCACTCTCTCTCTCTCTCTCTCTCTCTCTCGCTCGGGCTCTCACCTCCTCTCTCTGTAACATCACACATGCAACACTGTTAACAGCACTTAGAGCAGAGACGGCCCTGTTTCACAGCAAAAATCACACTGATGTTTGCTCCTCCTACGTTGAATACTGACACCCTCATGTTGTCTCTTTCAAACCTCTTCCAGAGGTGTTTGTGCTACTTTTGGGGAAGAGATCATGTTTGTCCAGGTACTGGTTGAAGTTGGTATTTAACAGATTTAGGCAATCACTTTTCTCTTTATTGATTTAGATGCCTAAGCCTCTTGGTTTTTGTCATGCCTGTGTAGATAGATCACAGTCGTCGAGAGATGATCTGCAGGTGAAAATAAAAAGAATTTTACTGTCACTTTAGGCGACAAAAAAAAGTGACATTTTTTCTATTCAGCATGCTTTTTGCTAAATAAATTAAATAATTCAGTTATTTGCTATAAACGATACTGTATGAGTATGTATTCAAGTACTGCAGTATGCAGACAATTAAAAATATCAGAAACTCTTTTTAGAGGTTCATATTTTTCTTCTAGTATGTTTCGCTAATGTTGAAAGTTATAGGTACTTAATTCCTGTTTTGAGTGTCTCATGAATTACCAGAATGACTAAAAGACCCTCTTTGTATTAACAAATACAGACTATGGTTGGTTATTTCCACATGCATGACTCGCAGAGCAACTTTACCAGGACAGTGCTAGTGCAGCAGGCTTTTTAATCAAGAAGTCAAACTCACCTTTTCACTGTTTTTCACTGGCTGCTCGACAATTTTTGATGATGACTGAGATCCTGACTGCTTTTATTTACATCAAGGCAGGTGAAATTTTAACCTCAACAAGGCAGTGTGGAGTGAAATTTATATCTCCTGCAGAGCCTCATCTTGAAATACAAAGCAGATGTGACTTCTGGTTTTCAGAATTAAATTGCCAGGCTGATACAATGGCAGCCGGGCTTCAAACAGCAGCCAGTAAGAGTGGACTCATGAGTTCAAAAGATGTGTAACTTCCTCGAACATCTCAGAGCACTGTGTCCCTAACCTCCAGGGTCGTGCTGCCCAAGGATCTGATTGCTTTTCATCATGACTTTGAATTATATCAAAGGAAACTGATCATCAATCCTTGATCAGCATCGCTGTCTAAAGCGCCCTGAGATGCAGGAAGCCAATAACTGTAGCATTGAAAAGACTTTTCTATCTTATTAGTCCAACCTTGAAGAAACACCATCCTCTGTTGTAGGACAGTACAGGAAGGACTCATCTCATCTAGCCTCGTCTCACAGGGATGTAAATCTGTACTTCAAGACAGAGCTGGTACTACAATTAACAGCACTGAGCATTAGATAATATGTACATTGTGATAAACATTTAATTATGTTGGTATTGGCAATTCTCTGCATGACAGTACAAAACAGATGTGTCTTTAGTTTTTTGGTTTTTTTTTTCCCACTGAGGACAGTAGCATCAAAATTACACCCAAGTCTAGTTTAGAAAATATGGACTCATTTTGGTTCATAAATTTACACTAGCAGTAGTTAAACTGTGACGGGTGTGGAGAAATAGTTTGACATTTTTGGGGAATACGCATATTCACTTTAGTTCTCTTATCTGTACGCTAACAATAAAGCTCCAACCAGCAGCTCGTTAGCTTAGCTTAGCTAGGACTAGCCAGCTAAGTCTGTAACCGCTATAAAAAAAACCTCACTAATTTTATCCAATTTGTTTAGTGCATACAGGAACCAAGTGTATAAATAACAATTTATGGTTTTGTGGAGGATAAGCTAACTGTCTGCTGGCTCCAGCTTCATATTTATCACACAGACTGCAGCACGTAAAGTGAATACATGTAGTTCCCAAATGTCGAGTCCTTTTTTTAAAGGAAAACATAAAAGTTAAGAAAATTGAACAATGTAAAATTTCAATACACAGACAGAAACATGAGGTTGTATTTGCCCGACACAGCGGTTAATGCAACCGTCCCACTAATGCGTCTTTGGTGGATCATGTGCCAAAATTGTAATCTACCTTTTGTTTCGATGTCAAGGGGTCAAAGGAATTGTTGGAATATAAAATCACATGTTCTGTTGGACTCAAAATGTTCCCTATGAAACACATTTTATTTGTACGTTCACGTTGCTGTCGTAGCTTCGTGTCATCTCTCTGAATCATCTGCATATAATCTACTTCATCGTCATGTAAACCAACACACCTGAAGACTTTGTAAACAGACGCTGAACATTTTAGAGCGCGACTGATGTGGACTACAAGAAACCATATCAGATCCATCTGAAATCGTAACTGTGTAATAAAAGAAGCTGTTCACTATTTTTCCATTTATTTTGTACTGTTTTAATTTATTTTAACAGGAAGTTTTATTTCAGTCATTGTTTTTTTTTTTTTTTTTCTTTTAAATTTTAATCTCAAAAGACAAAAAATTGTTGTTCATCGGCCTTCTTTCTTCATATGAATTACAATCACGTTAACAGCGTGTTCTGTTGTGGTACATTTTGATCTACGGTTCAGTCTCTGTCTTTGTTTACACAATGACATCTTGTATTAAGAGAAGACTCCAATCTATGGTAACTGCCCTTGAATATCTGTAATTTAAATAGTGCTGCTAGAGAAAGAAATCTAAATGTAACAACTTACAATAAATACTTAATAGATTTTTGCCAAATGTTGATTGTGTCTTTCTTTTACTGGGGGTGTGGGAGATAATGTTGTTGTGTGAGTAACAATTTTACAAATAAAATGGTTTCCACATTTCCTCAGGATGACAGTGTTGGTCTGTCATGGTTTCCAGAGGTTGAATCCTGCTTATTTTGGTGATTGCCTGACCTCTCCTAGGGCTTACAGCAGGTCGCAGTTGGCACATTTTGTACAGACGTTAATGATTTTAACTGTAGCACCACCACAAGGTTGACATGGGGTCTCAGCACATATTGGATGGATTGTCTCAGCTATACTTTCTACAGCTACGTTGTCTTGTGTTTAGAGCTAATTCAGTTCATTTTAGAAATATAAGGTTGTGAGTCCACCAACGCACATTTCCCCACCGTCAGAAAAGTGTAAAATGACCCTATGGATTAAGTATTTGGATACTTTATTCAATTATTTCAATTATACTTTGTGTATTTTTATTTCCCAACATAAAGGCATTTCAAAGCTTTCCCCACATTATACATTTCTGGAGAGGAATGATGAAATTTATTTAAACAAATTTATAACAAATTTATATTGGAAGCTCATAAAATAGCCACCTTATTTTAGTGTTTAATCATAAATCTTCTGCCCTGTTGGGGCTGATTTCAGTGTTGAATTCTTCCACAAATGTGATTTTTTTTTTTTTCTTTTCTTTTTTCTATTTTAGTCAGCCACAGTGTAAAACTATTTTGCATGTACAGTCAAGTACTATAGTCCTCTACAGTGTTTCCTTTGCCTTGGGTAAGAAGCATTTAGTGGGGGTGAGGGTCATGACACTGACTGGAGGCCATAAGGTTTCAGGG
This sequence comes from Trachinotus anak, assembly GCF_046630095.1. Classification (NCBI taxonomy): domain Eukaryota; kingdom Metazoa; phylum Chordata; class Actinopteri; order Carangiformes; family Carangidae; genus Trachinotus; species Trachinotus anak. The sequence goes on along the minus strand of NW_027273858.1, from coordinate 7,585,553 downwards.
ATCACATGTTGACTTCAAACAACATGGGAACCATTCCGGAAAGTTCCCGGAAAGCTGAAACATATACAGCATTGTTTGTTAGATGGCTTACTGTGTGCACTTTGAAATGGTGCAGGATTATTTTAATCACAGATGACATGACCAGAGGTAGAAAGAGGCAGCCTCATTTAAAAACGTCTTTTAATTCACCAACCGGAGCCGAGATCATATTTTCAGACTTTACATTCAGACAACAGGGTGAGACCACATGCTGAGGACAGGAGAGGAGGCAGGTGTGTGTGCATGGGTGCTCTCATACAATCCACCGTGTGTTTGTGTATATGTATAACTTTTCATACAGTCCTCTCTGTATATGGACATGAGTATGGGCACGCTCGTGTGTGTGTGTGTGTGTGTGTGTGTGTGTTCTCCCTCTCTCAGACAGTCTTTTGATCCGTTGCCTCTGGAGCTGTTGAGGCAGATGCTGACTCCTCCTGGGTCTTGTCTAATCCCTGGCTGGTGACCTGGCCTCGGTCACCTGACTGTGTGCCATCTTTCGCTGTGACGGCTGCGTTGGAATAGGACGCGTCTATGCTCTCATATGGCTCTGATGTCCACTGAGAAAGACAGGAAGATAGATAGAGACGCATTAGAGCAATAATCACTTATCCTCTCTGTTATATAACCAACATTACAGCTCAAATTACCACACAATGCTATGAAAGTGATACAGTGCACGTGACATGTCTGAAATTGACTTTAGATTTTAAATTCTGAAGCCTCATCACTGCAGGCTGCAACACTCATTACACCACACAATTCAAAGAGTTGGATATAACAGGTGATGTTCATAGAGCCTTTTACCAGTAACTGGGCTAGAAATGTAAAACTTTATTCTCAGGATGTTTCCTCTCTGCAATTTCACCATAAGCTGCAGTAATGTTGTGAGCTCAAGCATCCAAAATCGGAAAAGTTTTTCTGCTGGGGGACTCTCACAATATGTCATGTTGATCTGTCCTTCATAGTCTAAAAACTCTTCAAGGAAAAGTATGACATTTTGGCCTGGCTCAGTCCAAAGCTAAAAAGAATCTGCCTCTGGTCTGCCCTACAGCTGATCAATCTGTACAAACACTGAACAACTAGTTGAGGGAGCAGACGTGAGAGTGGTATAAATCTTCTCATCTAACCTTTGTCAGGAAAGTAAAGAAGCATATTTCCTAATCTTTCAAAGTCAAGCTATTAGCTTTCCGGAAACCTTGTCATGGACCAAACGGGTGGTCAAGAGGTAGCTTTAACATGAAGGTGATGCGAGAAGAAAGGTCACCAAAACCAAACATGTTAGGAAAAATACTCTGCATAATAATCCCAAGTTTCATTGGCTACAGAAGTAGCTGTAGTAAGGGAACAGGAAAAGTCAAGTTTTCATTTCCTAAGTGCCTTAAATGAGACAATCAGTGTATATCGGTTTATCAGTGTATAACGTACCCTTGTTCTCTATATCTCACTGCTGGACTGAGTGATGGCCTTGTTGTATGAGGCACTGTGTATAGAGAGGCAGGGATTTTGCGTGTCTACCTGTTGATTTGTCCCCTACCTGTGTGGCCCTGCTGCTGGACCTGTGTGAGGGCCCGATGGCGATGTTGACGCTGGATGAGGACTGCGTATCGGTGGTGTTGCCCCCTTCAGCAGCAGACAGCCCAGAGATAACCAGACCACTGGAGAAACTACGCTTCCCAAACAACAGGCTAAGAGTGGACGAAGACGACGAGACCTGGGGGGGAAAGGCAAAAACGCAAGAGGAGAAAATGCAGTCCTTGCATATACAATGGTACAGTAGGATGGTACATAGAAGCACAAATTGCCAGAGAGAGCGGGCTGTGTCTCAGAATAACTTGCAGTCAATAATGCACTGTGATCACATGCTTTGGCTGTCAGCTGTTTGGATGTTTTTTTGTTTTTTTTATGATAATGAGAAAGATGAAACCCTGAACCTTGGCTTAAACTTTGTAGTGACAATAACATCAACTCACTAAGCGTCTATGCTGTGTAGTTCAGGGGTTTTACTAATAAACATGACACTATTTGAATGTACAGACTTGCTGCTGTGGTATGAAAATCTTGTAACAAAAACTCACACATTTAATTTCCACTGAAGAATTATGTTGTTCCTCTTATAGCCCCTCCTCTTGAACCAGAAGATGATTTTCACCCCCTTTATTTCTCCCTCTATTAGTTTGCTAACAATAGATGAAATGGTGGGGGGTGCTAGTTTTTATTTGTTTGTTATAAATCGATTTAAAAAATGATGACAGAAAAGACAGATCCCCTTCAATCTTAAAAGTCGTCAGTTTTGAAACAGGAAGTGTGTATGTACAGAAGTGGCACACACTCTGACCTGGCTGGAGCGCTGCTGATGCTGCGCTGCCTGGAGCTGCGAGCTGATCCCACCTGCTCCTGAGAGACGAGGGACCTGAGGAGAGAGAACGATCGTCTCAGCGCTTTGTTCTCTGAGTAAAGGCACACTTAACTTAAGCCTGTGTGTGTTTTTTACCTGGGAGAATATAGAGGCTATGGACGTGTTGAAGGACAGTTGACTGTTGGACAGACGCTGGACGAGCCCATGGGTGGAGCCTGAGTCCAGGATGGGCCCTGATTGGCTGGTGACCGGGGGGCGCTGGCTCTGAGGCTGCACTGAGCGACTGCGGTACTCTCTCCTAGCTGCAGAAACACGCAGACACATGAATACACATACACACACACACACACACACACACACACACACACACACACACACACACATAGAAATACATACTTTAATAATAGAGCTGAAAGAATTAGCTGATTGATCAATTAGTCCAGCCACAGCAAAATAATCTAAACTATTGATCATTTCAGTCCTTTTCACCCTCTTGAATCAGAGAGTTGGAGGGTGATTTTTATTGCCAATAAATCCAACTTAGACAAAGAATGCATCCTTTCAACTTTCAATCATTATGTAGTTTCACTTTAAAGATAAATAACAATTGAGATCAATTCAAAAAATACATTCAAAAGCTATGACGTCTGCTTATATTGTAGTGCCTGTTCATGTATCTGGACGGGGTGTGTGTGTGTGTGTGTGTGTGTGTGTGTACTTGTACTTGCTACATAGTAAGGAACAAAAAAAGTATTTTACTATCAGAGTGAGGTTATGGTTATGGTTATGGTTAGGCACTCCGTTGTGATGGTTAAGGTTAGGGTAAGGGGCTAGGGAATGCATTATGTCAATGAGTGTCCTCACAAAGATAGAAGTACAAGTATGTGTGTGTGTGTGTGTGTGTGTGTGTGTGTGTGTGTGTGTGTGTGTGTGTGTGTGTGTGTGTGTGTGTATTTACTCTGGTTCATATCAGTCCTGGTAGCACACTCAGACATTTTAAAATTCAGACTTGATTTTAAATTTTACAGCTTCAATTAGGTCCTTGTCACATTAAAAACTAATGTGGGGAATGGGGATTTTTCTCAAGGATATTCAGACCCATCTTTGTGTGTGTGTGTGCTGGTGTGTACCTGCGTTGTGGTGTCTGTGGCTGTGTGTCGTCCTGGCTCTGTGCTGGTAGAGGCTCAAGCTGTTGGATGTGACGGAGGACGGGCGGTTGTGGCTCAGTGAGGACGAACCACCGGCACCACAGTCCACATCCTCCATGTTCACACCGCTGTTACAGCTGGTCAGGTTGTCCTTACGAACCCTGCAGAACGCACACACACACACACACATACACACACACACACACACACACACATACACACACACACACACACTGATTTACTTATTCATATCCACATCAGTACAGAGGACACAAACTGGCAAAGGACCATAAAAAATTCAGCAAGCCTTGACTATTCCAGCTGGTTAACCACGCACACAAACTCACACTCAGAGAGAGAGTTGTTACGTAACTGTGCTAGCATATGTGACACACACTAGTGCGTGCCAGTCTTCCTCTTAAATTAGTTAAATGTGCTCCGGCTGAAGAGGCGCGGCCCGTCTCCTTGGCTCCTCGGCTACTTAGTGAAATTAAGACAACACCTTTAACTCAAGGCCGATGAAACAGGATTAACAATCTAATCTAATCTGAAAGGAAAACTCAGCCACTAAGGAGTTTAAGAGAGAGCCACACACACACAAACACACACACACATTCATATACATACCCCATTAGCTGACCTGAAAAGGTTAATGCAGAGCCTACACAATGAGCTATGCTGAAGGTAATGTGTAAAAGATGGATTGAGAAGGGAAAGAGAAGAAAGAGGGGGAGATGGATGTAGAGCCAGAGGAAGAGAGAGAAGGAGGGAAATGAGAAGCAACATTTGCAACCAAGGCAGAAATTCAAAGTAATTGGCTGCTCTCCCACTCTGCACTCCCACTGTCCCTCTACATGTATTTAAAACTACATCAAGTCGGCGGGGAAATCCACAGAGAAGCACTTACTCAGCAGGCAGCCCGAGCATTACACTGCGGTTTGCACCTTATCCAGAGTGATTTACACCAAATACCAACAAAAGAAAACATACAAAAAGATTGTTTTATCCGCTTGACGCTTCCTTTTATGAGATTTACTTATAAATGTGATTTTTGAGCTGTAGTCTGCTGTAGAAAAAGATGTGTTGGGGTTGCAGAAACCAAAGCTGTAAAACACTGTTAAATTCAACGATTTTCATTGTGCTGTAACAGACCTCATATGTAGGATAAGATACTGGTATTGTGCTGGAAAGTGCTGCACAATAAAAATCTAACACATGAAACCATTATTTGTCTGTCCTAATACATCTTGGCTGCACAAGACTGAGGACGTTCAAAGCAATAGTTCTCAGCTGGAATTGTAAGAAGACTCTTAGAAGACTCTCGGAGACTGATGGTTGCTCCAGGAACTGAACCTGTGACCTTTCAGTTACAGCCCTGTCTCTTTTTACCCGACAGACTGAACTGAAATAAAAGAAAAAGAGGGGGGGGGGTTGTTTTTCTACAGCATGTCTATCATGTGAAGAATGTTAATTGAAGAGCTCAGTCAAAAAGAAAGCAGTTGAGCCCGAGGAGGCCAAGAGGAAAAGACACTATTGAGTGAGATAGGATAGGATGAACTGACCGTAACCATTTAGTGCAGAGCCAGGAACGAATGGTCTCCAGACTTAGAGCCCCTCCCCCAATGCTGCGGAGCGTGCGGTGCGTTCCTGCGTACGATGTTGTCAGTGGTGACACGTACCTAAAAAAATCATAAAATAAATGCCAAACTATCAGATACATGAAAAGAGACGATAAAGAAGCTGAACGCCTCAATCAAAACAGTTTGAGATTCTTAAAAACCTGCATGCTGCAAGAGTGAAGGTGGCAACAACTCAGCGGTGTTTCTATGAACGCAAACTTTCATTCCTGAGCTCTGCGGTGCAAGCGTCACGCTCTGCCCATCTGGCACTGAAAATGTGGCGGCATAGCTGTGAATGACACATACATGGGATATCCCAGTGGCTGGTCGCAGGACGAGTTGACCATGTTCCTCAGAGCTTGCTTTGAGTTCTGGATGCTGCCGCGTTCTGGGTTTCGGTTCCGTAGAAACACCAGCTCCTGCTGCTGGCCCGCCCACAGACCTCGCACACACTCCTTATTGATCTGCAGAGAGAGATGAGATAGCACAGGAGCTCACAGAGGAAGGATCCAGAGAACACGGTGGTAAATTACTTTCAGTTTTATTATGCTGCACTGGCATAAAACATAATTGCGACGGTATTACCTGATCTCTGACGCTGCTTATGATACCATGAAAATCCCAATTCTATGAAAACTAAATTAAATTGAAGCGGTGATACACTGTATACCCTGAAACTCAGCAGAACAATTTTGACATCTGCATACTGAAAGAGTGATAATAGGGGGAAACAGCTCACCTAGCTCTGTCTAGCACCTCGAAATCTCACTAAGTAACATGATGTATCTTGTTTGTTTAATAAAAATGTGTAAAAATAACAAGTTGTGGTTTAGTGTGACTTAGAGGTGGATTTTGTTTCTGTACCCAGGCTAGCTGTTTCCAGTCTTAATGCTAACCTAAGTTATCTGGCTGCTGGCAGTGTGGGTATCACAGTGCTATTGACCATCTCATCTCATCTCATCTGACTCTGGGTGAGAAAGCAAATAAGTGTATTTCCTAAAATGTTGAACTCTTCCTTTAACATTATCCCATAATGATGAACAGTTGAAACTTTAAGTTCTGAGAGTCAAGCGGGAATGTTGAGCACCTAATGTGACCGCAGAGTCAAAATACTAATAAAAACTTTAACCTTCACATTAACCAGGGAGGATCCGAGGAAAAGTTGTCCTTCATTCTTTATGGCAGATTAAGTCCTAAATGTAGTGAACAAACTGAGGTAGTAAGGTCACATCATCAGGGATGATCGAAGGCCCATTTGCGGTGCAGTTAGTGGCATAAAATGATGCATTCGGCCTTGCTCAAGCTTCCAAGTGTGAGTCATATGTTTCTGACTAGTGATGTACTCACCATTCGTGCTGTGTTGAAGAATTTTATGTATAGATACATGTGTATTAACTTACGCAAAAAAAGTCACAAATCACAAAGGTCTTAACTGAAACTACCTTCAGTACTCCTCTTTTTTCTGGAAACATTGGAACAAATGTCTGTATGTGCTATAATCGCTGTGGGATTTTAAATTGCAGTGATTTTATCTTTTGTGTTATTGTCCTGCATGTCATCATTGTTGTTATACTGATATGGACCTATGTGTCTGAAATAAAGTTACTACTACTACATTCAGTTCTTGTCCTGCAGCTCAGCCACTGTTCAGACCTACTATCTTGTATCCAGATATATTCAGCTGCAGTTCACACTTGGCATCAGAGAGCACCTGAGCCGGGTATCAGGTGATCCTCATCACTTTTCTGTTCGGATTTGATTCAGTAATGATAACGTACACATTTTAGCTCAGCCATACAGACAGAAACGTGATTGCTGTGGTTGTTTGGTAGCAAACCTTTAGGATGAACTTCAAAACCTGCATCTCTGACCCTGACTCTCTGCTACAGCTGCAACCTGGAAACTAAAATACCTCTCCCACACACTAACGCCCCCCGTTTCCACCGACAACCTTTTACCTTTATGACCTTGAAGCTGAGGTGGCGTTTGTACAGCATGATGATCTTATACTCGTCCGTGCCGTCATCGATCATGTGCCTCAATGTGAGCAGTGTGTCACGGCTCGATAGCACTGCCTTACGCCAAGCGGGGTCACTCTCGTGGCAGATGACCAGGCTGCTGCGGTAGTTTGTGATGGCTTCGTACAAGATAGATGCCTCCTCGGTCTCCTCCAGACAGGTGAAGTGATCCTGAAAGGGCAGGAAAGGCATGATGGAGCACTATAGGATGTAATCAGATTTTAGGGAGACGTCTACTCTTGGGAGGAGAAATGATCAAAGTGAAGGTGCTATTAGAAACTTATGTTCAGCAAAGTATAAGTAGTCCAAACTTTTTAAAAATTTTTATTAACATTTTAATGTTTCTGAGCAAGAGAGGAAAAGTCAACACAATAAGCAGAGGTAGACGGGAGGCAGGTTTACAGTCCCTAAGTTATTGCATGAAGATACAGCAGCAGCCATTTAAAAGCACAGTACGCTTTACCTGATGCAGCTTGAGGCTCATTCTGACGGCAGGAGCCACCACCTTCTGCAGGAGGTCCAGGTCAGCGAAAACCCACTCGTCTTTCGTAGCGATGCGGAAGTCGCCTTTAAACAGGGTGTTGAATCCGTACAGGAATGATTCCAGACTTTGTGGCGGGAGGAAGGAGAGAGAGAGAGAGAGAGAGAGAGAGTTTATGAAACTATGAAGTATTTTTAGACAAAAAGTCATTTGAGTGCAGTGACAGTAATCTGTCTGACTGATGTGGATGTTTGAAGATTTAGATGTTGACGCCACCTTCTGGTATATAAGTGTAGCTGCAGGTAAATATCAACAACAGTAATACTGTATCTCAGATTAAACTAATCCTGTTTTTACATCACCAATTTTTCAGCACTTTTGCATCCAGTAAAGTTGCACAATTATATGTACTTTTCATATTTTATAAATAACATGTAACAGACATCCAGAGTATTTCTGAATGCAGGAAAAACACACTCTATGCTGAATTCAATTTCACTGTACTTTTAGATTCATTAACTGTATCACGTTTTCAGTGTTATATTGATATTTTCCTGGTAATTATATGGATGGTTTTGAAAATTCATATTTAATTTATAAGTTAACCCAAAAACTTTTTGAAGCCTGTGTACAATATCTACGTAGGCTGAATTTGTTTCCTGAAAAAGAAAAACTTCTGTCATGAATAGAAATCACTGCCTAAAAACAAAAATGACACAAATTCCACTTCATAAATGAATAAAAAAACACTTGCAGAGACACTACCTTCAATAAAAATGCTGCTGTGAGTAAAATCCTGTTGAAAGAATCTCTATGACCTTCCCACACTGATCAATTCATAGAGTCACAGGTCATTTTCTAAGGTTTACTAAGGTTTACCTGTTGGACATGTTGTGTGACGCTGTGCCGAGGGATCTCCTCCCCAGGACAGACAGAGCGTAGCACAGAGTAACCAGAGGAGAGTCTTCATCACTCTCCACAGGCTGGACACAAATACAAAGACACACAAGACAAACATGAAGATACTGGTGTATGGGCCGAAGATATGAGATATGAGATCCCCTCATGATGCATTTAAAGTGATAAAATGTTGCTTTCTTCTTCATATGAGAAAAGGGTTACAGGAGTTGTGTGACAATGTGCAGCTTTTGCTTTTCTTTTGCTCATTTCCCATTACAGAATAAATGAAAATAGCAGAGCAGAATTTCTATGATCGACTAAACATTTAAGACTATCAGAAATTCACTGGTTCCAGCGTCTAAAATGAGTGAATATTTGCTGATTCTCTTTGCCTGACTTTACAGGTTGTTGTTGGATAAACAAATAAAGCAAACGGAAGACATCACTGATGAGCATTTTCCTGACATTTTAAAGACAAAATGATGAAGCAAGGAAAAAGAGAAGATTAATCACTGATGAAAACATTCGCAGTAGCAGCCGTTACAAACAGCAGTAGAAAATCACTCGGCTGCTCTAACCCATAATGAAGTCTGACAGAATAATCTTTAAGTGATGTACCGTCTCCATCTTCCCAGCACAGTACTGGATCCACTCCAGGTAGACGTTGCAGAAGCTGGCTCGCGTCACTCCCTGCAGGCAGTGCACGTAGTCTTCATCAATCTTCACACTAAAGACCTGAGGGTCGCGCTCAATGTGGTGCCACTTGGTGTAGGACTGCAGTGCCTCCTGGATGGCGGCATCCTTGAGCCAGGTGGACAGTTTGGGGGAGTGGACCAAGTAGTAGATAATACTCTGTGTGGAGAAGGGGAGGAAGACGGAGAGGGGGGAAGAGGAAGACAGAGGGGCACATTGTAGGGTGTGAAGGGGGAGTGTCAGACAAAAGGAAAATGCTAAACACAAGGGAAGCAAAAGAGAAGGAACCGTGCACTACATGGCTCCTGACATCTGGGCTCACTACTGGTAATTATGATTAATGCAGAAGATATTGGTTTATCTGCCAATTAAAATCTTTAACCTTTAGGCAGGCAAATCTTTAAGAGCCTCTTTAAACAAGTGGAATTTTCCGTTTTCTGTCCGCCACTGGAGAGAGGCAAACCAGAAGAAACCAAAGAAACGACAGGGATGGTAATGAGTCCAGGTTTGTCTGGTTTCTCTGGAGTGCTTGAAAACACATCCTGGCATCTACAGCCATGCTGGCAGCTCTGTAATGGTGCCACCTACATTGCCATCCAGCTATGCTATGATGCTAGCACAGACAAAAAAAACAGACATAATTTAAAGGTCTTCTACAGAATTTGCATGAACAGTTAGACAAATTCCCACCTTCAAATCATCTTCAAATCAAACTATTTCTGGGTGCTCTAGTCCTATCTTTTATTTTTTTATCTAGGCTGAAAAATGTGGTGAATTTTTACTTCTTCCCAGGTGTAGCTGATTGTTGATTCACTGTATTAATATTTATTCATGTATTAATAATTTGTGTTTACTGCTGTTCTACCGACAAGTATCCAGCTTGTTGAACGTAGAAGGGCTCAGCAATATGGGAAAATGTCAAAACTGACACAAAAATATCAATATAATTTTTTTCTATCTTCAGTATCTTGAAGTATTTGATTTTTAGTGCTAAAAAAAAATCAAAATAGAAGGTGACTTAAAAGATAGAGACAAAAAAAAAGATTTTTAGTGTTAATTTCCACTGAATGTCTATCAAGATTCATGGAGTAAAAAAAATCTGAGATAGTATAATTTCAAAAATAGACAAATTCTAAATATCAATATGTTTTCTCATCCATAGTGAGCTGGGAATATGCTAATATGCACGTAGTTCTGTAACTCTTCTCTCCTGAGTGTTTCAGTTTGAAGTGGAACGCACCTTCAGGTAGTAGGTGATGAGCAGCTTTCGCAGGTCGTACACCTGCAGCATGGTGGCGGCATTGTTCTCACTGATGCTGTAACCCTCCAGCAGGTACTTGGTGGCCATCACCTCCCAGGCCAGCCAGCGCAGGTTGAAGGCAGCGTTGCATGACAGCATGTGAGGCAAGTGGCCCGGCTCGCAGCAGCAGCACGCGTCGTCTTCCTCCACGCCCTCTGTGATGGCCTCCACCTCCCGCTGCTGGCAGTATGTACCTGAGGATGGATGAGAGATGGAGGTAAGCAGGGAGACGCCTTGTTATTTTACCATCCATCGGACAGAGCTAGGGATAGTCAGACTGTACCTCTGAACTCCAGGCCCCTCAGCTGGAAAGTGACCAGCCCGTTGCCGATCTCGATCAGGTGGACCAGGGCGTTGAGGTAGTCAGAAGCCAGAATGAAACAGTCTCCGGCACTGTAGTTGCCCCATCGGCCCAGCATGAGGTCGCCACAGAGTGAATGCTGCAGCGAGCGAGTCAGGTACTCGTAAAAGATGGAATTTAGGTTGTTATCATCACACCCTGCAAGAGAGGGGCAAAGATGAATGGACTTGTATCAATAAACAAATGAAAAGATCAGGGGAAAAAAGTAGATAAAGTTTGGTTGCCTCCTTCCTATACTGATTCTAAACTACACAAAGGTGATTTACACCTTATGCGCTGATTGGATATGAAAAAAAAAACTTTACTGACACAAAAGAATTTAAAAAACAGCCTATAACTGATGCACTCGTAAGAAAGAGCTCACCTGTCTCTTTATCCACTTGGGACACCAGTCTGCTGTTGGAGTTGTCAATACGCTTCGTGCTGCAAGGGACAGTAAAGATCATCATCACTGTTGAGCCTAAGAGGACAAAAGCTTCCAAACTGTTTCTCATGTAAAATAGGGTGTATAAAACACAACAAAAACGATTTTAAAACAACAATCCCCAAAACAGGCTGAGAGGAGCTGATACAGATAATATATATATCACTTTAAAATCCTCTCAGGACTACTTTACTACTGTTTCTCGGGAAGAAAGCACTGATGAAGAACAAGTCCTCTTATAGTGCATCTTCAGTTCCCTCTGAGGAACAAAAGATTACACACTGGTTGTAAATGAACACCCTGCAGCAATCAGAAATGCTTGAAACTGAATATTTTAAGACAAAGAACCTGAATGAAACGCGTGCAACACTTTTCTGTTGTCCACGCGCCGAGATCTGACTCCAGCAGAGATGAAGCTGTCAGTGGTTTTAATGTCACGAGTTTCAGTTCCAATGCTGTCAACGCAGTCTAAATATAATCACAGGCTGCCTCGTGTCAAATCTCTGCAGTGTGCACAACAAAGCTAGCAGAAGTATTTTTGGAGTGCTTTCAGCGAGCGGGAGCGCAAACGGTCTCTCACATCAATAAGTGAGAGGGAACAGAGGGGCTACGCTGTGAGACAGAGAGAGGAGGAGGAGGAGGAGGAGGAGGAGGAGGAGGGGATGTAACGTTTATCTGCTAATCCGCCTAGCTCAGCTCAAAAAAGATGAGATTGATTCGAGATGGAGTCAATAAAAAAAAAAAAAAACAGACAGATACAAATACATATGCACAGCGGGAACACATTAGAGGCAGTGCTGGCACGTGTCACCTGGTCACAGGGATCAGCAATGTCCTTGTGTTAAATATTGATTTTGATGACAATTTTCATATCTATCTGTTTGGTAAAGACTGAGCAGGAGGCGACAGCAAAATAAAAGGATAAGGCTGATGATATTCTGTATTTTTGTTATTGCTGACAAATCCAATGAAAAGACCAAAACCAACAATGTGTTGGTCCATCTCTCGATATTTTACCATCTCTGTGGTCTCAGCCCCAAGCCCACTGGTTCCTACTGGGGATGTTAAGCTTTAAAAACGGGACACAAATATAAAACTTCATTTTAAAAATGCTTAAATAAGTTTCGAAAAAAGGCAGGAACTGTAGTGTATATCAGTAAATGTTACTAAAACAAGAGGAAGCACTGGACAACGCACAATTTTCAGTGTAGTGTATGAGGAACATGTTGATGTGTTTAATCGTTTTTGGACAAAACAGGAGGACTGTGCACAGAAAATAAGACCTAACAAGCTGACTAAGACTTTTTAATCAGTATGATTAAGTCATTGTTGGCTTCAGTATTTTCACAGGATTTGTTAACAGTTTGTCCTGTTCTTTAACATTTCTTCAATCTAAACTCACAATGTGAGCCAAAAACGTTCAGTGGCACCTCCAGGCCTTACTTGTAGTTTCGCTCCCAGAACTTGATGGGCCGTGGATAGGAAGAAATGAATATGGCGCTGCCCAGGAAGGGAGCCAGCGGGGTGTAGAAGACGGTGGTGAGCAGCGTCTGGAGCAGCAGCATGGCTGAGTCTGGACACACACCAGTGAAGGAAAGAAAAGCAGGTACCGATGCACTTCCACACACACACACACACACACACATAGAGGTCTAAGAGAAAGGATACGAGGCACTGCAAACGGCTGAGCAAAGGCGTGGAAAGCGCTGCCCCAGGCGATCTGCCAGGGAGCAATGTAAACCAGGATGAAATGGAGCTTCAGCAACAGCTCACGCATCTGGACCGAAACACACAGTCAGCGTCAGAGCCCTGGGAAAAGAGCTCAGCACAATACTGAGAGGGATACTGAAACATTTGATGCTAGAGTCTGTTATTTAACTCACACAACTTTTGTCACACAGGAAAATAAAGTGATATCTATTACATTCCTCCTGTAGATGATAGTAAACCCTGTGTGGTCAACTGCCAGCGTATCAAATTCATTTATTCCACTATACATGTAAGTGCTGCATATACAACAGAACACAAAATATTTCATGTTTTCCTGCAGTAACAACACACACATTCAAACAACGCAAATCCAGCTTTAACACTGCTGTTTGTTAAAAATGTGCAGTCTCAAGCCAGAGCTGAGAAAACCTTGGGGTAACTGTGTGTTTCTAGACAAGCATCTGCTGGATCTTTGAGGGTAATCTTCCTCTCACCTTGTGGAAGATGATAGACATGATGAAGAAGTCCAGCAGGAAGCTCTCTGAGGCGCGCGGGCAGTCGAAGTGGAAAAAGACGAGCGTGAAGAGCAGAGTGAGGAACTGGAAGCTGGGGTCGCAGAAGGATGAGCGCAGGAGTTTCAGTCCAGCGACTGTCGTCAGGAGAACATCACAGCTGGAGGCGGCACAGGCAGGAGTTCAAACAGCAGATTCAACAGCTGGTTCACCACACACACACACACACACGCACACACACACACACACACACTCTCTCTCTCTCTCTGATGCTGCGTGTTTGTGGCTGTATGTGTCCACTCACTGGATTCCCAGCTTCTTGCGGTGGCTGAGGGCGAAGCCATCGTTAGTGAGCGCGCTCAGAATGATGGCAGGGTACACCACGTACTTCTCGAAGCACAGGAGCCCCACGTACAGTCGCTCAAACCACATCAGCACAGCATCCTCTGATACACAAGCAAGAACAAAGAAATTACACAAGCAGATCGGAATCACAGCTTTCTAGAGCACAGAGAGATATTTCTCGGATTTGTCCTCACTGTGTGTGTTTGGTAAGAAAAATCCTGCCAGTTTGTCATAATCATAAGACTCATCTTATTTATCTCAGCCAAGGTGAGTATCCCGAAAAAAAACTTGAAATGTGATGGACTTGCAATAGCAACTAATACATCTTAATAACCTAACGGGTATTATAAAATCTTAATTTTCATAAACGGAATTCAGTATTCTTTAACAAGACTAAGAGAGTGCAGCCATGCTAGCGGCTCTATGGAGCTGTACATAGGCACAGCAGTGCTAACATCAGCAGGCTAACATGCTCACAATGACAATGGCAACATCCTGATGTTTAGCAGGTGAAATGTTCAGATCTGGTAATTAGCACTAAAGACAAAGTACAGCTGAGGCTCATGGGAATATCTTTGGTTTTGCAGGTAACAAACCAGAGTATTGGGAAAAAAATGACATTTTGACTTGATGGCACTGGCAAGTCAAAGGATTATCAGTGTTTTTATGACTCACCCTGAGGAGGGTGTGCAACACATTCCACGGTCATCCAGCCAATGGTTGTCGAGACATTACACAAAAAGTCAGGAGGTTGCCAAAGTGACTAGGATTCATCATCTGGGGACCATGAATGTCTGTACAAAATGCCAATCCATTTAGTGGATGTCAAATTATTTCACTAGACAAGTGAGAACTTTGACCTGCCGGTGGAGCTACAGGAAAATCCACATGGTCACCAAAGTCTGAGGGATTCATTCTTCGAGTGCTGTGGATATTGTCACCAAATTTCATGACAATCCATCTACTAGTTATTGAGATCTTTCCTCTCTGGACCAGGGGAGTGACTGGCTGACACTACCATCCCTGCTAACATGTCTACAAATCAAGGCCACCAACATCAAATCAGCATTACTGTCTATCACTATGGGGATTTCTACTGAATGCAGATATGGAGCCAGATACAAATTAAATGAAACATTTTCTATCATCCACAAATTTAGACAATGGTGTGCTCTCTCTTTGCTTGTTGATCTGGGGGTAAATAAGTAAATAATTAAGAGGCAACTCCAGACTATATACAGTAGTTATGCTGACCTCTGGGTTCAAACTGGTGGTACTCCTTGGTCTTGAGGACTGGGTGGGAGATCCACAACCAAGGGTGGTGCTTCCTCAGCTGGGGGATCAGGTAGTGGGTGACGAACCCCACTGTCCCCGCCAGAGCGTACAGCACGATGGTCACAAAGGGCTGGTTACAAATGGTGTATAATGAAAGAAACACAATGACAAAAAATAAGTTATTAAAAATTCAGTGTTAAATTAAAGATTCCGAGTGAAAGGCAGTGTATAAAAAGTGAGGATCTCACCTTGAGAGACAGGAACACAGTGCTCGCAGTTATAGCGAAGGTTAGGATGTAGGCAACAGAGCACACGACCACATCCGACAGTAGAATCTCCTTCTGTGGATCACAAGAGGGAGGGAGAGCTGCAATAATTAATAATCCACCCTGAACGAAGACGTGTTTGTTTGTCAGACTCATTTAGGTGAGTGATTACTTCTAATTGTTCTGAGACTTTAATTTTTGCAGATCAAAGACACAGAATCTTGAGAAGAGTTAACAGCTTCACAATCCCCATTAATACTGTAAAAGGCGGTGGGGGGGGGGCTTGTTTCCTCTGATGCATAATTCCCTGTAATCGCACACAGTGATCGACAGCAAACACTCTCGCTCGCAACACTGAGTTTAAGGCAGCCCTCTCACATAGAGCACGCATGAATTCCACAACCCAGGTGCACAACATTAATGAGTTTTGATTTTCTAGTGATAATTATTGTGAGGCTACTGCAATTCAAAACAATACAAACTGTTCCCCAGATGCTAAATCATCCAAATGGCTGAGAAGGACCTGGACTCTTCATCTTCCACTATCAACATTACTGATGAAACAAAACTGTGTTACATCAGTTTATGTCTATATTAATCCTTAGTTACCATCGAGGTCTGCAGTTTCTCAGGCAGTGGGTCTTTAATGTCTGTAGCTTCCTCCTCCTCTTCCTCACTCTCCACTAAGGCAGGCATTATCTTTGCCTTGATCAGAGATCTGTAATTAAAAACAGTTACACATGAAGGATGGAGCATTAAGACGGAAAGGATCTTATGTGTTGAATGAAGCAAGTTTTTTTTTTGATACAAATCCTAAAGTGACTGAAAGCAGAAAACAATTGAAAAGATTTAAATTGTAACAAAAACACTCGAAATTTGGTTTTCATGTGTGAAATCATTTCTCATGATTTATGGAACAAATTCACATCTGAATGTTTTGTAGCTGGACATTGTTTTTATTCAGCTTTTAACAGTTTGAATAAAAGTACTTGTGGAAAAGAGAAAAAAATGTTTTTTCACTTTCTGTTTCTCAGCTTGTACGGAAACTACTCAACAAATAATCAGTCAGCACATTAGCCATCGGCCTTCATTTCCTCATGTCGGTGACTTTGGCTCTCTAATGTTTCATTTAGTTTAAAACTATTACATTGCATTAAGGGGATGGTAGTCAGGCCCAATGTGTGCATGCAAACATCACACACACAAACACACAGATACTCACAGTAGGACAGAAGGGTCACTGCTCTGTCGGCTGAGGTGGTAGGAGAAGACCACCAAAAGGCCACAGAAACCAGAGAACAGTGCTGGGGTGTGCTGCTCGTCCCACGGCTCCTGTAACCACACACACACACACACACACACACACACACACAGATATACCTGTGTGAATCATGCCATCATGTACCTTTTAAAACTACTTCTTTTAGATCTTCACGGTTTAAAAGCTTCTTCCTCCACCAGTTACAATCCTGTAGTCACTTTTGAAGGATGACTTGCAGCACTTTGTATTTTGCTGCAGCTCTGCTTATTTCCATCAGTGAAACTCCCTGGCTGCACGCTATTTATAACTGCCTGTCTTCTTCTATTCCTGTAACCAGGAGGATGACCATGAACACAAACTGAGTACAAAAAGAAAAAAAAGGAGAAGAGGCCTTAACTTTTTTTTGTTTGTTAGTTTCTACCTTGAGAGCTCCGAAGCAGAAGCCGTACAGCAGAGACAGAGCGATCAGACTGCGTAGGATGCTGTAGACTGCAGAGATGAGACTCGTAGCAGCTGAGACACACAAATTAGAGTGAGGATGAAAAATACATGCAGACGAATTAAACAATGAGAAACAAAATAGTCTTATGGTTTTTTCACTAAGATTCATCTTTACTTAAAGGCCCTGATAACTTCTCAGGTAGCGTTTTGCAATGAGTAAAAACCATAATGTGATGACAGTTGGTCGGTTGTGTAGTCAGTGTCAATCAATCTGCTTACTTGAATATTTGAGTGTTAAATTCTTACTGAATAATACCTTACTGAATAATACCTAAAGATATATATATATACATATATATATATATATATATATATATATATATATAATTTTTTTATTTATTTTTTATTTTTAATGGTTTTTTATTTGTAGCCATGAATATTTAATGACAAGACAAAAGGTTTTCAGGGGCTTTAAACACTGAATACATACTACACAGATTAAACACACAGGCATCAAACCAGAGCAACAAGTTCACCAATGCACACAGTGAAAACAGAAGATTAAAATTAACATTCATCTGGGATCTGGATTAAAGAACAAGACTAGAAACAGTTTAACCAACCTGTGCCTCCAAAGAAATGCATGTCAATCTGCTCCAGCAGGTAAATGGTGAAGGTGTTGATCTGAGGGAAAAGGCCCACCAGGAAGGTGATTGGGAAGCAGTAGGTAAAACCTGTTTAATGCATAAGACAAAAGACATTTCTGTCAAGGACAAGAAAATAAATAATATACAGTAACATATAACAGCCTGAAACAAAGCTCTTCTGTGTATTTATCCCTACCCACTAACAGGTCTCGTAAGAAGTGCAACGCGTCATGGCAGACGATGGTGACCCCGTACAGGGTGGAGACGGGCAGGTCCTTCCGCCTCAGCAGCTGCTCCAGCAGCCAGATCAGAGCACAGAAAATACAGAAGTAGGCCGCTCGGCTGTAGGCCACCAGCTGGTTGTGACCCTGGGGAGACGCAGAAGTGAACGGACGCAGGTTAGGATGTTAGGAGGTTCAGCCTGCTTTCCAACACAGTGCTATAACAGCTGCAGCAACATAGTGCTATGAACACTGCTGCAAATTAGGGTCATATTAGGTTGAATTGCCATGTGTCCTGCACAGCAACATGACACAACTAAGAGACACAACTCAGAAAGGGTCAGATCCTCTGTTGCCACACTTATGGTGCATCAGTCAAAACACAGCAAAATTATTAATATGAAAAGGGAACTGTTTGGAAATTCATGACCTCATGTGCCAAAAACTGACAACCTGCATCACTGAAGAGGAACATGAATCACAAGTTGAAACTAACAAACAGCAATGTAATGGGTGTTAAGTTTCCCAAATTTTGGTAATTATCATACAACCTCACATGTTTTTTTTTTCCTCTGAGATTCAGGAACAAAGTGACATGAAACTCACATGTGTTGGTGAAGCTGCATCTGGTTGAACACTCTGGAAAACAAAACCACAGAAGCCAGTGTTGAATCACCGTTACTGGCAGAAAACCGAAAACAATTCTTATAATTCAAAGAATCTGACAAAGGGGGAATGGGTAGCATCAACTACCTTCCACAGAGATGTTTTTTTACCTTCAGTAAGGAATACTGGCAGCTGGCGATGACCAGGCAAAACTGAAAGACCCAGAAATCTTTGAAGCAGCCGTGGTTGAGAAGCACAAAACCGAGGAAGGAAACCAGGAAGGCCATGAAGACTGCAACTAAATTCTCCAGAATATCCTGGTTTCTATACGAAAAGGCAAAAACTGGTTACAGTAGTGCAATCAGTGGCTTGTTAGGCAAACAGTATCATCTCGCTCATGAAGAGAATCATTTCTGCACAGAACTGATGCTCATTTGCTGCTGTATTTGAATGGAAAAATAGACATTAAGCTATTGGTGGTTAAATTGAAAAGATATTACACTGATCAACCCGGAATAAAAAATACACATATATTGACTTCAGTGGCCTAAAATGAAGTGATACTGATGGAATGGATGGGGCTATAAGAGACAGGACAGCAGACATCTAGCGAGCGGCATCCATGTGGATGAAATCAGCTTGAAGGACACAGGAGAAAAAGATGTATGGTGTAAAATCTTTCACAGTGGAAACACAAGTTAGATTTTCTAGATAACCTCTGACAGTGGAGGGGGTTTTGTGTATTACCTGTCCAAAAGAGCAAGCAGGGTGAGTCGGTCATATAAAATGTTGATCCACTTCCCAGGAAACAGTTCAAGTTTGTAATAAATCTTCCTGGTCGGCTTTTCCTGAGTGGAAGTCTCTGATGATTCATCCAAAGAGTCCTCCTCCTGCACACAAACACAAATAATTTATACCCACATTAATTCAGCAGCAGTGATACAGGAGAGAGAAAGAGTCTGATGTTTCATATCTACATGATTTTCCATGTGCAATAACTCAAAACACAGTCAGGGTCATAATAGGTACACAGAGTAACATCTTTCTCACGCTGTACAACACAAGTCCACACACACACACACACACACACACACACACACACACACACACACACACACAACCCCAAAGTGGTGCATTAATGATTCAGCAGCGAGTCTGTGTTGCTTCAGCCTCAACAACTGATCCAGGCACATTATGTCACTGCTGCTGGTCTGCATCCAGCCCTGAAGTCGACCCAGTCAGGACCGATCTTATTGCTACTGTTTCAAGCTGCAGCAGTGACTCAAGTGAGTGACTCACAGTTTGACAAAGAGAAAACACTCATCGTATCACATCATTTACGTCACCTTATGGGGACTTCAAACTTCAGATTTATTTGTAAATTCATCTGTTTATTTTTCTTTTAAGACTGTATTGCTGATTTTTTTTATTTACATATTAACTAATAATTTTAATATTTGATGTATTTATTGATTGCTTGCTGACTGGCAATTGTTTTATCTTGTTATTTATTAATAATTTTGGATGGAGGGATGAATTCCTGAATTTGTTATGTCTTATATTACTCTTGGTTTTAACTTTTTAGTGAAAGGTATCCTGTGGAGTTTTTTGTCACAGTTATGTTTACATTCACCAAAACACATTGTGTGTATCACGGAGGCCTAACAAACCTTTTTTTTTTTTTTTTTTTTTGGCAGAACCTGAAAGCTACGATACTTTGTTTACATCCATGTTTGCTTGCTAGCAGTCTTCTTGTTCATTCTCTTCATTGGAACATTGCAACATTTTCCGGCATGTTATCTCCACCAGCTGATGATTCGTAATAACAATAATAGCAAACAAAAGTGTCAAAAACATAGTACTATTAGTGATCGAAACCCTGCAGGGTATCTTTAACATACTTCCATACATACTTCCATGCATATACTGTAACTGTCTTTAATCTTAGCAAATCTTGTGAAGTAAATAATGGATGCTATTGGTGTGAAGAACAAAATAGAAAAGTGAATGCAGATGGACACCTGGAAGATCTCCGGGTGCGTCCTTCGTGGCCGAAGCCTGTGTGCAGGGATGATGCGTCTCTGGAAAGGACAGTCAGCGTGACCTCCCACCAGGCCGTCCTGACACTCCGAGTTGGAGGAAGTCGACAGCAGGTCACTGGAGGCCCACACAAACACAAAGGCAACAGTTAATGTGTGGAATAAACCTGATTACCTGAGGTAAGATGAAGTTGAGGGAATGTCAAGAAACACAATGAAGCAATGGAAGAGAATGAAAAAAAAATGAGAAGAGGAAGAATTGAAAAGCAGAAGAAGAAGGCTTGATGCGGGTAAAGCAAGAGAACAGTACCACATGTTGCCGGTGATGAGCTCGGCTCCTAGTGGCAGGTTGAGGGCTCTCTCTGCATACAGCTTACGAGGCCTGTCTCCTGGTGAAGCAAACAGATAACATACAACTTCCTATTTGAATAAGTGATGTGCAACAACTAATGTGTGGGATTTATTTTTACATTTATTACAGACAGACGCCCGAGACTGGACTATGACTGAACAACTGAACAGCTGAATATCTTGGAGCCTTTCCAAAAATATGTCATTTAATCTGCCAGCTTTTTGAGCTGTTTCAAAAGAGAAGACATCAGCTGCTGGCAGTGCCTCCCACACGCACTGTATATTTGTGCAGATATTATCATACCAGCCCAGCACACTGACAAGGTGTATTTACAGCCCCTCATTGTTGCTTCTGACTATATGTGACTCATCTCAGTTTGTCTCCAGTGAAAAAAAAAGAACAAAAACAAAAAACATTACATTTCCAGGCACTAATGGGAATAGTACGTTAATACCTCAAACATATTCAAATGCTAATTCTGTTCAAGGGTAGCTGCTTACTGTGTACAGTATGGAAGGTGTAGGCCTCCTCTTTGTTGGTGGCCTCTGGTCTGCAGATGACCTGCAGCATGGAGCTCTCTGACTGAGAGGTTTGCGAGGGCAGGGAATCATAGTCTGGATCCTTCTCTCGATCTGTCTGTGGACTAAAGAGAGGAAACACAATCAAAATCGAAATGTTTGTGTAAGTAATGGAAATGTGTGTGTTTGTGTGCGTGAGTGAATTCAGCATCTTTTATTGATGCATGTAATTCTATAGGCGTATGTACCTGTCAGGAGAGACTATTGGGATGTGTGTGGGTGGTATAGCCTGTAGTGTGTCTGTAGGCAGGCTGGTGGGCGGTTTGGGTCTCTCTGGTTTGCTCTCCGTCTTGGTCTCTGTTACTGTCTCATCTGGTCTGGAAGTCGTACTCAGATTCTCTGCAAACAGATGGAAAAAATGAAAGTAGTTTTTTGGTTTGGTTGAGTAAACAAAAAAAAAAATGTGCAAATGCAGCTCATTGTTTTGGTTTTAATGCCCACAACTTCAGTGTTTTGGTTCAATCTCAATTCCCTTGAAAAAATTTTGACAAAAATTTCCTTCAGGAGTTGGTGTAGACCACAAACAGAAAAAACATTAATTTGTGTTTAAATAGTACCATAATCACCTTTTTATTTCATTAAAAGTCTGCAAGCCTGCAAGTGGTTTGCAACAGCTGATTAACTGAATGAGCAACCACCCAACATTAGTTTCATTAGAGCCTAGCAGGGCTAAAAACACTACAGTAATCTGAAGTCAAGATGTTATGTTGTTGAATTTAATACATTATGAGAACATATTAGTACTGTATAGCTATACTACAGCCATAATTAGCCACCATACACCCTGTCACCTGTGTGGGTGTGCAGGGCTTTTAAAACATGTCACTATAGGAACAAACCCTCTTTCTGTGATTCACCTTCTTCTGCAGCTCCCACTTCCTGTTTGTGTTCTGGCCCCTCCTCTTCCTGTGTGCTGGCCCCAACTCCTCTGGTGCTGAGGGACCCCAACAAGGAAACAAACTCCAAGAAGTTGGATTCATTGGGAATCTGGCCCTCCTTGGCTTCCAGATCTGACTTGGAACTGGTCATGGTGGTCTAACAGAGAGACAAATGTTTATATGTTTGTGTGGACAGATGGATGGAGATAACTGTAATAAAGATGCAGAAATAGAAACAGAGCTAAACTGCCAACATACTGTGTTGTGTGAGCGGTCTGAGAGCAGCACGGCATCTTTCCCACTGTCCATGCTCAGCCCACGGATGTGAGTCCTTCCACCAGGGCCGTAGCGGCCCAGAGCTGGCGGCAGACGCAGGAACCCTTGTGAATCCACGTTTGGTTCCAGAGGATCTGTGTCATCATGGTGGGAGTGGACATCAATACCTGACGAGCTGTTATCATTTGTCAGCTGTGGGCTCGGTGTTCTGTCAGTGGTCATCTGCAGGCCGAGATGTTCCTGGTCTGGATCTGGACACTCCAGTGTGGTCGACTCCGAGCTCGTTGTTTCTTTACAGAGGTGAAACTCGTCACTCGTTGTCTGTTGCTGTTTCGGGGTGGGGTCATCCTCTGAGGCAGCCCCTTCTTCACCCTCTTCCACCTCCTGCTTCTCCTCCTCAGGGGAGTCGAAGGTGATGACAGGAATCTTGATGTGACATTCTCCTGCATCCTTCTGAGCCTTGCATGACACACACAGAAATGTCACACACACTATCCCTTAAGTGTAACAACAACTCAGTGAGAACTGACCCACCACTGGATCATGCTGTGCAGCCAGACATCAATCAAACCCAGAGAAATGTATTTCAGATTGTAGTGGATATCACAAAGTTTCTAGAAATACCAAATATATCAGACTGAATTTTGGGTAAATGTGTTAAAATATGATGCACAAGACATTTAGAATATTTCTGTTTCTGATGGAATAAAGCAGCAACATTAAATCAATCTAAATGATTTTTACCTGTGCATTCTCCAGAATGCTCTGCTTGACGCTCTCCTCCAGCTGAGCAGCAGTCTGAGGGTCACAGCTCATGGTGATGATGATCTTGACTGTATCGCTGTCGTCCAGGTGAGTCGACGCAGGCCTCGGGCCGGAGTTGTCCACCAGAACCACTTCGATCTCATCAGAACAGTACGTCTCCTCCGGTGGCTCAGCCTGACAGACAACAGGGGGACGGGTTCCACCCATGATGAAGAGAATAATCAAATTGCAATGACAGATGAATTCCTTTTTAAGATACAGTCCCCTTTTTTGGAAGCATGAGAGATCAGTCACATGGATCCAGAACATCAAATTAAAACCTTGCAAAAATTAACTATTTACATCTGATTCTACATCTGAGAGGACCTACCTGGGCAGGAGTCTCTGGGGCGTCCATGAAATCATCCTGGCAGTCCTTGGGAGACTCCAGTGAGTTATTATTGGCATCTGAGGGCTCTTTTTGCCCCTCACTCTCCTCCTCGCTCTCATCTTCACTTCCCTTGGATGGAGGCAGACCTTCATCAGCTGTTTCCCTGTCTATAGTCTCTTTGTCTTCGTCTTTCTCCTCTATTCTGTCTGAGTCTTTCTCTGCGGTTCTTTCCTGCTCTGACTGCTCTCTGTCTGTCCCCGTCAAAGAGCTCTGATTGTCCATTCCTTCTTTCACAGCTCCAGTTTCAATTATCTCTGCATCCATTTTCCCACCAGCAGACCCAGGCCTCATCTCTTCTCTTTCAGCTCGGGATGGGGGCCTCTGCTGGGACTGCAGCAGGGGGGCGGATTGGTCGGGATTGGGACTGGAGAGGTCATCTGGAGAAGGCTCCGGGCTTGGGTGCAGCCCTCCCTCCGCAGGCTTCTCCTCTGCAGCACTCTCACCCTGTCCTGGAATAAAATGAAATGCAAATTCATTGTAGATTTAAAGTGTAATAATAATAAACCAGCTCTAATCCTAAAATTCCTGCCATGGAAATGTGATCTCTCATTTGGCTGCAGTGACAACACATAAAATTATTGTGTTCAGCATTATTTGCCAGTCACAGATAAATATCTTCCCATTGCAATAAAAGGAGCTGCTGAAGGCCGATCAATCCTGCTGCTATTAAAAACACATACCAACATTTTCTTACAATTCTGCAATCATTTGATGCAATGCACCACGGTGTTTACTGTAGATCCACTTTTTTGATCAGCTGACTTGGCTCCGACTAATCAGCAGTGCATTAGGTCATAAATTTACAGGAAGCAGTCAGCTGGTCTGTGTGGCTGGCGAAACTGGCTGGCCACTAGTTCTTTGCATGTCTGAGCACATTTACAACAATGATGTGTTTGCAGAAAAGGTAGTTGACCCACCTACATCAGTGCATTAGGGAAGAGGAACAGGACTGGATTCCGCTATGACTAATTCTGACAATACAGCACACAGAACATTGGTTCCCCAAAATCACACACAAGGCTTCAATAGCAACAATAGCAAGAGGTGGATTCATGATGCCCTGTGCCCCATGCCCCATGTTGTGCTGTCTCTCTACATCCTGTCTTCACTCTATAAGTGTATACTTTTTACTGAGACATATTGTCAGCGTCATTTTTAGCATTCCGCAGAATTACTAAGAAGTCATCTATTTAGAAACAAAAAAAAAATTCTACATGTATCATTCATTTCCCAGCCCCATGGAAACATTACAGCTACTTCCAGCTGTCAAACTGACTTCACTACGTCAATACAAGATTTAACTTTTATAGCAACATGTAATCCAGTGTTTGAAATACACATGGGGAGAAGAACTTTGTGCCCTCATTTCTGTTGACTCCATTAATCTAAAATAAAACCACGCAAAAACTGTCCAGATGTTTCTCCCACAAGTCAGTCGGAGGCCACTTAAAGCCATCGTATTTCCATGTGTTCCTAAAGTGCAGCCCTTCTGGTCTGGGAATGTTTTACACCTCTGTAATAATAAGATATGAGTGTCATAAAAAATATGAATGAAAGATATACAGGGACATTAGGCGGGTTAGGCTGACATCGAGGGTTTATCTAAGGCATTTTAAGCACTTTGTAATTGCTAAACTGAGCAAAAACTGAAACAAACAAACCCAGAGTGATTTTCACCTTCTGTAAACGATGAATCAATTATGCTTCTTCACCTTATTTCTATCTAACATGACAAGCTATGCTGACTTCCAAAGCTCAGTTGTTTCATAAGGAATATCATGAGAAAAATGAAGTTCTTTCATTATTTTAAGACAGAGCATGCGTTCTTGTTTGTAATTGTGAGCAACAGCATCTACAGATGGGTGACAGATTATAGGAAAAACCAACATGAGGTGTCTTTGTAGGATTTTGGTCCACCATGAGCTGCCGGAACAGAAATATAGTCCCTGCTTCAGTGTTTTGATGACGGTGGTAAAGAGTGCTGTGTAACACCTCTGTCAGTTGGGGATCGGCTTCACAAAGATACTTCAGACTGATCTGTAGTGTTTGCAGACTTAGATTAGCCTAGTGCAAACAGTTTCACACTGAAGTATCTTTGAACGTTGGATTTTCTTTTCTACTGGGGGTTAGCCATGAAAAAAGAATTCACTGCAAATTAGTCCTATTTAAGATTTGTGCAACGGGTGAATTTAGACATCTATCTGAAGTCTGACTATTGGTTAGATGTAAGCTATAGTCAAAGTCTATCTTTGTGACACCGGCCCCTGGTGACTCTGAAGGCCAAAGTTTATGATTCACATCATATTGACACTCAGCAGAGGTCAGTGACGCTTCGTGCCCTGTATTTGTTATGTTTCTCTGTTCATTTATTCAGGATTTTCCTTTAATAGTTACCCATCTGAATCTTACTCAAACCTAGAGAAAATTAGTATCACCTTCCAAGGTCTTCACCTCATCTGACTTTGAGCAGTCCTGTGCGGAGGAGAGTTGAGAAACACATGATTAAAATGAACAGCACCAATGCAACACAGTGTTTTCTGTACTGTATATTCATATTGGCAGGTGTCACTCACCACCCCAATCAGTCCCGGGTTGGTTTCAGTCTGTTTCACTGTCACCTGGATCACCGGACTGGGACGCTTACGAGCCAGCATCGTCATGGCAACACTGTCGGGGACCGTGCTGCTCTTCCTATTAGACAAAGACAAGAGACGATGGAGAAATTAGATGATGAAGAGAAAGAGATAGAAGGATGAGACGTCGCTGTGGAAATAGATACGTCAATACTCCACTTTGAGAGGAAATCATCCAACCTCCACTCTCAGTCGCTCATGTATGGGACACCAAAAGACACTGATTTACAGAGCTGAAGAAATGAAAAGAAACTCAGTCATATAGGGGTCAGGAAGCTATGCAGATCAAGTGTGTCAGAGCGGAGTGGCCGACACTGACCTCCCCTCATTAACTTGCTCATTCACCAAAGCTATACTGAGTCTTTGAGATAAAGTGGAAAGTTACCGTGTCCTACTCTGATACACTCGATCGTGATGGCAATCTGATCTGAAAGACGGAGAGGACTGAGAAAATAGACACATGCAGAGGAAGAAAAAGGAGACTAAATATGGTATAAAAAGAGGATGTCAAGCATGTTAAGACAGGTTATACTATACTTAGCATTAGTGGCATTATTCTGAAAGGAGGTCTCAAGCCTAAATGTACAATTTCATGTTAATAATTAACATGTATCATTAGAGATTTAGCCCTCTGGCCTAGATTTTGTAATGACTAACGTGGCAGGGGAGCAGCTTGAGGCACAAGGAGCAAAACTGCAAGTTTGTTGAATCTGAATATATTGCATATCTCTCTGAATGGCCTCTAATAGATCCATAAAGGTGAAACCACATCTGCAGTTTTGAGAAAGGAATTCTTCAGCTCCTTGCGATTGAGCCCACTGACTGAAGTTTAAAGCTTATAAGTGTGTGTGAGGGTTTACCTGATGCTGGCGGGCAGGCAGGAGTCCGAGGCATTACTTTTCTTCTCCTGGGCCTTGCTAAGATCAGACAGGCTGCTGTGGACCACCGCCTCGCCCTCATCGAACATCAGGTGCAGCCGGTAGTTGGCCAGCTTGATGAGGATGAAGAAGACGGTGATGGAGGTGCAGTAGATGCTCAAAGCCATGGTGGTAGGGGGCAGGGCCTGTGGAGAGGAGAGGAGAGGAGAGGATATGGTATCTCCAGAGTCTGGTGACTGCACCAGAGAAGTGTTTGTTTTGATGCTTCAAGCTGTAGCCTGTAGCCTGTTCCAGATGGAAGAGCACCACCTGTCCCTTCTTTACTTGTTGTATGTATGTGAAATTCAGCAAAAGGTAGAGCTTATTCAGTCACACAGCCTCACTGTTTGCCAAGTGTATTACAGGCTCTGTGAACCACAAGATCTCATTTGATTAATTGGTGGATTAATGAAGTTTAGTGATTCCCCAGGGGAGGAATGGCCCATAGCAAAGAACAGAAAGATTAAAGACAAAGCATCTGCATCATGCTGACACATGAGTCATACTGGTCTGGAGAGAGTTCCTGCTTTGTGGGATATGGACTCTTATTAATGTCTAGAGGTACGAATTCACCGTCTAAATTTATTGTCTGGTTGCGTTTGTGCTTATATTTGACTGCACCTCAGCTTCCGACCATCATTTATCTTGCGCTGCATGTTGCGTGCGACCTTCAGATAAAATGCTAACAAAACTGAAATTTGAAACATCTCTCCCAGAGAGCTTGTGTTGTTTTCACGGGGGAAGCAGAGGTTGTTTTCAAACACACTGACAGACAGCATTTTGGAATAACTTCAGCGGCAAAGCTCTTAAACATCTAGACTCTCACTCTTACAGCAGAATCTGTTACTTTGCCTTTCTAACCCTCATTCATGGATGGCTAATTTGGGATTACCTGAATCCAGTAGTTTATAAATTATAAAGCAGCGCATCAATGAGGGACACATTTTTGATCATTACAGGGAGCTAGATGTCTAGGGCCTGCAAATTAGCCCTGGTTTGTTGTATCAAAAATAGAGATTGAAGAGATGTGGGGAGCAATCACATCACATAATCATAATCCTCAACCAATCATATCTCCTTTCAGTTAGGTGCACTGATAAACCTACTGAGATACATACAATAACAGTGTAACATTGTAGGTGTGCATGATCAGATCACATCCAATACTGTGCATAGCAATTGTTGGCGAACAGCTAAGGTCAAGGTATTTGACCTATAGCTGCAACTCTTCCCTTTATACATGCCACCATCCTGCTGTATGATACAGTATAAAGTGAAGGGAACGCAAAGGTCACTGAGGATGTCCCTTAAAATTAGGAGTTTAATTTGATGTATCATTCAAGGGAGGTGGGACTATAAGAAAACAAGGCAGAAGTGCCTTTATCATTTTTGATCAACTGTCTCCCCACATATCTACTCTACAAGGTAAACGACTCGCACAAATCCCAGATGGAGTTCCCTCACTCAGGATATTATCATTGAGAGTAAGGCAGCCAGTGTTACATCTATTTCAAGGGCCATGACGTGAAGATATCAGTGAACTACAGTTTCACGCTTCCTGCCTCATCCAGGAGCAGCCATGCGTTCCGTCACCGCATGCAGGGATGCCACTGCGACAGTGGCGTTTTTACAGCTTCTCTTCCACAGCAGCGACCAGACAATGAAGGATGTTACGTTCTTGCATGTTTATGCAAATAATAATAAACGTCACCTATAGGCAGGTTACCGTGGGCACCTCACGCCTCCTTCACGGCCTTGAACGTCATGTTCCCTCATAAAAAAAAAAAAAAAAAAAAAAAAAAACTCACCAGATGGAGAGACAGGGGCAACATAAGGAGGAATATCCACAGATAGAGGTGGCAGGAGTTGTTGAATTTGTTCTGGTCCGGTTCGTGGTACCAGCCCCCGGTCAGAGATGCCCAGACTCCCTGACGCAGGGTCTGCACAACCTGGGAGCCCATCTCTCCTCCTCTCTCCTCCTCTCCGCTCAGGTTGGACGGACCGATGATGATGATGATGATGATGATGCTGCTGCTGCTGCTAGGCTACAATGAGATGATCTCCTCTAATGCATGCTACAGTCGCTACGCCTCCATGTTGGGGTGATAGCTACAGCACGTCTCCTGAGCATTGTCTTTCATAACCCATCGGTCTTCCTCGGTGCTGTCCTCTCGTCTGCCTTTTCCCATCCCGATGTCGATTCGTCCATTGCTGCTGCCGCCGTCATCATCTCGTCCTGTCCGTCTCTCTCCTTCTCCCTCTCCTCTCGGGCTGCTTGCACAGATGCGCTGCTCCGACCGCCTCCCCTCCTCTCCCACTCCATCCTTTCCTATTATGTGATCCAACCCAGTGTTTATCTTCGCACAAACGGTTTGCAGGGAAAATCAATCAATCCACTGTGCAAAATATGTATGTGTTTGATTATATTGAGACCTTCGTATAATGTTTATACAATACATTATGTATGTTTATGTATTTGTACATGCATATCTAGGCTGCAGGCTACTCAGTTTCCATGTATATAATATAGATATATAATACATTCTAAATAGGATAGGTACGGGTATTATATTATACTGTATTGTATTTTATTGTATAGTACTGTATTATATTATATTATATTATCACTAGTGTAGCTATGTTTATTAACTACAGACTAACATTTGCACATGCCACAGTTACTGCTAATTTTTTTCTTTCTTTTTTCAGTTAAGAAATAAAAAGTCACAAGTCATTAAGATTTAAAGAAAGGCTAGATTTTACTGACTGCTTGCAGCAAGGAATGTATTTAGGCTACTTCTTTTTCACTTTGAAAATGAATAAAATTTGTTATTTATTGAGACTTTTGCATACAACTATATACACTAAGTCTTAAGTTTATTAGGGAAGCTACACCTAATTCAAACTAATACAACAGTAATGCAATAAATCCTATCTCCATGAAGGGTATAATGTTCAGTTTGTGTTGAAACTGTTTCACTTTGGGGGCAGCAGTTTGTAGTGTTGTTCAACTGTGTACACAGATAGGTGTTTTTGTTATTTTGTCCATCAAATTTAACAGTGAGAGTAGGCTAAAATAACAGGAACACTGCTCTGTTCATGCAGCATAGTCCAGCAGCACCACAGACTACACCCTCCAAATTAATCATACAGTTGAACCAACACCTCTCGAAAACAATTTCAATAAAAACTTGACCTCATATCACACAGTGTGTGTGTTTATTGCAGAACTGTTGTATTAGACTGCGGTAGTTTCAGCTAGATGTTCCTAATAAACTGCCAACTGAGTGTATAGCATTGTTGTCTTTGTGCAGTTGTCTGTTTACTGTCTTTCATGCAGTGCATTGTAAGTGTGTGCAAGTACACACACTCGTCACTTGGCTGATAAAACTGATTTTCATTCTAATAATAATAATAATAGTAGCTGTATAGTATATTATATTATTTGCAGCCTATAAAACTACTTTGAATATTTCTCCTTCACACCTTCATATAGCTAGTGTTTGGAGAAAACTGAGTGTGTGTGTGTGTGTGTGTGTGTGTGTGTGTGTGATTATGTGGTCCACTATTCCCATAATTTCCCTGAAGGCGCGCTCTCCTCACACATTCCTACAGTGGCTCCTCCCCGGCCCGTCCCCCCTCCCCCTCCTCACCCTCTGACTCTGTGGTCACATGTCACAAAACCCACCAATCAGAGGACACCACAGCCAGCACCGAGAGCAGCGGCAGCGTCCCGCAGATGAGCCACTGCTGGGTCCGACTCCGCTTGGCGACAAACGGCGATTGGGGGGGTTGTTTTGATTAAGGTTGACGGGGTTTTTTTTTTCTTCGTGTTTTTTTTTTTTATTCCCGTATTGTTGCGTTGAAATCCAGGATGTTTGATGCGCTTTCTCAGCGTTCAACCTTTGGCTGTTCTTCACGTCACCGACGGAGAAATAAACTTGGGAATAACCGATCTTAAAGCTGAGAGGAGCAACTTTTCCAACTGCCGTAGCAGTTAAGAGCTGACCTATGCTAAGCTAACCCACTAGCCAAAACTCTGAAATTTGCTGTTAAAAGTCCAAAAACGTACAAGCGAACTTTACATTTCGGGACTCGGTAATTAGATGAGATTTACTAGCAACTTTGACAAAGAAAGCTGCCCCTCGGAGGCTCCCTTTATCTGGGTTGGAGTGGCTGGTGCAGGTGCACCTCTTGAGGCACCTGCGAAAACAGTAACTTAGCTCCATCGGTAGAGAGCTAACTTTAGCTTGTTCATGTTAGCATGAAATAGAAGCAGAGGCTATGTTGTGTAGTAAATTTCCTCTCGTAGCTGAGATTGTTTGAGAGTTGAGACTTCAGTTGTCAAGTTCCAATGTGATATTTATATTAACCATCAGCCTATAAAGTGGTGACACATGCTAAAAAGTATTTCGGCTAACTTTAGCCAGCAACCTCGCTAGCTAGTTATTGACCCTCATACACTTTTACCGGAGTGGCGACGTGGATACGGGGTTGTAGACGCTTTCTCCCACAGGACTTTGGACACAGTTTGACCCTGCTGTGGGGTGCGTTGTGACTTCCTCTCTGTTCCCATCAGCTAGCCTCGTAGATGTGACACCATGTGGATTTCAAAAAGTTACCTCTTACTGTTTTAAAGTTTTCATTTTGTTTTAAACGCTCTGCACCCTATGGTGCCGCTACGGCCACCGAGAAATGGATGTCTCGCAGGCCGCTTTCCCAAACGGTGAAGGGCGGCCGGGCGGCGATGGGACCGGGGAGCATGCCTGGACAGATTCACCCTCAGTTCGGGCGTGGGCTCACTCTGCCCCGCTCTGCCCGACACGGTCCTTATGGACAGCCGCATACGACTACGAGGCAAGCGGCGAGGACGAGCTCAGCCTCCGGCGAGGGGATGTGGTGGAGGTCCTTTCTAAGGACGCAGCGATCTCCGGGGACGAGGGATGGTGGACGGGTAAAATCAACCACCGGGTCGGGATTTTCCCCTCCAACTATGTCACCTACCAGCCCGCTATTTACCGTATACCGGCTACGAGTGGGTCAGTGGGGGTACGAGAGCGGGTCCCCAGCTCGCCCGTCCAGATTCCCTTCAGTGAACTGGTACTAGAGGAGATCATAGGCGTGGGTGGATTTGGCAAAGTTTACCGTGGCACATGGAAAGATCAAGAGGTTGCCGTGAAGGCGGCTCGGCAAGACCCAGACGAGGACATTACAGCCACCGCCGGCAGTGTTAAACAAGAAGCTAAACTTTTCTCCATGCTGCAGCACCCCAACATTATTAAACTGGAAGGAGTCTGTTTGGAGGAGCCCAACCTGTGTCTGGTTATGGAGTATGCCCGAGGCGGGACACTGAACCGGGTGCTGACCGGAAGGCGCATCCCTCCACACATCCTGGTCAACTGGGCCGTGCAGATAGCCCGCGGGATGCACTATCTACACGAGGAGGCCGTGGTACCGATCATCCATCGTGACCTGAAGTCTAGCAACAGTAAGCAAAGATTGAAGTGTGTGTGTGTGTGTGTGAGTGTGTGTGCTTAACTGAAATGAAGATGAACAACATAACTTTAAGAGAAAGTCCTCATGGGGTCTTCTGGAGAACCATCCACCTGTTGCACATGCAGCACATCCTCCTTTAGTCATTTATAGCTACACTTACTCATTTCTGCTTGAGTAACTGTGTTAGTGTCCCCTAACTCCATAGCCTCCCCTAAAGCAATTACTTTTAAGCACCATCCACCTCAGACAATCTCTCAATTCAACCTGGCTACTGCACGGGTCAACTTGTGGCACAGATATTTGTCTAATTTTGAATGTTGACCACTTCCGTACAGGTTATCAGGAAAACACAGCTTTGTCACTGCAACCTAAACTGAGGTTGCTGAAATGTGGTAATTATAAATTTTTGACACCACAGGTACAGCTCTTCCCTTTACTCAGGATGGATTTAAAGATGTATATAAGGTCTGTGGTTGTATGAAGTAGTGGGGGATACCATCAAGAGGATGTGAAATAAAGTCAGAGTTTGTTCAGCTGGACTGCCCCCCCTCCTTTGCGCTCACACTCTCATCCTTTAACACACATACACACACATTCCCAGCCCCCTCTCCACCCCTTGGGGCCATTCCAAGCTGAAATGTTGTTCAAATAAAGTCAGTGATTTACCAACCACATAACCAGACACACTTGGTCCACACTGTCAGGCCAGCCTGACCAACCAGAGCTAATACCGGAGGTCAAAGGGTAAAAAGAAGTCAGACAGAGAACTTATTGAGGTATAATAATTAAGAAAAAATATGTACTTAAGGTGACAGGATATGTTACGAGTCATATACCTACTGACATGGGCTACCCACTTCAACTCAGGTGTGTTTATGTGTGTAATATGACTCCAAACACAATTTCTCCCTTTGTGACCATAGAGTCTTATCAACCTGGGGCCATGTTGAGAGCAGCTCTGGCATACTGATGTCTGTTTATCTCCAGCTATGAGAGTCAATGTTTGAATGTAGAGACAAAACATGTTAATTGTACACAGACCAGACCCCCCATGATCACCCAATTAAGACCATTTGATTGGATTTGAAAAGGATAAAGATTGTCTCCCAGTGTTGCACAGATTTGGAGGGTCTTCTGTAGATTGATTGCGAAAAATCTGCATACAGGTGAAACACACATATGCCCAGTGATCATAACATTTATAAGCTACAAACATGACCTTCATACATAGTCATAGTTTCAGGTAATAAACACCAGGGATAGTGCAAGCATGTGAAGAAGTCCATACCTTATCAATCCTCACAGCTAATTTTACAGTTCACTTATAATCACAGGAAAATAGTAATAAAATACATTGTAAATCTAAAAAAAACTCCATACAGACCAAATACCAAAAATTCTACCAACAGTGTAGAATGTATTTATAATATATTACAGTATATCCATTGAGTAAAATTGTTTGCATTTGAGTAGCAATTTGTCCAGTATAAGAATAAATCTGATTTCACTCTAAAACAACATTATCACACAGGTTGGAATGTGGACAATCAGTCATTGTGTCTGGAGATGTTGATTTTTTTCAAACAACATTTAATATGCGTATGATGCTTTATGATCACACCATGTGGTGAACAGTGTAGAAGAGCCCAACTCTAAAAGTAGTCTTATTTAAGATGACGATTTGTGTTAATTAAAGGGCAGATGGAGAGAAGGGATTTAACTGCTGTTTGGACTGTTTGAGCTAATCGGATGTTTAGTGAACATACACACACAAACTCCCTCGAACAGACGCAGTGCTGCTAACACAAGTCGATGTGTTTGTCCTGCCACTTCACTGTGACCAAGAGACAGCATAGGTTTTAAATAAACAGGGAGCATTTAAAACTAAACTTAGGAGAGACTATTCTCAATATGCTTATTGCATTTCTAGGCTGTAATCAATCTAGGGAACTCTTAAGATTCTAAGACAGTGGAATAAATATCTGTTTTACTGAATTAATTCCTCTTTTCCACTGCACTACAGCCCACTGCTAAGCTGTTTAGCACAAAACCAGACTAAGGAAGACACTTATTCCAGTTTGCAACAGTGCATTCACTAGTTGCAGGTAGTTGATTGTTCCAGGGTCAGAAGTCTGAACATCTGTAGCCAGTATATGGTCTTATTTAAATAAAGAGAAAATGAGAGAAGCTGTATGTGTTTGCTTTGAACCAGGGCAGTGGGTTCACAAACGACTCTCTCCTACACACAAACACACAAACGGCACCCTGTGGTGTGTTGGGTTGTTTTCCCAGTAAAAACCCAGAATAATGCAGCTTAAACAAGTTGTTGCATCTGCAAGTGTTGCATCTGTTAGTGAGGGCCTGTTGTCTGTCCGTCTTGGCGTTGTGTGTGCGTTGGTCAGTCTAAAAGGATAAAAGGAGTGAGAATTATCTACACAGGGGGTAAAAAGAAAATGGGTAAATTGCAATAAGTGGTTGTAAATCAGCAATCTGTCCCTTTTTAAATATTTAATAAGCACAGTGTCTGTTGGTTTGGCTGTATCTAGTCTACATTTCTGGTATGTATTGTCAGGTTGCTTGACTCCAGTGTTTTTCTTCTAAGGATAAACCAGGACATAGACAGGTATATATATATATATATAAAAATAAAAGCAGAAAAACACCTAAACTTCTCCATCTTCACTCAACTACTCAGCCTGTCATTTATCAACTTGCAGTGTACACATGCTCCACACAGACAAACATACAGCTATTTGATCAATGATTAGCCTGTAAAGTAATATGTTGGAAGTCAGCAAGATTTGTTCTCTCTCTTTTGTGTTTTTCAACCTAATCTGTAAAATCCCAGCCTGCAGGGAGGAATGTTGCTAATGAGGGATAAAAGCTTAACATACGTTTGCACAATGGACTGGTCAAGCAGCGGTTGCTAGGCTACTGTGGCCAGAAGAATGGCTAGGACTCGGAGGGTCTCAAAGCCCTCGTTTTGTTTTGTTCCGTTCATATTTAATCTCCCAGAGAGCAGCGGTACTCTTTTATTGCCACAAACTGAGGGGGTTTTTCTTCTTACTTCGTTATTTTTCTCTTTACTTACCTTCCTTCCCTTGTTCCTTTCTGCTCCCTCTTGCTCCTTATTGTTTTTCATGTCTACTTTTTGGCTAACACAATTTTCAAACTTTAGAGGATAATGCTGGAGGTACTTTTCTTTTTTATCATTAGTTGGCAAGTGTGTAGCTGCAGCCTGTAATAGCATATGTGTGTGTCAGAGTTTGATTGTTATCCCAAACTACTGTTTACTAGTGTTGTTGTATTGTTGTATAGCATATTCATTGATTAAAATGAATATGTGAAATACACGTCAGGCAGACGTCACTGTGCATGCAAGTTTTCGCTCCATATTTACAACACATTGCCATTTTGGAAATTTTGAATTACAGTTTTATGTCATGGATTCTTAAGTTATATCAGGCTGTGGCTAAATGAACAATACTTGTTGGATACATTTATTGGTTTTGGACCCTGGAGGGATTTTTTGATGAAGGTATTTGATGGGATTTGTTGTTTTCCATTTTCCCTTTCTCCATCACAGTTTGTTCCATCCTTTCATTGACCTTTCCCTCTTTCCGTCTCACAGCTTTGATTTAAACTGTCTCCCTCGGGCTAGGGGTGGTAGTATTCATAGAGCAGTAGATAAGAGCAAGACATCACACTGAAACTTGGCCCTGAGCCAGCGCACATAACCCACATTAACTTTGGAGTTTCACATCTTGGTGCGAGAGATAGTATGCGAGGAATGCGTGCTTGAACGCCACTGAAACTGATGGAGTTCTGCTTGGAACGTGTGCAACAGCATTCTCCCATCAATCTTAAGCTATTGTTACACTTCATCATGCTGTCCCCGTGTTCCCCTCCCTCTTCCTGTCTCTTTCTCCACACACCCATCATTCTGCAGCTCTGTGGTGAGGACCTGGCAAAAGTTACAGAAGCAAAGAAAGGCTTTCTTTTTGTTAGCACAGATGATGAAGAAAAATAATAAGTGGAGGGAACGTGTTGAATTTTGAATTAAGAATGGCAACCATCACACCACTGAATCATCCAGTTATGACCCAGCAACTAGGGCAAAGTGCTTGGGCTTGTGCACCTGTTATGTTTAGCTCACTGTGCAAATAAGTTTAATCATAGTTTATCAACCTGTCACATTAGTTGTCTCATAGCTTTTAAACAACAGTACCAACTGGACTACTGAGCAAACCAAATAAGACATTTGAAGACATTACCTTGGGCTTTGAGAAACTGCCAAGGACATTGTTTTACTGACATTTTATAGATTAAATGATTAATTGAAATACATTTGAAAAACCCATCCATCACACATTTCTGTCCCAATACCCAAATTAAAACAATAAGTCTAGTCTAAGAGACTACAGACAGACACTTCGACTACCAATTTGGATACCAGTTTTAATTTGCATGCATCTTCCATTTCATTTTACCATCCTCCCACTGCTGCACCATCAGGTATGGAAATACTAAACACACCTAGTTATCTATCTGTAGATTTGGGTTTCCCTGTCAACCACCCCATTTCTGTGGGAACAGCATTGGAGAAGAACACCTCTTAAACCCCACTTTTTGTTTCTAGGTCATAACGAGTTCACCACAGGAGAGAAAACAGACTTGTTGTCCCTCAAAAAAATATCCCTCAAGAGAATCCTTTTTTCCCTCCCCTAATTTTTCTGTTGCCCTGCTCTACTTCTAGAATAAGTATAATCTTAAGAGGAAAAGTTACCAAAGCTTGACTAGGTGTTGCAGGGCAACTTTTTCTCTGGCTTCCCACAATTACCCCTGGTGACACACAGACAGTTACTGCCTGTCTTTTCTCTGTCGAGAGAATGGGCAGAGGGGAGAGAGGAGGAGTGGAGATGCTTTCACTGTGTTTTTTATGACCTCTCCCTGACTGCACCTATTGTTGCAGGGCAGGGTGAAAAGGAAAAGGGCCCACAGCTGAGAAGAGCTGCCTTCCAAATCAACCAATCCCCTCTGTAGCTCCCTAGCACACATTGATAGATACTAATGCAGCGAAAGGTACTAGCTGTACACCTTTAACACTTGTTATGTTTTAATTAGCCTAGTTATGGGTTTATTCAAGCTTTAGTAGACACAAACCAGGAAAGGAAGAGGACAGACAAGGAGCAAGTGGCCCAGAGAGACGTGACCATGATAGATGGATTTAGCCAGCCATTAGCCCTGATCCTTTTCCCATCAACCAGAATGCCTGGGGGCACTCTCATTTCAGCCGGGAGAGACAGACTAGTCGGGGAATGTTTAGCAGCCTTGTTTCTGCTTACTACAGGAAGCCCTCTTGCTCTCATGCTTAGTCTGTTGGCACAATTACGAAAATACTGCCATGACAAGTTAGCAGGCGAATTTTTGCCGTAACTGTTGCATCAGTGCTTTGTTATGCCATGAAAAAATAAAAGCCCTAGGGTTATACTGAAAATGGGATGCCTTAATTTAAAAATGTATGTATTAGTAGTAGTAGTAGATTAGTATACCATTATAAATTTTGTTTTAAAAAGTTGTATCACATTGTTAAAATCATAAGAGCACAGTTTCACATAGCACTGTTGCTAGAAAGATATTAAAAGAATTAACAGGCTTTGTGGTTGTTCCCAGATTTGCTGCTCAGTACTGCTTTTCTTGGCTGTATCATGCATGAATTACTGTAGGTGCGAATGCAACCAAATTATTTCTAATAAAGTGAAAGTACTTAACACATGGATGACTTGACTTGTGTCAGTAAAAATCCAGTTCAGGACTATTTAATGTCTGCACAATTTTACAGAAAACACAGTGTAAGGCCACTGCATCTGTGCTGTGTCTCCTAAAGCATTCTGACATTGGCTTTTTATTTTCATTTAAGTTGCGTTTCAGTTGCTGCAGAAAATTTTAAAAATTGAGATAATTTTGGTTCACTGAAGAGAGAGGAACGTATGCCCACTGTTTCCCAAAAAGTATATATTTTTTCTTTTTACCTTGAGGGGGAGAAGGCAATGGGAAGAAGCGTGGGACCTGCTTTGAAGGCAGCAGCTTTGCTTCTGATCTTCCCACTGTTCCACCATGAAAGATGGGTCTGCCTGAAGTTCTACTGTTGGAAAGAGGAATAAAATGGGGGTTGGACTGAGGGTGGGGTCTGCCTTGGAGGCATATCCATCTCCAATTGCATTGCACTGTTGTCTGCTTCAAAACATTTTCTTTTCAAAAGGGTTAGAAAGTGTAGAGAAAAAGCAGCAGCAGCAGCAGACTTAGGGTCTGAGTTTTTCAGGGCAGTCATTGCAAAGTATCACAGAACATTTGTAATGTTGATGACTAGTTCACAATGGAAAAAACTGATCGTAAATTAGTGTTAAAGTAAACAGAAACTAGACTGTCTGCTCCATTGAAATATTTTTATCACACCAAACAGGTTTCACACTCCACTTGTAGCTTGTGCAGCTGGCAAACTTAATACTCTAACAGTAATGATGAGATAATTGAAGGCCACACACAGCTGCGTTTGTTAATGTAAGCTGTAGTTTACTGTAAACAGGGTATTTATAGCTGACACAAGCATTTACCCACTTCTAAATATTTGATAACATTGTCTGACTATATGTATATTGTGTGTCCTTGCCAAATATTCTGGTGAAAAAACAAGAATAGACAAGTTAGGTTGTTGCCCATAGAAATGGTCCAAGTATACCAGCATGTTCATGGATGTTTTCATGCATTTGCTATTAACTTTGGGGCATTTTTACTGGCCTGTGACAGCGTGTCAGTGTGCAGTTCTTAAAGTTTACTGACGTGGCCTATTTATGCAGGATTAAAATCACGAGATACATAAATAATAATTAGGTTACCATGACTCCACCTTCCCATGTTAAACATATTTATCCAAACAGGCCTTTAGCTTGTCTGCAGGAGCAAAACAATACTTATGATTGACTACCCATAGCCTGATTTTGTGCATTAGCTCAGCTGTAAGGGCTTTACTAGTGCTAACTTCACACTTCACCTGAACACAGGCCCTGGATTTATCTTTCCAGTATAGGGTGGGGTTTAGCCTGGGGCTTGACTTTTAGGATGCCAACGAGAGCCATAGCACCTCTGTCTGCTTTTTGAATGCAGTGTTGGAACAATTCAATGTGTTGTCACAAAACTATATTGCTGTAATTGTTTCTCTTTCTTTTGAGACTATTTTAATATGAATTTTGGCACATACAGTGTTTTGGCATAATTTCCTGGTTACAGAAGAAAAATGAAACAGCTGACTGAAACCAGTATAATATTTCAAAGAATAACTTAATTTAAACTAGGATCTTACTTAGTGGAGCACAGAACTCTCCCAAGGCCAAACAATTTCTTCCACCAGATCCTGGATCTGCACCAAATTGTAAGAAGTCATAAATCTTGACAGCTTAAGTCTCAATTTTTTACATCAAGATCCATACATTATTTCGTAAGATTTGGATGAAAATGTTAATGAAAGTGATACAAAAAATTACTTTAACCACATTGGCACCAGAATTTGGTGCAAATTGGTTCAGTACTTTTTGTGTAATTCTGGCAAATAAACAAATGCAAAAGTCGTAGCAAAATAATTTGAAATGAAGCTTCTAATTGAAAATCTGCTGACATGAACCTTTCTTAGAAAATCTTAGAAATGAGAATAGGCTGAAGAGGTCATGGGAGGTGGACTTCAAAGAAGGACTGCTGGCATGTGTTGGCTGGAGGTGAGCTCTTGGTCACTGAGTACCATGATGAGTCCTTACTTGTTTCTTCCACACTTACCTAATTCTCCAAGCTAGTCTCTGCTTTACAAACTTTATGTACTATTAACTAAGAGATGTCCATTTTTTACATTTACAAAATTTAGACTAACAAAATATGCCTATAGGAAATGCACCATTGTTTCATCAGAGCATAATTGTGTCTGTTTGGTCACTGCTGAACATTCATTCACTCATGTTTAAAAATATAATGCGATTCTGCTGTTTAACAGCAAAAGTGAATGACTGAAAAAGCAGTGTCTCGGCAGCATGTTTAGGTGTTGAATGCATTCGAGTTGAGCTGCAACAGGCCAGTTAAACAATTTGTCGACTGACAGTAAATTAACCTGCAACTGTTTTTTAAGCAAAAATGCCAAAGATTTGCTGCTTTAACCGTCTAAAATGTGATGATTGTATGCTTTTCTGTGGAGTGTTTGAAAATGTCAGCATGGCTTGTGGGAAATTGTTTCATTATAATATCATTACATTATATCATTTTTCACAATTTTCTGACATTTTATAGACTAAAAGATTTATCAGATAATCAATAAAATAATTGGCTAATTCATTAATAATGACTCATCTTTAGTTGCAGCTCTCCACTGAAGTTCAGTAAAGGGGGAAGTTATGAGATTGTGAGGGTCATTTGAGCATAATAATGATAATAAGCTCTGTTTCTGTTCAGCTAAAAATCACAACACAAAATGTCTTTGGAGTCAGGCTTTAGTCCAAGGTCTTAGGCTTTTGGAAACTGTTACAGGCAATTTACAGACCAATGGAACAATAATCAGATGGTTAATCAGTAATGAAAAAAAATTTGTTAGTTGCAGCCACAATTTCTTAACTTCTCTATTTTATTTAGTGAGGCTTTATTTAGCTTGATATGTATTTATTTGACTTTGATGAAAGCCATCTGTCTCAAGTTTTATGGCCTGCAGTGTATGCAAGGACACATCCATGCAATGGATGATGTAACATTTTATCAATCACATGACATTGAATCACAAGTTAACTAACAGTGGCTACATGGTGTGTTTGTGTTATTAGCTTGGCGGCTACTAGACCCCAGTAGCCAAACAAAATGGCTGGCTGGCGTTTGAAGGTGTTTTTATAGCATAACGTCAGCACGGAGTCATGTAGACAGGAGCTAGGTCTTCTATCAGAAATTTCTAGAGGGCTGACACTGAAGTATCATTGTGCTACAAAGAAAGTATTTGGTGTGATATCCTATAGGCCAATCAACATTAGACGGGTTTATCCCAAAACCACTGTTCTTGTAGGTTGTGTAACTTAGCCATCATAAGTCATTAGAAACCTACAGAGCCTGCTGGGAGGAATCTATGGAATCACTGAGAGAGGACTTGACAACAGGAAGTGGAAGTATATCATTGGTCTAGTGAAACCTGTTTGTAATGGAATTCCCATTGTTGCAGGTTGGGTAGAGGATCCCCTCTGTGCCCGAGGCTAGTAATGGCACCAATACCCCTGTTATTAATGGAGACTCATAGAAGTTACACTATGGTTAAATGCTGCTTGAAATCATTTGATGGCCCTTGAAAATGCTTATGAAATACTAAGTAAAAATCTTAACTGTCAGCCTCTGTAACTGCGCCTTCAATGAGTGTAAAGAAAGTTGCCCAAAACAATTTGTTTTTGATAGAAACTAGTTTGCTTGTGTTTTTCCTGTGTTAATTGGGGCTGTTCCTGTTGTGTTAAAATACATTTGTGTTTGCAGTAGAGAAGCTAAATGACCTAATTGGTTTATTATGTGTAAATTTTATTCCAATGCAAGTAAATACGTGTACTTATCTGAGATGTAGCGTTGCTGGAGGAGCAAGAAGAGTGTTCATTGAATTCAAAATTAAGCCAACTGTTGGGATCATGTGCGCTGGCTTGATGGATGTGAATGATGAGAGACTAGTCAAAATCCAGCACAGTATAGTAAGGCAACATACAATATCAGATGATTATAAAATAAGCACATAAGTGTAGTTTAGGGAAACGGTTGTGCATTACTGTGATTGAGAACAGGTTTGTGTGTGTGCGTGTGTTGTGGCAGGTTTTGGTTGGGTCCCGCTGTGGAGGAGTAAGTCCAAGGTCAATGTGTGATAATACAGCACACACAGTGCAGTTGCTCCCTTCACATAATACTTGCACACACATATGAGAGCCTCTACTGAAAGCTGTTAACAGTCATTTACTTTGTAATACAGTAGGAGAAGAAACCCAAATGCCCTGATGTGTTTTCAACACTTCCACTATGTATCTTTATCATTACATCCCTTTTTTTCCCATGGGAATACTTCCAGAGTGAAGACACCAACAACACACTCGGGTGTTTTTTTTTAATCCTGGCTGTTTGCTTTACATTGTGAACTCTTCCAGCTGAGTGCCTCTGCAAGACCAAATAAAGAGACTCTCAACCTTTAGTTTCTCCGCTGGATTTGACATTCACAGCTGATAGGACATGTTCAAAACAACCTGTAGTGGTTAAGACCGCATGTAAATAATGAAATGGGACAGTTTGTAATGTGAGGAGATCTTGGCAGAGGCAAAAGCAAA
Source organism: Trachinotus anak (assembly GCF_046630095.1). Lineage (NCBI taxonomy): Eukaryota > Metazoa > Chordata > Actinopteri > Carangiformes > Carangidae > Trachinotus > Trachinotus anak. Next base: position 7,542,199 of record NW_027273858.1, on the reverse strand, counting down.
TGTTGAAAATAATACCAAGAGGATGAAAGGATCAAAGGGTCTGTTTTGGCTTTTGATACACCACTTCATGGAAAAGGCTGCTTCTTGTTTAGAGATAACAAGAATATTTAGCAGTTAGTGTATCAGCCCACTGAGACACTGAGAGTAGGTTTATTCCTGCTGAAAAGGAAACATTTGACCGTAGAGAAATGTTACTACTCTCCTACTCCTGTGTGTATTAATGATGTGATACTTTGCATACGTAGCTTTTACTCAATTTTCTTTATTTTTCATTTAAATTTGTATAGTTTACAAGAGATGAAACAGTTGATTGGTTGATCAACAAAATATTAAAGTAGTTGCTGAGTAGTCATTAATTAAGTGTTTTGTTTTTTTCCTGTATTCATTTTAAAATAACTATCTTTAATTTTTGGACTGACAGCAACATCTGAAGGAGTCACCGTGGACTTCAGGAAATTGTATATAACACTATTTTTTGGCTTTTTATTCAACAAATTATTTTCACACAGATAAGACTCTTCCTTATTTTATATTTTCTTCAGTCATTAGACCATTAACTCTTAATTTGCTTTTGGTGTATTTCTTTATTTTCTGGCACTGAATTCAAGGAATAGCAAACTTTATCTTGTTGTATCATGTCAATGGAATTGGAAGAGTGTTTGTCTAACTACAGTTGAATCTGCTCTAAAAAAAATAGGGGTAAGAAACAGGAGCACTAACTTGTTACGTGTATATGTACACTTCTAGTTCAACATCAGATCTACTTTGACCTGAAAAGCAAAAGTGAAGTTTGATAAAACTGAAAAAAAAAAAATCCTGTTTATCTTCCTCAAATTAATTTTAGTGTTGTTATCTTGTGTGGACAATTTTGTCCTCACCCAGAACCAGTCAGATAAATGTATGTGCATTTAAGTCATTTAGGTTTTCGACACATAATTGGTGTGGAGGGTCTTGACTTCACATGTCGGGTGGTTGTGTCTCAACTGTGGCAGGGCTCTCAGGCCAGGTGTAGTGTTACAGAGAGGTTTGGAGGGTTCCGGCTGTCTTTAATGTGTTAAACAGTTTTAGGACCTGAGGACAGGTGCTTTGTGGCGCTGTCAACCTTCTGTTTCTACAGTAATAAATGACCTGCATACCGCTGTTGGCCCTGTCGAATATCGACTATCATCTCCTCACCTGCATGGTTGTATTTTTCTCCGTCCCCCACTCTTTGTGTCTCCCTTTCTCTTTCACTCGTCTTTCTCCTTCTCTTCTACCCCCTCACATCTGTCACTTTCATCCCAATCCTGTCTTTCCCCTTTTCCTTTCCTCTCAATCACTCGTCACTTTTTATGCCCTTTCCCTCATATATCTTTATTTGTCATCCTTTTTTGCCTTCATCCCACTTCCAGCCTCCTCCATGATCTCACTCCAATGTTCCTGTCTTCTCTCTTTTCAGTTTTATTACTTGAAAAGATTGAGAATGACGACATCGGGAGGAAGACCTTGAAGATCACAGATTTTGGCCTGGCCAGGGAGTGGCACAAAACAACAAAAATGTCAGCAGCGGGCACCTACTCCTGGATGGCCCCTGAGGTCATCAAGTCATCTCTCTTCTCCAAAGGCAGTGACGTCTGGAGGTGTGACAGATAACATCCACACACACACAGCCCCAAGAGTAAAATATCCGCTTTTCTCATTTGTCTGGCATTATTCCTTATTCCTTTGTTAAATACTCCTTCCTCATCCACCAGCTATGGCGTCTTGCTGTGGGAGCTACTAACAGGGGAGGTGCCATACCGAGGGATAGACGGCCTGGCTGTTGCTTACGGCGTTGCAGTCAATAAGTTAACTCTACCGATCCCCTCCACTTGTCCTGAACCCTTCGCCAAGCTCATGGAAGGTAAATTGACAGAGGCAGCCATGCAGTACCTGCAGGATGTAGGAAAGCATGTCCTAAAATATAGTTTGTTGAAAAGTCATTTTAGGGTTTTTTTTTTTTTTTGACCATATCCTAGAGTAGTTAAATTATTTTGTTTGTTTGTTTTTTTTTGTTTGTTTTTTTTCTAGTTTGTAGAGAGAAAGTCTTAATCAGTTTGGCTCCAGGCCTGTATATGTGATTACTGAAAATATTTGCTGTTCGTACTGATTGTATATGGATAATATTCTCATTTTACACATCATAATAACACTGCTGTAACTATTTAAGTTGCTAAGTAGTTTCTTCTGAGGAAGCACTAATAGTTTTGTGCAATGGTAGATTACCAAAGCTAAATGTAGATGAAACCTTACATATACACGCTGGTGACTGTGTATGTTAATGTATTAATCTATACATTGCAATGCGTGTTTTCAGAGTGCTGGGACCAGGACCCACACATACGTCCCTCCTTCTCCTGCATCCTGGAGCAGCTGTCGGCTATTGAGGAGGCGGTGATGGCCACCATGCCCCAGGACTCCTTTCACAGCATGCAGGACGACTGGCGTGTGGAAATTCAGGAGATGTTTGATGAGCTCAGGACCAAAGAGAAGGTAGAGCAAAGTGATGAGACTGTCTTCTTCTCACACAGTATGAGAAGTTGGAAACCTGCTGTACAGTATATGTAACACATCTCCTACCCTCCTTGTACTATTTGCTGCTCTTCTGTGTTTTTTTTGTGATGATACGTGTTGACTAATCTGTTATTAAGATTGGATCTAACCGTGCTGGATCACTTGGGAAAAGCTTTTACAGACTAAAAAGTTTAATTGGTTACTTTCAGTGGACAAGCTAATCACGCATTTAAGAAAATGAGTCATCAGTGCCGAGGTGCTTTAGCGTACTTCCCCTTGTTAAGACCTTAATCTGCTTCCTGTATAAGTCTCCTGTTGCTGTGTTAAAAAGGGGGGTTAATTAGTGTTTGGAGAAACTGAATGACATGGGTACTGGAATCTCTACAGGTGGTGGTGTTGTTATAAGAGATTTAATTTGTGCCTTTATATTTATTATTTTTATTTTTTGTATTATAGAGGTATGTATTTATTCTAGTTCACCAGTTATACATGCTTAACCATATTTTGAACACGTACCTTTGTGTTTCGTTATTTACTCAACTGACATAATATGTATCCCCCAACTATAACAAAACCTCATCAAGTTTGTTCAGTATGTAAAGCTTTCATGAGTCAAGAGAAGGAAAAAAATGTTTTCCCATTGCAAATTACATTAGATTACATGTAGAATTAGCCAGTGCATCAACAGATTTCCTGTTAGCATCCCACAGTAATCTGTGTCTAGGTGGGTGGCTGAAGGGGCTTGACTGTAAAGCTGCTTTATGGAAGTCATCCAGTAAGGATTATTAATACTCAGCTGAGAGCAATTAAAGAGAAAATGGAGGGAATGAAGAAAAAGTAAGCCATGGGAGGAGACAAGACTGTTTAGCTATGTAACACAGCCTGAAACAGCAGGCAGTAATCTCCTGAAACCGACTTGCTACAGCATCTAATACATGACTAACACTCCTGACCACCGTACAGATTTCTGTCTGCTAGAGCTTTTCTCTTGTTATACTGGTATTATAAGATGATTTTCTACCTGTTTGTCTTTCTGTAATGTGTTTTCTTTTCTAGTGTCTAAACCCTAATATCTAAGATGACCATGTGCTGACATAAGGAGGAATACTGTTCTTTAAAAGGACAACTTTGATAACTAGTACAAAAATAAAATAGAAGCATTAATGTAAAAGTGCATGACTGTTGAATCATAATCCAGAGAAGGTGAAAGAAATACTGTTTGAATTCATAAGGTACTTAACATTTATTTGTTCATTCAACAAGCACTTCATCGATTTTGCATTGCACTTCTATAACACTGTTGGACTCATGATGAACAGTTAAAAATAGACATCAAAACAATTTCTTAAGGGTGCCAGTGGACTTCCATGTGTCTTCCGGTCTTCTCTGGCCCAGTCAGTGAGTCAGGAAAATACAACAGAAGTCTGTCTGCCAATTTAACCAAGTACACATCTTAATACCTGCTTTCTCCAGGAGCTACGTTCCAGGGAAGAGGAGCTGACGCGGGCCGCCCTCCAGCAGAAGTCTCAGGAGGAGCTGCTGAAGCGTCGGGAGCAGCAGCTGGCAGAGCGGGAGATCAACGTGCTGGAGAGAGAGCTCAACATCCTCATTTTCCAGCTCAACAAAGACAAGCCCAACGTGAAGAAGAGGAAGGGCAAATTCAAACGGTCCCGTCTTAAATTGAAGGATGGAAACCGCATCAGCCTGCCCTCAGGTGAGAAAGCAGACTGAACGATGTCTTCACTTGGGTTCATATTTTAACTGGTGGAGGCTGAGATATAACTGTGTCCAACCTCAAGATGGAAATTACAGGCAGTTAAAGTCAGATGTTCACTGACTAAACTATGTCTTGTGGGTACCCTGCATAAGCAAATAGCATTTTCACACTGCTTTAATTAGCTGACAGTATTACTGTGGCTATACCACAGTGTATCCGCTCTGTCCTGCAGTGTAAAAGCCAGTTTAGATCCTGAATGGGAAGAATTTGGAGGTAAATAATTTAATGCTGCAGTAAAAATGCAATATTAAAGTCATTCTGTTTGGCTCAGTGAAATGGTTGTTTCATCTCATAAAAATGGTGAAAGAGTCAATAGAAGTTCTTTCTAGCTTTGACAGCAATATCACCCCAAACCTGGACAATTGACGTTTTCCAAAAGTAGCTAATACTTTTATAATGAATACACGAATGAAGTTTCAGTGGTTGGAAAAATAGACAAAATTAAACAACTGTCCCAATGTATGATCACGTATGATCATCTTCAGGGATTTGTCAAGTAATTTCAGGAAAAACTGACATTTTCAATCAATCATGTTTGCATTGTGTCAAGCATTTAAGGATAAATGTTGGTGTATATCTCTCTGACTATACTGCACCTGTTTGTATGTCCATGTTGTATTTTGCAGACTTCCAGCATAAGATCACCGTGCAGGCGTCGCCCTCTATGGACAAGAGGCGGAGCCTTCATAGCACCAGCTCCTCTCCTCCCAGCAGTCCCACACTCATCCCCCGGTTACGAGCCATTCAGCGTAAGTTTTGTGTTTTTTTCCGTATTCAGGTTTTCCTTGGTCTGGTCTGTTTTTTCTCCTTCACCTCCTCCATCAATACTCTTGGTCTTGGCCTGGATTCAAATCTGTTTATTTATTAATATTGTGAAGAAATCACATCAGGCCACAGAGAATGTCATGGGAACAGTGTAATTCACAGTGACAAGAGCTGTGTGAACAAAAGCACCAGGGCCACAAGCAGTCAGCCAGTTGTTTGAACAGTTTGATAATGTTGTTAGTCACGCACCAACGCCCTTGCAATAACTGGGACAAATTCCTCTTGAGCATTTGTGGTAGATGGTGACATTTAGTCAGAGGGTGCAGATTGTTGCTCAGAGTCACTGTATTAGTTATGTTTAGCCCTAATGGAGATGATGGAGGGAGAGGTGCAAACACTACCTTAACATTTACAGAATCAGCAGAATCCATAAAGATACTGTCTACTTGCAGACGCTTTATGTGGCACGTGGGTAATTGGTCTTAGCAGATGCTTTGAGTTACAGGATTGTGTATATGGTTAATTTATTGTCCAAGAGGGAGATTCACATTTACAACATGTATATATTCCTCAAAGAAACATACAGGTTAAAGCAATATATGAAATATATATTTGATTAGGGATCATGTGTTTCAGTGTAGATTGATTCCATGCAGAGAAAAGCAATTGTATACATGCTGTTTATCACCATCAGATTTTCTTTAACAGCCATAAAATGTTCTTAAGTAGAGATATTGTTATCGGCACAGGGAAGACGGGGAAAATTTTGCTTTCACAGCCTCACATGAAAAACATACAGATACATCTAATGCACACGATATACCTGTGGACATGTATTCATGCCCTTACATACAGTGGAGTCCAAAAGTCTGAGACCATTTTGCCATTTACTTGAATGAGAAAGTAGTGAAGGACTTTTGGACCCCACAGTATATTCCTTCATATACTTGCATACGTGTTTTAAGTCAGTTTTATTTATTTGGCCTACAATACAAAATCAAATCAAATGCTTCAAAGGACATAGACATATGCCGTTTTATTTAGGGCTACTTGTAGCAGAGGAAACAAAAGTCTTTCTTCCACTTCAAGAACTGCACTAAATGTTCTGTTGCATAGCAGGTACAAGCTAGGAGCATCTTCACCACAATACCTGTGTCATAATGCTCATGTTGTTTAGAGGTAACATGTATGCTTCCCTCCTCAGTGACATCCCATATGCAGAGGGACAGTTTGTATGTTTACCAACAGGATGTTGATCTGACCAGCGAGCTCACAGCCTACTCTGGGCTCAGGAGCACAGGCAAGCTATTGGCTACCCACGTGCAGTGTGGGGGTGGACTCTGTGGCTAACAGCACCAAGCCCTGAATGTGGTGTTTTGCTGACTTTGACAATTGTAAGGGTCGGGTACATAACAGCTTCTCATCAGAGGGGATTGTATGTGTTGATTGGGTTTCCTGATGTGTGGATTATAACTTTGGTGTTTGCTGCTGGTTAAAATTGTTTCACAGGTACTCTACTTAACCTAAAAATCAAACGAGAAGAGACAATGAGGTTTGTGCCACAGACCTGGGCCAGTTTGCCAGTCATATTTTTTTGGAATCATATTAGATCATTTGGCTTGAATTATATAATTGTTGCTTTTAAAAACATACTGATAGTGCTGTTAATTTATATTTTTCTAGTTCTGGTAATCTTGGCCCTGGTCTGTTAGCCTGACATGTTTGGTGGATCCTGCCTTTCCTCACATCTTCATAATAACTTCACAATGACTAACCCACATGTTTAAGAAGCTTTTATAACATCAGCCTCTTGAGTTTTGGCTTCTGCTTTTTGGCTTTTTGATTTTACATGTGCAGAAATTAATATACATTGGTGATATTTGCTAGTACAAAAAGGTTAAATAGTCACTCTGAATCTTCCAGAATCAAACTTAACTATTATGATTAAAGGCTCATATCCATCCAGTGTAGAATGACTGTAAAAAGCTTCACCTTTTCAGATAGAGCATTCATAAGTTATGTTTTAATTTAGACTTTTTAACTACTGTTAGTAGTTGGACAGACAACAATAACAATAAAAGCCTACCATCCAAGATTTTACAGATGGCATAATACCTTTAATAGTCTTACTAACAAGTCTACAACAGATTCCCTGCCAGCTTGCTGCAGTTGTTTGACTCTCTGCTATCACTTGTGGTCTGTGTGAACAGTTACTCAAGATGAGAGCAACCGAACATGGGGCCGCAGCACCCTCTTCAGGCCAGAGGAGTTTGATGATGTGAAAAAGGGAATCAAGAAGAAAGGAAGAACCTGGGGCCCCAGTTCAGTACAGAGCAAAGAAAGGCCTGCTGCTGCTGAAAGGTGGAGTCTACACACACACACACACACACACACACACATACATACAAACAGGTACACAAAGAATAAAAGCTTGTATTGTACCTGTCTGGTTCCTGTTTTTAAACACAACCACGTCCTCATGTCTATATGTTATTTTTGGCTCACTTCGGTTTTCTACAATGATATACAACATGGAAACATCTCACTCAACATAATCATTTATACCACAAGTGAAAGTAATGTCAGCGCTGACTCATTGCATTTCGGTTACTTCTGTTACCATTGTCTACTGCAGCCGTCCTACAATAACAGTTCTAGATAGGCCTCACAGAGCAGATGATAAACCAGCTGCCTCTTCTCTTCTTTCACACGTGGTAAAAGTGACAACCACATGACATGTTGCCGCTGAAACCAGCAAACCCATCTGGCCTCATAACTGTACGACATCCGCTCAAATCGTAACCATCACAATGAGATGCCCAACCCTGACCTGAACCCTAACTCTAACCTTAACTTTAACTTTTCAAAATGTGTTTCGAAGGTGTGAGCGACTAGCCAAAATGTCATGTGCTCAGGCTGACTCAGACAGACTGAAACTGGTCCTCACGGAGATGGAAATACAAGCCCCCACACACAACATTCATGTTTTCTGTGTCCTCTGTACCTGTGCATGGTTTCCAGAGTGCGCCCTCTGTCAGACGGCAGTAATCCCTGGTCCACCAGCCTGGTTAAGTCCCAGAAGTCTGTCCCTCTCGCTGCCCTTTTTGCCGAACAAGGTGAGCTGAATATCCACTCTGATGCTGTACGGTATAAATTGGAAATGTTTGTATTTCTTTGATGTTTGAGTAATTATTGTGTTTGTGGAAGTTTGCTCTGCAGCTTTTGTTGATATTTTGTCTAAAGTGACTGATGACTGTTATTTTGCCGAATAGGTTTTGACATCTTAGTTTTTTGAATGCTTATTACTTTAAAATGAGGTTTAATGTCCTGAGGTTTCCATTCAGGTTTATCACGCAAACACAGTGAAGTCGTTTGTTGTCAAACAGAAGGTACTTTTTATATACCCGGTGATGCATGTAAAGGGAAGGAATCAGTCATATGTTTGTATTTTCCACTTCTGTGTTTTCAGCGGGGGCCGGTAAAGACGAGGCATTCACCCAGGAATGTCCTGACAGCAGTTCCAAACCAAAGCAGCTGAAGTTCCCCAACCAGGTGTACATCGATCTACCTCTGTGGAGGGATGAGCAGCAGCCTCAGAGCCCTGGTGGGCATTGTGGGCTGGGAGATTCTGGAATCGGGGCAGGTCAGGGTGGCCCACCAGAGACCCCAGACGACCCCTATACCACCACATCCACCTCGTCCACTTCCACCACCCCACAGCTCACCCCGACCAACAGCCTGAAGCGGACGTCAGCTCGCCGCAAGACTGACTCTGTGCTGTATGGCTGCGGCTCATTGCTGGCTTCAGTCGTGCTCGGCTATGACATTAGGGAAGCTCTCAAAAACTCAGCCCCTGCTGAAGAATGCGAGCCCCAGCGTGAGGAGAAGGAGAAAAAGAAGAAGGAGGGTCTGTTTCAGCGCGCAACCCGGTTCCGACGCAGCACCTCACCTCCAAGTGGTCGCATCCGCAAAGAAGAGGCCTCTTCAAACCACACCTGCACCCAACCTGTCAATCTCATCTCCATGTCAGCCATTATGGAATGCAACTCCACCAAGTGTCTCTTACAGTCTGAGGCGGAGGTGTCCGAGTCTAGCCCAGGAAAAGTTGAGCTTATGGTTGTCAATCATCACATAGAGCCACCCAGGCCCGGCCCAGCAGTGTCCTCAGAGGGCCAGACTAACAGGACTGCAGCTAAAACTCAGACACCAGTGCAAACCCAAAGCCAGCCACCAGAGCAGAGCAACCATAACACAGGGACACGACTACGCAGGAAGAAATACACCACCAACCACAACAGTTAGTAACACACAGCAGAAGGGGGGGGGTGTTAGCATGTATATACCATTTAAAAGATATTCACATACTAAAAATGTATCTCCTCTGTCTTTTTCCAGCCAATGGCCCACCAACTCTGCCTCCTCCAGCCACACAGAAGAAGCAGGAGAAAGAGAAGGACGGAGCATCAGAGAAGCCCCCTGGTGGGGAGGCCTTCTCCAGACCACGGCCTGTGTCGTTCCGGGCCAAACCCCACGCCTGGGCCCTGCTGCGAGGACGCAACAAGAGCTACTCCCTGGGCCACTACTCTGGAGAGAAGACGGCAAAAAACCTAAACATGGTGCTGTCGTCAGAGGTGGGGGTGGGCTGCTCCCTGCTGGACATGGACACAGAAGGCCAGAAACGAGACTGCACTGTGCCGCTCTGCCGCATTCAGAGCTCCCCAGCACGGCCCACCGTCTTCGAGCTGGAGAAAGAGTTCCTCTCTTAGAATCACGTAAGACGTGATCTGCTGTGGTCATAGTTCATTCCATACAATCTAGAGCTTTCCAGAACATACAGACAGAATCTTTGGCCTAGAACTCCCGGAGGGTTTAGAACCAGGCTGCCTTTTTTTAAAAAAAAAGTTCTATAACATAGAACCCAGCTTTGTCTTAGTTCTAGAACATAGCGATGTCAGTGTTCTAGAGCGTAACCAAGTCTGAGACTTCCAGAGGACATCTGTGTCACAGGAGTTCTAGAATGTGCACCCTTATCTCAGTTTGAGAACGGTCTTCCTATGTGAGATGCCTTACACACTGCTGTGTCTCATTATAGAACACATACACCTAGTTCTGAAACCTGAGCAGAACGTTGCAGAGCTGGATCAGCAGCTCTTCCTCTGGTCCATCGGTGCTCGACTGCCACCTTTGTTCGCTCATCGTTCGCTCATCTCTCTCTCTCTCTCTCTCTCTCTCTCTCTCTCTCTCTCTCTCTCTCTCTCTCTCTCTCTCTCTCTCTCACTCTCTCACTTTGTCACCCTCTTCCTTCTCTCGTTCTGTCGGTGCAGCTAAACGTTGACCGCTGCTGCAGCTTTTGCAACACAATACCCTCACCTTTTTATTTATATATATATTTTTATAGGTAATTTAATATGAAAAGACTTGACCTTACCTTAGCAACCAGCAGGAGATACATTCCATGTCAGTTTCAAAGTGGTGTGATCACGCTTTTAGATTTTTTTGACTTGAGAATCATGCATGCATGTACCCTTAAAATGTTGAACAAAAAAAAAAAAAGATTATGCCATGTTTGTAAATATTTCTTTTTATCCATTATCAGCCTAATGCTGGCAGTTGTTTTGTATTGCATCTAAGCTGTTAATGACTGTTTGAAAAGTGAAGAGATGCTGCAGTACAGTTTTTACTAGGGAGAGGTTACATACTGGATCATAGCGGGGATGCAAGTATGTTTCCTCCTGGAACGCCCTGAAGATTTTAGACTTGCAGGTAGAAGAACACTGGAGGTCCTACAAAGCAGACATGGAATCTTTTCACTTAAAAGATGGGTTGAATTTTAAATGACTGCTTCAGTCATGTGTTGCTAATAATGATTTTTCTCAGAGTATTTATGGAAAGGTTTCTCTGGTTAATATTTCATATACTCAGCGCACTGCAGCAGAGGGGGGAGGGGGCACTTCAGGCATGAATTTTCATGTCAGGAAAATCTGCCCCAAATTACTGAATTTATAATCCAATCCCCCTGTTGACATCTGATTGGCTGCACCCGTAATGACGCAGCATGATGTCAGCCCGGGAGTGGCCACACAGGAGAGGTTTTATTTTAAAACACCATTTAGAACATGGGAGTGCACAAAATGGCAATACCTGTGCTGTAAACCGGACTGACCCTGTGCCTTCTAGTACTTTACATCATGGCAAATTCATGTCCTCATTTTTAATATCATGTGCTCACACAGCTTTGTCATTTATGCAAACAAGTTATTTATTCTTCTCGCTGTCTGACTTGACTACTCAGCGTCTACGACTTTACCCCCATCGCTGTCAATCGTTTAATACACCTAATTGCTCTCAATGTTTAATTGGTTCAACATTTAGCTGAGTCAGCTCTTTTTGTTTCTGTTTGTACACTTTTTTATGTCACATTAAGCAGAAGGTTTCCCCATGTAGCCAAATTTCTTATTTCATCGCGCTCAGGGAAAGTCTGGAGACATTTGAGTTCATAATTTGGCTAAAGAGTGTGAAGACGCACTTCATAATCATGCCGTAAACTCAGAGCCAGATTATTTGCCTTCCTCTGGATTAACAAAGGGCTCTTTATCCTCATTTGTTTTTCTAGACCTCTATGAACTTGACAGTATGGAGGTCTGATGCAGGATATATACTGAACCTAGTTCCACGGTCACTCCCGGGTGCTTGCACTCAAACAATATGAAGAAATTTTCTTAACACCCATTCTTAAATCTTAATTGTGATTATATTCCCTTGTCTTTTTATCGCTGTCTTACTTCAGTCTGTTTTTTAGAGTTCATTAGAAAATGTGTCCCACTTTTAAAGGACAAAACAAGGGCTCATTTACAGTAAGATATGAATTCCCAAATGGTGTAAATATAATTGTGATTCCTGATGTGTATATCACTGTGGCATCTTATGATGATGTAGAATATGAAGTATCCCATGTTCTGTACTTTGTGACCACTGACTTTCAAACCAGGTCCAACACTGTAAAGGCCTTGCTAATCATCAAGCTGTAAAAGGCACAGTTTACAAGTCAAAATATCACTGGATTTACCCTTTTTTTAATGAATTAAGGGTATCTGTAAATACCACAATGCACTGGTACTGTACATTACCCTTGAAATACTGTATTTCAGTTTGAAGCTGAAGTCTGCAGTTTGTCATCCAGTCTCAAAACTTTGTTGGCCAGTGGTAAACAAAGGGTTTTGTCTGTTACGGTTAAAGATGACGCGACATACCCAAATCAACATTCCACTGCTTTTGACAAACTGCAGTAATGATATCTGTGAAACCAGTCATCAATGTGGTGCATTCAGGCTTCTGGCTATGGGACCAAATTCAACTCTACCAGCACTAAGGCCTCTCTGTCTTCAGGACCAAAACCACTAAATGAATGAACTAGCTGCTAGTGAGGAGTCCTCGCAAAGAAAAGTACTCCGTATGAAAACTTCACAAACGACCTCAGAGGCGCAGTGCAGAGCTGTTGCTGAAAGACCCATCACCTTCCGATCAAAAAATAAAACAAGACTTCCTGTTAAATGCAACACTTCCTCTAAATCACTGAGCATGTCTGACACACCGACTGTGTCAGATTGAGCTTTGGGTACATCTGTTTCAGTGAACCGTTTTTGTTATCATTACAGTATTGGCTATTTCACGCCTGATTGATCAAGAGTATCAAGTTTGTCAACATTTTGAATAAAGTCTAAATCAAGACTAAATTTGCCTTTTTGTTTTTCTTTTGACGCTGAATTAACGCAATTATTTGGTGCTGTTTTCTCTTCCGTTTTAATGCTGGGCGAGCAAAGAGGTATTCAGCTCAAGTAAAAGCAGCAAAACTGCAGGGTAAAAAATCTCCATTACAAGTTAGTGCTTCTAAATTCCTATTTAAGTGGCAGTGCACTGAGAGTGTTCAGAGCAACATGTAACGACCTCTATTTCACATATTACATTATTGGATGATGAACACAGGTGCATCAATGCAGATGTAGCCTGGTACTGTAGCCTGTGGTACTGTTGAGTGTTCCTTTGATGTTATCTAGCCTGTTGTAATCAGTGAGTGTAGGCTGAAATACAGACGCACCTCTTTGTGTGAGACTGCATTCTTTCCTAGTAGACTGCCAGCTGAGTGTGTATTTGTGTCTGTATTGAGTCTTCAGGAGGAACCAGTGGGTTTGGGGATGACAGACAGGGAAGTAAGAAAGTGCTGACAGACAATATGAACATGTTGACAATAAGAAAAGTATAGACGAACACCACAATCCTTTCCTAGATTTAAAAAAAAAAAAAAGGTTCATCCAAACATATGAGAAAGAATTAACCAGTGTGAACAGTGTTTGTGGCTTTTATTTTGTAATGTGGTACATGCAACAAGCACATTTGGTACAATACACTCAAAATTTAGCATCTCTATAGTGTCAACTAATGCTCCTGTGGTGTCTAAGCACAAGAAAGCTTCCTGCTAAAAAGCTAAGCTCACATTCATGGATCCTTGTGAGTCCACTGGATACAAACCAGCTGTAGCGTGACTGCACTGGAGGGCAAACAAATTGTGGTCACAGTGTCAGGTTAACTTATGCGCACTACATTTGAGTATGTGCATATGACAGAAGGCCGTAACAGAATCTGCCTATTAAAAAAAAAGTTAGACTCTGGTCATGTACCCACACACATATTTTTGGATCTGCAAGATTGAATAACGAGCACCGATTTATTAAAATAAAAGATCAGTTGTATGGCTTATACAGTGCATCAGGAAAGCATTCACAGCGTTTCACTTTTTCCACATTTTGTTATGTTACGAGCTTATTCCAAAATGGATTATATTAATTTTTACCTCAAAATTCTACACACAATACCCCATAATGACAAGTGAAAAAAGTTTGCTTGAAATTTTTGCTAATTTATTAAAAATAAAAATAAAAAAATCACATGTACATAAGCATTCACAACCTTTGCCATGACACGACATGCATCCTGTTTCCACTGATCATCCTTCAGATGTTTCTACAACTTGATTGGAGTCCACCTGTGGTACATTCAGTTGATTGGACTTGATTTGGAAAGGCACACACCTGTCTATAGTTGACAGTGCATGTCAGAGCACAAACCAAGCCATGAAGTCCAAGGAATTGTCTGACCTCTGAGACAGGATTGTATTGAGGCACAGATCTGGGGAAGGGTACAGAAAAAATGTATGCAGCATTGAAGGTCCCAATGAGCACAGTGGCCTCCGTCATCCGTAAATGGAAGAAGTTTGGAGCCGCCAGGACTCTTCCTAGAGCTGGCTGCCCCCGCCAATCTGAGCTATCGGGGCAGAAGGGCCTTAGTCAGGGAGGTGACCAAGAACCCGACGGTCGCTCTGACAGTGCTCCAGTGTTGCTCTGTGGAGAGAGGAGAACCTTGCTGAAGGACAACCATTTCTGCAGCACTCCACCAATCAGGTCTGTATGGTAGAGTGTCCAGACGGAAGCCACTCCTCAGTAAAAGGCACATGACAGCCCGTCTGGACTTTGACAAAAGGCACCTGAAGGACTCTCAGACCATGAGAAACTAAATTCTCTGGTCTGAGGAAACAAAGATTGAACTCTTTGGCCTGAATGCCAAGCGTCATGTCTGGAGGAAACCAGGCACCGCTCATCACCTGGCCAGTACCATCCCTACAGTGAAGCATGGTGGTGGCAGCATCATGCTGTGGGGATATTTTTCGGCAGCAGGAACTGGGAGACTAGTCAGGGTCGAGGGAAAGATGAATGCAGCAATGTACAGAGACATCCTTGATGATAACCTGCTCCAGAGTGCTCTGGACCTCGGACTGGGGCGAAGGTTCATCTTCCAACAGGACAATGACCCTAAGCACATGGCCACGATAACAAAGTGGCTTTGGGACAACTCTGTGAATGTCCTTGAGCGGCCCAGCCAGAGCCCAGACTTGAACCCGATTGAACATCTCTGGAGAGATCTGAAAATGGCCGTACACCGACGCTCCCCATCCAACCTGATGGAGCTTGAGAGGTTCTGCAAAGAAGAATGGGAGAAACTGCCCGAACATAGGTGTGCCAAGCTTGTAGCATCACACTCAAAAAGACTTGAGGCTGTAATTGCTGCCAAAGGTGCTTCAACAAAGTATTGAGCAAAAGCTGTGAATACTTATGTACATGTTATATTTTTGTTTTTTATTTTTAATAAATTTAGGCTCTAACATAACAAAATGTGGAAAAAGTAAAGCGCCGTGAATACTTTCCGGAGGCACTGTATATCACTTGGCTCTAATACAGCCAGTAGATGGTAATTATGATAACGCTTGTAAGCCGTTCCAAGTGTCTGTAGTGTGTTTTAGCTTTTACCATTTCAAAGATTGTTGCCTTAAATATAAAGAAATTGTGTATAATGTTTCCTCCATTCCCAGGAAACAAACAGAAATGTAAAGACCTTCATGAAAACTGAACTAGTGAATATTTAACTCAAGGTCCACTCACTAGTGAGGCAAAAAAAAACAAGAGGACCTTGAGTGACAAAAATTAAAAGTGAAACAGTGCAGTTACAGCGTGCTGGAGGCTAAAATGTTTCAAGTCAGATGTTCAGGTCAAAACGTCAGATCCTTAATGCTATGAATAATAAAGTGCATGACTTTTTATTAGCACGGATATTTGTGGCTGCAGCCGTCGAGGTAGCGATGGATGGTTAAAACTGATGGATGGCAGGTCCACTGGTTCAGAGTATCATGTTTGTCTGCAGCAAAGAGAAGAGGTGGAGACAGACGGACAAGATTAATGAACTGCACAAAGGAATAACTGCTACATTGTCGCTGCTCTACACATCATGTATGCGCAGGTCTAAAAATAGTGAGGAGGGTGGGGTGAGCGGAGGTAATTATAGTCATTGTGGAGAAACTCTCCTGCTAAGATTTCTCCTCCAGGAGTTTCATTTTCCCTCCCTCTTTCTGTCTGACTGCCTCAGGTGGTTGTTATGCGACAGCTGATACTTGACTTCTCATTTGGTGACCTTTTGTTGGAGCTGAGAGGTTACCTTTCACTGACTGACGATACTGTCCAGCGCACACGCACACACACACACACACACACACACACACACACACACACACACACACACACACACACACACACACACACACACACACACACACACACACACACACACACACACCAGCCCTTATTTTCTCACAGATAAAACAGCTTTTTTGCTGCGGCACAATTCTGTGTTTTAATAGAAGCTGCGCAATTAAACAGTTTGGTAAAAACAAAATGATCAGTGATCTTCAGCGCTCAGGCGGCGTGACAGAGGAGACACTGCTTCAAGAAAGATGCTTCAGTAGTTATGGTGGAGATGTGAGTGTGTGTGTGTGTGTGTGTTCATACCTGTGTGTGTTTAAAGCATGGTGACACATTTCAGAGAGCTGCGGGCGCTGCTCTTGGCCTGGGAGGTGATCACGGTCTGGGCTTGGAGGCAGTACTTTGCCTTGTGGCTCAGCTCCTTCAGAGTGAGCTTGTTAGAGCAGCAGTCCATCTCAAACTCCTCCTGCAGAGGAGGCTCATCAGTTACACACTCAGGAAATGTTCTGCTGCACAGTCACATTACACACAAATTAAAGATGGTTTTAAAAAAGTTTGTTTTTATTGTTTTTGTTGTTCTTCTTCTGCTCGTCCTCTTCCGCCCCCTCTCCCTCTTCTTCTTGTTCTTCTTCCTCTTCTGTTTCATAATAGTAACAGTTGTGGCTCAAATGTAGTTTCTAGTGCACACATTGTGTATGAGTGTTATATTTTATTGTTCCAGGCTCCAGTTCATCGACTGGTCCGCTGGCAGCAAATGAATTATCAGCAGTTTAAATGTAATAATCGTTTGATGCTTTAAAAACCAATTATTCTCTCAGATTCTTGCTGCTTTTTTTCAATTTAATATCATAAACTTCATATCTTTAGGTTTTGGAGTCGTGGTCAGACAAAACCAGACACCTGACGACATCAGCGGTCTTCTCCATCACATATTCATATCGTCACTATGGGCATGAATATGTGCAAGCATTTAAAATGCGCGGTGGCGTATTCTCGAGGCTGCATTACAGAATAATAATTAGAATAATAGTACAAGTTAACATCTTCATTATAGGTGTTAAAAAAGTGTATATTGGCCTTTTGTGTAGCACAGTTGTATGCCATATTGTGCTTGATGCCAAATTATAGACCCAAATGATATCACACAGCTCTTTCCACAAACCAAGTGTGTGTGTGTGTGTGTATACCTCCTCTCCACTGGTGTGTATGAGGTAGATCTTGTAGTGCAGTTTGCTGTGCATCTTCCGGACAAGCTGCAGGGCCTTCACACGGACCACAATCCTTTGCTCTGTGACATTCAGCCTCAGTACCGGTGGGCTGATTTTGGCTGCAGATAGAAGGATCTTGTTTATTTTACTTTATGTATCTTTAATGCTATGATGAAACACAAAATCATAGTCATGGGTGAGTGACAAAGTACAAAAAAAAAGAAAAAAGTCAGGAAGTAGAGATGATTGTTTTTTTTAATTAGTTAATAGTTGTTTTTCACTTAAAGGAGGGAAGTTGAGCTTTTTACTATGTATAGCAGTGGGAAGAGAAAGTGAAAACTTAAAGCACAGTTTAATAAGATACTTTCTAATTGATGTTTTATTGATGTTTTACTGATGTCAGAGTTTTTCACAGATTTCTTTAATTCTTTTTATCTTCTTTTCTTTTTTTTTAATAAAGTTCCCGTACTACATAATGATAATAATAATAATTTAGTACACTGTATTTCTTGACTTAGTAAATTAGATTTAGTGATAAGCTACTCTTTGACCTTTAAACCTGAAATCTTGTGTTCAGCTTTTATTTTCACTAGAAGATGCAGACATGGAGGAGTATCAGCAGCAGCAGGAGGAGGAGGAGGAGGAGGAGGTGTGTAAACACTCACTGTCCCAGCGTGGGCTGAATCTGGGGGAGAGGGCCCAAGCTGATTTGCTTGAGGGCGGAGAGGAAGCATGCACTCTGGCATAGTACCACTCTCTGAGGTCAGAGGTCACATCGCTGAGGTCACACTGTTGGTTCTGGATCCCCTGACAGCCGTCCACATCCAGCCACTGAGGCTCCCCGTAACTGAGAGACACAAACACAGAGAGGAGCGGTGTTACAGCAAGACATCTACAAGTACAAGATCAATGAGTATCAGAAGTAAAATGACTTTTTCAGAATAATGTATACATTGCGTATATTACTTTAAACTAAGCTAATTTCAATTACTTTATATACTGCTGGGCAGCTTGTGATTTTTCCCCCAGGGGACCAATAAACTTTTATCTTTTTTAACCCTGTAATAATACATCAAAATCCATTCATTTGTTGATTATACTGTGTGTGTGTATTTGTGTGTGTGTGTGTGTGTGTGTGTGTGTGTGTGTACTTGTACTTGCTACATAGTAAGGACCAAAAAAAGTATTTTACTAACAGAGTGAGGACATTTTGGGAAAGTGAGGACATTTTGGCCGGTCCTCACTTTTTGAGACACCTTAGGTTTAGGTTAAGGTTAGGGTCAGGGTTAGGGTTAGGCACTCAGTTGTGATGGTTAAGGTTAGGGTAAGGGGCTGGGGAATGCATTATGTCAATTAGTGTCCTCACAAAGATAGAAGTACAAGTGTGTGTGTGTGTGTGTGTGTGTGTGTGTGTGTGTGTGTGTGTGTGTGTGTGTGTAATGCCTCACATCTTCCACTGGACGTAGTACTGCAGTGAGGTCTTGTTGGTGGGTGGAGTCCAGTGCAGAATGTTTTCATAGTCCACTGAGTCAAACCTCACCTGGGCGGGTGGAGCAAGCATCACTAGCTCTGAGGAAGTTATTGATAATGTACTTTAGTGGTTTATGAGGAGATAAGAGCATCATTTACATCCACATAAGTAATATAAGTGTCCATTATACAGCAGCATAACAACAGCATAGCTATCAGTGGTCAAGCATAACTATATAAAAAATTACAACTGTTTTAACTGTTTTGTCCACATTAAAATGCAACTGTAGTTTCTTTGGTGTATCATATTTTGCCTCTAGGACCACTGATGTTTCACAGACAAATGACCTTGCTTGCATCTGTCTGCTCAGAACCAGGGCTTTTTGTCCTTAGAGAGACATTAATACTGGAGCCTCATTAATATGCACCACTGTCCCCAAAAACAAAGAACTACTTTTTTCAAGCCTGGCATGGAAATTTGTGTCTCGAAATCTCAGAGCACGTTGCACTGCCCTGTCACTCTCTCTCTGTTTTTTTTATTCCTGATTTTTTTTTAATTTTTTATCTTACAATTCCAAATCTTACAAAAAGAGAATCTCCTCCCACCTGAAGACGCTTATCATAGCCTACTTTAATCCACGTTGAGAGTGAATGACAGACACAACCCCATCACATCAGGAGCAGGGCACAGCGGATGCTTATACAATAAATCTCTGTCATGGTACTAACAGTTACCCACAAAATAAATCACTTCTTCTTTTTGTCTACAAAATAAAAGCGCAAGAACGTTCGTTTTTCAGCAATTATATAGTTCGATAGCTTTTATTATGAAAAGGTCTGACAGGAAGTTCTAAAGGTTTTCAGTTTCTTAAAATTAGCCCTTGGTTATGTTCTGGCCCACCATGTAATGGGTTAGGAAAAAATGTAAAGCAAATAAAATTTCTACTCTGTTCTTAGCTCAAACAAATCTATTTCCTGTTTTGTTGTTGACTTTTTTACTTATGCCTTGAAGTATGTATATTCTGCACAGATTCAGGACACGAGTCACACTAATCCATATGTCTTAAAACATAGATATTAATAAATCAAATGTTACCTTGTGCTGTGACACAGACGCCCAGGTTTCCCAGCAGCACGGCTCTGAGCAGCAGACGGATCATGGCGTTGATGCTGTTGGTGAGTCAGGCTAGCACACAGAAACAAACACACACACAGAGACTGGACTGATGTTCGAGCAACACCGCTGCTTTTAACATGCTTTCTACTTCCCCTTTTGAATTCCGTGATGCATTTATCTTTGACCCAACAAGGTCACTGAGGTAACATTACAAGGCTTCATACTTTTTCTATACAGAAGTACATTTTGTGCAGTTTACGTGTGACCGGTTTCATAACAAAACACAAGTGGGTCATTTTACCAGTGTTTATGTACGACTTCAGACTCAGTAGTATAGTATACATTCACTAACTGAACAGTAACAATAGAAAAGACTCGACCTTCTTGGATCAGTTTCAAGTTGTTTTCTGGTGGGGAGGTCTTTAGAAGTCTTCGAGATGACTGACTCTTTGTTTCTAGTAGCCACTGGCAGGTGTCATGGTGCAAACACAACGCAGGCGTACCACACAATGGCATACATTAAAAAACAAAGATAAAAATCTGAAAGCTGAAAGAAATGCGTCAGCACATCAACTAAATTAATTTCAACCATTATTTTAGGGGCTACAAAATAAGTCTGGTTTAATTCCACTAATATAACACTATCTACAACACAAACTGCATTTTTTATTTTCATGCATGTTTATAATGAGTTTGTGTGTTGTGCAATTTGAAAAAAAAAAAGCCAGTTAAACTTTGCCTAAAGTTCTTTGGAGTTTTTAAAGACAAAAAACATAAAGCTCTCCTGCAGCAAACCTAAAACCAAGATCATTTAATTTATCAGTAATTTGGATTTGGATTGATGCGTTCACTTTGTGAGCATCATCTGTACACACAGACCATAGTTGACATGAATATCTCATTTCAATAGGCCCTTTTCACAGCTGAAATTTTGACCTCATAGTCATGGCAGGAAAAGTGCACATATTATGAATCCACTTCCCTTCTATTCAAGTGTCCTGGTAAGTCAGGACTGAGCCACAGTCTGACAGTGAACCAGTATGCTCAAATGTAGGACTCTCAAACTGGAGACTGAATAATTTTATTATTACCTGGTCACCTGTGTCTGTTTGTTTGTTTGATTGATTGTGACCAGGAATATGTAAAAACTGGTTTGCACCAAACTTGGTGGAGGGATGGGGCAGGGGCAAGGGAGGAACCCATTCAGTTTTGGTGCAGATCCACTCCCAGAATCACTTTCCCTACTATTATGAGTTGTTTTTTGTCGAATGTAAATATAAAATAATGTCTGATTTATGTAAGAAACCAAATGTATTCATGGTGTTGATATCTACAAGTTTGTACAATTTGGTAGAAGATAGTATTCTGGATCTGGTGGAAGGAAATATATGATTGTCGAGCCTTGATGGAGGTTTGTGCTCTGTTGAATGTCATTAGATTAAACCTGTGTTTGTCCTGCTGTGAACTGTCAAAAAGGCTTCAAATGAAGCCGTGTGAGTTCTCTGAGGATGTATTCCCCTTAACAGCTCTTTGTTCTATGAAGCTTAGAAGAATTACCGTTCTGTCCTTCAGGTTGACACAGTTACGACCAAGTGATAACTATCTGCTGTTCAAACGTTTACTGGAACATCAGCTAAAACAACGGTTTACAGGAAATGTGTTGCACAACACCCAATGACACTGCATTTACTATCTGATAGAGGAAAAAAAGACCGGAGCACTTCATGTTTCTACTTGATTAATTATTAATTATATGATTCATAAATCTCTTCAGAAGCTTTTTATTGTTATGTCCTGGAAATACTGACTAAATCCAGACTCTGTGAATGAAATTTCAGAACTTACATCACTTAATCAATCATAAAATTAATTGAAATGAAATTTTTCAACTTTTGGCAAATGTATTTCTTTCTATTTCTATTCTATCATGTCAATTCAGTGTCAGATTGCAACACTTCTATGCATCCTTGTGTTATAGAATTAATACAACTTGGGTTACTTCTGTTCCCTGCAGGGTTAAGACTACATAAGATTGTTGAACGTCAACAGATTTGATATAAGTATAAACGATTAGCTAAAAATAATGGGAAAATGAATCAACCAATGTATTGAGTAAATGGTTTAAATAGCTAAAAGCAGTGGATAAATGGTTGAAATAGCAATATAGGATAAGTTGTTACAACAGGTAGCTCAAAGTAATGGATAAATGGTGAAAAAGCTTAGGCTAGTAGCTAAATGTTTGCAGGTTGCAATCATTAGCTCAAAGTAATGAAAGAGTAATGGACAAAAAAGTTAAATGTAGTGGAGATGGTTGGAATAGCTAAAAGCAATAGAGGAGCGGTTGAAAATAGATGAAAGTAATGTTAATGGATAAATGATGAGCTAAAGTGGTGGGGAAATGCTTGAAATCATAGCGAGTAAGTGGTTAAAATCATTAGCTAAAAGTAATGGACAAATGGTTGTAATAGCTAAAAGCAGTAGATAAATGTTAAACTGAGGATAGTGGTTAAGATTTAGATTTTAGTTAACAGATTAATGTATAGCTGGTTAAAATAGTTGCAAAATAGTTAGCGAAATGCTACGGATCAATGATGAAAAAGCTAAAAGTAGGCTAGTTGATAAATGGATAAAATAGCTAAAAATAAAGGGTTTTATGGTTACGCTAAAGCTAGTGATAAAATGGTGGATGATCACAACAGACGGCTTAAAGTTCTGGATAATGTTGTGATGGTTGACTGAATTCATCTGATGTGGAGGTATGTGACGGTGGTTCTCACAGTGGGGTCCTTGAGGGAGTTCCTGGGGGTCCTCAGCAAAATGTATTTTCACTATAATTCCATCCACGAGTAAAACAACGACAGACTGTTTGACTATTTTGGTCGTGGGTTTCAAACACTTTCTATAATAAAACATCTAAAAGTGAGAATCTCATCAGATGGGTCACCCTGGCACAAAATCTTATCAAATGGGCCCATGGGCTAATTTGTGTCAGTTTAGGGGTCCTTGGTGTGGAAATATTTGAGAACCACTCGTATATGAGAAAGAAAAGGTTGGGAACCACTGCTGTAGATTACCAGAAAAAATCCTGTCGATCGATGGAGGATATACACCTAATAGTGAAGTCTGTTATCTTCCAACTCCCACACACACACACAGGAAAGAGGAAGGAAACATAACTAACAGACACACAAAAGAGGTCCCCCTGCTCAAATTACTGGTTTTAGAGGAAGGACCATAGATCGCTCAAATGTCATGACACATCATGGTATGTGTGCTTCTTCCCTTACATAGTAATCCTCGTGATACTATCGGTTGTAGTGATTTAAATAGCAGGTCAGTCCCACAGCAATACCACAGCTGTAATTTGGCTGACTAACAATACCAAAATTCCAACTTCCCTTCCTTAATTGGTAGTATTTCACAACATTTTGTGAACACAACGTAAGATGCGGGCCGCAGGATCTGCATATCACATGATAGCCTTCATCAGAACAGAATATTAACAGGAAAAGTTAGTAAATACAGACATTTAGTATTTATTTAAATGATGTAACGCAAAGTAAAATGACAGTGGAAAAAATTTATCAAACAGTCGTTTTTCAGCAGAAAATCATTTTAGAGATGGTGGCACAGATACCAATATGTTATGCACATGTACAAACACAAAAGCTCAGTTTTTCCTTTAACATCAAAATATTACATCAACATTATTTAAGAAAAAAAACTAAAATAGCTAAAAAACTAAAATAGACATATACAGATCTGTAAAGTTCTAAGATACAGTACTGTGCAAATGTCTTAGGCACTTTAGACGTTTAGATACTTGTCTGTGTCTGGTTGGTCTCAAGTTCATTCTGCAGCATTACGGCATCCTCAGAAACAGAATCATAAAGAACTATGTTCAGAGCCATGCAGAACAATGAGTGTGCAACAGATGAAGTGGACTACCCATGATCGTAACCTCATGGAGTCAGTCTGGGATCAGGTGCAGAGACTGACTGAGGCCGCCAAGTCCACAGGGGAACAGTGGCCTTGAAAACTGGTGCTGCTGTAAAGGCAAAGGATGGTCACAGCAAATATTGATTTGATTTTGGTGTTTTTTTTTCTGTTTACTGCACTTTGTATTAATTGATAAATTCACTGCATTATTTTTGAAAGTGTCCTTTTACATTTATTGTCTAAATTCTTTTGCACAGCACTGTACATTAACACAAATGCAAGTATGTATAATTGCAATTGCAAAAAGCGCAATAAGGCACAAAGCCCAATACATGCGTAATTTTACATAATATCATATCACTTTACAGCCACTCATTTAGCCACTTATTTCACACGAAGAATTTAAGTGCAGTAAACTGTACAGCATGTGAAGACAGACATTCTTATTTCCAAAGAATAATCTATTAATTTCTATTGTTTTCCTCCTCCTGATCTATCAGCAGTTGCTGGACTCGAAGGAGACGATACCCACTCCCAGATTTCCTTTCACTTCACTCAGAAAAATTTAACATTACAAAAGTTAAAGATGCTCTGACGAACATTTTAATTTAAGGTGCTAACAATCTAAATATTTAAGTATCTGAACTACATGGAGAAACACACTAGTGCAAATTAGCAAGAACATTTAGAGGACACACTGTTTTGCAGAGAATACAACATTTTGATTACTCAGCTCAGTAATAAAAGGGAATAAGGTAATGGCATGCAACAGATGTGAATAGACGGTATTGTGTGATAGACTGATTTTTATTTACTTTGCCAGTATATGCATGTTAGTATTGGTTATTATTGTTACATCTGCACATGATGGAAGCTCAACACTCAGCAGGTTCCTCAGGCAGGTAAATCAATGAGCTATCACTTAAGCAGAAATCCAAGTATCAGTCCGCATACCTCGTCACACTGTGTTTCTGTTATGGTTCAGGAAAACTCACTGAGCTACAGTAAGTTAGGGTTAGGGTTAGATCAACCTCATTAAAAAGGTGTTCCATGTTTTAAAGGCATCTTCCTTTTTACCCTCCCGACGCTTCACTACCTAACCCCTCATCTCAATGGATGCAGTTTACAGGGACTCATCTCTATAAATGCTTTTCTTCAGTGGGGTCTCTGTCAAAGATCCTCCTAATATTATAAAGTAAACATTGCTCCCTTGTGGTGAGAACAAATGAAACTTTGGTCACTTTGTGATAAAACAAACTCAATCTTGACCAGTTTTAATATAGTGCAACACCTTCTTACTTTCTTTTTCTCTTTTTCTTCAGCTGGTTTGTTCATTTTGATTATTCTGACATGTATGCAGAGTAAAATAAGGGGTAGACCAGTAGGCAGTGAATTAAAAATTGTAACAAAAAAGAAAAAAAAAAAAAAAAGAAAAAAAAAAGGATCTATGACCTTTGTTGTCATTGTAAAAGCACTTCTGCAAAAAACAAAACAAATAAACAACACTGATCTATAAAACAACCAGAACTGTTTGGACCTGAGGATATGAGGGAGCTGACCAGCACAAACATCTTTAAAGTAACACAGATCCATGAAGGCCAGGATCTGTTTTAAATGAAGATTTAAGGCGTAAAATTAAACAGGTAACCAGTGAAGATGGTGTTGTTTCTTCTTATTCATACTGTTGCTCTTTCTTTCGTAACAGTGAAATACTGGACACTACATTCTGCGTCAGCTTTTTTAAACAATGCCAGAGTAGAGAGAAGCTCAACAGTCAAAATAAGATGTAATGAGGTCATGTGTTCAGTTTCCGCTGCAGAGAAATAGGCTTTACTCAAGTTTTTTCAGGGATATTGCTTTAATCCCATGAAAAATGACTTTGATGATTTTCTGAATAGTAGTGCTATATATATATATATATATATATATATATATATATATATTGTTGAAACACCTTGTATCTCATGCCCATGTATTATGAATATGATGCTCTGTCACCCACTAGTGCTGCTAGGCATGCACAGTTTGATTGCAGAAGAATGGGTCATAGATGGGCTTATTAACAAACGTGTAGCTTTACTACGCTGCTGACGTTCTGGTGATGGATCGAATTAGCTCTATTTTACGTAATCAAATTATGCTTTTTTTTTTTTGCTTACAACTAAATCTGCCTGTTGTGCATCTCTTACATATTAATGTAAACACAAGAAAGGTTCCTGGTTCACCTTTTACTTGGCATTTTCTAACAGCGGCCCATTTGACCTAACACGTAATGTGCCACAATGCTCAGAGGTTACGGGTTCGGTAGCCCTCAGCCAGTTCGTCATCCCCCATATCAACCAACACTTGGCGTTTCTCGTAACCGGAGGATGCACCACTGGAGTTTACTGTCTCATCTTCATCCAAGTTGCCACCTTCCATGTACCCATGTCCCTCATCATTCGGTTGCCCTTCCCCTGCGACATCATTCAAATCTTTATCCTCTCTTGACACCCCGATGGGCAGACGGAATTCAGGCTCGCTCGTGGGAGTAACAGTAGCTGTGACTTCACTCTCTTCTGAGCATGAATGGAGCAGAGGTGTGGGTGAGGCAGGCTCCACTGTTGCCACGGTGAACTGCTCTTGAGCTGTTCCTGCTGTGTTCTGCGTCTTTTTGATGTTCAACTTTAAGACACAAAGGGGAATTAGTGTTAGGTGAGTTTTGAAATTTACACACACAATAATTATAAGTGGTAGAGTGAACATACAAATGATTTTGGTAAAGTAGTTGAGGCTCTGGTCTTCTTTCTGTACACTATGAAGAGGATAACAAGAACTGTGTTGAGGGCCAACACGCCGATCACGATGTAGATGTATCCTGGACAAAACAGAGGTGAAAGTGAATACATTTAAAAGACAAGCAGCCACACACACAAATACACACACGCATAGTGTCTATCCAGAGAAACCTGTGTTAGCTGGGTCGGATTCTACCAGTTATACATTATACATTAGTTTGTCTCACCCAAACTAGGTGCTTTGCTTTATTATAACACTGTAAGAAGTTGGTGAAACAGCCACCAGATAAACAAGCCAAACCAACAAAAGATGAGGCTGAATACAGACTTCAGGGTAAATCAGACCTTCAGCCTGCTCTCCTCACCCACCACAACCTAGCTGTAACTGACTGTCTCCATTCTTCCCAGCCTTCCAAAACTGGATTTGGACTTGGACTTAAATACCGTGCAGTGAATGCACGATGTGATCTATGTCAGAGAGATTCGACACAGCTCGTCTTCTGAACCCTTTAGTTGCAAGATGACAGTGTTTACAATAATTTCATTAAATATGTGGCCGATTTTCTTTTTGGATCTAGAGGATTAATACGGACAAAAATGTTTGGAATCAGTCCAATATTCAGCGAGAACTCCGCGAAACGACTGCAATGTCATCAAGCTTCCGCAAACCATTATTTCTGAAAACTGACAAAATATGACAGGCTGCCCTTTGAGTGAGCAGCAAAACTTAAAAAAAAGAGTACTCAACTTACTCAAGTCTTGCTCCTGTGGTGCTGCCGGTGGCAGGGCGCAGTACGACTGTGAGGATTTCACTGCTATGTTCTCCACCTCTCCCTTGATGTTCAGACAAGGTTTCTCCTGTGCGGCCTCCACTGGCACGGTCTTCTCACACACACGTCTCGTGCATGGGAAATGGTATTGTTTCTTTTGCACAAACAACATATAGTGAGGCTCCAGCACAGCTCATGTTGCTCATTCACATGTCGCACAACAAGCATATGATGGGATATGTTGTATTTCTACTAATATATACACATTAAAAGTGATACTTTTACTGTTTCTGCCACTGCTAAACCAACTATACACGGCGGTTTGACTACATGATAATTACATGAGGGAACAGACAAGTCTACAGCCACATTCCTATGTGGTTATTGCTTCTTTAACGTCATAACAAACCTTAAGCAGTACAGAAAGTGAAAGTGTGTGCAGTCTTACCCCGCTGTTGACCACAACTTCGTATGTGAACTCAGGTAGCTTTTTTATGCCCTGTGTGTCATAGCTTTTCCTCTGTCGACCTTTTGGGTTGTGATTGGGACTGCCCTGCGGCGTTGGGTGGTGCCACAGCCAGGGATGGATGAAGCTGATGTGGAGATGGTCGTTTGGTTCGGCAGTGACGTTCACCGGTGGGAAGTCCAGATAACCTAGAAACCGAACATGGCAGCAACATTAATTGTTCGTTTAATCCTCATTTCACATTGGAGACTGAGGCAAACTGAGAGGATCTTTAGAAGAACGGAAGATGGAAATGACACAGTTAGACTAACTTGAAACGGAAGCCCAGATACAATAATATGCTACACAGCTGTAATCACTTATAATCGTACAACACAACAGAGGGATTGTGTAGATTTTGAGACAAGAGAGATGCATAAATGCTATACCATCACTACTCACATGTCTGTTCAGCCAGTGTGTCCTGGTAATAGCTGTAACTAAGTCCGTCAAGAGGGGCGCTCACAGACTCGTTCTGACCATCCACAGCAAAAACCTCAAGGAAATAGCTAGTGCTTGAATCACTGAATAATGATAAGTCAGCTTCTTGTGCTGGTGGGTCCACCCAAATCTCCTGAAGGTCCCTGGAGAAACAAAGAAGACAAGAGCAACTTTGTTAAGTTCTGACAAGAGAAAGCAATGAACAGTAAACCCCGGTGATGTCAGAAGTTACATCAGCTTGTACCTGAAAACTACAAATCAATAACTAACAGTCTGCGTTGTAAACATCTGGGATACAAACTTTAAAAGACATCAGCGTTAACCTGGCAGGAAGGGTCGGACGAAAAAATACCATTGGTTGCATTATGGGGAATTTAGGCTTCAGACCTAGGGCTGTAATGATTAATAAAGAAACTCGATTAATAAAGAAACTCGATTAGTAAAAGTCCTTGAGGCTAATTCTTTGTATTGAAGCTTTATTTAATCGACATGATGGCTCAGCAGTCATGGGTTTGTTTAATGTCAGTCAAAACATGGAGGGAGGCAGTGACAGCGCTGCTCTGGAGAATTTTCAGCCTTTGATTAACCTTTTACACCAAAGTTAGTGGGTATAAGTTTTTTTGTTTTTTTAACGTGAGTAAATCCACAAAAAAAAAAGGTGATTTTCTCCATTTACACTGCCTGACGAGTTTAACTTTCCGTTGGCCATTAATAAATATCTTGTTAAATATATGTTATTCACTAGAAACAATTTCAAACACCAACCTGCAAAGGATTTGTACCAGAGCATAACCACTTCATAAATGTCAATTACACACTATAACATTTTAAAGCTATAATAAAAGGATTTCTTATCTTCAATTACAAGATTATAAACATTCATATTCATTGACAAGTCAAGCCCCAATCAAGCATTTGTTTCCATCCATGTATTTATCCATATATATATATATATATATATATATATATATATATATATATACACACACACACACACACACACACACACACACACATATAAACATATTTACATATATACATATATATATTTTATCTAGACTTTAAAGCAGAGACAGTCTTTCAAAATATTGTTTGAGAATGGGAAACACAGATATTTGGTTGGTAATGTGGAAGGAGAAATAAAAACTAACCCTTCATATGGCTTGATAGCCACTTTGAACCTCGTCCCCTGAGAGAGGACACCGTAATCCCACCTCACAGTGTTCTTCAGGTTGTGGCATTGCAGGGTCACATTGGCCGGCGGCTCCACTGCGGAAACAGACACAGAGATGACAGATATTTAGAGGCATTCAAAAGTTGACATTCAACTTCTTTAAACACCAAAACAAAACCCATGGAATTAATATCAGACCGTAGGTGGACCTCCCTTTCACTGACAGAAGACTTTTACCACGAGCAATGAAATACAACAACAAGGCTTTTAATGAGGAGAAACTCCCCCTCTGTGCAGAAGAGATTTCATGAACATTCAGGTCATTTACAGACTCATCTGAACCG
Organism: Trachinotus anak; assembly: GCF_046630095.1. Classification (NCBI taxonomy): domain Eukaryota; kingdom Metazoa; phylum Chordata; class Actinopteri; order Carangiformes; family Carangidae; genus Trachinotus; species Trachinotus anak. Next base: position 7,512,296 of record NW_027273858.1, on the reverse strand, counting down.
TCGCGCTGCCCGTCTTGTCGATGAGTTTGAGGCTGTAAAACTCTGGGAGGCTGAGTCACTAGAGGGCACTGTATGAAAAGTAGTGCCCAACACACTCCCACCCACAGGGGCACAGTAGCCCGACAAACACCCCTACTCCATATGCATACAAGTGCAGATACGCATCAGTTTCTGCAGACCTGGTGGCATCGTGATGATGGATGGAACTGCAGCTTCAGTCCATGAGATGGACTCTGTAAATTAAATCAGCTGGAAAATGTACTGAATGTCTTTTCTGGCACAAACTTAAAAACAGAGGAAAAAAAAAGATACTTCCTACCAGTCTACACCCACTTCCTCAATCCAAAAAAACAAAAGGAGAGCACAGAAAAAAAAAAAGAAAAAAAAGAAAAAAATAGTGTTTTCCCTTTAGGCTAATCCCTTCAATTAAGCTTACTGCTTAATTTAACAGCAGCAACATTACGAAAAGAAATGATTGCAACAGCAGGTCTGATCAGCGCTGCAGAAACTAGTTTGGTTTTATGTACTCTGTGCAGGTTTCTACAAGCCAGAACTTTTACTTTTGGTACAGGAAGCAAGTGTGCCTCATGGTAATGCAGTTACCTGTGTCCACAGACCACAAACACCCACAGATATCATCATACCGATAATTCCTCTGTAGGCCCAAAAGTTTAGATTAAAACTCAGGGAGTGTTTGGGGTTTTTTAAGATGTGAAACTGCACTGTGCCCTTGTGTGGCATTTTATACTTCAATAAATACAATAAAGGCTTCAATCGCGCTTTCAGAGGAGTTACTGAACACTCCCTCACATTTATGAGTCACCACTGTTATCATAAAGCTTTCGAAATAAACAAAAAAAATAAAACATGTACATTTTAGTTTCATTTCCTCTGAGCACTAACATTTACATGCATGCACGTGATAAGAAACTACCACACAAGCAAACATGGAGGTTGAAAAACACAGTGAGGGGTGAGAAGAGTGAAAGAGAAATCACAGATGGTGGCACATATGTACTGTAAAAGAAGTGATAACCGCAACAGTAAAGTCGGTTGCTGAGGGCTGTCACCGCAGGACAGTGCGAGACGCGCACAACTCTCACACACTTAACCACACTATTTAAGTGTCAGGGATATTTTGGGAACACAGTTCAAAAGTGTGACAATTTTTACATATAAACTACAGTAAATATATTATATTATATATTATAAATATATTATATGTATACAGAATTAAGTTTAACTTTAAGAATAAAAAACAATGTTTAGTTTTCAAAGCAACTTTACAGTTTTAACCTGAAGTTTATAAATGTACATTCAAAATCAACCAATAACAAAAAAAGGTCAGAATGTCAAGTTTGAGAATAAGGTCAAGCCCCCAGCTGAGGAAAATTTACTAAACACTGAACGGACTGAAAGGTGAACATGGGTGAAGCAGGTAAGTGTAAGCGGGTAGGCAAGTGTCACCTTACAAAGACGGAGAACAGTAACAACAGTAACAGACACGGTTGATAGATTTATGCCTCCCAGAAAAAAAACAAAAGCAAAACCATCGAGCAGACACAGGAAGACGCTGCAGATGCTATCAGACTATCAAAAGGAGGTCACTGCTAAATGACTGAAAACTTAACTGAGAGCTGCTGCAAAATGAACCGGATGCGAGATAAGATTGTGTAACGCGACGCAAACTCAGGTGCCCAGAGAAACGGTTGTGTGAAAGAGGAATATGCTGTATTATAATTATGTGCAATAAAACAATTCTGTGGATAAATGTTGGCACACAAGTGTTATAGCTTTACATCATTCCACATTTGAATACCTTTCATTTTAGTTTTTATATCTTTATATTATGTCTTATATCATTGTCTTTCTGGTTCAATCTGTTATTCTATTCTATACTGGCACATTTCTGTTGTTTTATACTTTCATTTTTATATCTTTGATTGACTTGGCAACTCAGAGGAGATGAAAGTACAGTTTCATTGACAGTACAGCTCTTGACACATTCAGTCAGAGTGAGAATTCAGCTCAACCACAGCCACAGTCACTTCAAAACGCTTTAGAGAAGTGGTGAGAAGGACAAAAACAAAAGCGATGGACAGCACGCTGAAGAGAAGGACACAAGCTGAACAAAGCACAAATACATGAAGTTAACACATAGAGAAAATGCAGAAACATCACAGCATAACAGAAGGGAACTCAAGAGAGCAAAAGGCCAACGTCAGACAACATGCACGCGCTGTTAACGCTGCAGCACGAGTGCACACCCATACAGAAAAAAGATGCAACAAAAAGAGGAAGCCGGCAAAGAAATAACAATTCAGCTGTAAGCCTGGGAAAATTGAAAAGGTTAAAGTTGACTTCTGTGACTTAACTAGTTCCTGTTCTCAAGTCCTCAGGAAGTTTGTTCTACAGGAAAAGAACCAAGCAACTAAAAGCTACTTCAGCAGATTTGAACAAAAACCTAGATACATTAGGAAAGCTAGTACTAGAGGACCAGATTGATCCATTTGGAATATAAGCAGTGGGTAAACCAGTTAAATATTCTGGGGCCAGGACATTTAATGATTCTTGGAGTTGTTCTGATACTAGTATTGGAAATGCCTCCAATAAAATGCTTTAAATACTGACTCGGGAATTGACGACGATGCCAGGCTATGGGTCTATGTGAATTTCCCCACTGTGGGACTAATTAAGGCCATCTTATCTTATGTATTAAAAAACTTTATAGTTTGACGGGAAAAAAAAGCAGCAGTTTTCCTAGAAATCAATTCTTCTTCACTGCTCTAAAACAGCAGCTTACACAGGAAGCAACTACTATTATAGAACAGCGGAGAAGAACTGATTTCACAAACAGCTGGACTGCGGTGATGCTGCTCAGCCAATGAGTGTGACTCGAGTGAGTGAGTGGGATATAAGAGGGACAGAAAGAGAAAAAGGTGTTAAAGATGTGTTGAGATTGTTTATTATGCAAATGTCGGAGCTGCTGTGGCGCTGCCCCCGTCAGCATTATCTTTCTACACCGAGTTTCCGTTCGATAATGGTCATCGACTATAATTATCCATTGTTGCTGAGCAGTCGTAAAAGTGAGGAGTTCAGTGTCACTGATTTCAGTTTACCCTTGTTCAGAGCGAGAGAGAGAGAGAGCGAGAGAGAGAGAGAGCGAGAGAGCTGCCCTTCACCGAATGTTCAACTTATTATATAAATATGCATATTTCAACACGTCTGCTATGACAATGTGGCGCACATGAAAGCAAATTCAGAGATAAGGTGACCATTCTGTCGGAAAGTCCCAGTAAAGCCACAAGTTGCGCTACACTATTGCATATAGTGACTCATCACGATTGTGTTCAGGGCCTCAGTAATTACTACACAACTGAAACCTTCAAGTACTTTAGCCTCCACTGCACCACTGGTCTTGTTTGTCGACATTCAGCACCAGATAGTAAGCTACTGTTCCAAACCATGCTTCACGACGAGCTGTCAACACCCTTCACTGTGTAAAACACTATTGGAGCTTGTGAAAGCCACAGTGGAAAGATCAAACCACACAGTGTGTGTCATACACAGTGCCAGAGGTACACAGCCGTGCCAACAGTATGCACACCTCCACCACAGTACACAGCATCATGTTATTGACTCACGAGTCCCATAGACCGTGACCGAGCAGTTTATGGGACGGACGCGACTCGGGATGGTTACCCCACTCACCGGATCTGTGAGGGGGACAGACTGAAAAAAAGACTTCATGCTGATCTGAGCTCTGGGTCTGCGTTTACTAAAGAGACGTTACCTCTGGCCGCGAGATGTGAGGCTGCAGAAGTCGACAGAACAGTGTGTGTCAACACAAACCGTACTTATGGATTAGTGGGAAGATTTCTGTGCTCAAAGTCATCATTAAAGTGGACGTCTGAATTTAGTTGAAGCATCTGGTGCTGTCAGACCATGTGTAGCATTTTCTTTTTTTTTTTTTTATACATATGCACAATGTAGGTAGCAGAGAGAGAGAGAGAGAGAGAGAGAGAGAGAGAGAGAGAGAGAGAGAGAGAGAGAGAGAGAGAGAGAGAGAGAGAGAGAGAGAGTAGAGCAAATCCATGTATGTCAATGCAAGTGTCAGTGTGACTTGCACATATGAAGTCGCATTCACACAACACTAGCAGGGTGAGATGGCCGGTAGAGTACAGCAAAGGAAGGACTGCATTTGAATCAACTATTTTTTCGCTGATGCCGATCAAAAAAAAAAAAAAAAAAAAAAAAAAAAAAAAAGCTCACATCAGTTCAGACGCCGACCATTAGCATCTGCTTGGGACATCAAGATTGTGTCACCGTCAGATGAAACCAGCAGCAGTTCGGCAGCTTCAGGAAAAAATTTCGATTCCGCTCACAATTTTCACTTCATGTGTTGGGAAACTGCACATGACTACTGCTTTGGGAAACAGCAAAAAACAAAACAAAACAAAACAAAAAATACACTGGCCACAGAGAGGAAGACTGCAGTGGCAACCTGACCTCAGGTACGACCATTATGAGCAAGGGCTGAACTGCAGCAGTAAGAGATATGAGCAACTCCATACACAGACAGATACACTGGTAGAAATGTGTTTTTTGAAGAATTTACTCTCATGAATTCTTCAGTGTTACTGATAACAGGGCTGTAACTATCTATCATTTTCATTACTACGTTACTATTTTCATTCGTTGTTAATAAGACATTATTAAGGGAATGTTTAGTAGTGTGCTTGATCATTTTTCTGTAAATTCACTAACTGAACTTGTGCTCTCACTGCACTGCTGACTGGACAGGCACCGACTATATGTGACCAGCACCTAATTGCATCGGTGTTTTCAGCTGATCAAGTTGCAGCAATTCCCACAGATGACAGGGATCAATAAATATTAACTTGATATCTCTTGAAATGACCGTTGGTTATGTTCCAAAAACGTCCATGACAGTTTTTCCCCTTATTGTTATCAGCTGCGGCTATAGTTGCAGCCATTAGTGCGCTGACCGCAGCACAACAACAGATCTGACAGCAGGGAGTTGACGTAAGGTGAAGTGTGAGTTTGCTCAGAGAATTTGTCTAGACGTCGTCTTGGCTGCAGCACAATCTGTGTCACTGCAATGCCCTGGACAGCATCCTCCCAATTAATGGCTCTTTCCAACGTCAGCTTCTCCAGTAACTTTATTTGTCCCCAATTTACGATGAGGGGAAATGCATAAAATCATTTTTTAAAAAAACAACAAAAAAAAACATTAAAACACGCGGCACATAAATACAACATCAAGAGCAAAAGATAAAAGACAGTAAATTCATAATAACAGAAACGGAACATTAGTAAATAATAACAACCTTTTCCTCCCAGAATTTAGGAGCGAGATAGGCAGAGGACATAAAAGAGTGCTTAAATTCGAGGGGGTCTGATATAGAGGGTGGGAGCAATCTGAAAGGAGGAATTTAGCTTTCTCAAGAACCTGTTTGCTGTAGAGATCCTGCAGGTTTTCCTGTGTGATACCAGCTATTTTGGTACAGGCATTAACAACCTCATTTAGTATATTTTTCTGTTTTCCAATCTTCAGGGATTGAAACCAGCAGATAAAAGAGAACGTGACTCAATAAAAGAACGATAAAACATTGATATTAGGTTCCTGGCAATCAGAACCTGAAACCTGAACTCTTCTTGTAAACCTAGTTGATATTAATCTCAAATGTCAGTTTGTTGTCTATTGCGGTTCCCAGATACCACAGCAGCTCTACTTTTTCTATATGCTGGCCATCAAATGCAGATTTTCTAACTCATAGCTCTTCATTCTCAGAAATGCATACTGATGCATGTACGTGCTGCAGGTATAGCAGAACAAAAATATTCTTTCTTTTTGCACGTTTGTGGGTTCTGCCCGGTTTGACCCCCGCCCATCTAGATATGAGTCTGCCCACAGACTATGCCATACATTACACAACCAAAGAGCCTTGTGTAATACTGAAAAATACAAAGAGGAAATAAAGAAAAGGAACATAAGTCTTCATTAGCGGGTTTGTCAATCAGCCATGTTTGAGCTAACAAATCTATTTCTATTTATAGCGGTTTCAGAGCTGTTCAGTATCTTACTCGAAGCAGACAACAGAAAAAAGTTCAAACCAAACAACTGGGGAGATAAAAAGGCAAAAGGCAATAAAGAATAACACTCAGACCAACTCAATAAATATTACTAATAATTACATAATAAAAGGGAATAATAAGTAATAGAAAGGACTAATGATAAATAATAATAATAATAATAATAATTAGTATTTCTTTATACAGTCTCTATTCAGAAAACTGATTGACTTTCCAACAAGAAATATGATGAGTGACTTCATACTGAGGATCTGGTCCTGGGGCCCCTGGACCACCGGGGTCCGTCCAATGATCCATCCATGGTTTTAACACTACATGGGGGCTGCACAGGGACGCAGAAAGGAAGTGGTGGTCGTCAAAACAAAGGCCCAGACAAAAACGCTTTCCTGGCTATAGTGTCTACATATAAACCCTCGAAAAGGCCCTCCAAAACGACACACTCTCACAAAGAATACGCATCTTTTATGTGGATAAGTCGCAGGGAAAACACCCACTGGCGCAGCGTGCAGGGCGCTTCCTGTTAGCTCGCAGGGATTCACCGTGTTTTCCCGTGAATGACGAGAAGCCGAGCGGGCCCGTCTCATCTCACATCTTCATTAAAACAAAAAAAAAAAACAAACAAAAAAAAAAAAAACAGCCTAACACTCAGGCCGTGTCGCCGCTTCGTAGGTCGTTTCATACGTTTTGTTTGAACAACTCAAAGCGCTCAGCACATGAAGCAGCCACTCACCGTAGGCCGATGCGAGGGAGCCGAACCAGGCGACGAGCAAAAGTGGAGACAAGCAACCGGAATGCATGGTTTACTGAAGCCAGAAAGTGCGTTATCTCCCCCTTGATACTGTGCGATCAGACAAGCGAACGATTCATCGTGACACTGCGGAAAAAAACAATAACAACAGGCGGGACCGGACCGCTCGTCTCCCGGACCCGGCTGCGATGTTAGCCGAGCTCCGCTGGACGCTCCTAAAAAGCGGATACAACACCGCGCTGCTGCCTTTCCCAAACCTCGGAAATCTAACCCACGCCTACATACACCACTCTCGGTTTGCCTCATGTCAGAGAAGTGTCGTAAAACTGATTTCAACTGCACAATAAAGTCAGATTTGCTCATTGATGTACCCGCTTTCAGATACATGTGTAAATGTTTATCTGTGTAGCCCTTCTCAAAACCAAGGTCACAAAGTGTTTCATGTGGTGCGAATGAAAACACAATATAATAACAAGTTAAAAATTATAAAAGGAATAAAAACTAAGAGAAACAAATCAGGGCAAGTAGCCTCTCATAAGTAAAATGTCATTTATTTGTCATTGGGGTGTTTCTGTTTATGCTGCATCTGTGCAACCCTTATCAATAGCAACTGTACACTGTGTTTACGTTGTACAGGGGCCTTGTAGTGAGGGGATTAATGGTTGATTCAGATTAAAAGTTTGCTTCTGTCTGCAATCAGTAGCATGATACTGTTGACTGAATAAAAAAATTGATGGGAAAAATGATCCTATGTCAAACTTTAACTCATGCTTCATCACTCATGTGCACATAACACTGGGACTTTACAATATATGTAAATAAATCCAATGAGTCCTTGAAATTAATCTTTAAACCACCTTGAACTGGTGTGGATGTGGTCACCACCCTTCCCACTCCACATAGCACCATTTTTTTTGCATCACTCTTTGTTTTTCTTATGCAAAAGAACTTTTTTCCACAGATCCAGATCAGCTTTGGATTTAATAACATGAAAGTCTTTGAGGAAGTGGAGTAAAAACAATCTGGTTTAAGTTAAGACAGTTCAGCCTGACTGTCTGTTCATATACAGAAGTACAAACATTGTGGTCTAAAGATAGAGATGGAAATCCTCTGAGCTGCTTAGATGTTTTATGCAGAAGCATAAAACATCAAGGAAAAAAGATATGAGCAATAAAGTTTATCACCTAAGTCACGCTGTATATTTCAAGCAATAGGCTACTTAAGGGCAGACAGTCGGCCTAGAGCTGAAGGCGCCCTGTGTTCAGACTGGTCACCTCCTTGACTGGAGGCTCAGCTACAGCAGCTGCTCTTGGGCCCTGAGCCAGCTCGACTCCATCAGAGCTATGCTCGAGACAGTTAATGAACTATTGCTTTTAGGGTTTGCTTCTGAGTGACCTGTGGAAACCTTGCCTCATAGCATGCTAAGGCCTAAAGACCTAAAAAAGGGAAAAAGTTACTCACAACTAGTAAAAGTGCTGCATTCAAAATGTTGCTTAAATAAAACCACAAGCACAGGCTATGAAGATTCATACTAACTGAGAGAGCTCTATCACTTTATGTTGTAATTTGTTAATGTGTGTGCGGTTTTAGGTACTTAATACACTGCTGGTTAGTGTAATGGAAAAGTATTGCATCGTATTTCATAACATCCTCATTTGTTTTGTATAAAATCTTAATCTGAAAACACAGTGACTTTTGTGACTAAAGCTGCGTGGTCGGGTAAAAAGAGGAATATTTAGGCTACCTCTGAAATGAAGCAAAGCAGAAGTAGCAGAAAATACTCAGATCTTTATCTTGCTGTTCTGTTAAAGTGGGATTTTCGTTATCTCTGCAGCTTTAATTCAAGATCAAGGTCAAATATAGATATGTCCGACAGCCCTTGAATGCAGCAACAGTTGGCTCATGTTTACGTCGCGTTGTCGGGAAATTACCAGCTTTTCCATAAACTTAAGCCAACAATTCCTCGGTGTTCCGCTCAGATAAATGATTAAAACACTTCTCATGCAGTTATTATGTTAGATATAACTTCCACATACAGCAGCCCACGTAATTGATGTTTTAAAACACAGTTTACAAAATACTAATTCTATACTTGCTGCATATGGCTGTGTTGTGAACATGAGCATACCTCTGTGGCATTTCCAGTAAACAACAGTGTGACCAGAAAACAAAACAAAAACAAAAAACAAACAAAAAAAAAACCAAAAAAAAAAACCATAGGCTATATGAAATGAGGCTCTAGGTGTAACATACCAAGTCTACATGTACAAACTACTGTTTGACAAATATTTGAACCACTAAAAACACAGACTCTCTGTGGGACCCTGTTTGGTTTGGTTTTCTGAGCAGAACAAACATACCTCATGGTTGTATACAGTACTTGAGGCTGAACTCAGTCTACATGAGAGTTACAGCTTCTTCTGTGGGACACTTCCCCCATCCTGACGTCAGCTGGATGTGTGATTTTTCCTCCCATCCTAGCCTCACACTGACGCATTCACATACGAGCTCTTCAGCAGCGGCCTGAGGTGAGTTACACACCAGAAAACCGGGAAACTTATTTTATATGCACTAGCACTGATGGGCTATAAATATAAGTTTGTGTCCTGCAGTTAACCTCTGTAGTCTGTCTGCTGTATATTCTCATATTACATTACATAGCTTTTGCATTCCTGTGTCTGTGTTATGTAATGGAAACGTTCTCGCAAATCTGTTCAGATGGAAAGCTGTAAGATGTGCCACAGATGAACACTGCACCTACTTATGATGGTGGATTACTGACAGATCCTTTGTTTCACTGCAGGATATCACTTGTCATCCTATTGTTAGCCTCAGAGGAGTTTTCTCCTGAGAACAGATGAGACAGTAGAAGTGGAGAGAGACCTAATTTCACTGGGATTACATTTGCAGGGCAACTTTCACCCTTGACCCACAAAAATGACTCTGTAGCCATATTTGAAGCTTGAGTCACTTGAGGCTCAGTGAGAAGTGAGTGATTCATAGCTACACCAGATATTTGGTCATTCATTTTTATCTTGGTGGGTGGAAACTCTGAGAGCTGTTACAGGCAGGACACAGTAGGAAAGATACGTTCCCATCCTGTAGGACAGCGACTCATATTTCTTGACATAAGCAGAGGTGAACTGCTTTTAGGCTGAGTTTTAGGCTCAAGGAAAAAGCAAAGAGTGGCACTTTGAATTCTGACGGTCACTCTTTCTGTCCACCTTCATACACCGGTCTGTGCAAAATATGTGTGAGAGTGATACTGGGATTTGATCTGTCAAAAGAAGTTGTGGAAGAAGCGTTCAGATCCTTTATTAAAGTAGCAATAGCAGCCACAGTGTAAAAACACTCTGTTACAAGTAAAAGTCCTGCATTCAAAATGTTACTTAAGTAAAACATATATCATACAATTGGATTGTAATTATTGATGCATCAGTGTGTTCATCACTTAAATGTTGGTCCTGGTAAAGGTGGAGCAAATCTTAACTACCTTAAATGCTTTTGGGTAGTTTAATCTACAAAAATCATTCTAACTTCACTTTCTAATAACTATCACATGAGATCAATAAAGTCTTATCTTGTGATTATATTTTGAATTATTATTAATGAAACTATTAAAAGTAACTATAACTAATGACTATAGTTATCAAATAAATGCTGTGGAGTAAAAAAATACAAGATTTGCCTCTGAGCTGTAGAGGAGCAGGAGTATGGAACAGAAGAAAATAGAAAATAGAAAATGGAAATACTCAGGCAAAGCACAAATACCTCAAAATTGTATGTAAAATCTGACCTGATCATTATACGGAGGCTCCCACTTAACACAAATAAAGAAGAGACAGAAGAAGAAGAGACACGATGAAGTGAGCCGCGAGTAAACAATCACTTGTTATCTGTTAAGGACTTTTCTGACAATATTCTTAACTCGGAATACTATTATGAAAAAACACTTATATATTTTTGTTCTGTGGACCTTTACGGACTAATGGATTATAAATAACGGAGGACTGGACAGAGAAAACAGCTTCTGGACCGTCGAACAGGTAGAGAGAATCACCTCCTGGCTCTTAAATCTGGTGCACCATGCTGGTAGATGTTAATAAATCAAATTCATGTGCTCATGGTTACCACAAAACAAATTGAATATTCTAATTCTATAGACTCAAACTGATCTAACGAGGTATAGCATGCATATCGTGACAAAAAAAATCATTACTCAGTCAGAAAAAGGTCAGTACCTTCGGAACAGGCTGTGGACGGGCCAGCGGAGCTTAATGGAGACGCCATGATTAAGATTTTCCATAAATAATAGTGCAACACTTGGGGATATAAGCTTAGTTACTGGCAGAAGAAGTTTTTTTCTGATCAGATGCTTCTATCAACTTTACAAAACATTTCGTCGTTGCCTTTCCAGAACTGTTTCACATCACTGTTGAAAAATGATTCTGTTTTATGGTGTGATTTTATGATGTTTTATGGTTTTAGGCACAAAAGTGACTTGGTTATCTTGAATCTTATGTAATCACCTGCCCACCCCTAATGCCCCATTCTCTGTTCAATATATCACATTATCGTACATCATTTCCAACGCAGTGTTGCTTCCCAGCCGGTCACATTATTGGACCAGTCGCATGAGCACTGAGGAAAGTGAGGAACCAAAGAAATGCTTAAAGCTCCATTTGTCCCTCACTGATAATCTTTTGATTATCGAAAGCTTTCTGCTTGTAATCCTGGAAGCTGGCTCTGTAAAGTTTGTGTCTTGCTCCTCTGCTGCTTGTACTCACAGCAGAGACGGTGAAACACTCCGATGTATCAGAAAGTGTTGAGTAACTTCTCAAACTGCTCTTGCAGCATCATCCACTTACATATATCTCTGAAGGAGGTCATTTTATTTGACTTCCCCAGCCTGTGGGGAAGACTATTTCTTCCTATATCATTACATAAAAAGTCACAAAGATATAGTTTATTTTAATTTTTAAAAAAAGAAAAAAGAAAAAAAGGTTAACAATTGAAAACAGCAGGGCACTGTTGATTTAAGCGAATATAACCCAAACTGCAATAAACAGTGCGTTTTTGAGGGACTATTTTCAGCTGCGGATTTGATTTGGTGAATATTTAGGGCTGCAGGACGGTCTCTGCTTGTCTGTGCTTATTATGATTCATTGACAGTAAGAAAAAAAAACAGAATATCATTCAATTTATCCTGCAAAGCACAGCTGATCACCTAATCCACACGGCCTAACACTGCTGTCGTCAAATTGAATCCCTTCTTTTCATCCTTAAACAAAGTTCCTTTAAAATTTCCCCATACAGGATTTTATCTGCTGTGAGATATTCATATCAGCAAGCAAAACAGAGAAAAGTAAAGACCCCTGGAAGCCCCGGAAAGCTCACTGAGCCACTGGTGGACCAGTTCATACAAACTCATGCTATGCAGCCAAACATTGTTCAAACCCACAAAACTGTGTTCTAAATTCTAGCAGAGATCCCAGATCTAGCAAGTCCATCAGTTTGAACTTGAAATAAATCATAAATGATGCACAAGATATAAGATTCCATTTCATGGAATGGTGCATCCATAAAATTCAAGGCATCTTGGGTTGGAATATTTTGCTCTGCAGAGCTGAAATAAACGGACACATAAAATATAAGAATGTGCAATGAGAAGATTCCTCAGACAAAATAAAAGGCAGAAAACTGGATTTTAGATATACTGTAGATTCACTTCTATTTAATGTTAACTCAAGGCCAAAGGAGGAATGTAGCGGTGAACTCTGTCCTGGCTTCAAAATAAGGCACAAAGCCATGTTTCTGGTTTGATATTATTGCCAAACCAGAAAATCTACCCAGACCTTTTGTAAAAGCCAAGATTTCAAAACAATGTTTTCTCTGGAATCTCAGAGCAATCTCCACAGTTATAATTTTGTGTGTGTGTGTGCGTGTGTGTGTGTGCGTGTGTGTGTGTGTGTGTGTGTGTGTGCGTGTGTGCATGTGTGTGTGAAATTCAATGTGGGCTCCCTGTGCCAGACAAAGTATCCCCAACTGTAGAGCAGGAAGAACACACCCATCACAGATTCCACATCCTCTCTCCTCACAGCAGCGACCTCAGACCATTTTACTCCGATACCCAATAGCAACAATCTCCTGCATGAAAGTTGACTCACACTGAAGGAGGGTGGGTTTACATATGTGACCTGAGTGTTTTGTTTTCACATAAACAGTTATTTCACTCAGTCATGCCGGCTTTAACTCTTGTTTGGGCATCTGCCAGAAAACTGTCAGGAATATTCACTGATGTCGAGCTGCTTTTATTCCTCTTTGCAGTGATGCACGACAGCAAGATGGAACAAGTTCACACCCACTCCCTTGGGACAGTCAAAACTTGTAGCTGTATGAACTGAATTAGTTCACTCCGAAAGTATTTAGATCCTTTCTCTTTTTTTCACATTCTGTTATGTTTGAGCCTTGTGCTATAATTGTTTACATTTTTTTTTTTTACCTCATCAATGTTCACTCAATACCCCACAATGACAAACGAAAACAGAACCCTTAGCTCTGACTATGAAATTTAGTTCAGATGCCTCCCATTTCTCTTGATCATGTTTGAGATGTTTCTAGCACCAGGCCACGAGGTGGAAGGAACTGCCTGCAGAGCTCAGAGACAGGTTTGTGTCCAAGCTCCGATCTGAGGAAGAAAAAAGCAAAAAAAAAAAAAACAAAAGTGGCCTCCATAACTCTTAAATGGAAGAAATGCACTCTTCCTAGAGCTGACCAAACTGAGCAGTCAGGGAAGAGGTGACCAAGAACCTGATGGTCACTCCAGCTGACGGATCATGGAGCTTGTGGGTGTATTTTTCTTACCTTAACTTCTTCTTATATCAAATGTGTCTTTTTTCTGTAGGCTCAGGTGTATATACCTGAACACCAGTCGGCATGCTGCCCGAGACTCTCCTCCAGCAGTGATGTCGGCCTTCAGGCCTCCTGCTCCTCTCCTCTGTGTGCTGCTGTGTGTGTCAGTGGCTCTGCAGCGCTCCGACCTGCGCCTGGCTTATGTGACACACAACAGCTTTTTTTACTACTCCTGCAGCCAGGACCCGCAGCCCTGCAGCGTCCCATCACTTACAGACTGCAGATGCAAGGACATTCAGCTCTCCACGCTGCACAACCCCCAGTCGCACTCGTCACCCGTCTTCCGGATGAGACGTCTAACTGTTTGGTTCACGTCACCACTGAACACGGCACGTCTCCTCAACAACTCTGAGGTGAGGCACCTGACTCTGATCCACTGCGGTCCTGGAGGATCCTCCAGAGGGACACCGTCTTCTCCCCTGGAGGGACATTTTGCCGTGCAGCACCTGGAGAGGCTGACGGTGATAAACCTGCCGCAGAGGCCGCTTCACAACTGTCCAGATGCAAACAGAGCCAGGAGCACAGACTCAAACACCGACGCAGATAATAGTGCTCACCTGGACACAAATAGATACAAGGATAGAGACACATACCTGGACCTGATTGCGGACATGAAGAGAGAATCCTTGGGTTTGTTCCCACCCCAGATCCAAGACATCTTCCTGGGCAGGGAGCTGGGAGCAGCGTATCATGAGCAGGCCAGACTGGGGATCATCCACAGCTCCGTGCTGGAGTGGGGAGCAGTGGTCAAAGCCTACACAGTCCAGACACACATAGACAGTGATGGTGTGCTTCCCTTTCCTGACCTCCACCTGCCAAAATTACCAGAGACATCTGTCATATATGTCAGCTTTGTGTACTGATACAGAGTGGCATTTTGAGGGGAGCAGGTGGGAACAGGAGGAAGTGCAAATGCCTTTATCCTCTGTAAATGGGATATAAAGTGTCTATTAGTTTACAGATTATGTTGCATTTAAAATTGGGCTAATAAATACGTTTCTTCAAGCTGAAGCTGAAGCTAAGGAGGAAAACAACACAAAGCTGCTCCAAATCTGCTCCCTGGTAAATGTTATTTTTAAAACTTTGTAAGAATAAACACAAAGAAACAATGAAACTGTTTCCCAAACATCAGGGCATATTGTTTGCAGAACTGCATTTATTTTCTAAAAGTGTTCTGCTGGTAAAGTTGTTGAACTTTCCTGGAAAGACAGGGAAAAGGAAACGAGTTTTGGATATTTTGCAGTTGTTTTCATGTGCAGTCGCTTTAATTATAATTTTCCCATGTGAAGACTTTGCACAGCTGTTTACCAGCATGTTAGGACAAAGTATGTCAAATAATGAGAGACCCTCTGTGGGACCAGAACAGCCTGCCAACCCCTCCAGCTCTAGTGTCCTTTGTTTTCAAATGATGTGTATACTGATTTCATGATATAATCCCAAACAAGTGTTTGGCAGTTAAAAATGTAGTCATCTGTACTCCCTTGTTCTTTCTCTGGAGCTTCCACCATGAGGTGTGTCCTCAAACAGCTCTGATCCGGCCGCTGTGTTCACACTGAATGTGGCCTGATGCTGATGACTGAGAGTTTCCAGGCTGATGTCCTGCACCAGTTTGTTTTTATAAAGCCGGATGCTGCAAAAAGATGCAGTGTCTTTCAAAGTTATTCAGTTAAATGAAAACAGAATGTGATGCACAGATGCGCTCGGGTTTCAAACATGAGAGTAGATTTTGTTATATAACGTCAATGTAAGATTAAAACTTTGAGAGCTGTTCAGATTTGACTCTAATAGCAGGGGTGGTGCCTCACATTTCTCTCCATGAGAAACAGAAGGATTTACTCATAAGCCAAAATGCCATCACCACAGGGAGGACATCGAGCTAATCTGGATTTGTGTGCAGGATGAATCCCTCTCAGCTCATTTCTATAGCTAAACCTGACCTCTGACCTCTGACCTATGACCTCTTGTCCCCGATCAAAGGCAAACTTTCTCAGACTTCCTCCTCTGGGAAGTCGCGAGATTATTTATACAAATCAGTGTAGAACAAACGTTTGCCTCCGAAATTGAACCACAAGATGGCAGCAGATACATTTGAGTCAAACAGACTTAGCCTGAAGTGTTGAGGGTGGACTGAGCAGACTGTCAGCTTGAGGGAAAAGGTTGTTTTTTTTTTTTTTTGGTCCTGTTATTTTTATTTTTATTTTTTTAAAGTTTAGTGAACGCTTAAAGAATTCAGTTATTATTATACCTTATACAATGAACATGTGTCATGACACATCTCAGCACTTTAAAGCTTGTGAGGAATGTTCTGTTTTAGGACAGAGGTAGCCTACGTTGCTAAGCATGGGCTGATATTTATTTGTTTAAAAGAAATGAGCTTAACAAAGTCATGGCTTGCATTTGTTTATACAACAAAAACAGAAATAAATGATTTACTTATTCATGTCTTGTGAATTTAAATCATGGTCATGATTTCTTGTATTTTCATATTCTGTAGCTACGTGATTTGTCCAAATTAAATCACTAATAAGAGTCAGGCACATACTATAATAATATAATACAATCTAAATGAAAAAAAAAAGAATGTGGCAAAAACATCTTTGATATTTGGACATATATGTGCATGATGACATGGTAGCATTTCTAATACTGTAGACACATGATCCACATCTTCTGATGGATTAAATGTGCAGAGTAAAGACTCTGCATAGCTCTGTAAAGTCAGATAGAAAGGTCAGTGTCACAGTTTGATTTTTTTGCTTTGTTGTTGTTAAATGGACATTTGTTCGTCCTGAAGAGGCACAAGCTGTATCTGTCAGGTTAAAACCACATAACCAACCCATGACTGCATCTGACACCTGCCAGAGAGCCGCGTATTTGCATGATAAACGCGCAGCCCATCTCGTTTCCGCCCCCTCTGAATGCGAACTGATGCCGCCTGTTGATCCCGCACCTGAGAGGGTCAGCACCCGACACACACCGGCGGCAATTACCGGAGAAATCACCGGAGGCGGCGGCGGCGGTGGCGGTGGTGAGGCAGCCGGGCTCCGGAGGGAGGATCGGCCGCTCTCCTTATGGAAATCAACCCTCTGTGCTTAAGGGCTGGTGTGAACCGTGACCTGCACTTGGGATAAATCTGAAGACAAACTACCTCCAGTTAAAGCAAATCAATTACATGTTCAGTCTGATGCTGCGCTGCCCTCTGAATGCACACTGTAAATATTTATGTCAGTCTAAAAAGGTGGACAGGCCGGGACTAAATTGGATTGATTTTAGGTGGTGGTCCCCCCCCCCCCCCCCCTCTCTGCACCCCTCCAAGTGAGGCTTTAACCACGCTGCCGCCGTCTCCTCACCGGCAGTTTAGCAGTAAAACATTTTTATAATCAGACGTTATTGTTCGCCGCCTCCTTGTGGGAGATGCGCCCATGTTCATTTTTTAAAAGGGCAAATCAGCCATAATTCAGTTTATAAACTGCGGCGCGCAGGGGAGAAATGCCTGGATGAATATTCATTAGAGCCCGCCCGAACTGCCACGCTCGGTGATTCATTAGGCATATGTAAATATCACTCACTTTAATTGCCCCTAAACTGACTCAACATAATGTTGTCATTAGCAAATTATTACTTATTTGTGATAGGCTACTAATGGTACGGTATGGCGCACAGTGCTGAAGCTCCACATATATGATTGCAATTACAGCTCTTTTTATTCACCGGGTGACCGCGGAATCTGATGGATGTGTGTGTGTGTGTGTGTGTGTGTGTGTGCGCCTAAGGTGCCAACAATTAATTTCACTGACATAGGCATGGACCATTTGAGTTTATGCACACACACAAACGGAACTCAAACTTCTTAAGCCTAAACGTTGTGTCTTATAATCATATAGAAAGTTGAATAAAAAAAAGTTAATTAAAAATAACAAGTACTACAAAAAAAGTTAAGATTTACTTTATAATAGAAATGTATGTATGTATGCTGATGCCACAAGAAATAGCCCACATGAGCAGCCTGCTAGATAAGAACAAAATGAATGGGCAATTTAGAAAAATAAAGCAGCCTAATGATTTTAAAGATGGGATAGGTGTAAAGAGACAGACAAAATGTTTTCTTCATAAATGGAAAAAACACTGGTTTTCTGTATCTAAATTATTCAGTGACTGATGTTCAGCTGAAGTCCTTTAAAAGTCCCGTTCAATTAAATTGAACTGGAATCTGCATTAGCCTACAGAAAAAACATTGTGAGTTAAATTAGTTTGATCGTGTTATATTTAGAGTTCATAGAGTATATCTTGAATGTTCTATCACAAATAATTCTGATGAATATGGTTCAAGAAAAAAGCTTCTTTTTTTTCTCATCTTGCAAATAGAGCAGATATTACTGGTCTGAAATAACCACATTGAAATACATCGTGGGCCCATGTTTAGCCAGATGTGTACAGATTAAAGTTTTGCAAAATTCATAGAAAATTCACGAGCTTTATGTTATTTTAAGGAAATATTCCAGGGATTAATTGTATTCTGTGGATCTACAGCTGTGAGATTTATTCATCTACACACAAAGTTTAGCTTCAGAAAACAAAACTCAGCATTAGGATTCTGACATTTACCTAAATCCTCTGACTCTAAACTCTTCCATGACTCATAACCAGAGGCTGCCTCGTTTTTGTTTTTTTTTTTTAGATAAACTACTGTTCTTTCTTTTTTTTCCCCTGCTTGTCACAGGCTGCAAAACACAACTCGGTTTGGAGTTGTTTTATAGAGGCAGCAGCAGTTTGAAACAACAACCATGACAGAACAGGCCCACAAAACAGAGGGACAGAAAGACGGGGAGGCAGAGACAAATAATAGTGTATGTGTGTGTGTTTGTGTGCACGTGGGTGCGTGCACGTGTGTGTGCATCTGTGAGAGAGTGTGAGGGAGCTAATAAAGTAATGTGATGGATGATCTCCTTTCTCCCGGAGGGACCAGCACCATGTAAATTGGCCCACACAATGCATTATGGATAAGGCAGTTGAGATTATAGCTTGTTAATGTGTCCTCCCTCTCCCCCCTCCTCCCCTTCTTCTTGCATCTCTCTCTCACTCTCTCTCTCTCTTTCCTTCTCTCTCTTTCCATCCCTCTGCTTCGGCTCAGGCAGTGACATGGTCACCTCATTGTCGGGGCGCGTGGGTCTTTTAGGTGCAGATGGAGAGGGAGAGGAGCTGTACTGCAGCGATCTGCCAGGCTTAGTGGAGGAAGTTTGTGTAGCTGTGTGTGTGTGTGTGTGTGTGTGTGTGTCTGTGCTATATTACTCACATTGTGGGGACAAAAATGTGTCACATCATGAGGACACACTTCCCATATGGGAACAAAAGCTGGTTACAGTCAGGTCATCAAAGGATAAAAGTCAGTGTCCTCATAAGTGACAGAAGCAGGTTATTGTGTGAGTGTGTGTGTGTGTGCACTATCTTTGTGAGGACCAGTTTAGGGTTTGCTAGTTAGTGTCCTCACAAAGATGGATGTGTGTGTGTGTGTGTGTGTGTGTGTGTGACAGCGAGCCAGCCTCAGGCAGCCAGCAGGGACAGTCCATCGGCAGGGGCCAGGGCTGTGGACATATGTCTCCTCCCTCCCTCAACCACCCTACACCCCCCGTCAGTCCTCCTAAGAGGGTGCCAAACCCCCTCCCCACAACCTCTCTCCACCCTCCCCTCACTAGTTTGGCCCCCTCCCTCCACCTTGCAGGCCTGTCCAGGGACCTGTCGGGCCATCTGTTGAAGCAGGACCAGAGGAGCTGGTCTCAAGGAAATGCTACTGTAGCATGTCTATGTGGCTTGACTCGCTGTCGCTAACTAGGAGGGGTATTGTGTGTGTGTGTGTGTGTGTGTGTGTGTGTGTGTGTGTGTGTGTGTGTGTGAGAGAGAGAGAGAGAGAGCTTAGTGGAGATGGAGCATGTGTTGGTTACTGGGTGTCCCTGGGTAGAAGGCCCCTCACAGCAAAAACTAGAATGGCACTCAGTGGAGCGCGTACCTCCGCCAAGGCTAATCATTTTCTTCCACCAGATCTGGATTATTATCTGGATCTGCACCAATTAGCACAAACTCACAGATCTCAACACCATGAATATGTCTGATGCTTTACATCAAGATTCATGCTATATTTACTGAGAAAATATCAAAAAATGTCCTATCTCACAATGTGAAGGAAAATTCTAACAAAAAATTCCCCTTTAACCAGATCCACACCACATTTTAATGGGTTCTTCGCTGGCCCACGTCCCATCCCTCCACCAAGTTCGGTGCAAATTGGTTTGGTACTTTTTAGCATAATCCTGGTGACAAACAAACAGACACGGGTGAAAACATAATTTCCTTAGTGGAAGTAATGAATTGTTGGATATTTCCTTCATGTAAGTTTGGCTTTAAAGGACCATGGAATTAAAAAGTCTATATCTTACTATAAATAGAGGAATCTCTACCGGTCTGTCTACTTGTCTATATTTCAATTTTCTCGACCACAGCTCATCTGATCGACTTCAGACTTGGCAGGTGTGTTCCTGAGGACCCGAGGAAGTGCACTGCCAACTGTGAAGCAGTGTTTTCATTGTGTAACGCTGTATTTATTGTGCTTCTCACTTTGCAAACCAAGTTGTTTGAACGCATTAATCTGAGGGCGCGGGTCACAAATCTGAGGGCTTGGATATGGATTTCGGCTTATAAACCATGTGCACAGATTCCTGACCCCACAGACTACACATTTACACAAGGTTTTTGTTTTGAAGCGTTTTGTTTGTTTGTTTTTTTTTCTTCTCTCAGCTGCATTACCACAGGACCAAGAAATTGAATTTTTACTGTGACGGATCATCTTTCTCAAGTAACTTAAAACTTTTATAGTTTAGAACTATCGACTCAAACCTTGCGGCACGCTTTGGAAAATGGTCAGCAGGGATTGTAAAACGTGTGCAATTTTCACTCATTTAGCTAACAACATTCAAAAGCAGCTGTATGATCCTTTAAGCAGTCTAATAAACAGGAGTCCAGGAGCCAGCAGGAAAGAGGCTGAATGATCCCACTGAGGGCTCGACACCTGCACGCACTCAGCTCACCAAAACAGCTGCTGCGCTGCACTGATGGCGAGGTCTCTCCCTCCTGTTAGAGATCTGCTCAGGAAATCAGATCTTTGTTTACTCTGTGCGGCTTCAGTTATCTTTAGGGTACAGAAACCTGCTGCAGGAATCTTCTTGTACGGGGACATTAAAACTTCGCTGTGACAGTTTACAGACTGTCCATTTCTAAACATTTGGATTTTTAAAAAAAATTTTGCTCAAGGACTCAATCCTTGTGTTCAAAGGTGCACAAAATACAGGAAAGTCACATCATTTCTTTTTAGTCACAGGGTTAGTTACTCTGAAGGTCAAATGTGCTGTTCCTTAGATAAATTTGTCATTAAGTCACAACTACAGATGAAACAGGCATGCTGATTGGCTGAATCCATGAACCCGCCAAAAGACATTCAGATGCAAAAACTTTGTCACACCTTGCTTTCTTTTTTTTTTGTTCTTTTGTTTTTGTGTAGTTGACCATCTGAAAAGTTGTCAGACAGGAAAGAAGAGATTTAAATGCTAAAACCCACACTTCGCACACTATGAGACAAGTGTAGAGTTGGAACAGTTATTTTCATTACTGATTAATTTTCCATCTGTGAAACGTCAGAAGATAATTAAACATTTGCATCACATGTTCTCAGAGCCCATGGTGATTTAGGACAACGTAAAAGAGAGAAAAGCGGCAAAATCCATATGTTTTAGCAGCTGAAAGCAGACAATGTTTGGCATTTTTGTTTGATAATTTACTCAACAATTAATTGATTGTCAAAATTTCTGGTGATTCATTTCCTGTTAGTTCGTTAACCAGTGAATCAGTGAATCATTTGAGCACCAGACAAGTACTTTGACTGTCCATGGTGACAGCAGAGCAGATTCTCCACAACCTTGAAAACCAGTTGTGTGTTCCCAGCTCGGTACGTCTTATTTGGGCCATCTAAACCAAGCCAAGTGTGTGTGTGTGTGTGTGTGTGTGTGTGTGTGTGCTGGCTGGACCCTCCGCGGCTGTGTGTGTGGGTGGTTGCCTCCACCCATTACAACGGGTCATCTCTCTCTCATGGAGAGTTTTCATGGCTGTGGAGCGGATTAGGAGCAGGGAGACGGAGCGAGAGAGAGGAGGAGAGAGAGGAGGGGAGATTATTGGGCAGGCTGGAAGGAGGAAGGAGAGAATCACAAAAAGAGAGCATTAGCATCTACACTTCAGCATTTGTTTGTGGTATGTAGCTGACACTCATCCGGAGTGCCCGGGCGTACAGTGACTACAAATGAAGGAACAAGTGAACGCTGGCATCTCATCACAAGTGGCCTTTTAACAAAGAGGAGAGGAGAGGTCTGAAGAAAGGAGAGAGGACAATGTTGGGTTAAAGGGAGACTATCCCAACACAGTTATAATTACATATTTACACAATGCCACAACACTTTAAAAGAGAGAGCAATAAGCTTGATGTTCACTCTCATCAAACTGTCAGGTTCATTCTGTGCAGGCCGAGGTGTAAGAGCAGCGGCTGAGCTGACACTGAGCAGGATGTTTTATGTCAGTTATTGACCAATTTACATGCTTTGTTTCATGGCGTAAAGCTAAAGAAAACAGTGATCTATTGGTCACCCTCTCTCAGCTGGACAGATATTTTACAGGATTTTGTTTATGACCAAAACTACTTCTATTGTTGTGATTAAAACTAAACTATTCATCAGCTACTTTTCAATTCAAAACAAGAATTCAGCTATAGTTCAGTTATTTCAATTTATTTTATTACGGAGGTTTTTTTTTCACATTTTCTATTTTGAAACGCACATTGAGTCAAATCCAGATAGCAAAATAAATCCGGCCCATACTTGGGCCACAGGCCTGTTTTTTTCTGGACCAGTTAAAGCTCGGTTCCGCTGCCTGAATCTGGCCCATGTACAGCATGATTGTCAGATGCTGCTCCCACATCTGGACCAATTCTGGTGCTCACACAAATCTTCAAATCTTCTGGCTGTCAGACAATACCAGAGGATAACAGCTGGAATCTGCCCAGATGCAGAAATATGTGGGCCAGACTCAGGCTGATGATCCAGGCATACGTTGGTCCAGGAGTTTCATTTAGCCACCTGGGTAATGCCCTCTACAAAACACACTTAGAGTTTTTGGGAGTTTGGTCCCAAAGAAACAAGAGGACACTTACGCCTTAATACTTTTATGTTATATAAAGTCAAAAAGCTCAATAGGTAAAACTAGAAAGCAATTGTTAATGTAACCTAAACATGCATAGAGCTTAAGCTACAGCGGGTCACCCTGTATTATCAGTGCAATCACAGGCAGGTGTTCCAGACAAAGCTATTTATTGAGCTGATTTGGGGGCTAACGTCCCATCACAAAACACCAAAAGGTAAATGCAGCATTTGTATGTTTAATGTTTAAGTTAGACAAGTCACTATGGTGGCTATTAGAACCACCTTCTGAAATCTTCTGAATCTTATCACGTTATTGTATATATTGCTCTGTGACCCACAGTGTAAATGATTTTTCAGTTGTGTGTTGTAATAGTGATATAAAGCCAACATTCAGTATTTCATTTAAAGCTTCCCATCAGTGTGTTACACACACGAATAAACACCTGTCAACAGGCCACATCGCACAACCACTGTAACAAAAAAAAAAAGGGACAAAACTGACTACCTTAAAGTGTCATCATGTCCCATCTCATATTCATAATGCATAGCTGCTACAGCAGCCAGAGGTGGTTTAATGGGAATATATGACTTTCTTTATGGAACATTTACTTCACATCTTAGT
This sequence comes from Trachinotus anak, assembly GCF_046630095.1. Taxonomy (NCBI): domain Eukaryota; kingdom Metazoa; phylum Chordata; class Actinopteri; order Carangiformes; family Carangidae; genus Trachinotus; species Trachinotus anak. The sequence continues at coordinate 7,488,664 of NW_027273858.1, read as the reverse complement.
GGGTTTCTGAATGGAGCCTGAAGGTGATTAAGACTTAAAGTGAGCTGAACATTAAATTAGACAAAGTTTCTCATTTACAATTAGAGTTTGAACTATTGTCTTAACTGCTGTCTCTCTCATTCACACACACACACACACACACACACACATACACACAAGGAGCACCAGCCGCCAGTTGGTCTTAAAGAGGCAAATTCCTCTGCAGCATTTTCTCAACATCGTAAAGCGTCTGCTGTTAAAGCGATGTTTTTTCAATCCGTCTGCTCTCCCTGACATTTCCAGAGAACGTTGGTGTTCAGTTGATTTGGAGGAAATTTGCACACCATATGCTGTTGTGTCAAACACCTACATTTAAGCGGGCTATGGCTCTGCATTCCCTAATAGCAGCATCATTGCCGCTTGTTTATCTAATGCGCCTGTTAATGTTATTTATTGGGAGTCTGCCCGCTATCCAGTTCCTCCATGCATGCTAAGGAGACAGACATAAGATATGCAAATGCTAACGTCGGCCCAACTTCACGGCAGTAAAACAAAGCATTTGCATTTGATGTAGCACATAATAAACTGGTTATTAGCATTTTAAATGCGTCAAACAAACTTGAAAAATGTGGCCTGTGCTGGTGAGGTTTTTATATCGCTGCATGCAGTCAAAACACACATACACATGCCACACGTGCCTTCACACACGTACAGAAAAGTGTGCATGAGCAGAAACATAAATATAAACCTGTTGTATACAGGAGCAAACTGATGTCACTAGGCAAGAAGTCACAGGACGGATGATGTGTTTGATGAAGTCGTTTCTTCAGTCTCTCTCTCTCAAAGCATTAGAATATGCAGACGATTCATTTCTGTGACAAATTCATCTTTCCAGAAGAAGGTCTGGTCTCAGCTTCAAGAAGTGTCGACGATGAACAATCTGAGTGAACAGTAACTACTGCTGTCTCTATACCACAGGCCTGCTAGTGATTCATTAATGGGACTCAAATCAGAAGAGTGTTGACCTTTGAAACACAAAGTATATAAATATCACATTTATTTGTTTTGAAAAGTTAAGAGAAAATAAGAAAGTAACAGATTAATTGAGTTTTTGCCACCTGTTTTGTATACACATTTTTAATTTGTGTGTTTAAAAATCTCACCGAAGAGGCAGCGAATTCGGAAAAAAAGAAAATATCTTTACGTTCTTTACATCAATTACTGCATTCAGCTCCATAGCACAAACACCATTATCAAGTTTGCAGATGACACTACAGTGTCTGTTTTATTCTATTCTATTCTATTCTATTCTATTCTATTCTATTCTATTCTAAAATATCACAAAAAGGTTTGCTCTGTGTGCGGAGATTTCCTAAAATTGTATGAAACAAAGATAAATGACCATTTCCACGTTTTCTCTAACATTTGACCAGTGCTTTTTTCATACACCATCTCTTCCATCTCTTTGTGCCTTCTTCTTCTTCTATGATGTTTAATGTCACCTGACTGGAGAATCTGTGGCACCAGCTGTTTATCTTTAGGTGCCAATCTCCTAATATTTGCATACCGTTAGTGGATGAAAATGCTCATTAATCTGCATTTTCTGCCGACTTTTAGGAGAGTTGGTCAAAATTTGTGCTATATTTGAATGTAGATTTGCTTATGGATGTTTCTCATCTTTTCTCTTCTCTTCTTCTCTTTTTGTCTGAGCAGCAATGGCCGTTGTGTCTGGAATTTGTTGTTGATTAAAAACAATCCAGAGCTTCGACTAAAATAAGCAAGAAGCATGAATGGCTCATTTTTTTTATTGCCCCCGTTAAGAAGAAAATCTCAGACTGAGCGAGAAAGAGGGAGCACAGAGCGCAGGAGGAGAGCTGTCTGAATTGGTTTTTCATTAGCAGTTAATGATGTGATAATCTCTCTAACAGTAACCAGGCCTTACACCCTGCAGCCTCACATGCTCCTCTAATGGAGTGTGTGTGTTTTCCTGTGTGTGTCTGCAGTCCCACACACTCACGCTTGTATGAGAGTACTGTATTTGTGAATGTGCGTGGTTCACACCCTGTGCATGTGATGGTCTTGTCACTTTTAGATTAAGATAGATATTAGTCAGTGAGACACACACACACACACACACACACACACACACACACACAAATGCGTGCATGTGCCAGACCTGATCCGAACTTTCCTCTCTACATGTAACCCCACTCACACACCCTCACCCCATCACACCGGCTTAAATCCTACATGTTAATCTCTCTCCTTCTCTCTCGCTTTCTCTCAAACACACACAAACATACTCGCTTTCATTCTCCACTTGCAGAGACCCCTGCTTCATTTTCTGGTCATGTGCACCCATTGCGAGGGGGCGAAGCGGACACAAAGTGACACAGGGAGCAGAATGGGGAGGAGAGGAGGCGATGCTGGAGCTGCAGCCTGAAAGGAGGCGATGGGAGGTGTCCAATTGTCCCGCACTGAAAGGGACAGTTAAAAGGAGAACCTTGTTGCAAAAGCTGGTGGGCCGGGCTCAAGGCTGGTTAAGTGCTGGTGGTGTGTGTAACCGTGTGTGTGTGTGTGTGTGTCTTTGTGTACTTGTGTCAGTGTCTGTGTGAGTCTAATGAGGAGGAGGAGGATGACTGATGACCGAAGTGAGGATGATACTGGAGTTAATTATCAAGGTTAAAGGAATATTTTCACATTGTGGGAAATATGCTTACACCTATGAGAAGATTGATACCACTCTCACATCTGTCTGTTGAATATAAAGCTACGGCTAGCGACCAGTTAGCTTAGCTCAGCTGTCCATAAAGACATGAAACAGGGGGCAAACTACTGACCTGTCTCCATCCAAAGGTACCAGAAAACCGTTGGAGAATCCAGTTTCACACCAGCTATTCATAAACAGTGTCTGAGTTTTCAAGTTATCATCCTTCCCAAGTTTAATAGGACCAACTAGCTAGTTTAATAAAGTGATTTAGTTAAGCTGGTTGCACCATGAAAATTTAAAAAAATATCTTAGCTAGTTAGCTCGATAGATAGATAGATAGATAGATAGATAGATAGATAGATAGATAGATATGTCTTTTGTAAATGACAGTGTAACTGTTTCATTTTTGCTTGCATACATTCAGAAATGCATGTTTCACAGTTTTTTTTATTCATACATTTAGTCAAATGCTAGAGACAAGATAGTCCTTTATCAGTCCTGCACTGGGTAAATGTGGTATCTTCAAGATTGATATCATTATTAATCAGCATTGTTGGTCAATTTTCAGGTCCATATTGGCTCCATGGGTCATATGTTTGCTCACATCAGCTTTGTCATTTGGTTCAGTTAGCTACATAACGCTTACACCTGGCAGTCACTGGGTGTAAATATTTTTTAACAACTGATCTGTACATGAGGACTAGTTTGTGTGGTTAAGCCTGTTTTAATTCTCCATTTAGAAAACACTTGGCTGGGTTAGAAGTAGGATCGTTTTGCAAATGATGTCAGTAGTGGTGTAAAGTAAAAAACCGAGTGACTGCATGCCCAGTATTTTTGTCATGGTGAGGTTTGACTCAGCACTACCACCCCAAAAGTATTGAACTTTTGCTTGACACTTTTTTTTTTTTTACTTAAAGGTGTGAGATCTGACCCTGAATCTGGATTCGATAGCTCTTTCATCCATAGGTGGCAAAGCACTGATTCCAATTAAATTGTGACTTTTCTCACACCACTAAATATTGCTTTTTGCAGAGAGACAATCAAGAAATACACACCTTGAGCAGCTGTGCATCGGGATGAAAAATGCACAACAGAAAACATCATTGCTTCTGTTTGATAAAACTCATCATCAACATGCTTCAGAAAGCTTTGAGATGCCAAATTTGTATCAGAGCGCGTTCAGACAGAGAGAAATAAGAACATGAAGGTATGTTTCTTCATTACTGAAATGTTAATTTGACTTGTTTTTGCCTAATTAACGCCAATGTCTTCCAAGAACAAAACAGTCTCACAAATATTAATTAGGACCTCAATATTCATGTTGGCGGAGATGGCTGTGAGGTCTGTAATTAACGAGCTTTTAGTCGTTTGATCGTCTCCTTAATTAAAGGCTTGCTATAATTTGAAGGTTTGTTTACTTTTCACAAAACAAAAATGAGAAAGACAGAAATCTTATTGATATTCTCTTTTACCCAGAATTTACCCAAAGTAAACTAAGAGGGGAAAAATCGGGCTTTTAAAAGTTACCCAAACATTTCTGAGCGGTGCAGTCATCATTTACTTTTCAAATGTCACACTTTAATCTCAAAAATAAACCTCAGAACTACTTTTGATGGAGGCTGGAGGGTTCTGCTTGGCTTCACTCTAGGATCTCAATACTTGTGTTGCTGTCTTCCATCTGCCGTTCGAATGCTTCAACCTTTGTGAAATCTCTTTTTGTGAAACTTCAAACTGCAGTTTGCTGGTGTCTTTGATGGGCAAAATGAAAGGAGTACAGATCAACAGTTATACATGCATTTGGTCTATACACCTACTCACTTTGTAAAATGGTCTGGACTTTATCGCTACCGTTGAAAAAAAAAGCACCCTGATATTCATATTTCATGTAGTCCTGAAAGAAACAGCAGAGCCTCAGCCTAAACAGAGCTCATATATATTCCTACAGACAGACTAGTGAGTCAATTGAATGTAATTTAAAAGTCTGTAAAAGTTATAAAATATCTTTTTAATTGTAACATTTTGTACATGTAGAGACATATTTACCTCCTACAGGAAAAACAAAAACAAAAAACCCAATGTGCATCATTTTTAAATCATTCACACAAAAGAAACAAAACAAAATCAGTGGACAACACACTCGTAGTCCAGTAGTGGCCAAATAATAGGGATAATATATGACCGAACATGTAAAAGCAGCCATTATTGTTGTATCAAATGTAGTGAGATTGGTTAATGCGTGAGTGACAAAAAAAAAGTGGAAAAAGTTTGTTTATTCCACATTTATTGCAATATGATACCATCATGGTTTGAATTCACACTGACTCAGAAATAATGAATGCTGCAAATTAAAATCTAAATTGAGCCTCTGCTTGCAGTAACACAATGGATAATTCAGAAATTATTAAAATACTGGCAATGTTATTTAGAGCCATTGATTTTTAGATACATTTTTTCAGACATAACAGTGTTAGAGATTTGGACTTTGGATAACTCAGAGTGGTTCTGAATTATTATTTAGACTGTGTGAGGCTGTTTTAGACAGAGCTACAGAATGTTTTATCATAATCAAATGTCAATACTGGGATTACTAAAAGGAGTTTACATGAAATAGCTTAAACAGTGCTTTAATTGTTCCTGATTGACACAAATACTCAAAAACAGTAACAGAAACTAACTTCATTTTCTGTGTATTTTACACAGTAATCATTCCTAAAATATGCCCTGAATGCAACAGGTAATGTTAGATTTTTTTTATACTTTAATAGCTTCGGCTGTGACCTTGACCTTGTGTGTCCCTCTGGGTGTGTATTGTCTCCTGTTAAGCACCGTGTGCCTTTCAGCTCAGAGATGTTCCGCTGACACTGTTTGTGTCAGTGACAGTGAGACAGTCGCTGCCGACTACTGTCGTCACATGTTGCTGGAGGGACGCCTCCATTCACTGTTTACTGCCCCGAGCTCATTAGAAGGGGTCTAGTGGCCTGGCCCACCCAGGAGAGGGGGACTGGTTGGAAGCATTTAAAACTTAAATGTATGGATGTTTTGTTAAAAATGTCTGCATACTGCGAGTCTTTTAAGTCCTGCTACTAATGCAACAGCCTGAGCTAAAAATTAAAATATGATTGCTTGTAAACTTTATAGAGCATAGTATTAACAATTATAACCCCTCATTTAGTGTTCATTTCCATTGTCATTAAAATCCTCCAATATTAGAGCGCAGATGAAATCGCATAAGTTATCACTTTTTCTGCATTAAAAAAAAAAAAAAAGTTTTGGATTAGGGAAAAAAAGTATTTGGGGAATCATCAGGCCACTGGTAGGATGAGCACCAGCAGGGAACAAGAGAAAAAGTTGACAAATTTGTAGCTAACAAGTTGAAGTGCAAACCAGCATCTAAACGGACCAAAGCAGGTACATTTACCTGCTGTTTAATGTCCTGCAGCTGGCCAGCTAGTTACTTATCCAGCCTACACACTGGTGTTAGCAGTTTTTTTGTTTTGTTTTTTGCTCATTCAACAAGCTAAGGTGCTTGACATTTGCCCATGTCTGTAAGTTGGGTAAGAGAGAGGCTCATCCATCAGTTATGGGGCAACATTATCATGCATGTTGGAGTTTTTGGCTATCTGCTTAATGTAACTCCAATATTCACTCGCTTATACCCTGTGGTCTCTGTGAACTCCTGAGGGAAATATCTGGCTCTTTAGTGTCTAAATGCTCCACTATATTCACCAGCTGCTGTGTGTGTCTGCTGTCTGGTGCTGAGCAGGTAGTGTACAGGATCTTTAGAGCTTTCTCTCTGTAAACAGCAGCCTGCTGCGGCCAAAAATGGAGAAGTGAGAATGAACCAAAAACAAAGTTGCTGCCAGACAGCTAAACAATGAACTGAAACTCACTATAAAGCTCTGTAAAGCCGAGGAGAACGGTAAGACAGATGGATGCTAACATCTAGTCCTACAAAACAAACGAAAAACTGAAGGGAGCCTTAGATCTTGGTGATAGGCTCACATTAGTTTGATCAGTCATGTTACTGTGACAGTAAGCTAACGTTAAAAAAACCCAAAACTAACCTTTTGTCTGTTAATTTATCAGCGAAACAAGGCCAGAAGAGAATATCGATGCATGCATACCTGCTCTCTGCATAGAGAGCAGCTGTACCTCACTCAGAAAACAGCCAATCAGAAGAGAGACCGACACAAAATGCCCCGTTCTTGTTAAAGCTCCAGAGAGAAGCATGAGAGACAAGATATATGTTGTTTCTTTTAACTTATAACCACCAATACTATGCATCTTCTTATGAATATAAATAAACTTCAAATGAAACACAGGAAAAGTGGAAAATAGGAAAATATATGACCCTTGAATAAAACAAGTAATACCGCTGCCAAATAACAGAGCCACTGGTCTAAATCATAGTATTTAGCTTGAACCAATAGTCTGTCCAAGAAAAGTTGCTAAAAAAAAAGAAAAAGAAAAAGTCTGTGTTGTATGTGTTTAAGAGTTTATTATATCTTTGGAAGAAGCAAATAAATGCTCAGTTTGATTCGAGTGTTAATATAACACAGATGCAATACTGGATTAAATTAACCAAGTGCCAGTGGGTTGATTTGACCAATGTTAGTGTATTTTGTAATCATTCAGTCAAGACTGCATCAGTTTTGACCGAATGATTTTTAGTGTGTAACTGTCCTTTTGCTGCCCAGAAAAACTGATGTGATGGGGCAGAGAGCTAATGAAAGAGAGAAAGATAAAAAGAGAGATGGTTGCAAGAGAAGAAGCCAGCGGAGCCAGAAACTGGAGAGAAGAGGAGGCAGAGACAGAGAGTGCCAGAGGAGGAGAGAGGGGAAGAGATAAAAAGATACGAACACAGGAATGAAAGGAAAGCGAAGAGCTTACGCAGTGAAAAGAGCACATTAGGGGCGACCTGCTGCGACAGTAGTGTGGGGAACGGTGAATAACTGCCTCCATTTAGACCAGTGTCCTGGTGGTGTGGAGCTGGGGGCCTCAGATGGACACACACAAACACGCACACTGAAAAACACCAAAATACATAAATAAAGCAAAAGAAACCCATTCAAAAGCATGTGTTCCTGCACAAATTGATGCCTGACACACACACACACACACACACACACACACACATGCTCTCACACACCTCCTCTGAGCTCTCCTCTGTCCCTCTCATTCACACATTTCTCCACATTGGCCGGATTAGGAACACTTTCTCTTGGGTGTGCGAGGCTGCCCCACACACAAAGAAACACTTGGGGACAGGATTAGTAGGCTTACAGCGGATTCACATATGTCCAGTTCAAGCAATTGGTATTCAAAGCTTTACACTTTCAAATGCCACCAAGAGAGAGCAAAGCCGACCAGCGCTTTTCTTTGCATTGGCAGCACCTTTATGAGAAGGGCTCTTTTGCTGGGCCAACAATGAGGCCGTGAATACACATTTTTACTGTTCTACCAGGGGGATCTCATTGGAGAAGGATAGAGCACCGAGTAGAGTTTGAGACAGACTTTATTATCCAGGTTTGAAGTGCTGGGTGGGTGGGTGGGTGTTTGGGTGTGCAGACGGATGGATGGGCGGATAGACAGACAGATGGATGGATGGATGGATGGATGGAGGGATGCTGAGGTGGTGGTCAGAGGAAGAGTGCTTCAGTTACTTCCACGTGTTATTGTTGGTGGCCCGTTCCTCCACTCCAGCTCCACAAAACAGATCTGGAGTAGACTCTTCAGAGTGGAGAGAGCGCTCTCAGCAGCTCAATATAGACAATACTGACTCAATTTAGTGTATTCTCCCAATATTTTAACACAGCAGAACTATCACAGATCTGTCTGTCCGCTTTATTCCTCAATAAAAGATGTTTTAATGTTTTTATGATTATGCCTGATTTTGATATTTAATGTTTGTAATTATTTTTAAATGTGGTTTGTCATTTGTAACTCTTGTTATTTAGTATTTTTAGATCGTTTTTATGTGTGAATGAATCCTTAGTGTGTATTTGTGTTTGCCCCTCGAGAGACCAATAAGATATTTTGAATTAAATTGAATTCTTGAAATGACTGTAAGCAGTTTTTTTTTAGTACATCAATTGTCATTTAGTCTACATTTTTAGATAAAGTGTTGAGTATTAGTAAAGATAAACTTTGTTCATAATTTATTTTAGAGTAGAAAAAAAACTTAAAAATACAATAATAATAATAATGGGATTAAATGAAAAATTATCCTTCAGGAACACATGGAAGCGATTAGAAGTTTTATGGGGGTCCAGACATGAGGTATCTGGGTAAACTCTGACGCCCACATGCTGCCATATGGCCGGCAGAGTGCCGAGTGTCGGAGCGGGCATGTTACCTCTGTCCCAGCGGAGGCCCTGCACCCCTGCTGCAGCAGGAGCCGCTGAATGAGAAAGCAATTTCCCTTCCCATTCCTCCTCATTCCCTCGGGCAACCACCGGCCGAACCGCGGAGACTTTTGGTTTCAAATTCTGTCTGTCCGGTAAACACCGCTCTCCACGGTGTGAGAGAGGCTGTAGAGGTTACACAGCACGGCCTCTCCTCTTCCCAGTCTGCATTATTATTATTATTATTATTATTATTATTATTTTATGTCTGTGAGATAAAAACGTGTTAAAAAAAAAAAAACAACAACATTTTTTTCTCGATGATATAGAAGTTGAATCTGTGCGTAAAATGTGCGCAAAAAAAAATCTCAGCAGACAAGGATCGACCGCAACGGAATGAGTTCTCCAGTAGCTTCTGAAAAATAAAGTGTAGGAGATATCAAAACAACCTCTGCGACATGAGCAAATGTTTACAAAAATCTCAGAAGAGAAGAGAAGAGAAGAGAAGAGAAGAGAAGAGAAGAGAAGAGAAGAGAAGAGAAGAGAAGAGAAGAGAAGAGAAGAAGCTGTGCCCCCCGACAGTCTCCTGACAATGGCAGTGAATGGTTGCGCACCGCGGTCACTGGGACAGTCAAAGCACACCGCCCCCTTTCTAACGGGCACGTCATCCTCCTAACTAGGCGTTATGAATAGGAAAGCCGCTTTTGTCTGCCCGCCTGTATAAATACCCACAATCAGTGTCCTCCTCACCGCAGAGACACACGGAGAGAGAGAGGCGGCAGTCACAGAGGAGGAGAAGTGGTCGCCGATGTGATGAGAGTGTGAGACAGACGGGACGCAGACAAAATCAGGTGACCGGAGCGACTTAAGGCTCCAGAAGGAGAGAGGGGCAGAGAGAGTAAAAGGAGACCGAAGAGAGAGAGAGAGAGGAGAGAGTGAAAGTGAGAGAGAGAGAGAGAGAGAGAGAGAGAGAGAGAGAGGGAGGAAGCCAGCAGCGACCTCCTACCCAACAACCTCGGAAGCGAACCCATAAAATGAATTCAGACTCCAGCCCGAGCAGCAGAGCCTCTTCCCCGGACATGGATGACATGTTTCTCCGAGACCACCACCCGCACCACCACCACCACCACCACCACCACCACGTCGGCTCCTCCGTGTCCTCCTCCACGCAGAGCGGCGAGCAGCAGCGCCAGAAGATGACCGAGCACCTGCGGTCTGGAGACGCCAAGTCCGCGTCTGTGGGAAGCAGCAGCAGCAGCAGCAGCAGCAGCAGCAGCAACAAGTACAAACTGAAGAAACAAGTCACGGAGGCGGAAATGTACCAGCTCCGTCTCAAGATCAACGGCCGGGAGCGGAAGCGCATGCACGACCTGAACCTGGCCATGGACGGCCTGCGGGAGGTGATGCCCTACGCACACGGGCCCTCGGTGCGGAAGTTGTCCAAGATCGCGACGCTGCTTCTCGCCAGGAACTACATCCTGATGCTGACCAGCTCCCTGGACGAGATGAAGCGGCTGGTGGGGGAGATTTACGGAGGGCAGCACTCGGCCTTCCACTGCGGAACCGCCGGCGGACACTCCGGGGGACCCGCGGCGGCGGCTGCAGCCGCGGCAGCCGCGGCCGCCGCTGCGCACCAGGTGCATCCTCTCCTCGGGAGCGCGCTGACGTCCTCAACGTCCTCCACCCTGTCGAGCGCGCTGCCGGGGCTCACGTCTATCCGAGCACCCCACGCCTTGATGAAGGGCTCCACGGCTGCGCCCCCGGCCCTGCAGCTGGGCTCCGGCTTCCAGCACTGGGCTGGGCTGCCGTGTCCCTGCACCATCTGCCAGGTGCCCCCTCCTCCACACATCCCCATCACCTCCACCGGCCTCACAAGACTCACAGGGGAGGGCAAGGACGGGATGAAATGATGCCCGGTGTGCCTGACAGACACGCAGAGACTGAGATGTAATCATGTTTGTAAATAGAGAATTCAGGGCATGAGGGTGATTTGGCCTCACTGATGCATGCTGTTGTTTAGTCTGTTTTCTTGTTTGGCGTATGAGAAAAAAAAGTGTTATTTTCCTCCTTGTAACAAGGACTTATGAAGACTGATGATTTTGCCAATTGACGGTAAAAAAAAAAAAAAAAAAAAAAGTTCTGTGTCATGCAACAAGATGCCACGACCCTCTTGTGTTTGACTGAGTTTTTTTTTTTTGTCTCACACCACAATGTGAAAGGTGACTGAGGCTGCATGAACATTATGATTTAGTTTTACATTTTTTTGTATCAGGCGTCATTTTGTGAAAACGAAGAATGCTCTCTGTGCCTTGTACCAAGGATTTTAAACTTGAGTTCTGTATGAAATTAATGGCATTTATGTATTTGGCTAAATGATTCTGCCATCGCGGGAATTTGTTTTCAAATCTAAGTTTTAGGTTTGTTTTTATTTCGTGGCTCATTGTATGTCCATTTGTGCTCTGATTTCCAGTTTTTTATTTGTATTTTATTTTTTTAAATCTTTTTGCATGGTGGTTTAATCTTCCCAGCATGATTGTTTTTGCTGAACTGAATTTGTTATGCCCAGAGACCCCGTGTCTTTATTTTTGTACATTGTCGATGACTGATGAAATATTTATTATCGCCCAGCGTCACTGGATGAAATTTCAATAAAACTGAAATTATCGATCATATCCACTGTCTTCTTTTCTTCTTCTCCTCTTTTAAAATAGAACATTAAAAATAATAGTTTTAATGTTTTTCTTTTTACTTGTGTGCACATTGATAGTTTCTACACAAACTTCATTTATTTTCAGATAAAATCAAACCTTCATTCCTCCAAATCTGTTCCTTTATTTCAACCAAAGCATGTTTAGCCTACCTCTCGCACATTTTTCAAATCTTATTTTAAAAGATCTTTTTTTTTTAATGTAATACTTTAAACTCAAGCTAGGCCTCAATTTGAAACCGCCACGACGTGTTTACTTTCACAGACTATATTACCACTGGTCGCTTATTTGATTTTTTTTACTTATTTGAAATAAACGAAGATAATGAAATTCAGTGCAGGGATGATTATAACAGGAAACTGATCAACTATATTAATGATAAACTAAATATGGAGGAGTTAGTGGAGGGAAATTGCCCTCGGATTAGTGCCGTTGTTTATTTCATTTAAATTATAACGACATTAAAACTTCCTTATATGAGTATAGCAGCATTTTAAAGATTTTTTTTTTTTTTTGTCTGTTTCTTAAGATGAATAATTTTAACACAGGTCTAAAATTAAGTGAGGAAATCCCGAGAGCTATACTTGGATTTTCTGCAACTACAAACCACTTAAAAACAATTTGTCACCTGGTAACAATCAGCTGGTCATCTGATGTTTCTCCCGTCTCATCTGTGCCCCCCAGGCCCCATGTTGCACACCAACACCACCTTATGATGAGTTACACAGACATGGTCAGGCAGCATTTATTTAACATTTCCGAGCAGCGGACACAAACGGTGAGAGAGGGGGAAATGAGGATGAAATGAGGGAGTGGGCTGCAGCCCTAATGGAGCCCAGTTGAATTGTTCCCTGTAGCAGCTAGAAAGTGATCCGCCTTGGGGAGCGCAGAGCAGTTTGTCCGCCGGGTCCCTTGGGTGTTTCTCCGTCTCATCTCTGCAGCGACAGAATGTATGTTTGTGGAGATTACAAGTTAATTGTTCATGGGGGACCAAGGGGAGAAAATCACATCACAGAAAGGCGTCGGGATTACAGGCTACTAAATGCAGAAGATTATACATTCAGACCCCCTCCTCGGCCTCGCCGCATGCAAATTAGTGTGTGGATTAAAAAAAAAAAAAAAAAAAGAAAGACAGAAAAAGAAAAGGAGACGAAGCCCTTTTGTAACGTATTTGGAGGGAAGAAAACACAAGTTTTGTGGCTAAGTTGAGAAAGAGTGAAAGAGTTCATTTTACATTTCTTCTCCTTTTTTTTTTTTTTTTTTTGTCTTTAGGAATGAGTATAGCCTGTCTGTCCCTCGCAGGCTGCCAGATGGGATGTAAATAGCTGGGTAGCTGCAATGGCCTTTTAACCACACAACACTGAGGAGGATGTTGTCAAGGGAAGCTGGCGGTTTGCGAGTTAATAGTCATGAGTTGGGGTAATTACTTAAGGTTTATTATGCTCTGGTTTCAAAGGAAATGGACTCTTCAATGGGGCGAGAAATACTTCTTAATTCTGGCTAATTAGGAGCTGAGTAAAGCAGAGACAACTGCTGCTGCTGCTGCTGCTGCTGCCACCAAGCACTGCTACATTCATGGAGGGGGATCATTTGTAAGTAAGCCACAGAATAATGCACAAAACAATCATGCACATGCAAATAACATGCACAAGACAAATGCAAATCATGGCAGTTGCATGGTAAAGAGATTAATGCAAATCACTGCTTTTTGTTTTTGCTGCTTTTTCCCGTTTATTCTGAAAGTGTAAATCTTGCATTTTGCTCTCAGGCTGTATGATGATCACATGGTAATATCACTGTGTCATGGCCACTGGCTTGAACTCTGAAATGTTGGTCATGTGGAAGTTTTCCCTTTTTTTTTCTGCTGCACTTCAGTTAAAACCCTACACTTCACGTAAACATGAAAAAGTTATAGACTTGCAAACAATGATTTCTGACACTTTGTTTTTCATCGTGGCAGCGCTTATCTTCTTAGCATGGGTTCACAAAAATACTCCTAATTTATACTTTTACCGAATCATGACAATCCCACTGAGATCCAAATACCTTTGTATCATTCAGGGAGGCAAAGACAGAAAGTTGCAGAGGACGTGATAATGATGCAGCACAACAAAATAAAATAAAAAAAAGAGAGGATATCTTAAGGATTAAAATACTGAATAAAGAAAAGAAAAGAGAGGCAGAGAGGTGCTGTGAAAAACAACTAGAAATGCAGAGATATTTTTGTTTCATGTTTAGGCGATTTGAGTAACTTTTTTAAACTGAGAAAACACTTACATTGCACTTTTCTTTCCACTTGTTCTGCTTTGTAAAAGTCTGCAGCAGGCTTCAAAACCTCAAAGCATAAATTGGAGATAGATCATGTGTGAAGTGATGAATAAATGAGCCAAAATAAATGAGTTGTTGAGTCATTGTTAGGAAGTTGGTAAGCTCATATAGTGCAGAAGGACAGACAGGACAACATTCTGCACAGCAAACCATTACATCTATACAGTGAGAACGTATTGAAATACATAAAGTAGAATAAATATAAAAGATAAGAACAATATACCTTGACATGTGAAAGGTTTCAAATTAAGAAGTCATGTGGCCAAAACACGATAAATAATAACAAAGGCTCCCCGACCTCTCCATAAATCCTGTGTATTTGGGTTTGCAGGCCGGTCAGTGCTGACTGAATGGACTTGTGGCCATCAGCTCCTCTTTTCATGAAGCTTGACAAACGACTGGTCCTTTACAGAGCACACACCTGTTACTGGGAGCCACTCGAGGTTTATCACTTAGAGCAACACTGCTTTGTTCACCCTCTCCACGCACACACACACACACTCAAGCATGCACACACACTAACAGGCCTTTTTTTCACTCTTGGACATTGATGCTAACAAGGCAACAAATGCTGTCAGCCTCAGTCTGTGGCCCCGTGACCGAGCTGCCTTTTCCAAAACATAACCTCCAAATCTGCAATCTGCAAAGTTGTTTCAATTAAAAAAACACTGGCAGATGCTTGCCAGCTCCATCATAGATATGAGCTTTACAAAGCTTCAAATATAAAGCTTTTTAGTCAGATGTGTACAAACAGTAGGGGCATTTAAGGCTTTTATATCTCCAGAGTTTGTATAAACATCTCATTTGGCAATCGCAGATGTTGCTGCATTCAATCTGAAGAGTCCTGCCTGTGTGTGAAGTGGTCCGCTGGTTTGTTTACTCGCTCGGTCAGTGAGCTGCTGCAGGGCCGATGCCTGAGGGCAGCAATTGAAAATAAATTTCAGTTGAATAAGGGGCAGCAGCCGCATCAGCCGAGTTGCTGCTAGAACAAAAGCAGTTGAGGGGATAAGTTATTGGCTGAGCTGACAGCCTGAACGAGGCTGATTATAACCGCCTGGTCATGCTCTGTGTGTGTGTGTGTGTCATAGTCATAGTTAGTGAAGCAGGTGCAGAGGCCATTCCCTCTTTGAGTCTACCTCTCTCTCTCTCTCTCTCTCTCTGTGTGTGTGCCCTCAGGGAAGCCTCGGGGCCCTCTGCCCTCCTGTCCTCAGCTGATTCCATAGACTAATGTTTAACCCATACTGCCAAAACAGAAAGCATATTTCCATCATAAGAGCGCTTTGCCATTGCCATTAGCGACTGAGCTCATTTGCATGTTAATTGTGCAGTTAGAGAGGTGGTGTTGACACTTCCCTTTGTCCATGCCGGGTCGCGGGAAGTGAGAGGATGGGGCAGCAGAATGACATCCATGTGCGTTATTGTTTCATGCTGGTCATATCATCTGTTACCAGGAGACAATAGAAAATAGATGAAGTTAGTTTAAGAAGGTGTTATTCACACTGTAAGATTCAAATAAAGCGCTCATCTATAGAAACATTTGTGAAAAACATAGCACATAACATCAGAAAATGTGTTAGAATCATAATAATATAATATGTAATATATGATGAGAATTATAATAATAATGCTAATCAGACATAAATTTGTTAATATGTGAAAAATAAGAAAAGTGGAAAAATAATATGTTTACTCAAATATTCACTGCAGGTGAATAGAGTGAAACATTAACTAATAAATATCCCCATGAAACTTCCCCAGTTGATTACCTACACTAGGTAATTATTTTCTGTAATGCAAGTTTTCTTAAATTGTGTGTTTACATACACAAATGATGCATTATCTAATTTACTATGTGCTAACATGCATAAGTAAAATCTGAAAAGAAATATGAACTCTTGTTCTTGTTTTCATTTTAATAATATAATAGAGTCAAAGTTATAACGCAGAGGATTTTCTCTCAAATCAGAAAATACTGTCAGGAGCCACTAAAAAAAGTTGGTGTGGAAAGTTTGGTGTGTGTAAGTGCTGCTGAAGTGGAGAAAACAGCTTTTAAAGATATATATTGTAAAATTTCATACATTTTATTGGAAACCACCATTTACACAATCAATAATCAAATCTAATCAAATCAAATCAAATCAAATCCAGAAGGACAACAATAACTAAATAATACATCACAACAGCAACACAGTCTCTCACACACACACACACACACGCAAACACAGCCTAATCGCACAGTTTCACACTGGCAGTTGTGGCAGCCACAGATTTTGAGATTCAAAAACATCAGTTTCCCTCATTGCATTGCCAGCTGTGCTCTGAAGCCACAACCTCTCCACAGCAGCAAGCACGACAGAGGCATCTTCATTAAAAGTGGAGATGGTCATACTTGCTGCTGCCTCAGCGCCGCTTTTCCCCACAAAGACAGGTTTTTGGATGGCGTTGCGACACTCGTTTGCATTTTTAGCGCCTCCATGTTGCATTTGCCGTAGCAGTCTGCCACTTGACATACGGTCGTACACGGGATAAGCTTCTCCACACCAGGGCCCACAGAAAGCTAAACCAGGAAGTGAACAGTAACAACAAAGCATGTTACATGATGCATCTAAAAGAAGTGTATTATCAGAAATTGACACCAACCGATGAGATTTTTGTGCTTAAGTGTAAATCCGGTTTGCACTTTCACAATTGGTTGCTGATACAAAGGAAGTGACCGTGTTTGGATCTGGTAACACTGCGCAGGTGAGAGAGAGCTTACAAGATGCCGGTGATAACATGGTGCAGACGATGGTTGCAGTGTGGGGTGGTATGCTAACTTTTGGAGAATTTAGGAGAAATCTACAGATGCAAAGAGGCAAAGTGTAGTAAAGGAAACACCTAAATGTGTATTTAGGACATTTCCTCCCAGTAGTCTGAAAGAAGGCATGTTATTGAAGCAAAACAGCCCCAAATCTCAAAATGGACCAGTGCATGAAAAACAATTTTTAAGTCTTACCTTAAATCTATGCTACTTTATATTAATTAGGTAATTAGTTTGTCCAGCTGCATTTATCTGACAGCTGTAGTTACGCTGAAGATTAAGATTTTACACACAAAACATGAGGCTCTGTTATAGATGGAAAACTACCTAACTGCAGTTAAAGAAATTCAGAAATCGACTTAAATAAAAGTACAGAAGTATTATCAGAAAAATATACTAAAAGAAAAAGTACTCGGATCAGATTTGCACCTCAGTGGATTATTATGATGCATGAACGTGTAATTAGCATTTTACAGCTGAAGCTAGTCAAGGTGAGGCTAGTTTTACCTTCTTAATGTATTATTTAGTAATTTCATCGATAACAAATTTGTCTTATCTTGAAAGATGTTTTGTCTGTAAAATCTTAAGTAAGTTGTAACTATTGCTTTCAAATGAATGTAGAGTGAAAAGTAGCTGTATATTTCCCTCTGATATGTAACGGGATAGAAGAGTGAACTTGCTCTTCAGTACAGACCTTGAGTAAATGTACATAAATATTTTCCACCATTGTTTAACCGTATGTAAAACGGTTAAAATGACCGTAACATTAAAATGCTGCCGACATGTTAATGCATCAGTTATAATAATAATCCAGTAGTATGATAATGCAACAATTAATTGATCGACAGATGGTTAATAAACAGAAACTTCTCTAACTTTGTGTGTGTGTGTGTGTGTGTTTTTGTTGATTTTGTTAAAAAATGTTGAATCTTGGTCAAATACAATAAGTAATTTGAAATCATCACCCTGGGCTCTGGGTAATTTCCTCTTTTTATATTATATGTACACATATAAAAATATAATGCGTGGTGATACTTAAATAATAATTTGCCAATAATACTTCTTTATTTCATCTTGTAAGATTTTGAATGCAGGACTTTTACTTGTAACAAGGTTACATTGTGGTTATTGCTACTTCCTGCGGTAAATAACCACGTGAGCATGATCATTGTCTATGTTATTAATTACGGGCCTGTAAAATAAAGGAAATACAACACGCAGGCAGTCTTCCTGACAAAACGGACATGCTGTGTTTACACACATGTTCAAAATATGCACAAGAAGACATACTGGTGCACACACAAACACACACACACACACACAGAGTCACACTTTGATTTGTCCATACACTACCCAGTTTTGGTGTGAATTTTGTGTAATAAATACAGATTCAGCCAGACGGAAAGTGCTTGTGTGAGTGCGCGTAATTGTGTGTGTGTGTGTGTGTGTGTGTGTGTGTGTGTGTCAGCAGTAATATCCTCCTACAGTGACTGACAGATGGCGTTCAGTGTTTGGCCGTAAATGTGCTCTCTGAGTGTTTGTCTGTGTGCCAGTCGCCTGTAGTTTGGAGACTCCCCGTGAGAGTCTAACTGTCCTGACACTGCTCAAAACCAACTGTCCTTGATTGTCAACCATGGATGAACCGCAGTGTATGCGTGCCTGTGTGTGTGTGTGTGTATAAATGTATGTGTGGGTGGGTGTGTATGCGGTGGCCTTCTGGAATGAGCCGAGCAGGCCAGAGGAGCAGATGTTAATGGGAGAGATATATCTATCTGAATCTCTGGCCACCACATGCTTAAAATCTGCCCGGAGGAACAAGTCTCTAAGCACGGGGAAAACAGAGCAGGAGAATTTTTTTTTCCTTTAAATATAGGAGCTGGAGACTTAATTGTGTGTGTGTGTTTGTGTGTGTGTGTGTGTGTGTGTGTGCCAGCCCCGGGCCTGGCGCAGTGCTGGGTGACAGTCCCCTCTCAGCAGGGAGAGCTGGGCGACAAAGTGAAACATGGTCGTGAGGAGAGAGCGAGCCACGACTGAAGCCAAGAACAGACAACACAAATAGAGAGATCAGACCACGTCTTTGTATGGTCCGGTCCAAAATGAAATAAAAATGTGTTTGATAATGTTTCTTCAGTGAAAACAAAATGAAAACAGGGGACAAAAAAAGTTTTGAAATGAAGGGAGTTTGAATGTGGACCAAGTTTTTCTGGCTTTGATGGCAACATGGTGTCCTTTTGTGGTTGCTACAGTAAGTGAAATTAGTAGTTAATGGTCATTAAAGCAGGAAAATCTCCCTTTGTCTTTGCTGCTGTGAAATCACTTCCACTGTAGATACATTCAAACAGTGTGCAACTTTACACCAGTAATGTAGTATTAATCAAACATTTTACTACTTAGTTCTAAATTTCAATTTCGAATTTTTTTTTTTTGGTTATCATAACATTGTACTCACCAAGTGAATCGCTGAGATCTGGTAGGGCAGGAAGCATTAAAACAATGCATTATTGTGGGTATGAAAAAGGCACCAGACCATAGGACAGAAAGTAAACAAACCTACAGTTTTGCCAGATTATGTTCAATAAACCACATGAGGTTAAAAAAGTGAGTGCACCCGTAATGCTGCTTATGCCTTTTTTCAACATATGTAAATTATGCCTTTATTATGCTTCTTATGTGTTGCAGCAGAATGGGTTAGCACCATACACTGTGAATAAAGGTGGACGTAGCCTCCGTGAAGTCACCCATGGGTATCTGAAGGGCGGCTCTGAAGCTCAGAGCGCGCTCCTCCACCGTCGCCATCGTGGCAGAGCCAGACTCCACCTAACTCCCAGCTTATTCAAAAATGGGCAAAGAGGTGGGGCGTGACCGGAGCCGAGACTTTGGTGCATCCCAGTTTAGTAACTGTGGTAAGAATGCGCTCCCGTTAGCATCGTTAGCACAGCTGGGTGTCTGGTTGTGTTGCTCGAAGGCTAACCCGAAGCTAATTAATTTGCTGGCTAACTAGTTAATTAACGAGCTAGGTTAACAAGCCATGTATGGTGAGCGCAGACACTGATACCTGCTAATTATTGCTATATATTGAATAATACTAGAATTTAATTCACCTCAAAAACTGGAGCACAGATTTCCTCACGTTACTCTTATTCAGTTCACAACAAAACAAGGCAAAAGGCACCAACAGTCGTCATTAAAGGGGAAATTAGGTAAAGAGACTAAAACTGTTTTTTGTATAAACATATTTCTGCTTTGAAGTTTGGCATTTTAACATTTCAACAAGTCTATGATGACTGACACACACGATTAAAGTGTGGCCTCATTCTGTTGTCTTTTATAATGAAATACAATAATTTAGTTATTCTTTCTCAGTGTAGAGTCCAAAGTAAGATGCCCCCCCCCCCCCCCCCCCATAACAACATAATTAATGTTTTATAAGGCTTCAGTAGCTCATAGTACAAGAGTCTGTTAAGAAAAGAGCCTGAAATCTGCTGAGACTCTGCAGACTCTGTTAAATGTCTTACAAAAACTTAATTACTTTATTACTTCTGACCCTAAAAACCACTTCAGGTGCATGTGTGTAATTGTGGATTTAATGATTTGTTCAGACGAGACAATGGCAGTATTAAAAATGGTCTACTGGTGACACTCAAACTGAAATATAACTGACTATTGACAGCATTAATAACATTATATTATATAAAAACATCTATAACAAAAAGAGAACACTGCATTTACAGTGAGTGACTGAGGTGACCCAAGTTTTTCATTGGCTTTTCTCTTCTTTTGTAGTTGAACTCAAATGATGGATCAAACAGACCTTAGGGAATCACACCAGCTCTGTTAGCAGCAGTAGAAAAACAGACATTACACCCCTCCAACTTTTCCACAATTACACCTTGCAGCTTGTCTAACCTTTTCCATCAGTTGGCAGCAGAAGTAACATATACATTACACCTCTTCACTCTGTCCAGATGCTGCTTCACTTCCACTGGCCAGACGACCTGATGGAAGTATATCTGAGCAGGTTTTCAACAAAGAAACTCAGTCACCTTCAAGGTTTCTCTGAGGCTTTCCACCCAACCTTTTCATTACATCTCCTCAGGTTTGTCTCTGAGTATGTGATCTGGCAGTGCTGTTAACCCATGCGTTAGCCCGCTACCTAACCCTCTCTGTGAGCTGGCAGTGATGTTAAAGCAGACATTAGCCTCCTCCCTCTGGCCTGGATTCAGCTGGCACGTTCGGACCCCAGTGATGCTGCTGCCAGGCGGACTCCGTCACAGTTGGTGATTTTGATCAATATCCACGTTAACAACACCCAGACAGCTTGTTGGAGAACAAACAAACATGTTAATAATGCGTCAACACGTTCTGACGTTCTGGACGGGGTGGTTATTGGTGGAGAGGGCAAAGACAGACACACATTTATGTCACCTCAGAGATCATGTCAGTGGATTGTAGTTACAATGTGTGTTTTGTATGTATTTCAATACTCTTTTGATAAGAGTAGTCTAACTTCGATTCACCTTTTAATTTAATTAAGGCATAAAATACATATAAACAGCCATGAACAACAAACAAGCCAGATCGACAGAGACCTAACACAAAAATCTAATCACAAAATTATTGATTTAATTTTCCAGATTTTAGTTCTCAGTTTTCAATATTTCTTCAGTTAGACATGGAAAGCATTTCTCCATCTCAATAAAGATTAATGGACTGTGAAAACAGTGGTGCAGATAAGTCCATCCAGTCTGACATGTATTTTATACATAAATTAAGTAAAATAAACTTTTTGATTTCTGATTTTCAGTTAAACAAGGTTAAGTCAAGTCAAATTAGTTCTTTATCTTAGTTGGTTAATTCTTCATATTAAAGGTTAAGGGACAACATTTTCAAGACAGCCTGCTATTGGTCAGTGGCACAGATTTGTGTGTCACTAAAGTTGAAGTTGAAGAGAAAAATCTGTGTGGCTTTCCTGCACTGGCGTGACTTGGCCATTAAGCTCACTTAACCTTGCTTTTCACAATAAGCCCTGCTTTTCTGAGCCTTGTCTACGAAACACCTTTCTGGTCTCCCTCAATCTGGAGCAACCCTGGAGCTAGCAAGGAAAGGTATCTGCTACTCAAAGCAGAGCAGAACCAGACTTTAGGCTCACCAAAAGTTAAAAAGCTAAAACCGATCTCGCCATGATGCTGTGAAGACGGCCAGTCTCGACCGGTCCGCACCAACTCCTCGCTTGGCACGCCTCAGCGGTGTGAACACGGCACTGGTGAGGAGAGGGAAATACACGAGGAAAGCACAGCTCTAATTATAAACAGGCATTATCATGGGTGTGAAACCAGAAGTGACAGCAGCAGTGGGCAGCCAGGGACACACACACACACACACACGCACACACACACAAACAACGTCTGTATGGGCCAGAGTCATCATATGGACAAATCACAACTGCTCTGGCTCAGTAATGTCTGGCAGATGTTAACGCTTTGTACTTAATGACTCCCTCGAGACCTCACCCAATCAGACAGGACACAGTGATGTGCAGGGGGATGTGTGTTCACTGTGTGCGTGCAGGTTTGTGTGTGTGTGTGTCTGTGTGTGTGTGTGTGTGTGTTGCAGTAGGTGATTTTCAAATTCATACATGTCATTAAACCTTGTTGAACGTCTGTAATATTTGCATCTTATGTGTTTCAGTTTAGTCAGAGTTTTCAGATAAACCATCTAAAATTGCTTCTGTGTGTGTGTGTGTGTGTGTGAGAGAGAGAGAGAGAGAGAGAGAGAGAGAGAGAGAGAGGAACCCTTCTGCTACCACGGAGTCATTTCATGCTTGACTACTGCATATTTCAAAGAATAACTAGGTTTTTATTGCGTATCACAGCAAAATCTGTACAATAAAATGATCAAATCAATTAAGGCAGGACACAAACACATTTACAAATCTAGTTTATGATGATAAGAGCAATGAAAAGCTTGGTAAATGTACTTGTATAGAAAAAAAAATGTTTGTTTCCTGTTTTTGATATTTTGAGAGGTAGCTGTTCATACGTCTTCAAACTAATCACAAATAATGATTTTTTAGTATTGTGTTTGTTTTTGTTTACCTCTCTTGGACCATGTGAATGATTGACATTAAGAGATTGTCATGTTATAGTATAGTGGACATGGTTCTTTCTCTTTTTATGGTTATGGAAAAAAGTTTGGTTGTCGTTATTGTGTAGCTGTTGTTGTCAGGTTATTATTTTCACTAATATGTTGTAGGGTTAACAGATGAAATGAGCATGAATCTGGCAGCTCTGGTCTGTTATTTTATTTCTTTATTTCTTTTGATGCAGTTAGGAGTGGCTTTTTCTGTTTGTTTTTTTTTTTAAAAAAAGAATAATATGTCAATGAAAATCAAGATTCATCTTATATCTCTGCACTTTAGTACAATATAAAAGCCCTATAATCTAAATTAATCACTAAATGTATAAAACCTAGTCTTGGTGAAACTGGAAGCAGCTGCAAGGTTTAAGACAAACATCTGCCTGTGGATCCAAGTTTCAAAGAATACCTGTGCATACATTCATTTAAATGACAGTCAGTATGAAGCTATAATAAAACACACACACACACACAGTCCTGCTCTGTAAAAAGAAGAGAAAGTTTCTTTGTGCTGCAGTTTTTCTCTGTACTACATGATGTCGTTAAAGCAGCAGTGCTCCGATTTGCTATATTGAATATGTCAGCAGCAGCAGATGTTGTGCTAATAGCCACTGGATGCTGCACTGGAATCTAGCAGCTGGTAACCATGACACTAACTACCACCAGGGAGAAATGCCAAGCTATCCACCACCCTGTTGCAGTCGAGTAGCAGTACACAACACTTCATCACAGTTTCTGTGAGCATTGCAATACATAGGCCTCAGTTTATAGGTGGTGAGCAAAACGGCTTCAGCAGAGCCTGAGGCAAAGAGAAAGTTTGTTTTCATGCTGAAAACACAGTTTGTCCCTTTATTCAGGATCAGATTTGGGCTGTTTAAAAGATGATTTTTTAAATTTTTTTATTCTACACATTCTTCTTCGTCTCATCAAAACCGGCTGCTAACATTACCCACAATGCAGCTTGACTGCCAACAGGTCAGTCAGAGATTTAGGTGTGTTGTGCTAATGAAGCCTCAAGCTGCTTTCCTCAAGCAGAGATGAGAAACAGGTCACAGGGAGCTCATCTGTTTCTGACTCCACAACAGCTGATTTTTTTTTTTATTTTAAAACTTGCAGTCACAGCCAGAGCTGCTGATTCAAATGCAGTTGATCATCATGTATTTCCCTGTGCAGCTCCCTCTGGAACCACAAAAGACTTTTCAACAACTTTTTCACATATGTAGAACAAACTGAGACGTGTAAAAAGAGTCTGATTGATGAAATGAGTTGAGTTCTCTTTAACTTTGGTGAGTCTGGATGTGAAACTTTATATTTTAAAATCAATATTAAGAACAGTCTCATAATTCTTCATTGTAACTTGAACTTGCAAAATATTTCCCGAACAGTTATTTAAGCTGTCTAAACAGACAGTGCCACAGAGAGGAAGAGTTGTCCTCAGCAAATGCACCGACACATGAGCACTGTCACTTTCTGATGCCCCACTAAGAGCTGTCACTCACTTCTACCCCACCCCCTGTTTATCCCCACCTTTCTCCGTCTGTCCATCAAACAGGAAGAGCGCCTTTCCCCCCCTCCATCTGTTATCATCTCCCCTTCTCCACGAGTGCTGGGGGGTCGGTGGGGGCCGTCCACGGGCTGGTCATCCCGTTAGAGGCCTATTAACAGCCCCCGGGCTCTCTGCTGGGGCCTACTGGAGAGAAATCCATATCAATACCTGTCTGTTATGCCTCCCACCGCTAGACACAGCCAGGCTGCCTGCTTGGCACAGACAGCACTGCATGGGCCCCCTGTCGAGACACAGGGAGGATGGGGTTTCAATGCAAGCGTGGCACTTGAGTGTGGACCTCCTGTCAGTCCTCCTGTTGCACTGATGGAACTAAGCAGACAATGCAGAGTTTGAAAAGGCACACTTCCTAGTCCTGTTGGTGTCTTTAATACCATCAGTTGTCTCTTTGGATCACATCTGGCCTGCAGAGTTTACAGCATGCCGCTTCCTCCGACAAGCTGGGAGGAAAGGAGGCTACAGAGGTGGGGAGAAAGTGGCAAAGACATACCCGGAAACAAACCGTTTAACATGGACCAAATTCTGGTTATATGATGCATAAAATGTACAATTATATTTCTTTTGCCACCAGGCTCCTCTGTCTGTCTCTCTCTATCTATTCATCCTCTCTTATTTCAACCTGAAAAATGCTATATTTCAGTCAGACAGCTGACATTACCCTTTTGTTAAACTTGTTAACTCTTGGTGCCTGCAATGTTTGTCATATGCAACTATAACAAAACAATCTTGAACTAACAGAGACAACTGATGCCTGAGATTTCAGACATTTCTGAAAAGCCACTTTTTACTGCTGGCAAAATTTTGTGCAAACTAATGCTGTATTCTAACACTGTTTGTCAAGCTAATGTATTTAAGGTAATCACATGTGTTGAGTTTCAGTGTTCATGCTCGACCTTGATCAGCACTTACCAAAACAATCCAAACTCAAGGTAACTTAAGCAGCCGTTTCTGGAGCTTTTGACCGTATCATATATTTTCATCAGCACAGTACATGTTTTATTTTTTATTTTTTATAAGCACTTTAGCTACTTCTCATTCATGTTGACTTAAAAAGCTCCCATTTCACATACATGATTAAAGTGCTCATTTTAGCAAACTATTGCATTCTCATTTATATCAGTATCATTAGTGTAATTGTTACTACTAATGTTACTTCAATTATTGATAATGACATAAAAATCACTACCAATCACACACCTCCAGATCTTGCCACCTAGACCAATCAGAGCCTTTCTTCCCTCTAATCTGTCATATCAGTAGGAAGTTTAAAACAAACATATCGTGTGCGTCCATCTGTCTTGATGTTAGCAGAGAATAGAGGTCTGTTTCCTCATTAGCAGCTTATTAACAGCCCCGGCCCAGCAGAGAGCACTCTCCCTGGAGGACAGAGCCCCGGGGGGAGGACATTCGAATGGCAGAGAGTGCTTTGTTTCTGGGTCTGGCCTCCCAGACCGGCCCCCTGTCCGGGCCTGCCCAGGGGACGCTATGTTATGCATGGAGGGGATAAGGAGAGCCAGAGGAGAGGGACAGAGAGAGGAGGAGAAGGAAGGATGGAGAGGGGAGGTGATGGAGAAGGAGAGTTGACTGGAGGTCATCCATCAAACCTGCTGTCAATTTTCCCACCTCCTGTAGAGACACAGAGAGAGGGAAAGACAGACATTAAATACTGCCAGTGTAAAACCAGAAGGAGGAGTCAAACTGAAATTAAAATTCATTTTGTTCTAAGAAATCAGCATATATATCCTTGGTTTTTGTTTTAACTTAGATACTTTCTGTCTACTAGCTTTTTGCTGTTATTCCCATTTGATCTGTGATTTGAGTATTCCCTATAATTACTCCATGATTCATATGGATATCCACAGACAGTATGGCATGATGGCCAGAGTAATATGTAAGAAATCATTCATCAAAGTCAAAGTGCAAAAGTCAAGTAAGCAGTCTGTGTAAATAAGCGATCTCCAGACAACATTAAAATATTATCTGCCATTTATAGAACAAAGGAAAACTGATATCTCCGTGTCCTCATAACAGGCACCCTAAACCGACACCCTGAGAGTAACAGTTCAAACTCTGTCCACGCTGAGGAGTTTCCCCACTCTGGTTATTTGTCATCAGCACAAATGGACCCATGAAAGAGAGAGAGTTCCCACTAGCTACCACGATGTAGAGCGAACACTGCACCGAGAGTGTGAGACCTGCCAGTGACTCAGCACGTGTTGAAATGACATGAACCGAATCTGACGTCTAACTAGGTTAAAGCAGCTAAAATAGCTTCCATGTTAGCGAGATGTTAAAGACATTTGTCCCTTTACATTACGCATTAAGCATTTAGGGTGACCTATCACGCTTTTAGTTTTATGTTTTGTTTGCGACGAGCGAAAGAGAATTTGTGGGCGTTTGGTTCAAGAGGGATTTAAGTCGTATCATTTCGATGTGATTGGATTGTAACAAAAGCAGATGGGGCTCATATCGTACGATACAGAGCTGTGGAGAAATGGGGGAAATGAATGAACTGGGCAACAACCACATTCCTAAAAAAAGTTGCAGACTGAAATGTGCTCTGCTAGCTACCCACTAGCTAACTGTGGGTAAATGTGATTTTAGCAAGAGTTAGCTAGTCATCAATCATTTTAAATGATAAAAAAAAATTTAACATTTAAAAAGAGATAAATAAATAGTTAACACAGGGACACGTGATTAGGACTTGGAGACACTTCTCTGAGCTGCTGTTTGTCCCCAGCTTTGAATAACACATCTGTTCAGTGTGTGTTTGTGCCAGCACAGACATGTGTTGACCTCAGACCAGAGCTGGACCCTGCAGGTCTCAAGGTATTTGTTGGGTTTGTACTGGCAATCAGGAAGACAGGGTTCAAGTCTCTATTGATCACACCCATGCAGCACCCATCTGTCCAGTGTGCAATATATACTGTACATATAAGTACACCGATAAGTACATACAGTATAACAATAGACACATGCAGATGAAAGCACACAGGTGCACATATGTTCGTACACAAGTTAGGAACATGGCCAGCTTCCCAAGGCGCACACGTTTTAACAAGGAAAACACCATATTCTGCTAGTTAACCGTCTAATTATACAGTTGTCCTCGTATTTACAGTATTGTCGATGTGAAAGGCAGATGACACAAGCTGGCAGTTCCTCACTATGCTTTACTGGGCTCTGCAAGGCAGCTGGTTCACAGAGGGCCTGGGTAGGAGGAGGGAACTGGCAACAGCTGTTGGAATGAATGTGAGTAGTTAAACAACAAGTCCTCCAGGGGCTCTGTGTTTGGAATGATCACCTGAAGCTCTATATTCCTGCACAGTGAATAAAATAAGATGAAAATGACAGTCGTGGGAGGAAAAGATGGCACAAAACAGTTTCTGAAACAACAAGTCCTCCAAATTGAATCACAAAATACATTGTTTATAGTTGCCATTCAGAACAACACATTGATACAGAGACTGTCCTTCTGATAACAACAGAGTTAATTGTTTCAGCAAGCGCCGCAAAATGTCATTCATATGTCTATATTATACCTACATCCATACAAATGATGATGGGAGCAAAGCGGATAGACAGGTGACATCCTCCAAAGTGATGGAGATTACTGTTCCTTTCTTGTTTCCAACCAAGAGTCAGCTTTGATTTTGAAAAGCATGACCATGATTGTTCCTTAACTTTAACCACATGTTAATTACTTTAACTATGACAACAAAACTTTCCAAGGAATAACAGATTTTAAGTGTGTATTTTAACCCTAATCATCATCTTTCCCTAAACTTAACTAAATTGTTTTCGTACCAAATCTAACCAAAGCATTGTCGCTACAAAATCTCTCTGTATGTCGTTGAAAAGGGCACACACAAACTATGTATTTTTTCATTTAATCTGACGTCCCGACCAGCAGGACATAGTCTTTTGTCTCTGTGTCCATTACAAATCACAGTTGGAGAATAAATCTGTTGACAAGGTTTGGTAAGGTCTAGGCACAAAAGCGACTTGGTTAGATTTTGTGAAAGATTATGGTTTGGGGTAAAATAAGGACTTCATGAAGGTTTGTTCTGGTTACAGTAATAACCACAACTACCGTTTATCAGAAATATCGTTTGAGTTTATTCCAGCCTTGTCTTTTTGCTCATGCTCTCCACTGATCTTCCATTCCAGCTACTATTCCTCCCTTCTACTCTCCTCCTCCTCCCCCACTCTTCTGCAGGCCACCCTTCCCTTCCCAGCCTGCTTTGCGGTCCCGGAGGCGCCAGCCGCACCCTGTCCCGTGCAGTCTCCTGCCGTCCTGCTGAAGACCGTGAAATCAGCATGATTAATAATTATAATTATTGGCAAACGTGCCAGCTGCTCTGTGGCAATGGGCACCTCTGATTTATGGTTCTGTAAACGCAAACAGTCATTGTCCATATTCAGAGAAGAAAGGAGGGAAGGCAGGAGGGGAGATGGAGGCAGACGGGGAGTTTTGGACGCCTGCCCTCAAAATATGATTTTATCTTCGGAAGTCAGCAGCCCTGTCCCGCAGGCATTGTCCTGCATCCCTCCCTCCTTGCTTCCAACCATTCGTCTCTTGTTCTGCCCATACTCCTCACCTAGTCTGTGCTCCATGGAGCATTGCTTTTTGATCTCAGTGGGCTTCAAAGGAGTCTGGGGCCACAGGGTTTCAAGCATTGTGCACACAGACTGCTTCTTTATGGACAGCCTATCGTTAGCATTGTATTACCGTGGTCTTAGCCCTTAGTGTTGAGGTGTCCACGAAACTGTGTGCAGGGGAAAGGACAATTAATGATTTAGAAGAAAAGTAAAACTAGCTGTCTGAAATATATCATCAATTATCTGGGCATAATTTGATTTTTCTGATCCAATATTAAACTGGAATGCAACCAGGAGTCTGTCACAAAGTAGACAGCAGCTTTCCTTCCTTATTTGTGCTACCCTTTATGTGTGTGTGTGTGTTTATGTTTGTGTGCTCTGACTGATGGAGCTGCACAGTCTGTTCTTCAGGCTCTGGGGGTCTGCTGATGTGTCTATCACTGACAGAACGAGACTATGGATTATCTCGCTCATTAATCACCATCAACGTGGCAGCATGCGAGCACTCACTCACATAGACCTGTGTATCACACACACACACACACACACACACACACACACACTAACGCAAGCTCACACAAGTATGCCTTCATGCAAACACACACATACACATAAATCTCTCCACACATCGACAGAGTAGTTGTGACAGCTACTGGCCACCAACCTGTCCGCAGCCTAATCTCATTAGGGTCCTTCTGGCATCTGGGCCTGTTCTGCTGAGGGATGGTCCATGATGGAGTGAAGAAGACAGAGCGTTCAAGCGTATAATAGATGTCTAAATCATCTGGCCTCAGCCAGCGGCTCCTCGCACTCTTTCATGTGATGCTCTGGAAGCATGCAGGGGAAACGACCTGAAACACTCCAGATAAGGCTGATGGAGGGAGAAAGAAATAGAAACAAGACACCTGGAATTTGTATAATTCCGCAAAGTTTTATTTCTAGCTGGTTAAACAAGGCAGCAACCACTTGGCAACAGTAATAAACTACATGTAACGGAGGTTGGTGGTGGCACAGTGACACTGATCACACCTGTCTGCCACTCTCCAGTCTGCTGTAGGCCTGTCCTGTCCTGTCTGGTCCTGGAGTGCAGTGTTGTACCTGTCAGTGTTGTGCAGATGGGCTCCATCTCCCCCAGGTACCTGGGCTAAATACCCGTCATTAATCACCACATAAATCCTCCCCAGCGGGAGATGCCCCAGGTTAGACCACATCAAGAAATAAATTGGCTGAAAAATGGCTCTGGATGAAAGCTCCGTCCCTGGAGAGGAGAGGAAGAGGAGAAGAGAGGAAAATCTGAAAGCGGTCTTCTCACTAGCCCGCTAAGTGATCTGTCAGCGAGCTAAGCGACATCATCATTCACTTGGCCCCTATCATGTTCCCGCGGTGCTGACAATCTCGGCTGTTTGCTTTCAGATTTGTACACATTCATCTTCTTTATTTGCCAAAGTGGCGGAGGGCTGAGTTTAACACTTCGAGTGTGGCGGCCTTGAGGTCCATCAGGCTTTGAATAAACACTCCTGAAAGATAACAGGAAAAGCTTGAGGAGAAGAAACACAGGTGGAAAAAAGATGCAGATGGACAGAGAATGGAAATGGGGCAGGAAGTCAGTGGTCAGTTTTGCATTATTTACTTATTCAATTATTTTTCTGAGCATCTTTCCGAGCTTCTTTTAGGCATCTTTTGACATTATAAAATGATGTAAAATTGTGGCTTTGGATAGCAACCCCCCTGAAATAATCCATATTAATCTTCCTGTGGCCCACTTTGAGGTCATGACCCAATCTTAGAACAACATTGCTTTAGGGCTCACACTGATTTAGGGGCCAATAACAACTGAAAAGCTAAATTGGGACACTGCCCTCTGCTATATGGGGTCCGATCAGCAGAATAAAGAGCTGTCTTCTTTTAGCAGTTAATCAATCAGTCAAAATGTATCCGCAAAACCTGTTTCATCCATGAAGGTGTGATACAACAAGCATGGAAGTGTTACAATCAAGAGGATAAAGAAACAGAGATAAGTAAAAAAAAAAAAAAAAAAAAAAAAATCACAGAAATGAAGTGGATAAAAACATAGATGAGGTCAAGGACACGTTGTAGTCCAGTGGCCCAGACCTGTCCACCTCAGAGTGGCATGTCTGTGGCTGTCCAGTCTTATGATTAATGACCGGAGGGATTCCCCTGGTCAGCCACTGAACCTCTGCTCTATTGATGCTGGTCCACCTTTCACAAGTGATATTCTGCAGCACCTCAGGGCCTCACTGAGCCTTCAGCTGTGGGCTGCACTGTGTAGATCTCCTCCCTGATGTGTTAGTGTGAAGCGTTTCCTTGTTGATTTATCTCCGTCATGTTTAGTTAGTGACGCTGATGGTTTTGTTATGTGCCTACCTGTATGTTTTTGTTGTGCTGACACTTCAGGGCACTTTATAACTGCTAATGCAACTTTCTGCTGATTTAAGTCATATCTCCCTGCCAGCAACTCAGGATGTGACTCAGTACATTTATTCAGAAAAAAGGTCATTTTAAATACTTGTAATTTACTTAATTTACTTGCTTTATAGTTTTACTTTATAGTTTTACTGTACATTTCAGCGGTACATATTGTACTTTTTTATTGCACTTGTACATTCTGCAGATTATATATCAGATACTGAAACATTATGTATGGTTCTGAGAAAAATAAGGAGTTGAGGATCTTAAAGTCAGTTTCCTAAAGTTTTATTCCAAATTCCAAATCTGCCAGGGCAGCAAGAACGTCTCAGTATTTTTTTCAATGTTAATCAACTTGTTTCAAAACATTACTCCAATGAACTAAATCCTTTATGCTGTAAAATAAGGTTTTAAAAATCTATTATTTACAGAAAAGTCTTAAAAGATCAAGATTTTTACAGGTTAAACCGTCCAACACTTAGTTGCTTATGAGTGTCCTATAATTCTCACATTATGTTTTATCGGTTATCTAGGTTAGTGTCAGATGTTGGTCATTATAGGATTACAGGAAGTTTCAAAATGAATATGTTACACAAAAAAGAAAACATTATGGTAAAATCTACCCAGGGATGTTTCATAAACTCAGCTAGAATAGCAAAAAATCCATCCACAAGTAAAAAAATAAAAGAAGACTAAGGCAAAAAATGAAAGCACTATCCCCTGAAACTGCTTGGATGACTTGACAATGTGTTTAAACTCTGCAGAGATCACAATAACTCAACTGAAATCCCACCATAAGTCAGTGTTGACTTTGAGCTGACACATGGCCCTTACCTCTACATCTCTGCACATCACGTCTGAACACAACACAGACTTAAAAGGCATAGCGGAGGACCACAGGCCATTATGTATTTTAAAAAGAGGGGCATGGTGAGCGACCAGGTTATGCTCCTCTATTCTTCTTATTCTTCCTTCACCAGAGCGGTGGGTGTCAGTAGGAGATGGTGGGACAATGGAGGTGATCTCTCTGATCTCAGTGCTTCTTTTGTGGCGAGTCATATTATTAATGTTCATCTCTGAGAAAAGCCACGGCCTCTGCCTCGCTGCTTCTGCATCGCGCTGTCGTTTTCTCTCTGCTGGACTTTCTCTCTTGTCTCTCCATGCAGCTCTGCCATCTCCGTGCTGTATCCTCTCTGTCAGACACACACGCACACACAAGAAAACTTAAGAAACACAAAAGAAACTTCTGCTGGAAAAATTTCTCTTTTTTTCTCCGAGCTACATCCATCAGTTGTAATAATAAGACAAAGATTTGCCAGATCTTTGATTTTTGCTTTGGGACACTGAAAGCTACGATAGTTCTTTGAAACTGTGGTGCTGCAGAGAGGTAATATTATGTTTAAATTACTTCCCAATGTGCCTTCGCTTCAAACCCATACTCAGACATCCCCACTCATTCCCAAGATCTTTGACGGGAACGCTTTGAAGGTATGTTGCCCGCTCTCCTTGCTCCCCTTTTAAACACAAACAAACAGGGGGAGCCACAGTAGCTGTCGTTCATTTATCAGCAGTACCGTGGGCTGCCCATGCCTTGCTGTGCTGTGCTTGGGGTCAGGCTACCTACACTGTGAACTCAGAGTAATTATTAACCTACTGGGATTGTTCAGCAGTCCTCTAGTCATCTGGGACTGCTGAGTGTCAATCGGCAAAGGTCATGACAAGGCGACACAGTGATGAAGGAGCCAGAAAGTGAAAACAGACAGAGACAGAGACTGACTGATGAATTAAAATCAAACAGGAAAATTAGACCACTTTTATAACAAGAGGCGTGAAAAACTGATGACACACTTCTCTGTGAAAACATTTAAAGGATAGGTCTGATAATATTCTGTGTAATGATTCCACCACTGCAGTGTTGTGAAGTAATGAATTACTCAGTAACACATTACAGTGTTGTGACTGCTTTTTGCAGCAATAAGTAGTGTAAGGGATTACACTCTGTTACTCAACAGTTTGGGGGCTGGCTCGTTTGCTTTCAGACTGGGAGTTAGGTGGTGGGTTGTTATCAGTTTTGTCCCTCAGTCCGGTACATGGTAGCATGATGGAGGCAGACAGGCTCTATTTACATTTTGTACCCTCTTAGCTGACATGCTAATGTTGGCCGCTGTACATCCAGGAACCCCACAGCTTCACTGTGAGAACAGAACTGTCAAAAACAGTCTTGAAAATTGCACAGGCGGCTGCACTGGTGGGGCAGGGGGTGTTGTTAAAGGCACCAGTGGGACCATGAAGAACGATTCAGGAAGCAACAAATTAATGTGTTTTATATGTGATTTTACTTGCACATATATGAGTGGCCAGTGTGGTGTCTTGCCAGATGATACTGCATTGCAGCAAAAACTGAGCTTGGTCAAACCGTTTTGCTGGATGACCCAACATTGTCTCGCCAGTCCACTCAAATGAATGAGAAAGCTGCGTTTTTTTAATGGATTTGGTCTTACAGCTTAAAGCTAGCTAGCTAATACATACCTCCAAAACATAGGCTGAGTGGAGGCTCCATTATTTAAAGGCATTTGATGGAGCTGGGTTGAGTAATGAAAGTAAAGTAACAAGGTAATGTAACTTATTTCTTTTGCTGTCCAGTAATTAGTAAGCACACATTATTTTGTTCATGGAGTCAAACATGCCCGTCACTGTTCCTCTGTGAATCAGTGCTCCATTGTTGTCCAAATTATAATTATAAACACGCAAATGAGCAACAGTGTTTCACTAAGGGAAACGTTCTTTACGATGAACATAGGCACTGGAGTTTATTTTGAGTCAGTTTCACATGCAACATCCCGCTGTAAATACTCAGTAAAGCACCAAATGTGTTTTAATCCGCAGCTGAAAATAGTCCCCAACAAATGAACTATTTATCCCTGTTTTGAGTAATGTTTGCTGAAATCTGCAATGCCCATTTGTTTTGGAAACAAGACAAGCAAAACAAGCAATTTAAAGATGTCATGTTGGGCTTTGGAGAATTATGATAAGAATTTTTCACTATTTCCTGACATTTTATAGACCAAATGTTCAATAAATTAAATGAGAATATAATCTGAAGATTAATCAAAAATGAAATAATCATTGGTTGCAGCCCTACTGGCAACTTAATAAACAAAGTTTAACTTTTTGTTTCAGATATAATGAAGTAATATTAATTATCTCAAAAGCTAGATAGTCAGGTTAACTAAACCTTTTTAAAATGTCACTGACAGCTTTTTGTGATCTTACGGTTTCCCAAACTAAACATAACCAAAGAGGACAAAATCTGATATAGCTCCTGCTTCCCTCTACTCACTCAACTAGACCCCTGTGTGTGACATAACCTGGGAAAAAGTGTTTTTTTTTTATCATGGGAAGAGCATGGTGTGGACGTTCTCTACATAAAACCCACCACCTCAAACTGAAGGTAATTTATACTGCTGCTGAGGCATTGTGGCCTACAGAGCCTTTGTCAGGCAGCGCACAACGCATCTTCTAAAGATGTTTGGGTTTTGTGGTGAATAAATTGTGCGGTTCGTCTGCGGTCCAGCTCTATATCATATTCAGCTAGCTTGTCGGTGCCACTGAGGTGGTGAAAGGGCCACTAGAGGCCCAGCCACTAGCGGGTGGTCTGACACAGAAAGGTTAAATATGGTTCAGCCACGGACACTCTCAAAGGGCTTTGCTGTTAAAAAAATAAGTTATGTGGGTTGTACGTCTTCACGCAGTCAGGAAATTGACAATACTGGCGCAGTGAGGCACAAGGCTGTCCCAGGGCTGAACTTCATGGTTGACCGTCCAAGTGAAGAAAACAGTCACAACAACACTTGTTTCCGGTGGATTTATTGACGACTCATCAAAGCCCCGGCTAGACAAGAGGTGTAAAATCACCACAATGACCATGCGTATATAATGGTTATAGTCATTGAACCTCTTTGTATAAAACTATGACAATATACTTGAACTCTTCAGTGACAGGAAAAATGGAAGTAAACTAAAATGTAGCCGTTACGGAAAATAAATGGTTGAAACCTTAACACAGTGCAAGTATTAAGTGCCTTAGATGCTAAGAGTGACACTGGACTAAGAGCTATAGTGAGCTCCTGTGTGTTATTGTTGTGCTGCTTGTTGTTACATGCCACTGGTTAATTGATTATTTATTTCCGCTTTGTATTAAGGGCTAAGTTCCCTGAAATGACAGAAAAGCATATTTTCACACAGGGGATAAGACCAGTTTAAGAGGCCAAACTATTACTTTATTTTCTGTTAAGATATTGAAAACAAAGTTATAAAGTTTTAAATTCTGGTTCAATTCTCGATGAATTCAGCAGCTTTTGCTCCATGTTTGGTTTTCAATTGCAACTACAAAACATTTTAAAATTGGTACAGCGCTAATCTGCACCTCTGACAGGCCAACAAGTTCACCAAATTAAGTGACAAGTGATCAGATCATTTCTCATTGCCCTTGGCAGACATCATTTGTCCGTGCCTTCTTAAACCGATACAAATCTCTGTTGCAAGATAAGTCTGTTTTATGATGTGACAGCGTTACATCATAAAACAGGGTTAGAAACAGGGTTAGAAAAAGTAGCTTACTTTGTTTAGATTATGGAACGATAGTGGTCTGTTTAAACGTGAAACAAACAGCAGCCTCCCATGTTTTTATTGATACATCCATCCTCCCCAACCTCCTCCCTTTGTAACTCAGTTACAACTTCACCTGACTTCTGCCTGTGATCCCATAATAATCACTTAATTACATCTGAATCTGAAATGGGAATACAGAGCCCCTCTGACTTTACAGCTCTGTTTGCTTAAAAATCAGTCCTGTCAATTACAAATGTTGTGAATTAGATAGATCCATTGTCTCTGCAGTGTATCATGGAGGGGATAGGATGGATTGTCCCTGATAGATAACACTCTCTATGGGATCAGTGACTTCCCGCTCCTCACTGACTCAAACCTTTCCAGGGTCTGACCAATGATGGTCCCAGCCTTGCAAATGAATTTATTGATCCAGCTGGCATCTCTGGCACAGATGCTGCTCCCCCAGCAGAACACAGCACAGTAGATGGCAGTCACTACACCAGCTTCCCAGTTCTCTATGACTTGTCTTTAAAAAAAGACTGACCTGTTCCACAAGTGTGGCGTCAGACCCTTATTTAGTCATTTTATGCAGATGATTGTGCTGCAAAGAATGGATGCACAGGTGCAAATGTGATGACTTGTACTTGCACACCTTTTACAAACAGCACAACTCTAATTTGGGCTGAGGTTGGGCTGATTTTCTGCTTAACACAATAAAAACAAATGGGTTTTATTTGCCTCTGACATGACAAGTAAAAGTTGGTATGTTTTGAAATTTTCCACGGGGGACAGGGTGGTGTGAGTGGGAAGTGGAAAGATGGTGTGTGTTTTTGTGTGTGTGTTTGGGCAGGGGGTCCGAGAAGCAGTGAACGGGATGGGAAGGAGCTTCAAAGCTCAGGGAAGAGGTCCCTGGCCCCCTACTGCAGCCTTGTTCACATGAGAATCAATCTGGTGCCAGTGTTTGATGTGAGCCGCAGATAAAAGAAACGAAACAAAGAATGACAGCAGGGATAGGGAAAGATGGGGCACAAACAGACAGGGAGATTAATGGGACAGGCAGATAAAAAAATGTCGAGGTATGAAGAGGTGCCAGAGGGCCACATTTACCAGAGAAGGCCAGGGATACTGTGTGTGAATAAGATGGAACAAGCATGTGTACAGACATGGAAAGGCAAGAGACATAAGTGGGAAAAGGCTGACAAAAAAGTCAAATCAAACCAACTGATTGACAGAAACACAGAAGTAGGAGGACAAAGTGAAAGACAGACACAGTCTTTCAGTCAGACAGACACGATCCATCAGTCAGTCAGACATCGAAGGGCAACAGAAGGTTCAAAGCCAGCGTGGTGGACACCAGTGCAGTGTCTCCTCACACAGTGCTCCCCATGACGCCAGGAACTTGCATTAGCATCACAATGCAAACTGCATTATCATCATCACCATCACCATTATCATGAAAAATGAAAATCATATTGAGTTTGTAGCAAAGCCTTCGGTCGGACAGCTTTCGGTAAAGGATTCACCCCTCTGGAATGTGGAGGTTATATCACTCTGCATCTCTGCTCAGCAAGAGCTGTAAATTCATAGAAAATGGGCAAAACATACTAACTGAGACATTTTGACAAAGGTAGAAGTTGTAAAATTTGCATAAGAGCACAGTAATAAATCAGAACCCCGCCTTTTTAGACCTGACATGATCAGAGCTGAGAACTCGCCTCATTGCTTGTCCATCAGCCGGTCGTCATGCTCCTCGTGGAACAGTGTAGGAATGTTGTTTTATTTGTACTAAGCTGAACAGAAAAGTCAGAGCTCTGTTATCTCGGGCCGTACTGGGACAATGACAGGCGGAGAGA
The DNA here is from genome assembly GCF_046630095.1 of Trachinotus anak. NCBI lineage: Eukaryota > Metazoa > Chordata > Actinopteri > Carangiformes > Carangidae > Trachinotus > Trachinotus anak. The sequence continues at coordinate 7,450,603 of NW_027273858.1, read as the reverse complement.
GCAGCTTTGGGGTCTTTCCTTGTTTTTACTTCAGTCAAAACAGGCTCGGACATTGTTGTTCTTTCTGCTAATTAAGCTGTTAGAGAGAGGGGCTGGTCTGACAGGGCCCTGCTTGGCGGGGAGGCAAAGAGTCAATGGGCCGAAGCTGAACAGGAGACATTTATGGGCTGCCTTAAGCCATTGTTTCCCACCACCGAGGATCTTTTCAGGCCGGCCGCCTCTGTCTCGGTGACCTGTACAATGAGAAGAATGCCACTCTGAGAACCCAGAGCCAGCCACAAAGAGCAGCCCCGCAGAATGAGGATTTCACGGCACTGGGCCGAATCCGGACGCTGCCAAGATTCCATGGATACTTCTCACCTCTTCTGATCATCAGACACCCTGAGCCACCATGTGGGTGAATGTATGTATGTGTGTGTGGGGGACATTGGCTAGTTTACTGATGTTTTGCATATATTCAGTGGCACAGGTAAGTTTAACAAGACAAATCAATAATATGGCTGGTGCCAAAAAAGTTTGTAAGGCATTCAACAGTGACAAATTTCCAAAAAAAAAAGGAAAGAAAAAAAACATTCACACTGGTTTACAAAGAAGCACGAAAAGTTTCTTCTCCATCAAAGTATTCGCAAAGTATAAATTTCTAATTAATATGCTCAAAAATGTGATTGAGGCTTTAATCAACTCTTACAGAATAGTCTGTCTTAGTTTGTCCAGCAGCAGTTGTTTGAGCCACCTGTTCCTGTTACAGAAACTGTTGCCCAGCCTTGCAGATTAAACAGGTGAGATTAAGGCAAAGTTCTGGGCAGCTTGCAGAACATCCCCAAACACAGGCTACAAACACCCCTTCTGTGGGTGTGTAAATGTGTGTGTGCATGCTCCATTTGATGGTCATCCAAGCGTCTCTGTGTGTTTACTTGGTCTGGGAGGCAGATCCTTCCTCTCTCACCGAGTCACACAGCTCTGTCGCTGGCCTGAAGATGAATTTGTGATCTGCGTAGCTGCCGCAGAAAACTTTCTTTTTTTTTTTCAAATTGTGGTTTTCTAATGACTTAAAACAAACCATTTCTGCATCAACACCACCTGCTTATGTCTTATCAGTGTGCCAGCTTCTGCTCCTTTAGCAACTGCCATGTGTTGTCATAATGTAACTCCATTTACCACAAAGTGTCGAACTGCACTTTCAGACGAGCCAGCGCCTCGCACAACAAAGCGGCCCAATTATAGAGCCATTTATGTGTTTGTCAGGGGCTTCAAATGGGTACTGGTTTCTCGGGGTAGCCATATTGGCGAGGTCAGGCACAGCATCTGAAAAGGCAGCTTTATTACAGAACAACCCATCCCTCTCTTAGATGAACACCCAAGAAGAAAAAAAAATGACAAAAAAGGAAGAAATAAAAAATGACAACTTTGTTCTTTACAACAGTTTGGCTGAGCCTGCCTGTCTGGCTGCTCTGCGGACCGCAGCAGCATGTGTTTCAGGGATTGTTCTGGAAGGGGGAGTGCAGAAACAGCAGGGAGCAGAAGACAAACAGGCAATTCGTGACTCATTAAACACGGCGACGGTGGCCAGCACAGTGGAGGGGTGTGAGGACCCGCGTTCCAACCGGGCGATAAACCCCCCCTGTACCAGCTGGAGCAGGCATCTGTCAGCCGCACGCCGCACCACGCCACGCCACCGATTATCAGCAACAAGCCATATCTGAGTGGCCGGCCACTGCCATTTTCAAACACCCTACACTTACATAACAGCCCTGATTGGCTCACATGGGACCTTGAGGTCCACTGACAGGCTTCACGTTGGAAAATTGTTGCAGTCCGAGACGTGGAGGGAGGCAATGCTCTCTGCTATATCAGGGGTCAACACATGTCATTTTGTCATTTCGTTACGAGCGGCAGGCTGGCAGTTTGATTTGGAAGGCCGTCTGCTAACGGTGGCCCATAACACCGAAGCAAAGAATGGACACCACACCAAGAATAACAACCTGCTCCCAGGGCAAGAGATGAAGTCCAGGTCATTTTAACTACAGACTTATGGCTCATAAACTGAGAGTCACTTTTAATATGCCATTGTGCATGTTTCTGTCTATGAAAAACTAAAAGAAATGCATATATATCTTGCACTGGTTGTGGTTTGAGACCCAGCTCTTTGTGGACAGGGGAACTATGGGTGCAAAACGTTTGTAAAATCGGGAATGAAACATTTGTTTTACTTGGGAATTTGGAGAGGTCAATTTTTTTTTTAATTTATTTATATGCAAGTGCACAATAGATATGCATCCATATCTTTAAAGTGGCTGTAACTGATATATCTTTAATAACAATGGATCAAATGTAACACGTAATGTGAAAGGACTCATTCTTTGTGAATAACCCACAGAGAATTATCACCCGACTCTGCAGCTCCTCTCATCTGTGTAAAGCGTTTTAGCATCTTTCAGCTCATTGTTTTGGTTTTATGACCCACAGATTAAAGGCTGTGATTCTCTGCTGTCAGATTAGCAAAAACACTGTGGCTACATATTAACTTGTTCATGCTTCCCCCAAGTAGCCAAACGGTCAGTTACTGCAAGTTTAATAATTGCTAACTTCTTGCTTTTTGGGAGCTGTGACCATAAATAAGACGTTTAATTATAAAATGTGGGTCCAAACTTGCATATTCACACAGCAATTAAACAAAAAATTCCTTCAAACTGGTGTGGTATAAAAGAGACTCTGGTTTCTTTAACAACTATTTATTCCTCCATCTGTCTCAATAAGAAGACTAAAATGTCAGAAGAGAATATTCTCCCTGAAAAAATGAGGTGCTAAACCACAAAGGCAACATAACTCAATAATAACTTATGACACTCCGGATGCAAGGTAATCAAAATCCTCCATCGCCTGGAAAAGCTCAACATCAGCACAACTTTGCAACGAGGTAAAAGTTTGCTCTCAACAGAATTTAACGAGCTGCTAACTGCCTAATTAAACGCTGAGAGCAAATAAAAGCATGAAATATAGATAAGCTGGAAACGCTGTCTATAGCTCCACAGTCCGTACAGAGGAAGACAGTGATGTCCCCTTAAAGCCACAATCAGCAGAGCAACTGCGCCTTGTCCTCCACCCGACTGTGAATGTTTGATAAGAAAGAACCTGCTAATGGAGCAATGTGTAAAAAAAAAAAAAAAAAAAGTCCAACTTTCGACGAAAAAGCCAGCGTTAATGTGACGCTTCAGGAGCCCATTGCACTTTCTAGGTCTGAGGGATTGGGGCTTTAACAGCGCTCGTGGTGTGACAGAAGGGGCCTCTTCCTCTCCTCACCAGTGGTAGCCAGGGTTGTAATTCTGGCTTTAGCGGTCTTTATGACTCCCTCTCCTCATTTCTCTGGAATATGAAAACATCAGCATATGGCTGCCAACAGCACCGAGGCTAAGGAGTCAATTTCCCCTATGTAACATTGGGAAAGGGGTGACATTCACTTGCATACTGCCCCCCTGGCTCAAAAAGAGGACAGGGGAGAGACAGAGAGTGAGACTGAGACTGAGACAGAGCTATAGAGCGAGAGCAGACAGATGGTGAGACGCACAAGGACAGAGAAATTCAGAGGGAAAGAAATAGAAAGACAAAGATGGTTTGACTCTCATTTTCTTGCACCAGACGGTCTTCATTGCCTCTCTGTCTCAGTGTGTTCAGTGTGCAGTTCACAGAGTTTCATGTGGCTACCAGGAACAGAAAATCTGTCCGTCAGCTGCCAAAGGTTCCAGCTCCGCTCCGTTCCTCTGAGCACTCTTAAAAACCCGCTGTTTCACACCCATGAATTACACTATTTATGGCCCTGGTTAAAATGGGCAGTTTCTGGGCACGCTGCATGTGTGTGCCTCTGTTTCTGTGTGTGTGTGTGTGTGTGTGTGTGTGTGTGTGTGTGTGTGTGTGTGAGAGAGAGAGTGAGTGTGGGTGTGCCATGTGGCAGATGGGAAGCAATATGGCACACCTCTGCCCAGACAGATGTGGCACAGCACATCACAGTGGGCCACGAGAGGGATCAGAAACCTCAGGAACATCTGGACCTGTGGCAACCTTCACCCTCAGCCAACAAGCTAACTTTACCTAGCTGCTAAGGACCTGGGAGGAGAGGAGAGGAGAGGAAGAAGCTTCGGCTCGTAATATGTCACAAGTCCTTATGGTCCCTTACATCGCATCTTCATCTCAGCAGCATTTTGACTGACAGATGAAGAATCCCACCTCCCTCAGTGAGGGCTGTCAATCAATTGCTCCGTGGAGTGGAGCAGTGAGGCCTGTCCCAACATGGGCCTGTCATGGCCTGCTGCACAGGAGTACATTCCCACCACTCAGGGGGCAGAACGGGGGCCTGGCAGGGACAGACTGGAGCTTCTACCAGGGCCGGGGGTGGTGAGAGATGGACTAGAGCCGGCCAGGAGAGGCAGTGATGGGAACAGGAGAGAGGGTTGTGAAAGGGACTCCTTGGGAAGACACTGGAAGAGGCTTAGGAGTGAATTCTCGCTTATGCAAGTGATACAGCAGCATTTTCTCCCACTGTAATATAGTCTTAAAATATAACAAAATCTAATATCATGGACAACACTGCCGTTGTTCATTTTCTTTTATATGTACTTCTTAATTGTGGATTGCATTGTTGGTTTAAACTAGAGATAACTCAACACCAGCTGGATGGATTTTCATGAAGTTTTGTACTGATATTCATGGTCCCCCGGGGATGAACCAAAACTTTGGTGATCCCTTGATTTTTCCTTTACTGCCACCAGCAGGTCAAAGTTTCCATTTACTAAGTGGAATATCTCAGCATCTATTGGGTGGTTTGGCAAAATGTTCATGGTTCTCAGATAATGTACCGTCAAGACTTTGGTAATCCTCTGACATTTCCTGTAGCACCACCATGAGGTTGGCATACGTGGTTTTGAGTGAAATGTCTCAGCTATTACTGGACGGATTACCATGAAATTTGGTGCAAGTATTTCTGTTCCCTTCAGGATGATTTGTAATGACTTTATTTCCTTTATGACCCAGTACCTGCAAAGTAATGACATTCCCATCATCCACAACTGCACCATACTTTTAGTTCTAATAGCCAAAAAAAAAACAAAAAAAAAAACATCAGCATTGTCGTTTTGATGGCATTAGCTTTTAGCTCAAATCACCGCTGTAAAATCAGTCTTGTTCTTGAATGTGAAAGGATGCTGTGTAGCGGCTGACTCCCCAAAGATATCAGATGCAATTAGTTTTTAGTGGGTTATAACCCACTCCTCATGATACATCACAATAATTATTATTCTTTTGACAGCGCAGTTTGATGACCCCAAATGTGGAAAGTTTGTAAAAATCTGCTGGATCTAAAACTAATTCTGAGATTTGAAAACAAGAATATGTAGTTGAGTCATTCTGAAAATAAGTTTCCCTCCTGCCAAGGCTGTGATGGAAAAAAGTGATTCAGTGCAGTGTGTTTCACAGATAATATTCAACATTAGGTAAACCATAATAACACACTGGAACAGCAACTGAAGCTCAATTAAACAATCAGAGAACAATTTCACAGTAGAGCAGACAACAGGTAATTAACTAACTTTCCAGGGTGAGGATGAAGCAAACAATTGTATTTTGTTTTACTGTACATTGTAACATACAGGACACAGACATTGGACAGCAGGGTGAGATGCTCAGAGAAGTAAAAGCTGTTATCTTTACGTTACGATTAATGAAACTGTCCTGTGTACCTCTTCCTCTGTGGGATACAAGCAGTCTGTCATATTGTTCTCTTTGTCTACTGCAAGGCCTGAATAAAATTGATATTTTTAGTTTTATGTTTGAAGATGTATTATAGTCAAAGACCAGACAATACGGGTCCCAATATACTCTCTACACGAGTTAAGTACCAGCAACTTCTGCATCCTGGCAGTTCAAAGATCACATCGTTTAATGGTGTTATATTATTTCCTGCACCAGAGGGAAGCTCCTGTGGGAATAAGAGCAGACATATGTCGGACAGAGGTGTGCTGGATGCCCATAGACTGTAGCCCAGATGTCCTCCTCCTGTTCACACAAAGCACAGTCTGCATGGATCACATCCTCTCATCCCAAACTTTAAGAACTTTTTCTTTGTGTTACTCAAAAGCAGTCAGTTTTGAAACAAGAATTTTTTTCATTAACATTCATTAATTTAGTGTATGAATCTATCAGTTTATCACCCTCTGGAGCATCTTTTATTTAGAGTCGCATAACTTTATTTATACATCATGTTGAGACAAGTGTTGAGAAATTCTTGTCATGAACCGTGAATCATTATTATTATTGTCAGTAATTTACAGGCATACACAGACTGTCAACGAAAAAGGGACAAAAACAAAACAAAATTTTGGAATTTCTTTTTTACAACCTAGCATTGTGCTAAAATAATATGTTGAGTAAGTATGACTAAGATTTGTAAAATTTTATAAGCACCTTGTCAGATTTGTTACCGAGCTTGTGCCGAAAATAAAGGGAGGCTGTGCATTTGGAGTAAAGGCAGTGTAAAATGTGATGACAGTAATAAACCAAAATAAATAAACCCTTAGTGTTTGCATAGGCACTTGTATAAGGCAGAGTGTAATCTCACATTACACTACAGAGAGAAAACTGACCAACAGACGCCTCCTTCAGTTCACTTCTCCTCAGCTCCCTCTCTCACTCGCTCAGCTCTTTGAATAATTAGTGATGTGTGTCAATATTGTGGCCCATAGTAACCATATGGTGGGTGCAGGCAGACAGGCCATTGTTGGGAGCTGTGAAATATTGTGTATCCCTGCGAGGGCTGGAGCCAGCAGAGGCAGGAAGTGTTGTCGGGACTGACAGGGACATTGTGCGCTTGAATGGACGAGTCCTCGGTGGCAGGGAGCACCGCGGACCCAGACAGAAAGTCTTGACCCTGGCGAGAAAGGCTGATTAGGCATGGTGCTGCAGGCCTCTCCTTCATCCACCCTCCCCACCACCACCACCACCACCACCCCTCTCATCCACACCCCCCACTGGAAGCCGTTAGAGCCCGAGCAGAATACAACAAGGCCACTTAACTCAGCGACGCCTTTTCACTGCGCACATAAAAACACTCATATATTCATGTCAGGGGTGGAGAGCAGAGGAGAGGGACGGGGGCTCGGGGCTGCACAGTCAGTGTGTGAACTCAGGAATGATGAGTGTGTGTGTGTGATTTGTGGGAATGACAGTGTAACATAGAGAGTGTGAACCCAACAACTGATCTGGTGCCGCTTAAGTAGAACAGGATAGAAAAGAATAAAATGGATTTTTGACTATTTTCTAGACAACATGCGTCAAAACTAAATGATGTAATTAGTGTGTTGTGTAGCGGACAGATTGGAAATGATGCTAAGCTTTTGTTTTACAGTCCTCATATCGTCACAGTATGATCAGACAAACACATTAGTTCAGATGTAATAGAAGGAGGCCAACATTATCCTGTCACATTAACAAGCTGTGGAGTGCGGGAAAGCTGAGCAGCTAGTGCATCCTGACACTACACAAAGCCTTAAAATACCATATGACACCCCAACAAATATCCGACTCTCAACTCTGCAAACATTTAAATTCAAGAAATCCTTCAAAATGTCAAAGAGAGCGACATTTAACTGTGATTACTGAATAAATCAATGAAGTATTTAGGATTCAAATTTTAGAAATACTATAGGGAACACATTTTAAATTACCACAGGCAGTAAAGACTGAGGATCCAACACGTTTTACAACTGAGCACTGAACTTGTGACATTTTTTTCCACAAAATGTTTAACATTTTGCATTTTAAGAAACAGCTCACGCTCAGTTGAAAATTGTAAAGTTATGGATGGAGGGACTCATTTTCTTTCTTGCAAAAGAAGCTGCGTAGCTTCAGCCAAAAGAGCGAGCTCATCTGGTTCAGTTTCATTTCACCGTCCTCTGAGTCTTCTGCTCCTCTCAGCTCCATAACTGCCTGATCAAATACGCTTCCATCCACATTCCCTCTCCTCCTCGTCTCTCCGTCCTTCTACTCTTTTATCCCATCCTCCTTTCCCCTCTCTGCCAATTATCTCTCCGTCAGTCTGTCACACTTTGTAGTCTAATAAAGGCGTCCTAAATTGATGCCCATCCCGCCTTTATTCCCCTGATAAAGCACAACAATTAAGGCTCATGTCTCTTTGCTCAGGGCCTTTGATGGCGCACAAAGCTGCACCCAAAGAGAGGGAGAGGTGGTGGAGCTGCACTCATGTTAGCAGACAGCTCTCTCTCTCTCTCTCTCTCTCTCTCTCTCTCTCTCTCTCTCTCTCTCTCTCTCTCTCTCTCTATCTCTCTATCTCCAAACCAGTGTATGTACATATAATGCAGGTATGACTACATAACAATGCATATCACAGGTGTGGAATCGGGTCACATAACATGAATCTGATGACTTTAGACTCGACTTGACAAAATCATAAAAGATTTGCAGCTCAACTCAGAATTAAGCACCTCTGACTTGTAATTTCACTTGGACTGATGCCCACGGACTTGGAATGACTTATATCCTCACTATGCTCATACATTAAAATTTGCCTTATTTTGACTGGGCTCCCTTCTGCCAGCACTCATAGGATCCAGGCTTGGCTAAGACTAAACTATAGTAATGATGTTTTCTCAAGGCACAAGCACTGGCCAATGACTGATGATCATAATCAGGAAAAAATATGATGCAGGTGTAACAACAGCCTGAGCAATAAACCATAAAGCAACAGCCTGACATGTTAGTCAATGCTTCTCTCTGTTCCCCCCTCTTTCTCTTTCCCTCAGCGTGATACACACACAGATAAAATCTGACTTGAACCGACATCATTATGATGAAGTGAGAAGAAGTAATTTTCTGATGTGTAATATGTTTTCTCTTTTCACATTAATTACTCATCTTTAAATACACTCTCATAATGTGATATTAATATTAGGGTCATCTATATTATTATGCATTATTAAAAGATGCCAGTTAAACTTTCATCGATATCATATCTGTATCTTAAGATGGTCATCTTAATAGATAATAGTGAACCTCCAGTACTTGGATCAGTACGTTTGAGAGAGAGAAGATGTGGAGGTCAGCAGGCTACAGCTGTTATTTTAATGAGTCAGTTACATATTTACACCACTTCTCTATCTTCTGCTATTCATCTCATTTTCTGGATAAATGATAAGTAAACAAGGAAGTAAAAGTAAGTGAACTAAATTTCTCTAGTACTTTTTATGATTAGATGTAACAAAGTCTATAACTGTCTCCAAGTAGTAAAAGCATTTTGATGGCTTTTTTCCATCATTCAAAACAGTGTTGATCAGTGGACAGTGATTTTATATACAGTCTATGGTTGGTCTCTTTTTTTTCTCATAAATACCAAGCGGCAACCCCACAACACGGAAGTGCCACAAACTGCACTTCTTTGAATGGCCACTTGAGGCTGGCTTCAAAAGTGAGTCAATCCCCATAGACTCCCATGTTAAAACGTCCAACTTTGCAGAAATAAACATGTTTACAGCCTGGTACAAAAAACAGTTTTGGTCTCTATAGCTACTTTCCTTCTTCATGACATGAATTTTTAAATAACTCACAGCCAATTAGTATTGGCTCTGAAATGCCTGTTTTCAAAATGATTGACAGGGGCAGTAACCAATAACAGGGCTTTCTCTGACTGAAAGAAACGCGTCATTGGTTTTTCGCTCAGGTGTGTTTGCCGTATCTACCCAGGCCTCCTGGTGTGACATCTAAACATAACTTTGCAGGGAGACATCCAGTTTGTAACTAGTAAGGTAAGAAATACAAGCGTACCCGCTGTCAGGCAGCTGGTGGGAGAGAAACGTGGAGAGAAGATGTGAATTAAGTCGCTCGACAGTCTGCAAAGGACTGACAATAATCATAACTTAGAATACTTTTATGACAACATTCATGGACAAAAGGAGGAATGTAAAGACGATCACGACCTCTTCAAAGGTAGGGAGATGCCACCACTGGTTTTATTTATTCATGATGCTGGTAAACAGGCCCAAATCAACGCATGAGCACAGGGGAGAACTGCCCCACTAAATTAGGGTTGCCTCTCGTCCCGTAGCTTATAATACGGGATCACCCTATATTTGAAAATGACTAATGAATAATGTAATGTCAAGATAAACCAAACCAGCTCTAGCCTATATGTCGATTGAAGAAGTTTATCAATGAGCACTGACTGACGAGCTGTGTGTGCCGTGAGAAAATACAGGTCACATGGTGACGTTAACGTCAGTGGTCGCCTCCTACATGAATGAGTTGTCATCTGGTGGCAGTTAGTGACCAGTCAGCATCTCTTAATGCCCCCCAGTCAAAGCAGTCTGGACCCAGGCCTGCTGGTAAATAACCAACCATGTACAGCATGTCAATATTGACCAAAGCTTAAGCACTGACATGTCAAAAACTTTGTTAAAAACTTTAGAGCGACCAGGTGGGTTTTAAGAGGCTAAACAGTGATGCAGTACTTAATATAAGGTTTCTGCCTCCACAATTAACAAAATGTACAGATCTCATTTAAATCTTTGAGTTTTGTTATTTTAAATTTTTGTTACCAATAAAAGCTGAAGACACATAGTTTCAATAAGAGATTAAAGACTAGATTCAGGTTTCATAAAATGCTTTCCAAACACAGGAATAACACCTGATCTGATCATTTTGTCTTTATTTTTTTCTAATTTTTATTCAAAAATAATGTTAGATGTTTACCGACACACAGATAAACACAAACCTAAACTGCTAAATCACACACCAATCACAAACGGGGATTGTTTCCACTAATCTGCTATATAGAATAGTGCCAGAAAGACGAAGATTATAACTTGAAGATGATGCTAGATTAAAGGTCAGAGGATCACCAAAGTTTCAGTTCATGCTGAGGGAGACATAAATGTGTGTGCAAAATTTCATCACAATCCATGCAGTAATTTTTGTGCCACCAGAACATAACATTGCCTAGACAGTCAAGTCAGTTTTGGTGTGTGGGAGTCTGACATGAGGAGGGTCAGTGGTGTTAGGGGAGAAAAGAGAAACAGGTGTGACAGTGGAAGGTGCTTTCAGGCCTGGGTCATGCTGCACACACTAAGATCCAGGGAAAGCTGGTTTAACAAAGTTCCCAACTGTGCAGTTAGAGTAATTTTAGGTGGTTAATTTAAAGTACATTAGGGAGGCTGGAGAAATTGTAGTCTTCCACATAAAGTGAAATGCATAAACTGAACAGATTATTTGAGAATCTTGAACTGGAAACATAAATGCAGAGGAAACAGAATGACAACATTAAAAAAAACGAAGTGCAAATATACAGTATATGAAGAATATGGCACAGAGAGAAGATGTGGAGCAAGGCACAAGAGGCAAGGCAGAGGCAGCAATAATTTTTCCTTTGAAACATACTTGGTAAACGCATTTAGCAGTATTTAAAAACATCTTTAGGAAATAGATGGCATCTGTCCACAGGTCATCATCACATATGTAAGCATACAATTTGCAGCAAGAAAAATAAAACCCATTCAATTTACCTTTATATTGAGAAAAAGATGGAACAAACAGTCGTTTCAGCAAATGACCAGAAATGACAATTAATGTTCAACTGACAAAGTTACACTTTTAGCCTATGTGTGGTCCTGGAGAACAGTTTAAATGACAAATTTTGTTGTTTCATTTGCAGTTGTCTGGTTGTGTTTATCTGTTCTGGCTTATAGTGACATCCAGTACATGGATGTATCAGACTCACTCTTGCATTAGCTTGATCTTTTGATAGTTGGATCACAAGCTCATCACTGTAATGTTTAGGAGTCAACTGGAAAAGATTCAAAGGAAAGATTCATATTTACTGTACCGTTTAATTTTCAAAGACATTCTTGGTTAACTTCTGTGAAACGCTTTCTCTTGTTTAAGGTTCTCTAGATGGATAATTTTCAGAAAACCCAGAGTCAACTGTGAATTTCAAAAAAACGATTTATACCGTGCACCCTGGACTCGTAATAATAATTCATTTGGAAACATTACTGTCGTGTCAGGCATTCAATCTCCACATTTAAAACATGTTTTATGACGAATTTATCTGTTATAAATTATCCCACTATGTTATGTGCTACACTGTATGTGAAGGCTGTAAATTATTTATGTGACTCGTATTATCTACTCTAGGCTGCCATTTTGGCCAGGTCTCTCTTGTAAAAGAGATCATTTATCTCAAGAGACTTTCTGGTTAAATTAAGATTAAATGAACCCTGCTGCTAAGGTCCTCCCTTTGACGTGCCAGACAAGACTGAGAAAAACATTATTGTTTATAATAGGTTTAATAAGATTTATATGGTGTCATGATACAACACAATATAAGGAAGTTGTGTTTTTATATTTCCAGCTGTCTTGGTCAGAGGTGTGAAAAAAAAACTCTTAGCTTAGGCAGAAAAGTTTCTGTTTGAGGAAAAGAGAAAATTGTTTGGAAATGATTGATAAGAGTCTTGAAACAGCAAAATGTGGTAAACAATCATATTTACTCAGGGTATTTCAAATTTGGTTGATGAGAATTAAAGCATAGATAATTACTGAGTAAATGCAAAAACATTTAGAACAAAAAAAGGAACATTTAAAAACACAGCGTGATTCCCGCAAGAATGTTCAACATGTTACCTCTTTGTTTACTTTTTTCTTTTTTTTTTCTTTTTTTGCTATATGCCATGACACCAGGGGGGAAGCTGTAAATTTGAATAGTCAGTGGAAGTAAATGGAAGGAAAGCAGAAGACACAACGTCGTTAAAATCAAGAGTAGCTCTGTGGTTATGGGAGACAACCGAAATCAAATCTGCACCCTGTTATTATACCGCATCTTTTCACCAGAGATGGATGTGAGGAGAAGTGAACACAAACTTTTCTACTCAAAGAAACACAAAATGATATATTCAACTGTGGGATTAGAATAAGAAGCACTCAGAAAGTTGAACTTACCCGTTGCTGCCTACAGCATCTTTAATATTTTACAAGACTATTCTGTGCTGTTAAATACACAATGTACTTTTCTCTGCTTATGTGCTGCCAGTATATGAGGAAAATTCTCATTGTTTTGTGATGTTGAGTATAAAGAGGTAAAGTTTTCTTTTAGTTGGCGATATTCTGAATATTAAATCTCTCTGTGTCTTGACTGAAGTAGTTATTTCGACACCTACACAGTTAATTTTCTTATTTAATCATATTAGTAACAAGACAGCTTTGGGTTGAGACTGCGGTGTCCTTAGAGGTACAATTTAACTGTTAAGTATTTGGCAGAGAATAATCATCAAGTCAGATGATTAACTCAGTAATGTGCTTTATTCAGCAACTTACCAGCCATGCTGGGTCATCTCTGGTGTGGATGTGTGTGTGTGTGTGTGTGTGTGTGTGTGTGTGTGTGTGTGTGTGTGTCATCTTGGCAAAATGTGGTCCTGGAGGCACCTAATGTAGTGGGAGTACGTTGGCAGGTGTTTATATGTCTGTCTGCAACAGTGTCACAACCACACAAGATACAGTCACAAAACTTTACAGGTGTGTAGTTGAGATCAAAATGAATATGGGTGTGGTCCAACCCGTGCATACAGAGTACTCAAACATTAATGTAGTAATGACTAATGACTACTCATATAATAATGTAGTAATAAGTACTTATGTATCGGAACATCATCATGTAGACGGGCATGGTGGCTGGTGCGATCCCATCGCAAGATGATCTCTATTCATTTTCTAACATAAGCAACCAGATGCTACTGGTCACACCCAAGCTAGTAAGGCTGAAGCAGGAAAAGATCTGAGAGTATTTAATTCAGCAACAGTGTGCTCTATTGTAAATTAACTGTACTTTTCATTTGTATGAGAAAAAACGTGTTATTTGTTCTTTCAGAAGTTACACAGAGTGTCAAACCTGGATTGTGTTAAGTTCAGTCAGCAGCATTTATCATTTTATTTTCATTTCCCACGTCGAGATGTCAGACTACTTCTCCAAGTAAATAGGCAATATTGTTTGGATTGTTTAGAGTGTACTGTTTCTTTACAAAATATTATTTTCTGATAATCAAAAGGAAAGAGTGTTACTAATGTGTGGAATTAGAAGAAATGTAAAAATATAAGATAATATTTGAGCATTTATTGCAATATTGGTATTTATTTGATGTAAATGGATCCCATCATGAATCAGCTCCATTTAATTTAAATCAAATCAGGAGCTCAGTGAAAATAACCTCATCCATGTCTGAGTGTTGGATATTTTAACCTGTAACAAAATATCCTATAGGCTGATCCTACAGTATGTTTTGTATGTCAAATCTTTATATGTAATGTGACCTGTAACAACAGCTTTCAGTTTGTAGTGGAGTAGAAAGTACAGTATTTTCCTCTAAAACACAGTGGAGTTGCATAAAATGAAAAACCTAAGGAGAATACAAGTAACTGAAAGTACTATACTTGAGTAAATGTACTTTAATACATTTGCAGCTGACACAGACACAGTCTTGTCTGTGCTCAGATAATATGCTACTCAGTGTTGTGTGATAGCATCTTAAATTTAAGTTTTCAGTAAGGTGGTTGATGTATTTTCCTTCTTTGGCTGTCATTTGGTTGATCCACATTTAGTGAGCGCTGTGCTGAGACTGTGTACTGTCTCTCCCTCCAGCAGCACCAGCTCAGCAGTATAGTTACCTGGGATGCAGGGCCTTGCAAGTGAGTAATGTTGCTGAAACAAAAGCTCTGACAGCAGAAGTGTGGAGAGAGTGATGAGACCCCCTGCTGGTGTGTTAGCTAGCCTGGCCTCAGAGTCTCCTCTCTGGCTTTCCCTTTCAGACTCCTGCCCCTGAGACCTCGGAGCCCTGGAGACACCAGGACCCTGGAGAGGCCCGGAGTCCTGGTTTACCAATAATCACCTCTCGTGCAAATGCTGTAGCCGACATAAGCTCAGATCTTTTTCCAATTCAGTATTTTAAACAGTATTCAGTATGCAGGCAGTTTGAACACTTCTGCAGAGCTTCAACATTTAGGACTTGGCCTTGTCCATTGGTGAAGCTTACAAGTACTATACTGTATACTTTAACTCCACGACATTTCAAAGGGAAATATTGTACTTTGTAGTCCACTACTATAATAATTCGACAGCTATAGTTACTCATGGCTCACTACAGATTGAGATTTTACAACAATAATTTTATAACAATAATGATAATCTTATTGTTATAGATGAAACTAGCCAGAAGTAAATAAAATTAAAATTTTAATGAAAAAGAAAAAGAATTAAGATTAGCTCCATTTCATCCAGCAACAACATCTCCATGCTCTTTACATGTTAATGTATCAATAAAAGTATTAATAATCCAATTACACAAAATAATAATAATATAACATACTTAAAGGGACCATTCCGCATAACAAGTACTTTGACAATATACTTATATTCAAGTGGTCACTGAACTCAAATTAAGATTAAATAAAACTTGCATTGCATTACAGTGATAATTACTGTATACTCGTTTTGCCATCATCCAGTCACTGTGAAAACTAACCCCAAAAAATACCACGGAAACAGGCTGTGTGGACTTTATTTCGTATTTCATAAAGTTTACTTTGACGAGAAAACAAACACTTATCAACTACCTTCAAACACAGAAACCCAATGACATTGTCCAAAAATAACTAAGTTGGTGGTAGTGTTTGGATGCTTCCCATGGGAGGCCTGGCCTTCAACCCTGTTTTTATTAAACACTATGGCCACGACATGACACAACCCAACAACACCAACTTCTCCTGCTTCCCCCGTCTTTGCCAGCCTCGTGTGGTTGCCAAGGTAAGAAACGTCATGGCGACCATGGGATCGGCTGCAGGCTCGGAGGGACACCCAGCTGTGATGGGGCGCGTGACATGATACTCAACACTCAGACACCATGACAACCTGGTAACAATGCTGTTGATTCAGCAACCTGACCAAACTGTATGGGAAGTCGGAGAGAGGGGACGATATACATGTTGCTTCATGGAGGCAACACAGTGAGGCGTTAGGATCAAAGGCTTCTGCTGGATGAGATTGTATTTTAATACATGCAGAAAAGTAACAGGTTAAAAATATCATCCCAAAGTGTTTCCTGTCTTTTTTCCATTTTGGCCCATGACAAGTTGAGGTTCAGATGGGTTTATTTAAGTTATTCAAAATTTCTGGAGACTAGAGGAAAGTCCAAAAAGAATTTAAATTTGTGTTTAGAAGTGGGTTTTTTTCTTCTTTTTTGCTCTATTATCTCACAACTCCTCAGATTTATCTTGTGACCCTTTGGAAAGAGCGACCCCTATGTTACCTAACTACATTACTTATAAGTATGAATAAAAAGTGGTCCCCCCAAGCTCCTCCAACAGTAAAATGTTTCTTACACATTGTTGCATACTTTCTCCTCACATACACACATATACACACACTTAGCTCTGCTTTGTTCATAGAAAGACACATGGTATGAGGTACATAATAAACTGATTTCCAAGATATCTGAAAATAACATTGTGTTTAATAACGTGTATGGGGTAAATGTAAGTCAAGTCATGGTTTGTCACTTACTGTCTGTGAATATCAGTCTATATAAATTTAAAAATATGGTAATAATGCTGATATTAAGCAGACTTACCATCAAATTAAAATATATATTTTTTAATTAGTAGCTGAAATCACTCACAAGGCCTGTTGTATGAGGATAGAAACTCAAATGTAAATATTAGAATAAGCTTATATCTGTGAGGTAAAGTCACTCATTTCAGTTGATTCTGTTTTTTTTTAAGGAAAGACAATATTATTTGTGTTGCATCTTTCAAACATTAAGGCTATTCAAAGTTCTTAACAAACAATAAGGCATAGAAAAAACATTTAAAATCACTGTTAAAAGGAAGATAAAACTAATTCAAATGCAATAAAATCAGAGTTTAAAAGAAAATACAAAGCATTGCAGCTGAAAGCACCTAAACCATTTTTGGTTCTGACTTAAGGCACTACAAGTTGATTGCTTCCTAAATATATAAGAAACCTATTGGGTGTATATACTTCTAACTGACCAGAAATGTATTTTGGCCTCAGGTAAAGTGACTTATAAACCAGCATCATCACTAAAATCTATCACACAAGTGGAAGCCAGTGTAAAGACTCAACAACAGCCATGTGTGTCTTGTTAAAACTGGAGCGTTGTGAAGGAGGTGACGTGGTCTGATGGTCTTCTTGGCGAGACCAGACAAGTTACAATAGTCCACTCTGTTGGAGATGAAGGCATGAATGACTTTCTCTAAATCTTGTCTGGACATGAGACCTCTAATTCCTTCTATGTGATTGAGATAATAAAATGCTGATTTAGTTATCGCACTGATGTGGCCACTAAAGCTCAACCCTGAAAGTAAATGTCTGTTTAAAAGAAAAACTTTTTCACAATATACATTTTTTAAGCCCAGATGAAGTGAGAGCACAG
The DNA here is from genome assembly GCF_046630095.1 of Trachinotus anak. NCBI lineage: Eukaryota > Metazoa > Chordata > Actinopteri > Carangiformes > Carangidae > Trachinotus > Trachinotus anak. Next base: position 7,433,111 of record NW_027273858.1, on the reverse strand, counting down.
CATTAAAACAGGAATATCTGGATAAACATGCCAGATTCAGCAAATAGTCACGCACTTTTGGAACGATAATTATGTATATCCTTTACTGGCTGTGAACTTTGATCTGTCTCTTAATTCAAACTGACTGGCCCCAAAAAACTCAACCAGGCCTACACTGCCACCATGTGGAAGCAATGGAAACGTTTTAAATTTCTGTCCTATGCAATGTCTTGGACTAAATCTTTCTGTTCATAGATATTGCCAAGTAACCCTCAGCTGTACAAGTTAAGATTACAGCATTCAATAACTGCAGATGATATTGTCTTATACATATGTGCATGTAGAATGGAAGGTAAATGTGAGATGTTCCATCTGTGGATCCAGTCGGTTTGTCACATCATAAACAAGGCTTCTGACAACTGATGGCATATAAAGTATATTTGTTGTGTCAGTATCCCCTTTGAATAGTGTTTTTCACAAAAAGAAGAGAAAGGAAAATACAAGATGCACAACTTTCACAGGATAAAGAGGTAGGAAAAATATAAATAAATAACATAATTCTGGGTTGTTTCGGATACTATGAACACATTGGGTCAAAGATATTTTAAAGTGTTCATTCACACCTGACCAGCTGGTTGTGTTACTTTGACCCAGCTGCTTATTCATTCATTCATTTTGCATCAATGCATCTTACATTGAAGGATTCACAAGACACACAAGATTTTTTAGTATGTACATATTAAGTCACAGTAATTACAGTGATTATCTGGCCATCAAAACATTGATATTGTTATGAAAGAGAACAGTGACAGCTAACATAAATATTATTGAACTTAAATGTTCTATGAAAATTTTAACTTTTTAATTACTTTAGCTGCAAAGTTTGGTCTCCAACAATCTAATTTCAGAAAAGCAAACAGTGCCAGTAACATTAGCTGCTAACTTTGGTCTTCATAACTTTAATGGTAGCTTTAATGGTAAGATAGAATATTGGTAAGATAGAAATTTTAGCTGCTAAGAAGGCTAGCATGAGCTGTTTTAGACATTTGAAGGTGAGATAATACAATTCTCCACTTTATCTTGTGATTTCATTTTAACGTGGTATGGAAAATTCATGTCACAATGGAAAAAAACATATCTAGTTATCAAAGAAAGTTATATCTATTCTGTTCATTCATCTAACATATTCAAATTATCACAAGTAAACACATACATGAAAACAAAATATATGCAGGTCAGCGTGTGTTGTATTTAACACAAGCATTTCAAATTTTCCATACTGTCCCCAGAGCAAAGGTATGTAGTATACGCACATTTTTGGCCATTTGATATATTTCACATTTTTTACTTTGTTTATTTGTTGAAAGTACAAATTCACAGGCAGGTAAACAAACAGAAGACCGACTGTAAGCGCACCTTTGTCACAGCCGTAAGAACTACAACACCCAGCAGCTTGTGGCCCTGCGCAGACTCAGTAGCAGCCCGTAAATGTAAAGTTTGTATTTGAATATTGCCACTTTTCAATTTTCATTTTATATGGTCATAGGACGCCCACATGAGTGTGTGAAAATGAAAATGCTAATTGGATTGCTGCATTTTCTTTTTCATTAAATGGTGTGTACTGTGGGATGTGGGGTCACATGACTGCTGGCCTGAGCAGCTCGAACAGGTGTCTTGAGTTTTCTTTGTTCTGTGTCCTGAGCTCATTCTCTGATTGGCCTTCAGCTGAGCTGCTTCCCTCCATCTTTCCACCTTTGTTCCTGAGCGTGTAGAGTGAGTAGTTTATTTCATTATATTCCCTCAAGTCATGTTTATCCTGTTGAACATCTAATCTCCTTGGTGAGCTGGATTAGTTACTCACTTGAGATTCAAATGTTGGCAGTTGTGTTGTGTTCACTTCACACTCAGACTTTATGAGCAAACAATGAAGCCTTGATTGGTGCAGGGTGTCAGATGAGGTTCAAACTGTAAACTGGACACCACTGAAATCCAGGACGACCACAGCTGCCGTTTTCAGTTTGCTGCAGAGGCTTTTCTTTATTTTGAAGGAGGCTCAGTTAGTCTGGAGTTTGTGTTTGTGGGTCACCTGTGGAAAGAAAATCTCACTCATCTTAATATTTTTTAAAAATCGTATGAAAATCAACAGTAGTTAGCAGGTTTCTGGGGCAAGATTACTCAGCTTTAGCAGCAAAAATCCCCAAACACACACACACACACACCAAACAAACCTGTTCAAATTATATGGTTGTTATGGTTTAATATTTGAGTTCATGGTCTTGAAGAAAACGCATGTTTAAATAGTAGGAACCTTGTCTTGTTTTCTTGTTTTCTTCCTCCAAGTGTTGAACTTAGTTCAGACACAGAACAACACTTCAGTCCTGTCACTAGAGGTCACCACAGACCTGCAGCTCAGAGAGGAGATTCCTCCTGTGGCTTCATCGTGTGCACATCCTCCTAAACTTTGATTTATCAGTCAAAAAACTGTTGCTGAGTGACTCTCAGGAAAATGGAGACAACAAACATGTTCACAAGGTCTTTCACCTGCATTTATTTAGGTTTGTTATTCTGAGTTTACTGTGTGTGCCATCACCACTGGAAGTGATCACATACTCATCACCCTCATATCATTTTACAGGCTTTATATCTGAAATGAATTCAAGATCTCGCTGACTGAGAAGGAGAGTGCATTTAGGTGAGGGATCAAGGTGGAGCTGCAGAGGGAGCAGACTCAGCTGATGGAGATTCACGCCCACAGATAAATTCTTTAAATCATGTGTCTGGTAATTTCCATTGAATTGTATTGATATAAGACACAGACGGTAAAACAAGCTGCTGCCACTGCCCCAGACAAAGTGACGAGAGACGAGGAAGTGACGTCCTCACTGATGAGATGAGACTGTCTCTCAGCATCTTATCACTTATTGTAATACATTTAAAAATCTTTAAATCTCATCCCTGGTCATTTCCTTACAGGGAACAAGCTACAACCACTGCCCCAGTGACAGAAACATTATAATTGACAGGGAAGTGACGTCCTCACTGACGACCTGCCTCAATGAGAGGACTGAGTGCATTTTCATTTTGAGCCCTAAAGAGCGCAGTGACATGTAAATGTAAATGCAGTGGCCTGAGGGCTGTTTGTTCATTATGTTTAAATACTGTCACTGCAGAGCAGGTTCAGTCTTTGAACATCATCCTTTTAATATGTTCGTAGATGAGTACACACATGAGTATGTGAAAATGAAAATGCAAATTGGAGTACTGCATTTTCTTTTTAAATGATATTTAAATAAAGCGTCTTGTGGGAAGTGGGGTCACATGACTGCTGGGCTGAGCAGCACAGGTGTGCTGACTGGGCAGCTCACACAGGTGTCCTGAGTTTTCTTTGTTCTGTGTCCTGAGCTCATTCTCCGTTTGTCCTTCAGCTGAGCTGCTCTCACCTTTGTTCCTGAGTGAGTCATTTATTTCATTATATTTCCTCAAGTCATGTGTATTTTGTTGTTAAGTGGTACATTTAATCTCCTTGGTTTGTTCTCCCACCATTATATATTTAAAGCGATAATGTATGTACTGATTTTGATTTAGAATTGTTTGTTGTTTTATTCAAGATAAAGTGATAGAATTTGACCTGTATGTTCGCTTTCTTTCATTTGTAGACATGTAACCACTCACACCTGACTGACTGCAAGCAAAAGATTAAACACCTTCAAATGGAAGATGCTTGTCCTGCTTTGCTCATGTTCATTCAGTCCAGTGTTTTGTCCTCGAACACATACATGTGTCAGAAATCTCAATTCTATCATGGATTTTTTTTCAGTTTCAAGTTTATATGATAATTCTATTGGAGTCTTCTACAGGCTTTTGTAATGACCTTAATGTTTATAATGTAGTCTGTTATTTTTCTGCACCAGATGCTTTGAGGACAGACCACTATAATCATGGATTGGACACTACAATCATAATCCGGACTGTGCATTTAAAGGAGAACCAACCCTTTGACAGAACTCACTGTTCTTATTCCTGTGCCTCAGAACAGTTTGGTCAGTATTTGTGAACATGCAGCTCTTCACTGAAGTTAGAAACCAAAGAGGGAACATTAATGTTCGATGTCGACCCGGTTTGCTCTTTAACAGTGAACGGGGCTCTGATGCTGTGAGGCCATAAAATGTTTATATCATTTCTCGGCCCGAAATGAGATTCAAATTTCAAATTTTGTGCCCAATTTAAAGCCAAATGAGACACAACACAGCTACTGTAGATTATAGGGTCAGCACGGTAACTCATTTCCCCCCAGTGGCTCAAATTAATTTCAGCGGTAGATGATGAGAACAAACCTTTGACTTTTTTAGTCGATCGCTCCAGAGTCTGTTTTTCTGCTGTATTTGTTCATTTGCTCTCAATGTGAGTGATTCAAAGACTGATGCATTTCCTGCATTCCACATTTTCATTGATCACTGACAGATTTTAATCAGTATTTTGATGGAAGACACAGCTGCGAACATTTCACAGTCAGTGTTGTTGTGTTGTCTCTGGAGGATTCTCTGGTTTCCAGCTTTAGGACAGAGTGACGTGTTTTCAGACACAGACTTCACTGTTCCTGGGGTCCAGGAAGCACTTCTGACATTTAAGCCTTTTATTTATTCAAAATGAACTGTATGTTTCTGAATGTTGTGATTATTATTTACTAGTTTGTAAAACTTTGTGCACAGCTGTTGTTGGGCTTCTACCTTCACTCACCGCTGCAGTTTATGAACCTTAAACATTTCCTTCACCGGCACTTCCTGGTTTTTCTGGCCTTCATGTTTCTGCTTTAATATTTCCCGTGTGTCCGTGAGACAAACCGGAGACAAACTCGTTAGACTCGGTCGAGTCTTTGCCAGAATAATATGAGTAATGTCAGAAATATAAACCGGGAACAAACACGCAGAAACAGCTGATCCTTGTGGCAGTGTGGAGGCCGGTGAACCGGAAGAGAAGAGGAAGCCGCAGAGCCGCAGAGAGCCGCTGTTTATCCGCTGCCTCCTGCGCTGATTGGGCAGAAAACGCGCGTTTTCTTCTTTAAAAACCAACAACAAACAAACATGAGGCAGAAACTGAGGCTTTGCTCTGTCAACAGTCTCCAGCGGATCTGCTCCTTTGCAGCACCGAAGGTAAGAGAGGTCACTTTATTCATCAGAGCCTGTTTGGTTGGAGGACGAGGCCTTTGCATCGTAAGAGAAATGAACTGAAATATTGATGCTTATTGTTTTGTTTGCAAAGAGGGAAACTCGGCACAAATGAGACGCTGGATATATTGAACAGAGTTTTTGTAGCTGCTGAATCTCTGAGAAGTGATATTATTGTTGGAGACACCAGTGGTGAGCTGATGCAGAGACGATGTGACAGAAGTTGTGCTTTTGTTAAAGTCTTTGTGCAGATACAGAGCAGACAACTGTGAAACCAGGGCTGGGTGATCTGACTTTGGCATATGATCAACTTTTAATATGAATGTACAGATGCCTTCATTAAAGCTGCTACATTTAGAGAGCCCTGGTTAATGTCCAGGGTTAACGCTGCTAACCTGCCCACTGCCACCTGTTAAACAGCTAGCATGCTAACCGCAGCTAGCATGCTAACCGCAGCTGGCGACAGCGGCCCTTGTTCTGCAGCCTGGAGCATTTGGCTCACAGACATATATTATATTATATTATATTATATTTTATTCTTCATCTGAGCAGAACAAGAGCTAATGTCACCAGCCAATGAGACACCTGCGGTAAAGGCGGCACACAGGAGGCGGGGCGGCTGGTTAGCAGCTAGCTAGCAGCTGGTTAGCAGCGACTTCACTTTCAAATCAAAGCGCTTATAACACCTCATAAATTACTGTGCTGTCCAAAAGAATACTCCATATGGGCTCAGCCAGAAATGTGATTGTGGTTGTGGCACAGTTTGTACATAAAGACAACATTGTTGGGGGAAGAGCTGCTAGCTAGCTAACATCTGGAGCTGGTGTCAGAACGGCGGAAAAAGACGTCGCTACTTCCGGTTAGGACTTTCACAATAAAATCAGTGGAAACAATGCAGATCGTGATAAAGCTCGAAAGATTGACATATGACCTGTGGCCAGATCGCCCACCCCTATGCTCAAAAATGACAAGTACACATACTGACTCTTTTTTTTTAATTTATTTTTTAACTTAATCTGATTGGACAGTCACAACCCCACAAAGCAGAGTCCAATCAGAGAGCAGGTGGTTCCTTCACCTTCATCTCTGCCTATACCCTAAGGTGTAGTAGATTTTCAAGCCCATGCTGTCCTCCATCTTGAAAATCTACTACACCTTTCAGGATCTGCCATGGAGCTGAACGCAACTGAATGACCTGCCCTCTGACTGAACTTTGTGATTGGATTGTCATTGTCCAATCAGTAAGGTTTAAAAAACAAAAAAAAAAAAACAACTTCTCTTTTTTTTTTTTTTTTTTTTTGGCACCAGTAAATGCCACTTAAACCACAACCAAGTAATGTAAGGTTTTAAAAAATCTTTCCAGGATTCCTGTTAACAGTGTCTGCAGTTGGAGCTGTGTGCGGTCACCTCCTTTGAAACCGATGGGAGCTAACTTCATAACTTGCACTTGACTGAGTTTATAATGGTAAGTGAAATGAATTATTTAAAGTAAAAATGTTTCTCAATATTGTTTTGTGAAAAGCTGCCTAAAATGTCTTGATTTGTCCTGCAATGGAAAATGTATTTTCATATAACTGTATGTTTTCATAGAGATCCCAGGACCCACCTCAGGCCAAGACCACATCCTGTATGGTGCCCCACACCCAGCAAAAAATGGTAAGTCACTGACTCCATCACATACCTATACCTAAACTAGGATCAAAAGGATTTTGAACTTATAAAGTGATGTTCACAAATAATTCCAAATGTAATTTTAAATCAATCTTTGTAAACCTGCAAAATCTGTATGAGAAACACGTGAAGACATTGTGTTTGTGTAGAGGAGATTTGTATTTGTAAAAAGACTGTGTGATTTTAAAATCTGACCAAATGAAATTAGTGGTGAGGTAACACAAAGACACCGTGGAAGAACTGCTTTTGTCAATGTCTGTGTATAGATACAAAGCAGACAACTGTGTAAAACTTGGTGTTCAAAGCTCCTACACGGTGTGTGACACTGAATTTACAATCACAATTTTGACGGCATCCTTACACCTTAAAATAATTGGACAAAGACGGTCCAATCACAAAGCAGAGTCCAAATAGAGGGCAGGTGGTTCTGGTATCTTCATCTGTATCGCACATCCTGAAAGATGTGGTAGATTTTCAAGATGGACAACAGCGCTGGCTTTAAAATCTACTACACCATTCAGGGTCTGCGACAGATGAAGGCAACAGAACCACCTGCCCTCTGAGTGGAATCTGCTTTGTGATTGGACCGTCTTTGTCCAATCATTTTTAAAGTGTAAGGATGGAGTCAAAATTTTGCTTGTAACCTCAGGGTCGTACACTGTGTAGGAATTTTGAGCATCAAGTTCTCCAGTTTGCTGCTCTCTATCTGTTCACAGATTTGGCAAAAGCACCGTCTTCCACAGTGTCTTTGCGTTACCTCACCACTGATATCAGTTGCTCAGTTTTTATTTTTCAGTTCAGTTTTTCTTTTTACAAATTCAAATATTATTTGCACTTTTCACTGTACACTAATAAGACATAACAAGCTGTACTTGGTATCAAATTAGACAAAACTAGAATTATGTTCTTAATATTTATATATAAAGTAATTTACAACACATTAGAACAGAACTATGTTGTAAACTAAAGGGAACTTTCTTTTTTTCTTTTTTTTTTTTTTTTTTTTTTTACAGCTTGCATAGCTTTGGTGAGCAAAGTGATGCATCAAACAGAGTTGTTACAGAGTAGCTCCTCATTACTTTGTCATTATATCACAATGAATTACTTCACAACAAATAGAGACGGCAAGTTTCAATGCAAGTATTCATATTTGTAATCACATCCATGTTGGTTTTTTGATAATTGATGACAATTAATATACTTGTTTGGAAACATGCTGTCTCTGATTGGTTGTTAAGGGACTTATTTGATGATATAATGATGAATTATTGAGGAACTACTTGGTAACAACTCTGTTTGATTTATCACTTTACTGACCAAGACTCTACAAGGTGTAAAATATCACTTTATCTACAACTTTGCCCTGCAATGGAAAGTCATTTTATTTAATACAGTACCATTGTATGTTTTCATAGGGATGCCGGAATCCAACTCGGGCCAATACCACACCTTGTTGTCCTCTACAACCAGCAAAAATGGTAAGTCATATATATTCATGACTCCACCCCATACTGATATAGGCTCAAATTAGGGTCCAAATGATTTTGAACTTGTGAAGTGATGTTCACAAATAATTCCAAAGTTTGTAGTTGTAAATCAATCTTTGTAAACCTGTGAAATGAATCTGTACGAGAAAGTCGAGTCTGTGCATGGGAAAATTATTTTGTCCTTGTGACAAAGACATTTGTATTTGTTACAAAAAAAGACTTTGTGACTCAAAACTATGAACAATTGATCAGTGTTGAGGTTAAACAAAAACACCAAATAAATGGTTTTGTCAACAACTGTGCTGATACAGAGCAGGAAACTGTGAAACTCTGCTGTGTGTGACCTGCTAAGTTTTACAGTTTTCTGCTTTTTATCTGTACACAGACACTTAAAAGCATTTCTTTTATGTGTTAAACCCTCACCACTGACCATTTGTGTAGTTTTATTCAGAGAGTCTGTCTTTGCAGCAAATACAAATGTCTTTGCCAAAGGATAACTTTTTTTTTCACATGCACAAACTTCCATTTCTCCTGCAGATTTATTTTACAGGTTTACAAAGTTTGATTTACAACTACAACTTTTGGAAGTATTTGTAAACATTACTTCCCAAATTCAAAATCATTTGGACCCTAATTTGAGCCTATATAGGTGTCGGGGGAGTAAGTCGGGGGAGTAAGTCGGGGGAGTAAGTCGGGGGAGTAAGTCGGGGGAGTAAGTCGGGGGAGTAAGTCGGGGGAGTAAGTCGGGGGAGTAAGTCGGGGGAGTAAGTCGGGGGAGTAAGTCGGGGGAGTAAGTCGGGGGAGTAAGTCGGGGGAGTAAGTCGGGGGAGTAAGTCGGGGGAGTAAGTCGGGGGAGTAAGTCGGGGGAGTAAGTCGGGGGAGTAAGTCGGGGGAGTAAGTCGGGGGAGTAAGTCGGGGGAGTAAGTCGGGGGAGTAAGTCGGGGGAGTAAGTCGGGGGAGTAAGTCGGGGGAGTAAGTCGGGGGAGTAAGTCGGGGGAGTAAGTCGGGGGAGTAAGTCGGGGGAGTAAGTCGGGGGAGTAAGTCGGGGGAGTAGCCTCGCGCGAGGCTGAACGAGCCCGATGGCTGGGCGCAGGGCCGCCTGGGGGTCGGGCTGTCCAGCCTCGCGCGAGGCTGAACGAGCCCGATGGCTGGGCGCAGGGCCGCCTGGGGGTCGGGCTGTCCAGCCTCGCGCGAGGCTGAACGAGCCCGATGGCTGGGCGCAGGGCCGCCTGGGGGTCGGGCTGTCCAGCCTCGCGCGAGGCTGAACGAGCCCGATGGCTGGGCGCAGGGCCGCCTGGGGGTCGGGCTGTCCAGCCTCGCGCGAGGCTGAACGAGCCCGATGGCTGGGCGCAGGGCCGCCTGGGGGTCGGGCTGTCCAGCCTCGCGCGAGGCTGAACGAGCCCGATGGCTGGGCGCAGGGCCGCCTGGGGGTCGGGCTGTCCAGCCTCGCGCGAGGCTGAACGAGCCCGATGGCTGGGCGCAGGGCCGCCTGGGGGTCGGGCTGTCCAGCCTCGCGCGAGGCTGAACGAGCCCGATGGCTGGGCGCAGGGCCGCCTGGGGGTCGGGCTGTCCAGCCTCGCGCGAGGCTGAACGAGCCCGATGGCTGGGCGCAGGGCCGCCTGGGGGTCGGGCTGTCCAGCCTCGCGCGAGGCTGAACGAGCCCGATGGCTGGGCGCAGGGCCGCCTGGGGGTCGGGCTGTCCAGCCTCGCGCGAGGCTGAACGAGCCCGATGGCTGGGCGCAGGGCCGCCTGGGGGTCGGGCTGTCCAGCCTCGCGCGAGGCTGAACGAGCCCGATGGCTGGGCGCAGGGCCGCCTGGGGGTCGGGCTGTCCAGCCTCGCGCGAGGCTGAACGAGCCCGATGGCTGGGCGCAGGGCCGCCTGGGGGTCGGGCTGTCCAGCCTCGCGCGAGGCTGAACGAGCCCGATGGCTGGGCGCAGGGCCGCCTGGGGGTCGGGCTGTCCAGCCTCGCGCGAGGCTGAACGAGCCCGATGGCTGGGCGCAGGGCCGCCTGGGGGTCGGGCTGTCCAGCCTCGCGCGAGGCTGAACGAGCCCGATGGCTGGGCGCAGGGCCGCCTGGGGGTCGGGCTGTCCAGCCTCGCGCGAGGCTGAACGAGCCCGATGGCTGGGCGCAGGGCCGCCTGGGGGTCGGGCTGTCCAGCCTCGCGCGAGGCTGAACGAGCCCGATGGCTGGGCGCAGGGCCGCCTGGGGGTCGGGCTGTCCAGCCTCGCGCGAGGCTGAACGAGCCCGATGGCTGGGCGCAGGGCCGCCTGGGGGTCGGGCTGTCCAGCCTCGCGCGAGGCTGAACGAGCCCGATGGCTGGGCGCAGGGCCGCCTGGGGGTCGGGCTGTCCAGCCTCGCGCGAGGCTGAACGAGCCCGATGGCTGGGCGCAGGGCCGCCTGGGGGTCGGGCTGTCCAGCCTCGCGCGAGGCTGAACGAGCCCGATGGCTGGGCGCAGGGCCGCCTGGGGGTCGGGCTGTCCAGCCTCGCGCGAGGCTGAACGAGCCCGATGGCTGGGCGCAGGGCCGCCTGGGGGTCGGGCTGTCCAGCCTCGCGCGAGGCTGAACGAGCCCGATGGCTGGGCGCAGGGCCGCCTGGGGGTCGGGCTGTCCAGCCTCGCGCGAGGCTGAACGAGCCCGATGGCTGGGCGCAGGGCCGCCTGGGGGTCGGGCTGTCCAGCCTCGCGCGAGGCTGAACGAGCCCGATGGCTGGGCGCAGGGCCGCCTGGGGGTCGGGCTGTCCAGCCTCGCGCGAGGCTGAACGAGCCCGATGGCTGGGCGCAGGGCCGCCTGGGGGTCGGGCTGTCCAGCCTCGCGCGAGGCTGAACGAGCCCGATGGCTGGGCGCAGGGCCGCCTGGGGGTCGGGCTGTCCAGCCTCGCGCGAGGCTGAACGAGCCCGATGGCTGGGCGCAGGGCCGCCTGGGGGTCGGGCTGTCCAGCCTCGCGCGAGGCTGAACGAGCCCGATGGCTGGGCGCAGGGCCGCCTGGGGGTCGGGCTGTCCAGCCTCGCGCGAGGCTGAACGAGCCCGATGGCTGGGCGCAGGGCCGCCTGGGGGTCGGGCTGTCCAGCCTCGCGCGAGGCTGAACGAGCCCGATGGCTGGGCGCAGGGCCGCCTGGGGGTCGGGCTGTCCAGCCTCGCGCGAGGAAGTAGGATGTAGTGTATTGTACAGTATGTTGTGTTTTAACTTGAAATTGACATTTATAATTGTTAATCTGATGATAAATGGTTTACCAACATTCAGTGCATTATCACTGAATAGAAACACAGCCATGTCATTGCCAAAACATCTTATTTAAACAGAGTAGACTGATCAAAGAGAGTCTTCATGCAAACAACAGAATGGGAACTTAAAAATGTTATAAAGTAGTAACAACTCTTAGCATCAACACTTCACATTTACAGCTCTAGTTATAATTATAATCTTCATAAACTACATAAACTATTAACTGATTGATAAAACATTAACACAGGACTCAAGCATTAATTACAGCTTCTAAACCCTTTATGAATGGTGCCTTTTTAGGAAGAGGCAGTGATATGTCTTAAACTTTGATGCACATGTTTGTGGTTTTTTGCATGATGTAAATTTTGAAGCCTTCATCAGGATGCAGGGAGAAAATAATGGATCAGAGGGAGGTTCTTCAATGAGACAGCGCAAAGTCTAAAGACTGTAAAGGCCGCAATCTAGCAGATTCAAACTTCTTTAAAACTTTTTTATTTATTTGCACCAAACAAAATGCAATATCCACCACTTCATAATCCTACTCCTTTGATTTGTCCAGTTTCCTTTTTTTTTCTCTGCTTCACCAGAAGAAATGATTTTTACTTTTAATCGACAGTACGGTTACGATGGGTGAGAGAACAAATTGTTTACCTACTCCTTTTTTACTCCTTTTAATTCCTTTTCACAGTTGTTTCTGCATTTTTGTTAGCAGTGCTTTAGTTTGAGCAGTGCCTTACACTATACACTACTTTTTGGAGTTTGTCCTTATAGTAATGTGTGTCTAACACTGTCTACATGCTGTAAAGTACCTTAATAATCAATATCCTCATATTTCTCGTGACCCCTCAGACCCTTTGGAGGGGCCCAATCCCTAGTTTGGGAAACACTGGATTAAATTTATTACAGTTTAAGGATTTCAGGACCTAAAAGCAAACACACACAAAGGCAGGAAGGTGTGGTGAAGGTAGTTTAATAAGTGAAAACATCCTGAGAAGAAAACTTTATCATACATCCATGGTGTAATGACGGTTTTGCTTCTATTTTTCTCCTATTGTCTCCTTTTCTGTATTTTCAAATCAGAAACACTGAGGAGAAACGTTTCAGAGTGGAAATCCCGGACGAGACGATGCTTATCGGTGAGTTTATAACTTTTTACGATATATAATGTCAACCTCAGCTAATGAGGTTAGTGAAGTTAATGACTTCCCATTTATCCACATAAGATTTGTGTCCAAATGAAAATTTTCTGCTTAGAAATTTGCTTCATCACTGACAAGTTGCGTACGAACTGTAAGGTAGTAGTTTACTAATATTTTACTGTGTAAGTGTTTGAAGTCGATCACCTTATCAGTTTTTAACTTATTTTAGTAGATCGATAATCAGATATAATGATTAGCGTCGACACTTGGTGATCAAGCTGACAAATTTAAGGCTGTGTTGGACTGAGAAAGTTGGTGTTAACAGTCAAACGACGCACTGTCCAACCAATAAGTATATCCAGTAACTTTACAAACTGGTCTGAGAGTTTGAAAGCAAAAAAACTAACAACTGGGAATGTAAAACCAAATCCATAAATGACAAAATTCTTCAAAAACTTCAAAACTTCAAAAACCAAACTGTAAACAAGACAAAAAATCTGGATGAGAAAACCCCTGTAAGGCAAACCAAAGAATCTGTAAGCGAGGAATTAAATCTAAGATCATTCTTAGCTTAGTGTTCCCATTCTTGATTTACGTTTAGAGTTTAATTTTTTTCATTTATGGATTTCATTTTATGGATTTTCATTTTACACTCACGGTTTGTTATATTTTTGCTTTTGAACATTCAGGCCCAAAATTGCCTTCATAATTATGGATTCAGTGGTCAACTATTTGATTTGGGGCTGATTTTAATGACAGCAGACCTAATACTCTTGAAGACAGAGACATGACTGAAGTTAAAATTAACAATTGTTAGTCCAAACATTTTCAAAAATAACTGTTACATTTAGTTTACAAAGACTGAGTTTGAATATAAATTTAATTTGTTTGCCTTTCACATATCTGCATTTGACTATATTTTGAAATGTTTATACAATGTTTGCAATCAGTGGTTTTTGATGATCCTACATTTTTTGCATTGTGATACTTCCACAAAAGAGGCTTGATAACTTAAATGTCACATGTATTGCAACACTAAGTGACTGATGTGTAATTAACCAACATGGCTGAGTACAAAATGCACACACCATTCAACCATTCCCACACATTTTGTGCCTTGTGGATGAAATGATGACCTACCAGACCTGCACTGTTTGTTGTGACACTTGTGCTTCAAAAGTCGTTTCATGCGGATACTGTGCGTCAAAACAAAGTGCTTGGACCTTTTCTCTCTTCAGGAAATGTATTTTATGTTGTAGGCACTAGAGGGAGCCTTTTACTCAGTCTCTGACATTTTCTGATCTGAAGTAAATGTACAGTATATGTTAAATCCATTTAAACTGACTGCCACACGAGGCCAAGGGACTGGTGTTAAATATGACTTGAGTTTTGATAGGAGGGAAAAAAGCACAAAACAGGATACAGGGAAGTAATCCCTCAACGAAGGTTGCAGGCAGAAATACTCCTGGACAGCTCATCCATACCATCCAGACACAAACACACACAGACTGTACATACATACAATCCACACAGCTGGAGTCCAGTACTGGTCTGTGGGGTTCTGTCACTGTTCTGACCCGCTCTCTAAATTTATCTGGCCTTGTCATCACGTGTGTCTCTCATATTTCTGCTGGCCGGCGGGACCGGCTAAGAATAGAAGAGCACTGACACAGATTAACACGGCTGGTCTCTCTCTCTCCCCATCGCTCTTTTGAAAAACCAATTATTTTCCATCTGTCAATCTTAAAACCATGAACCTCCTCCTGTCTTGTCTGTCCTGTCTTGACCTAGTCAAACCTATGTTTGACTATCTTAACCTCATCTATTATAGTATATGGATGAAGGGGGAGAGGAGATGAGCTAGGTCTTGATCTGTATTAGAAATATGTTTGCTGAGCATTAAAGTAGTTGTTGCGGCAAGCAAATAACTGTTTTCTCTATTTATTTTAGCATTCAACAAGGGGTTGGCACTGGGCTGCTGTATCCTCTTTACCCTCTCCATCTGGACCCCTGGACCCAGATTATATTGACTTAGTTTCCCACCAAGGCTTTCAAATACAGTTTACAACTGCCTGCAAAAGACCCACGTTTACAACCGGGAAATGTCCTTGCCATGAAACTTTATCATAACTATGAATGTGAAGCAGCACAGGACAGATAAGAGTCCTTCAGTGACTCCTAAATGTCACATCTAATCCCGGAATCTCCTGGATATGTGGGGTTGTCCCTCAGAGAGAGTGTGTTGATCCAGACACCCAATCACATATGGCCAACTGAGACTTGATTGGCTCATCTGCAGGGTAATTTAGGACAAGCTTTGAGGGCTTCCATTTTATTTTTCCTCCATCTCTGTCTTCTTAGCTGTATGTAAATGTGAACTGACTGTGCTGATGTGTGCGTGTCATTGTCCTCAGGTCGTACCAATAAGAGTTCAGGTTGGAAAATTATATAAGTATATCCTTGACTGCTTTCTCTAAAAGACAGCTTAGGTAACACAACCTGGATGAGTATTTACATTAGCTGAATGCCAATGCAAACACACCTTACTGCCGCAGCTAACGCCAACAGACAAAACCAAGGCTACAAGCTAAAACACACAAGCTGAAGATAAATAATTTAATCAACTACCTGCCACAAGTATCTGTATCACATGATCATCCTCGGCAGATGGAGTTTGCTCAGCTGTCACTGAAGTGTAGATGTTCAAGTTTACTGTACATTTTTCTGAGCACTTTCAGGACTTCAGCAGGGTTGTTTCCTCTGTTTATTATTGCATTTACCACTACACTTTAATGAGAAATACGTTACATAAGGGTACCCATAGACATGAAAAACAGAAACATACCAAAACCACCACATCATATTTTGCCACCATTCATATTGTAAAGCATTTTTTAAAATATATTTTAGCATATTTTTTGTTGTTGTGACCAACAGATAAAGGAGCTATTGTGATAGGAGACACGAGATATGGATTTGTTAGTATATATCTGAGAGTATTCCCGCCTGTTCCTCAGTCTTGTACTCTGCAGACACAAACTCAGGTCTTTTATCTTTTATGATCTATAAACTTGGACTCTCTTCTCCAGGTGTTTTTCACCTCAATTGATTTCAGACCCACATCCTCCAAACCAATAAAGGCCTCCCCAGCCAGGTGGAATTTCACATAGGATTACACGGCCTGAAGAGAAGCTGCCTTCCTATTTATGCATCTGTGTCAGCAGATAGTCTCTCCGCAATGTCCCTACATAATGCCGGGCGTGAACAGCTGGGTAAACACAGGACACTAGTGTGTCCATTGAAGTGAAGAGGTTTCATGACTTTTTGTTTAGCAGTCATCACCAAGAGCAGTTAAAACACCATAAAGTTGGTAAGTGGGGAACAACATATCTCTACTGCATCACAGATATCTGGCTAAACACAGGAGATAGGTCTTATCTTTATTGTGGGCAGGCAGCCTGTGAAAGCAAAATTAACCTTCATCAAGGTGGTAAGTACACAGAGGAATGAAGTGTGGTTCAGTGTACAGACACTACACTATGGCTGCCAGTGGGGTTGGATTAACAGTGAATACATCAATGACATCACACATTTAAAGAAACCTACAGTCTATGGCCACACCAGCAGCCCTGTGAGCAGGGTTTTGAGCTAAATGCTAACTCAGCATATTTGATGATTAGCAGATATAATGCTTATCTTGTTAACCATTGTAGTTTAATGTGGTAGCATTAGCTGTGCATGATGAAAATGTCATTAGTTCTGCAGGTATTTGATATTATACCAAAGTATTGGACCAATTAAAAATTTGGATCCGGTGTTCATCCTAAGGGTTCACCAATGTCTGAACCACATTTCATGACAGTCCCTCCAATAGTTGTTGCGACAGCTCAGTCTGGACCAAGTCACAGTGCTAGCATGGCTAAAAAAAAAGATAAGACGTGTTTTTGTTTTTAAACACTTCAGATTTTATCTTACCTGACATCTCAGAAAGCCAAAGCAATTCAGTGGAGCCCAAACATGAAAGCATGCCATATTTTAAGTATTTATTACCCCTTCTTCAAGGAGTATTTATATAAAAATTCCTTGTTTTCTTTGATCATCACTGCATCTCTGCATGTTGCAAGAGAAGAGAAGAGAAGGGAAATATCCAATTTCCTCCAAGATTTCTATCTCACATTCTTGGGATGGAAAATGATCTTGTTGTTGAGGATAATATTTGTTTGATGGGGAGGACAGAATAAACATGACCACAAGGCCCAGTAGTATTAAAAGCAGGGAAAAATGGTGACGGTGATGCTGTGGTAATAAAAGTGAAGTTGCAGCCTCAAATGTGTCACCCTCTCTGTGAATGAATATGTGGTGGCCAGTTATCTTTTAACACTGGGATAATGTATTAGCGTTATCATTTACCGAAACCAAAATTACTGATCTAAACAAAAAATAATGAAATACTCACTATTCTACAAATGAGATTTCTGTATTTTACTGTTTTCTTTGTATTTGTCTCGAATCAGTTGTTTGAAGGGGATGGGCTCTGGTTGGAAAAGGTGATATAAGTTATTTCCATGCAACAAACAGGATTACACAATTAAATAAATAATCAATAAACAAACATCAGAATACAATAACAGTCACACCGTTTGCTTATGTTGTTTGTGTTGCCAGGGAGATGAAAGTGTCACTGAAATCAGAATAAAACACACCCAGACTGCTCAGACGGTGACACAGGTTAGCCGAGTTTTTCACCACACGATTAAACAAAAAACATGCTTACATATTGTCTTTGTCCGCATTTCATTGAAGATTAAGTTTATGTTGAGAAAGGTTTACACTGTGAAAAATCAAGTACGCCAAATTATCTGTTAACCACACCACTAAATGTACTGGCAACTATCACTGAATTACTGTTAGTGTGGAAATCTTAAGGACCTAATCATTCTGGCTGCACAGTGTCGATACTTTTAAAAGCAAACTTAAGACTTACCTTTTTAATTTGGCTTTTAACTAGATCTTAGTCTATTTTTGTGAATATTATTTATTTATATATTTATTTATAATTTATTTTTATCTTCAATTACTTTTATTACTCATTTTGTCTTATTGCAATGTATTTAATCTAACTTTCTGCCTGTGTTTTATTTATTTTATTTATCTTAAGCTGAATTTAACATTTTTCATTATGATGTCTTGATGGTGTTTCCTCTATTTGTCTGCTTCCAGTCTTTATTAACCCATTGTGTAAGGCTGGGAGGGGGGGGGTTCTTTTGCTTCTGTTTATTATTCAACATCTATGTAAAGCACTTTGTGCTACAGTTTATTGTATGAAAAGTGCTATACAAATAAAGTTTGATTGATTGATTGATTGATTGATTCTCAGGAAAGTTCTGAATTCCTGCCTCAGTAGTCTCTATTATCTTGTGATTATGACAGTAAGACGTTAAAAGAAACATCTGCAATACATTTCCCTTTACTAAAACTCCCACATTTCCAAAAACAATGCACATGACCTTGGTTCCCCGTCCAGGGCAATATTCTTGCAGGGGTGCAGAATTCTTTGTTACGCCCCTGAAATCAGGCCTCAAAAAGTAATTTTACAGTTATGTCATGGTTGCATTTTTAAAATAATATGTGCGTTTGAAAACATGGAAACAGATGTTGTGAAATAAAATAAATAAATAAAAATAGCTGACATGCTTGTGCTGCGGCAGCCTCGGGGCAGCATGAACTCCAGCGTCAGAAGAAAGAATCTACTCTGACGTCAGCCGCGTTAGATTTCAGTTGTCCAAGATGGCGGAGGTGAGCGGGCTGAGGAGCAGAAATCACTTCGAGCCCAGCCGCAAAAGCCGTGTCGTTGACGAAGGTAAACCAGCTGTTGATTTTTTATCGAGTAGTGTGTGTGAGAGAGAGCCGATAAGGAGTGCGGAGCTGAGGGGAGCGGGGTTAAAATGTCAAGTGTTTTTTTGTTTCTGCCGTCTTTGTCTTCGGCAAACTCTCGCTTTTCCGTTAGCCAGTGTTGTGTTGTCAGTTGGGGAGCCGCGGTGTCCTGCCGAACGTGGTACCCCTGCTACAACATGCCTGCTCTAAATCCGTGATAAAAGCCACAACACACAGCCCAAAGTGGATAAGAAACAGCTAGACGGGGATACGTTTTGTCAGCCTGCGCTTTCCCTGCTTGGAAACCTGTTTTTACCTTCGGGAACTCGGGCTGAAAGCTGATTCTGACCAGGATACAGAATTCAAACGCGACACCTGTCGGCTCATTTGTCCGGGCCGTCACTTTCACCTGGCCCGCAGAGGACCGGCGGCTTGTCGGTGGTTTCTTGTCTCTGGATCTGTGTTGCCTGTAGTTGCACAGTCACCGTGAATTGGCTTCAACGGCACCGTTTCTGAACTAAAAGAGTCAGCTTTGCACCAGTTTCCTGTAACGGGTTTTTCACATACGTTAATCTTCTCATCCCACTAATGACTCGGATATTTTTAAATGTCCTATTATTAGTCTGTTCAGTTTGCCAGAAGACTTATCCACATAATTGCAAGGCTAATTTTGTCCCCTGAATATAATTAGATATGTTAGTGTGTAGTATTTTAATGTGAAAAGACATGTAGTTGTTCAAAGAGAAGTTCACAGTTTTATAAGTCTGTCTTAAAAATACTAGTCAGGTGCCCATATGCTCACTGAAACAGGTTTTATTTGCTCCTGTCCTGCTGAAAGATTCCCCTCTATTTCACTTTCAATGTCAGTGGGGGACAACCTCCTACCTAAAACCAATGTAAGGAATTATCAGTCTGGGTATACCTGATTTCTGGTGCAACAAGTAGTCAAGTAATAGATTAGGCCATTAACATAAAATTTATTGGATTATCATTTTAGTCTTTTTTTTTTTAAAGCAACAAATGTCAGATATTTGCTTCTCAACTATGAGGAAGTGTTCTTTTCTTTATTGCATATGATAATGAAACTGAATTATGGGGATATTTTTTCGCTGTTGGTCACATAAAAAGACATTTGAAGATGTTACCTCAATCAGGGAGAAATTATTATAAGCACAGCTTGACTAGCTCAAACTTGAGTATACATTTGTGCTCAGATTGAGGACTGTTGATTTTGCCCCCATTATTTGTTCACAAATGGGAAACTGACTTGAATAACCCTTTAATGACTACAAATGAACATGCCACTACTGATGCTGGCTTTTCTTGCATTGGGGTATGTGCACTTCGGTGTGGTGTCTAACTCAGTATAATACTGAATATCATGATGGATCTAACTTAGTTACAAATGTGGATATGATTAATTTTTGTTTTCCCAAGCTTTCCAAAGTAAATGTAATAACTATCTCTTTGACAAGTGTTCTTAAGCTTAAATTTAAGGTTGTTTTTTAATATAAGGATCAAGGTTTTAATTTGGAAACCACCAAATAAACACTATATGTTTGGATCCATTTCTCCTTGAATAGGATTTAAACATTGCAAAGCACATTGTAGAACCAAACGATTTGATTAATCAATTAGTCAACTGACAAAATTAATTGGCAAGTACTTTGATAATTTATAACTTCTTTGTTATATTCATGCAAAAATGCTTAAAAATAAGCTACTTCCTGGTGGTTTGGGATATTGGGAAGGGCAAATCTGAAGATGTCACCTTGGCCATTTTTTGGGGGTTTTTACAGTTCTCTGACATTTGATTGGCCAAAAAATTAAAATTAATCACCAGAATAATTTGCAGATTAAGCAATAAAGTAAATAATTGTCAGTTGTAGCCCAGATTGTGTTTTATTATGTTTTGAGAGGAAAAAATCCTCTTTCCCTGCCTTTATGTCAGAGGTATAGAAATGGTGAAAAGAAATACACTCCTGCACACTCTCTGCTTTAGTCTGTTATTGTCACCATTATCTGAGCCTTGTCAAGTCTGGTAAGCAAATAGTAAATAATTTCTCTCCAAGGCTCATCACTGACATATGGAGTCCCTTATCATGATAACCCTTATGTCTACTTTCATACCGGTCAGCTGACTCTGTGGCAACAGCATTCACTAACTGCTGCTGCTCTTAATCTTGACTTTGTCCTCAGACTCCTGATTGGCCTGCTTGCTGCAACTGAACATTTGCCCTCCTTGACTCGTATCCAGAGAGGCCGAGTCAGGTTCTCTTTTGGTGCTGGTGTGCAGGGATGTTAGTGTACCTGCATCTCAATAAGCTACAGTCGATCTCTCGCTCTCTTTCATAAACTCAGTCTCTGCACTCTTGTTTTCTTGACATTGAATAAACAAATGAAGTCTCGTCACTGAAATGCTTTTTTCCAAATTATTTAAGATGCGTAGCCAGGGTGTCACAAGGCTAGAGGAGCATGTTGAAACCCTGCTTGAGAAGCTCTGGCAGTAATGATCAGTGTTGCAACAGTAGAGAGGAGATTTTTGCATAAATTGTGCCTGCTTTCCAAACACTTAAAGTACCAGAGTTCTCTCTTACAATCCAAATGACAATGTGAAATGTCGTAACTAACAGGGAATCAGCAAATATTTTACTTAATCTTGCTTGCTGAAAATTTCTGATTTACTTGCTGTAACATTTCTTCGTTTGATGCCACTTTACTCCCAAAGGATTATTAATTTCCTAAATGTTACACTAAATCACTTGAAAAGCCAGGGAAATCTTTTTTTTAAGTGTGAAACCTCCCATATTTAGACAGCTGCTGAAGATAAGTGGACCAAGGCCTTATCAAAGTCTGCCTCAGGTATAGTGCAGGAGTCCAGGGAAGGGAGAACTGATTTGGGACGCAGTGCTGAGATGTAGGGTAGCTTGCATTGACACACTAATCTTGCCATGCATAGTTAAAGATAGATGCCCATCAGAACTGGAAGGGGTGTGTGAGTGCACAAACTTATCCCATCCTTTGGTAACTTTATGTGTGGAGTGTATGGACAGGAAAACATGTAGGCCAGTTAACATCTGCTCAGTGCCCCCATAAGATAAAAAATAAGGTGGCTAATTTTAGTTCTGCCCCCATTTTCTGCAAGCTGAGGAGTAGGACAGTGCATCAGCCACTTTATGATGAAGTGTGAGTGTAATAGTGAGTGCACATATCAGCAAAGCTAATGGTTTTTCACGGGCTGTTATGCTTCCTTGCAAGCTTATTGTGTTTTTTTCCTCTCACACACATTCTGCTGCAATACAGACTCCTCGCAGTCCAGGCAGAATAGTGTCTTTGTGTGGGTCTCCTTTATGGCTGCAGTCTGTGCCACTTCATCCTGCTGAGTGCTGCTCTTGGTTTGATGGGAACCTGCACTGCCACAGATTGAGGAAACATGCAGGGCTAATTTGTGTGCTGAGCAGATTACTGTAACTGCCCAGTGCTTACAGCAGCTCTTCAAACAGCAGCACAGCATTGCTGCTGCCCTTTGGGAATTTGCAGCACCTCAATGTTGTTCTTTTAATGTCCATTTTTAAAATTGTCCCCTGGAGCAAAAATATCAGTTATTTTACTTTTTTTTCTGAAAGATTAAGATTAGATGATGACCACACATTCTTTAGTCCCACCTGTATGAATTTTCTGCTTTTCTTTTTCTCTGGTAGGAGTAAAATGAACATCTTTGGAGTTTAAGCTGCAGGTTGGACAAACAAGCTATTTGAAGGTGCTTTAGAGAATTGCGGAATAATCAGCCGGTCATCACTAATGACGGTTATCATCGGTGTTTGCTCACACATGACCTTTTTAGTACTATCTGAAAGTGTCAGTGGCAGGTGGTGCATACTGTACGTTGTCTTGATGTGCCATCAGAATTTGTTTATACAGGTGTTTGTTCAAGTTTTTTTACTGTACTCCGTTTCATTTTACATACTGTTGGCACTGTATCCAAGGTATCCAAGGTATGACACAGTAACAGGAGCTCTGGTTTCTTCAGATGGGTAATTTTACCAAATATTTGGTCTTTCTGTGGACTTTGTTTCCTTTGTTTATCAAGGATGGCAACTAAATAGGAAGACATGATTCCTGCTGATTTGCTGAAACCTAATTTGAATGTGGTGGTGCCACAACTTTGTACAGATGAATAAGTAATCACTTAAGTATTTAAATAAGCAATGTGTAATACATGTTGTCCTACCTGTTCAGTAGACTCTGTGGCAGTAAATGGCCCAGTGATTGCCACTTCAGAGAGTGCCATCTTTATCTGCACCACTGGGTTCTTTAGTTGTGAAGGAAGTGAAAAAATGATTTCCTTGTGTACAGAAAGCAGGGAACAAGGGCAAAAAGTGATCATCTTAAATGACAAAACAGCATTTTTTCCAGTGACTTAGTGTGTGAATAATGAAAGATGTAGAATGATGTAGACCTGCATCACTAGTCAAGCAACAGAAAATTAAGCAACAGAAGCAACAGAAAATTAAGTTGCAAATTGAGGGAAATTGAGACTGACAGTTAGGGTCTTTTACAGACCAAACGATTAATCAATAAAATAATCAGCACATTGATCAAAAATAATCGTTAGTTGCAGCCCTAAACCTAATGCTACCAAGACAAGCACCTCATCTGTATCTATTTTAGGTTGTGTATCAGCACACTCGCTTATGTTGCTGCTGTGGCACGGTGACAGTTTGTGCCTTAGATGTACGGGAAAGACCTTCAAAGAAACATCAGAATGACAGAAGAAAAATATGAAAACGCTGCTTCCTTTAC
The DNA here is from genome assembly GCF_046630095.1 of Trachinotus anak. Classification (NCBI taxonomy): domain Eukaryota; kingdom Metazoa; phylum Chordata; class Actinopteri; order Carangiformes; family Carangidae; genus Trachinotus; species Trachinotus anak. The sequence continues at coordinate 7,409,768 of NW_027273858.1, read as the reverse complement.
TTGTGTCCTTTTTGCTGGCCCTTTGTGATTTTCAGTGCAAGGCTATTTTCAAGCTTGACCTAGATGGATAGACCAGAGTGGATAACAGTATTTAGCACAGCACAGTATGCTGGAAAAATTCCTGTCCACAATTTGACCCATATAGGGCATTACCCTTTCTCTTTAACCCAAAACAATAGTCTGTCTCTCACGTAACCAAACTTATTACAATGAAACTCGGTCCTTAGAAGAATGGTTTTGGGTCTTACCACATAACCCTGGCTCCACATTCTTCTCCTCCCTCTCACTTTACACTGATCATGTGTACACTAACACGCAGCATGGAGTTGTCTAACCAGTGTAATTTTATCTTTCTTCCTCCACTTTGTCTTTTTATCCAAAGGCTTGAGTGGCGTGGAAGATGTTCCCATTTTTCGGCATAAACAGAAGCCTCCTTTAGCCAAGTCTGAAGACCTGGATGATGACTTTCTTCCCAGCACCATGGCCTCCAACTCTGGCAAAAATACCAGCCTCACTCCCTCACCAGATGAAGGGATTCATGAAGAGGAGGTGAAGTGTTAATGTGTTTCCTGCCACATTCTTATCTACTGACAAGCATGTATATCATATTTAATTGAGATCTTATGTAAATGTAACTTAGAGTCCCTGTTTTTCTTTCTCTATATTTAATATAGAAGAACAATATTTTTACACATAGATTAGGATCTGAAATGTTGTTTAAAGACCAAAGCTATGTGGAGCAAGAAAGAAGAATTATCAGTTTTTTCATTTGTGAGTACTAACTATACATTTTAAGCAAAGAGGAGATGGTCCAAATAAATGTTCTCCATTTACAATCTGTTAAAGGCAATTGGTGTTGCAACTAATGGTTAATTCAAGCTTGACCTAGTAATTATTTTTTGGATTGCTCATGTAGGTGTTTGATCTGTAAAACACCAGAAAAGAGCATTATTTCTCAGCCTAGTGATTTCTTCAAATAGCTTTTTTTTTTTTTTTTTTTTTTTTTGACCCATGGTCCAAAACTCAAAGATACTCGGCTTACTGTAGTAAAGACATCGAGGAGAGGCTGAAACTATCAAACCTTGACAATTTTGCTTGGAAAAATAGCAGTTCAGCTCTAAATAAATCCTGAAGACAGACTGGAAAAAGAAATGAGAACAAAAATGATGAAATCTGTACAAACAAACATCTGTTGGAAATATTGCATTTATGCAATAAATTTGCTGGTGTTCCCAGCAGAGAAAAGAAAGTTCCTATGGGCATTTATATTCTCGGGGGAAAAATGCAATTATTCTGCAATTCTACCTGTGAAAATCCTGGAATTCTAGCTGTGTCATTGCTCTATGTCAGACTGTTCTTTTTGACTCATTTTCTCTGTTGCTTTGTCAACTGATCTCAGTGCTGTAATTTTCAGTTCCCTGTCTCCTCCATGAAACTTGCTTTGTCAGCACAGTGTTATCACATGAAACACTCTGAGTGCATTGGAAAGCTCTGATTCAGTGCAAACTACTGTCTTCAGGCAGTGATAGAGGAAGAAAAGGCCAGACCCATCCAGATTGTCCTGGCCAACGAAGATGAGCACAGCTTTGAGCTGGACGCCTCAGCACTGGAGAAGATTCTGCTTCAAGATCACGTGAAGGACCTGAATGTGGTGGTTGTGTCTGTGGCCGGGGCCTTCCGCAAGGGCAAATCCTTCCTGCTGGACTTCATGCTGCGATACATGCACAATCAGGTGAGATGATGTGTGATTTTCATACAGTTTCTGGACATACAAAGATGCATATTCCTACTTGGGACACATTCAGTTAAGTACAAAACATAATGTCAATTGTTCCAGTACAGTCAGGGCAAAATAATATCCATTAAGAATTTCACACTGTGGTGGCACTGATACTGCTGTCAGATTTATTTATTTACATACTTACTTACTTACTTACTTACTGGGATGGTGATGTGATTGGATATTAGTTTGTTAAAGAGGTTGCAATGTTGATATTTATCATGTAAAACTGGGTCACAAAATAGTGAAACTTTACCTAATATCAGGTGACTGATAATTACATGGTTATTTTTAAAGACATATGAAACTGCCTTGCAACTGGAACTAATAATTTTTTCATTGATGATTAATCTGATAGTTTTCTTGAGTAAATAATCCACCACAATTTTCACAATAAATTGTTAAAACTCCAAAAAATATATTTAATTTATAATTGTAGAAGACAAACGAAACCAGAAAGTGTTCACATTAGAGAAGCTGCAACACCAATTGATTATTAAAATAGCTGCTTTATTAATTTTCTGTCAATGAACTAATCAATTAATTGACTGATCCTGATAATATAGATGTGACATTTACTTTGGAGCAGCTTTTTCAAAATGTTTTAAAATTGATATAAAAAAAAGAGCTAATCTGATCTGTTTAAGAACACAGAAGTTTTTATGAAGGTACAGACATTTAGATATTGGCTATCAATGCTAAATAGGCCAATGATGGTCTAACTTATTGTGGCAGTGAGAGCCCAATGTACTGCAATTTAAGAAAACGCATGCAAATAGACAAAAAACAAACAAATTCAGAAAACATCTTCATCAGTTTGAAAACACATGTGCTGCAAGTACTCACAACACAACCAAATACACAAACGTGCTGCAAATATTCACAACGCATCAGTTAACTTGATGTCAGGGTAGTTGTGTTATATTGCATTGGATTTAACAGCTTCAGAGCATTTACTCCCATTTGTACCAATTGTGAAAATCTCCTCCTGGAGGTGTGTTTATGTGCTTGTCCCTCCTATGGGGCTTAATATTTTGTAACATTCGCAGTCCCTTGAGATTGTGAAAACAGGTGGGCTAGATGTGCAGCAGATGAGATTACAGCTAGTACTAGCATGTGTACCAGACAAGTGACAAGCAAAGACAAGTGCCTCCTGTTGGGTCGCATACTGAGATACTTACTCAGCCAGGTGAGTAAGATGTGCAGCAACGTATTTGAATAAAACAGGGCGGTTTAACTGGTCTCCACCTCTTGGGTAGGTCAGTCTTGACTATTCTTTATTGTTTAGAGTAATGATGTTGTCAAATAACTTTTAAGAGTTTCAGTTTATTTCAAGCACACGTTTATACATGCACACATTCTTGTGCAGGTCCATCTAACAATGTGTGCGACACAAATATGAACAACTAGTCCCTTCAGCCTTTCTAGCAACAGCCTTCCACACAGAGGCAGCCAGGATCACCTTACACTCACTCACTTACATACACACACACACAGCAAAGACTGAAGAATGTAATGATCCTTTCTCACAGCTGTTGGGCAGCATGAACATGGGCATTCATGCAAGTCTGACCAGATCTGCACGTGTTCACATTTTTCCAAACACTGAGGCTATTTATTCAGCCTGTGTGTCTTTACATGCAGTTATATACAGCAGTTGGTGTTACAAATCGTGTTTACAGACATATATTTATATGGAGTATTTGGACTGCAGGTATTTGTTTTCATCAGATGACAAACTATCGTCTTGCTCGGTCATAAGTTTGTGGTCAGTTATGTAAGAGACATACTTAATGACTATAATGTTGCTGTAACCAGGAATCAGTGTTCATGCTTTGACTTGCAAATCAGGTATTTGCTTTTGAGGCTTGTTTATGTATTTCCTGTCTGTGGTCAGTGGTGCTCCACTTGTCAGCCAGAAATACAGACAAGGTCACAATGTGTTCCTTTTGGTTTAAGCTTTTTTTGTCTGTTTTTTAGGAGGAGTGACATAAAATGGTCACCAAGTTGACAATATGACAAAAAAAACAAAAAAACATTTAAATAATTTTCTGGATCAGTCTCTTGTTACTGTGTAGAGGACAGGGTAGTTATATAAGGGTTGTTGAAGTATGGTCTGATGGTGATGTTTGTTTAAAGATTTCAGTGTCACCAAAATCAATATTTTTTTCTGTTATGTGGTATGTGCAGATAAAATTTCACACTGGGTTTGGAAACACTGTGGTCTCTTTTTTTCACTCCTCCTTCTCCTTATCTCTCCACCACCTCTCCACAATCTGTCTCTTCTGCCTGTTGCCCCTCATCTGTCCTCTCAATCCCTGTGCATTTTCATTCTTTTGCTCCTTCACCCAATCCTATCTCTTCCTCTTTTTTTCTCTCATCTTATACCCTCCCTGTCTCCTCCTTCTTTCCCTCTGTAGGAGAGTGGGTCATGGATTGGAGGCGATGATGAGCCCCTGACAGGGTTCACCTGGAGAGGAGGCTGTGAGAGGGAGACCACAGGAATTCAGATCTGGAGTGAAGTGTTCGTGGTCGACAAGCCGGATGGCAGCAAGGTAAGACAGTTCACAAACAAACAACATAGTCCTGAAATAAACTTCATGTGAAAATGCTGTAAATGCTTTGAAGCATGTTTAAAATGTGTATTTGGGAGAACCTGGTAAATATAATATATATATGTATATAGATTTGTATTCTCATTGTGATGTTGACATGTATAAAAATTTAACATAGACAGCATATTACATTTGTTGTACCTTGTCCCAACAGGTAGCTGTACTCCTCGTTGACACTCAGGGAGCGTTTGACAGCCAGTCCACCATAAAGGACTGTGCTACTGTGTTTGCCCTCAGCACAATGACCAGCTCTGTACAGGTGGGTCTTAAAGCATGTTTTGTTTGGAAAATATGCTGTTCCTTTTTTCTCATAAATATCTACATTTATTTCTCATGTTGTGTTTATATCTTTGTTTTCAGGTGTACAATCTCTCCCAGAACATACAGGAGGATGACCTACAGCATTTGCAGGTTGGTTTAATTTAAGCACCAAAGTGTATTACAATGTCCTCTGTTTTCTGATTGTAATTTGTTTTTCTCTCATGTGTAGCTCTTCACAGAATATGGTCGGCTGGCAATGGAAGAGATCTACCTGAAACCTTTCCAGGTTCGGGCTGCTTCTGTTGACTATGTGTACATGCAAGTTGTGGGGACGTTTGTATAGTCCTAATTAATGAATGCCACTTACCACTGAACAGGCAGCCAGTCCAAGAAATTTAACTGTTCATTTAAATAAGTGGCTGCACAGAAAATCATTTATGTTTAATGAATATTGAGGGATTAATAAATATCAGTAGAATGAGAAATGTAATTTCAATTAGAATGGACCCTATAACTGAAAAGGTGTGGACAAGTACATTTAAAAAAAAAAAAACTTTTGTTCCTTTAAAACAGAAATCACATAATTTGATCAGATCTTAGCTGTAATTTTTCCTTAAATAATGTGTCTGGTGTCTGCGCTGTTACTTGTGTTTCAGTCTTTGATGTTCCTGATTCGGGATTGGAGTTATCCTTATGAACATAACTATGGCCTGGAAGGAGGCAACAGCTTCCTGGAGAGAAGACTACAGGTGAGATTTTTTTTTTTTGGGGGGGGGAATGTACAGTTTTTTTTTATATACAAGCTGTTCTATTCTGGTACTTCTACACATTACTGAAGATATTTATGCAGCAGGTCACATCCTCACTGTTCCTGTCAGACACACCACACCTCTTTATGAAAAGTACAAACAGACTTAATGATATTGTCTGTCTGGGTGTGCTCAAATTTGCTCAGAGCAACACGTGTGTACACATTCACATCAGTCAATGACACAGACAAGCATACACTTTCACTGTGAGAGTATATTGTTGTCTGCTGACACAGGTGAAACAGAATCAACATGAAGAGTTGCAAAATGTGAGGAAGCACATCCACTCCTGCTTCTCCAACATCGGCTGCTTCCTGCTGCCACATCCTGGCCTCAAGGTGGCCACCAACCCTTACTTTGATGGCAGGCTGAAAGGTGAGAAAACAGGAACATACACGTGTACTAATGAATAAATACTGAAGAATGGTGGCTAAAGCCTGCTTGACTGAAATGTCATACTTGTGTGTTTCAGACATTGATGGTGATTTTAAGAGGGAGCTGGCCAAGCTGGTGCCTCTCCTCCTGGCCCCAGAGCGACTGGTAGAGAAGGAGATCGGAGGCAATAAAGTCACCTGCAGAGATCTTCTCGAGTACTTCAAGGTTCTGCAGGATCCTACTAAAGTCTAGTGCTTTCCACACTAATAGAATTAGTACAAATTAATTAATAATTTCAAATTATGCACTCTGCTGCCTAGTCTGCTAAAACAGGATTACTCATTTACAGAAAAAAACAAAAAACAAAAGCTTCAGGGTTAATAAATGATAGAAAGATTATACATTGATAGTGGCTTAAAAAACCTGGTTTTAAAATTTTTTGTTTCAGTGTTTGTCACTATTACAAAAGCCTTGTGCCTTAAGTACTTACCCGGTTGTTACTGTGTTATCTGCCAGACTATAAAATTGTACAGGCAACACTGGTGTGATAATCTATTATTGTATATTCCTGCAGGCTTACATAAAGATCTACCAAGGGGAGGAGCTGCCTCACCCAAAGTCCATGCTGCAGGTTAGTTTCAGTCTCAAAACTGAGGGATCTTATAAAGTATGGAGTATGAAGTATCACATTTTTTAGGTCTTAAATCTCATCATCTGTGTTCGTTAAAGATATCTTGTATCTCACTATCTTTTCCTGTTTCCTAGGCAACAGCAGAAGCCAACAACTTGACTGCTGTGGCAGGAGCCAAAGACATGTATGGCAAGAACATGGAGCTGGTAGGGACATGTCTGTCTTACACAATCCTCAAGAGTAACAGTATCAGTTCAATAACCCAAACGTAGCTGAAGTCCAGGGACCAGCAGGTGTTATTTGGAGGACAGCAGGGTGTAGTCATGGTCTACTTTTAAGTATTGTTTACAGGAAGCTTGCAGTACACTATCAGAATAGTTCAAATCAAACTGCAAAATGAGCCCTGGTGAATTTCTTATTTGCATGCTACTGCAAAGTTTGAAACCATCTTTGTCTTTGTCTTTAGTCTTCATCTCTTCTGCCAGTCACACTCTCTTCCTCTTACTGACATGTCTGTCCCTCTCAGGTCTGTGGTGGGGACAAGCCATACATCGCCCCAGCTGACCTGGAGCGTTGCCATGAGGAGTTTCGCGAGCACTCAGTGCGTTACTTCCGCTCCGTGAAGAAAATGGGTGGCGAGGAGTTCTGCCAGCGCTACCAGAACCAGCTGGAGTCCGAGCTGGACCTGGCCTACACCAACTTCTCCAAACACAACGACGGCAAAAACATCTTCTATGCAGCACGCACACCCGCCACGCTGTTTGCAGTCATGTTTGTCACCTACGTGGTGTCTGGGGTGACAGGCTTCATCGGTCTCAGCACCTTAGCGGCGCTAGCTAATCTGGTCATGGGAGTGGCGCTGCTGTCACTCTGCGCCTGGGCGTATGTGAAGTATTCTGGAGAGTTTCGGGAGGTGGGAACGATGATAGATCTGGTGGCTGAGACGCTCTGGGAACAGGTGGGTAGTCGATGTGAGAGTGTTTGTATTGTTGTTCTCCCGCCGCTAAGTTTGTATTATTTAGTTAACTCTGTGGGCTCCAGGCTGTTAGCATACAAAACACATCTGGTGCAAGGCGGATGAACTACAAACTCGGCGGATGAACTACAAACTCAGCAGCTGGAAACTGAAAAATTCTCCGTCTGTGTGTGACGGACTTTTACTAGACGTTTTTGAGAGATCACTCGTGTTTCAGCCCTTTAGTTCTCTCTGCTAAAGCCACTAAGAGCAGACAACTTTTATGTAGCAAAAACAAAAAGGAAATCTATTTTCTTAATTTCTGAAGTACCGAAAGCAGACCCAGTAACGTCTGAGCTACTACGGTCTTTAATAATTTAGCCGGGGGGACTGTTTAATAGCGGGTTTCGATACCCATCTCTATGTTGATGATGTTGTCATTGGTTTCTACTGTACATTTCTGTAAGTTTGATTTTACTTGAAAACCCCTCCCATCAGTTTTCCCTTCGGCTGCATCCCATCATCCATCTCACTCTCAAGTCCAAAGAACCATTGTTTCATTTCAGCGCTCCCTCCACACTGACACTCTGTCAGCACCTACTGTCATTTTTCTCTCACTCTCTTCATTCCTGGTTCAGTTTTGGACCACAAAGTGTGTGAATAGTGTTTGTGTTTCTTATCTTTCTGGAGTTTTATCAGTGTCTGGGACCACAAATTCAGCCCTCATGTCTCCTCTGACTTTTCCCTCCTTCCTCTGCTTTTGTCTCTCTTCCCACCTCCCCTGCTTTACAGAAGACAGTTAGAAAGGTGAGAGGTGCTGGTTCCCGTTTCTCTGCTGTTTTCAACATCCTGCCTGATTTCCTGCATTTCCTTTCTCTTTACTCTCTCTTCCCCTCCACCTCCTGCAGTCAGCAGTCTTGCTTGTACAGTTCGAGATCAGACCCCCTGTCCTCACTCTGTGTCAACATTAAGGCGTTTAAATTTTAAAACACCATTTTTGTGCAGAAAAATATTCCATATTAGCATTTCCAGCTCATTTTTGTTAAGACCTCTGTCCACAGAGAAATACCTGAACAACATGAAAATAGCAAAAATCTCTTACCTAAAAAACCTCTTACCTACTTAATCTCTTACATACGTGACCATTTATGTACTCTGAGCATGCATGAGTCAGTGTAAACAGGAATCAGATTGTGTACTCGTTGCAGAAAACACTATGAACAAGGAACAGCAAAGGCCGTTGAAGCGTTATAATGCAGAATTTAACATCACAACAGCTGCTTGCAAAAACAACAAGGTTGTAATACAATTCTTGTATTTTGTTATCCATGTTGCTTTCACCACTGGTATTCAAGGCAGATGAGACCTGATCAGGGAGCAACTGTGCCTGTTTACGTCATCATTTCAAACTAAAACGGGGCCAGCAGTGTTTCCACAGTCTCCATTTTAGGCACTCGAAATCTCGTGTGGTATGGATGGCAGGAGAAAATGTAGCAAAAGTGATAACGCTTTAAAACTAAAATGTAGTAGTGCGGACGTAGCCTGAGAAAATCATTATTTCATGGGCAGGACATGGTCTGATGAAACCAGCATAAATATAGGTTAATGACAACAGCTGCACTGCGTTGTACTCTTTACTCCTTTCTTTCTGTATTTTTGCATCCTTTTTCCTCTCCCTGAACTTGTGCATCTGTCTCATCTTTTTGTCCTCTCTCTGCTCCAGTGTCTGTCTGTCAGTCTTGTTCCTTATTTAACTCGCCCGTTCCTTCCTGCTGTCCTCTCAGGTGCTTTCCAAACTTTTGGAGCCTGTCGCGAGCCGCCTGGCGTGGCCCGCCTCTCTCCTCCCTTCATTCCCTTCAGGAGTGACACTGGGACTCAGAGCGCTGACTCCTCTCAACAACAACTACAAGAAGACTAACTAGCTGCTGGCGGATTTATAGACGAAACTTGCTTCTCATATTGAAACTTCTGCAGTTTGCTGGCTTCCTTATTGTTAATTTTCAGTCCAATGGTGCTGGATTCTTACTCTTTAACCTCTGGGTGTGGACACAGATATCCTCTGAACACTGACGGGCCAGGATCTCGAGGACATGGAATCTGCCCAAACGGTTTTTTATTATCTTATTCTGAATGAATGTGGAAAGGATAGTGGCGTTCCTTTTTTAATGGTCTTTTCAGTTAAGGAGGTTTTGTTCAGTTGTGTTAGCTTGTGTGTTTATGGTCAGCATGTTGGTCTACATCCTGTTTTCGTTACATTTATTTTACCTTAAACGTTTTTCTTCCCTAACCTACTTTCTTTCAGTTTCTGTGTCCCCTTTTTAGCCAAGTTAACTTAATTTGTTCTCACACAAAATCCTCTTTGTCTCCTTTTGTCCTCTTTCCTCTGCTGCAGGTTTTGAAGCCCCTAAGTGAACATTATATGGAAGACAACGTCAGACAGACGGTGGTTAACTCTATCAGAGCCAGCTTGACAGAACAGGGCTCGCAGCACACCAAGTTAAAGACTCACTGACAATCTTTCTCTTCCTCCTCCTCCTGATCTCCCCCGTCACGTTCATCACCCTGCCCTCGCCCACTCGCTCAATGTGTTCAGTCCTAGAACTGTGGAACTAGTTCAACACCAAAGCTGACCCTCCTTTTCCCCCCCACAAACAAACACTCATTATGACATCACTGACCCGTTTTTACATGAGCTGTATGGACCTGTACGCCCGCTGTCTGTCCTGCTCTTCATCGCCCCCCAGTGCCTCAGAGCAGAAACTGCACATTCATGAGAGGACCGAGCAGAGAAGCTGGCAGTGTTGTCTCTTGCCAAAACAGGACCCGAAGGAAGGTCATCTTCTCCTGTGTGCCACGCTGTGATAGATGCTGTAATGCACACTGTAGGCACACACACACACACACACACACACACACACACACACACACACACACACACACACACACACACACACACACACACACACACACACACACACACACACACACACACACACACACACAGGTTTGCTGGTAGCGGACTGCACTCGCTTCAGGATTGTTTGCTGTAATTCAGGGAAAACTGACACCGCTGTGGGCAGCTGTTATCAACAATGGATGCAAACTGAAACACTTTTGTGTGCATTTAATCGTTTTGTCTTGCAGGCTGGACAGTTCGGAGCTCAGCTCATATTCTCTTCAGCCTGTTAAGTAACGATTCCTACAAGCACAAATGATGAATCAACTGAGAAAACTAAGAATGAGGTGATTTTTTTTTTTTCTTGTTAAGTGAAATCAGGTAGTGGATTTCATTGATTCTACTGAATTAAAAGTAAATTAACAGTTCTTGTCATGGACAAGCTGGAGAGGCTATTTTAACTGTTAAATTTCTGACCTGTCTCGATCTGGTAAATTGATCTGTCTCCTTCAAATCTGAAATGAACAGATGAGTGCAAGAACTTAAGTCAAAGTCTATTGTTTTTCTTCTGACAAACCAATAGTTCATTTGCCTGCCTCCATTTTATTCAGTTTTCTCACACTAAACTTTGAAGGTGTGTCAACCAGGTAACATTTGTATAATCAAACTGGGCTCAGGTTGCTTCTAGACAGAACATCTGTGCACATCTGTCTGTCCCTTTACATATACTTTGTGATTGTAACACTGAAGAGAACTGTAGGAAGCCACGGGCCTCTCAGCTGAATTTTTTGGTCTGTCTTTATTTTAGAACTGACGTGTTTTATCAGGCCTTTAGTGTCTCATAGCAGACCTGCCAGTGTTTGGCCCTCTGCATGGTGTTAAGAGCTGCTGTGCTGTAGCATTAAGCTAGCTAAGAGCTTTTAGAGCCCAGCTATAGTTAGGTAACCAGAGGGTTGTCATTTTGAACCATTTTCTCTTCCACTGCCTTTCATTAAATCCACACTAGCTCTGGCTGCTTCCCTTTGCATTTTTAGGACCTGTAGGCTGTAAGTTTAATTTTAGTTTTTGGGGGATATAGATGGTTTTCTTTTGCTGAATCTCCTTAAATTAAGGAATAATTTGACACTTTGGAAAATTTTTATTTGCTTTCCTTGTGAGAGTGAAAAAAAATAAGATTGATACCACTCATGTCTGTGGATGAATACGAGCTACATCCATGCTAAGCTAAGATAAGCTAAGCTAACCGGCTGCAGCTTTGTATTTAATTGACAGACATGAGTCATATTAGTCTCATCTCACTCTAAACAAGAAAGAGAATAAGCATATTTCTCAAAACATTGAACTGTTCCTTTAACTGACAACAGATCACCTGACTCTTGAAACTGAATTATACAGTCAGCCAGTTCTCCGTCAGAGCTGCGGCTCCCAAAAGCAGCTTGATTAAAAAGTGATTTCCACAACAGGAATCTGACTTCATGAAGAAACCTCCCTCTTTTTTAATTTAGTGAACACTAACAGCTGCATCACATCTGTCTGAGCTCTGTTGCATCGATTCCATCCACAGTATTTCTCACCTCAAGCGCCAGTCTTGTACTGTACAGTCTCTCTTTTTCTGTGTTCACATATTACAGACAGGACATGTATGTTGGATTAAATATTTAAATAAACTTTGTATACATTTTTATAGTGAATCAGTTGACAGTGGCTTTTTTTTTTCCCTCTCTTGATCGACTTAACAGTCTGTGGTTTGTTAGAGAATGATAAGTTGCTGCTGTAGGGTTTACATTAGTTTTCTCCTTTTCATGAGGATGGACGTTAATAGAAACACGTGTGAATATTTGGATTCTGGTAGGACACAGTTTTGATTGTGGCGAGTGGGTTGGAGACAATGTCTGTCTGCCTTTTAAAGATATCTCTGGTAATTTATTTTTGAATAAAATGTTTACCTTGTGAATAAATCAATACTATTCTTTTGGCTCCTTTTTGTTTGTTCTTTTAGGAGATCATTCCTTTGAAGAGACACAAGAAGCAGTTTATCAGGACAATTCTCAAAAGTCATTCCTCTTGTTCTCTAAAACTAATTTGAACAACGCTGAACATGTTTCATGCATCACACTTTGACTGCAAGAATCAAAAGCGCAGCACATTATGTTTCTCAGCATAGTTATTTACATGTCTTCTGCAGGAAAACAATAATTGAACTGCTTATCGTGCTTTCCATAATAACGGGAATATAACAGTATTTATTTTGGTCTAATGACCATCTTTTTAGGAGAATATTGACTGTAAATAAAATTAATGCCTGAAAATGGGTGTTGGCAGAATCATATTTCACCCTTGAGTAATGTCTGCAGGTAAGTTCACAAGTAGCTTAGAATTGTGTGCAAATGTTTGGGCACCCTTTGGCAAATTACATATTTTGTTGGGTAAATGAAACTGCTGGGTTTTTTTTTTTTTAAAGTTCAGGAAATAAAACTCTTGAGGGGTTCATTTTTAATGTCAGTTCACTGTGGAGGCTGATTTCACTTCTTTTTCAGTATGAAGGCAGCACAACATGGTAACATACCAGATTTTCTGCAGCCTGGACAACTGGTGTGCTGCCATGACCACAGCCACCATGAACGCCAGGAGATACAGGAGCCCAGTGTTGTACTAGAAGAAGGGCCACTGGAGCAGACTGAGCGATCTGAGCTCAGCCTAGCACCAGGTAAGCACGGCGTGTCGTGTGTCATGTGACAGTAATTGACCCTGGCTGATGGTAGCAGATCATTCTAAGTGTGTGTTAAGGTTGTGGTATTTTTGTTGCAGTTGGTATCTTGTGGTTTAATTAGTATATTTTTGTAAGTTTAAGCAATGGAGAAAAACTGTAATGGGAAATTTTATGTTTGTCTTGGCAACACTTTATATATGTGATGTAGTATTTACAAACAGTATAATAACATGTAATAAATGGTTTGTAACACACTATAATGCAGTTATAAATAGATGTTTTTTTAAATGTACTAAACAACTGTAAGTCTTTCTGTGGAAACCCATGAATGGAGGCTGTGGTATAAACCGTTCATGGATGATAACTTTCATTAACTCATTTAAAAATGTCCTCATAGCTGCTCATAATTACATGAGTCTGTTATAAACCATTTATTACATGTTTGTAAATTGTTAGCCTTGTTTGGTTTGAGTGCCTGTTTCAGTGTTAAACTCTTACATTGACAGTGCTGACAGTGAGAAGTCGACCTCTCTCTGAGCAGAGCTGGCCTTGTGTCATAAAGGTCAGTGTGAGGTCACTGAGGAAGAGGAGGGAAGGCTGCGTTGTTCTGTCTCTAACACAGAAGCATTTCCATGTTAACAGTTGATTTCATTACTCAGTCACATGCAGAGGCAGCACAAGGAAAGAATCAGCGGAGGATCGCAGCTGAAATAAGCAGCGCTGGAATGTAACTTAAGTGTTGTGTTGAAGTACAAATCTGAGATACTTGTACTTTTCTAGCCACTGTATACATCAACTCTCACTACATTTCAGAGGGAAATATTGTACTTTTTACTACAACCTGGTACTGGTTACTTACAAATTAAGATGTTACGTATAAAACATATGAGGAGTTTATAAAATCTAATGCTTTATTATAGATTAAAATACCCAGCAGTTTATACAAGTAGAGCTGGAACAATGTCTTAATTCATTTAACAACAGATAATTAATTGGAAACTATTGTTTAAATCATTTCTGATGCAGACAATATCAAACATTTCCTGGTTCCAGCTTCTCAGATGTGAGAATTTGCTGCATTTTCCTTGTAACTGTTTTAATAATTTTGTTACTATTTTAAAAAGTGAGATTAAACAAAATAAGACATTAGAAGGCGTCACTTTGTGTAACCATCATGTGCATTTCTCACTATTTCAAATTTAAGAAACCAATTAAGAAAATAATCAAATGAATCCATAATGAATAGACAGTAGCTGCAGCTTTATATAAAATAGTTAAAAACTAAATAGAAGAGTAAAATGTTGATGCGTGAATAATAATTTAATGTTGATACAAGTCTCCTGCTGGGGCATTTTCCTGCTTTGATATTTTTAATGCTTTTTCCAATGATTCTGATTTTATGGGGAAGTAAACATACTGGTGTGAGTGACTTTTACTTCTCCACCACTGGACTTAAGTGAAGAGCTGTTTGTAACAGCAGAGTGACCCGTTCACCTGATAAAACCACCGTGTCCAGATTTTTCATGTCACATACGCAAAGGTCTTCATTACCAGATCATCTTCATCAGCTGTGTGTTTCCAGAAATGACCAACAGGAGGAGCCAGATTCTTAAAAATACACAGTTTTATTTTATCATAGAAGTGTTTTAAACTGCAATGTCAGTAACATTTTAATGGCAATTGCCCCACCCACCATACAAACCTAAACATGGAGCGTGTATGAACAGACCAATTGTGTCGTTTTAAAAAAAAAAACAAAAAAAACAACAACAAACTGTTAGGATGTAAGCAGGTTGTGTTATGAATAATATTGTGTACAACTAAAGCAGACTTTACAAAAAAAAAAGCATCAAAATGTCACAAAAATGCAGAGAGACAAAAAACCCTGACAGACAGATGGCCTTTTATCCCGTCTCATTCATAAAAACAAAACTAACTCAGCAAGAGTTTGAAAATCTAAATACTAAAATCTACTTCTGGTATAAAACTAATCTTCCACGAGAACATGTTTGATGGGAAATGGCACAGACTTACAAAAAAAAAAAAAACAGTGAAATTACACTCAAAGTGGCACATTTTGTGTCAGGTAAAATCTCCTGTGTATTTTATCAGGAAAACACAGCAACAGTAGAAACTTCACATGTAGGCTAAAAATCTAGACAAACAATGTAACCTCTGTTTCCATTTGGTGAATGAAGTCAAACTGAAGCTACAGAGGATGTTTTCAGTTAAAAACACGCAGAGCGTAAAACTTCATCTAAAACTACAGCTGAGACGAATTTCACAAACGCTCGCTAAGACTGAATGAATGCTCAGCGGTAAGGTTTCCACACGGTCGGTGGCCCAGATTAAAACCTCGAGTTCAGGATTTAGTCCATCCTTACATTCATTGAGAATTTACTGGTTTGTTATGAGTGCACTTACAAACACAACTGACCCGAGTTAACACTGAAGTAGACGGAGGGAGCGAAGCGGTTTATGGGTCATGAGCTCCCTTCAAAGTTCATCATTTTCCCACGTTGTCTTTGTATATTTGGCTTGATCAGAGTTCAAAGCTGCAACAGTCCAGAGTGACGAACTGCTCGTATTTCGCTGATGTGCAAAAAGTCACACTGAGGATCACAGTTTACAAACTGATGAGATAAATTTACAGTCAGACGAGCTGAAACACCAGGATCTCAGAGCCTCATGTATAAAAATGTGTTAAGACTTTATTTACACACCATCATATCTTCATGTGAATTCTAAGAATGTGATTGTTACAACAAAAAATTTGAACTTCATTAATGCTATCTAAAATTTCATGTTTTTTTTTAAATTTTTTTATTTTGTGCAAAAGAACGTTTTATAACTGAGGCTCTGGGATTGAACGTGTACAAGCCGTCATTGCTTCACTGCCTGAGATCTGCCTGTTTTCTGATATCTGGGAAAATTTAAAACACCCTGAAGAATTTCTGCTCTCTTCTACATGATGAGTTTACTACAACTGATTTTTTTTCTCTTACACTTTTGGTTTTGATTGGCTTGTTGAGCTGGACTCTGAACTCTAACTTGTCAGAGAAACAGCCTCTTTTGATCAGTGGCATCGATTGGAAAATATCACCCAGAAACAGGAGGAGCTGGAAGAAATAAAAATAATATTCGGTAACATATTTCAGCTCATATTGTCGCCACGATGGCTGGATGAAACAAATCTCTGCTGTAAACTTCAGAAGACCGAGGCTCTCTGGTCTTCTGAGCTGTCTCCACTCAGGAGATTGGTGTAGAGGCAGCGAGTCCAGTTAAAAGGCTCTTTTAACCCATTAAGGGTCATGACAGGGACAGCTGTTGGAGGGCGGGGTGGTCTACTCTACGTCTACTGAAGGTTCTAGTCAAGGTTTTAGATCATGGCCCTGAAAGCAAACGAAACTGCAGCGCCCAGTGCCAAGCCGAGGGACAAGAAGAAGGCCATGATGGCCCCCGCCGTCTCTGCCTCATGCTGCGGCACCTTCCTGTACAGAGACAACAGATGGACAAAATTCATCAGAATGAGTGGTTTACAATTAAACACAATGGTGTTTATGTTAAAGCATAGCTATAACTCTGTATCACTTAAAGGAATGGTTCAACATTATGGGAAATACACACTTTTCTTTCCAAGAGTTAGATGTGAAGAGGCTGTTTATGTGAGCCCGTGTGTGTGTACTACATATTTCATTTTATTATGTTTTATGTTGAAGCTTCTGTGGGATCTGAGTATTACCAGCTGTGTTCTTCCACAGGAGAGGTTGAAGTTAAAACTTGACCACTCTCATACCGGTATGTTAAGTTTACCACTGCAGCCTGGAGCCAGTTAGCCTAGCTTAAAGGGAAAAAAACCTTCCTACCAACACCTCTGCAGCTCAGTATTTACATGTTTTATCCCTTTTGTTTAATTCAGAAATAACTCCCTCGCAACCACAAACTCTTAACATTTCTGTTGGTGCACGGAGTATTTCTGAGCTTTTATGTTCCCCCCTGCTTCCAGTCTTTATGCTAAGCTAGGCTAAACTACTCCAGGCTCCAGCCCAATACTTCAAAGAGTACTTCCAACTCCTTGTCAAAACCTGGCTCCTATATTACCCACAATCCAACACGGTTTCCAACAGTTTGGTCAGAGATTTGTATGTGTGAGTGTGCATATGTGTGTAGCCCTTACTTGGGTCCAAAGCACATGCAGAGACTGGCCAAGTATCCGTTGGAGAAGGAGAAGAGGATCATGAAGATGATGTACCAGGCGTCGTGTGCAAACAGCACAGGGAGGTAGTAACGAGGCTGAACGTTACACAGCATGAAGAGAGGGATGAAGACGACCCGCAGAACCACCAGGACAGGAAGCCAGATGCTGTCTTTACCCGGCTGAAGAGAGAAACACAGCTACATCACCACAGGGACGGACAACAACTCATAACATCTCTTCATAACAACACCTTAACATGTTTTTGGGTCTTTTTATTTTCTCTGTGTGCGTGTACACGGATTACTATGGATGCTTTGATGTATGTAAATATATATATATATATATATATATAAACAGTCAAGTAATTTGAAGGCATCACCTTGGTTTCTGGAAATCTGTGATGCATATCTGATCTGTTGTAGACTAAATTAATTTGCCAAAAAATAATGCTAGATTAATCAATAATGAAAATAATCATTGGTGGCTGCATTTAATACAACATGGTTATATGGTAGGTTCAACTGTGGATATACTCCTGCTAACAAATATAAATAAATATATAGAAATGTATTCGTTGGAAACTTCTCGTATCTCATATGTTACTTAGGAGTAAGACAGTGAAAGATGTGACTGACCAAAGGACCTGGAGTCACAAAGCACCTCATCAGGATCATGATCAGTGTTGTCCGGTAAATAAACTCACATGGTCCTGGAGCAGCTGACTGTTATGTGCACTAATACCAAGAGGCTGCATTTTAGTGCAGGTCAGACCATGTCAGCTAACTCTACTCAGTTTGTACAGAATGACTTGATTCAATTTGATTATTTCCTCTGGATTGCAGGAAATTAGACCTGTTTGTTAATTTGTTGATTTATGGACAAAGTTTGACAAGAGTTGAACTTATGCTGAGCCCAGAAAGACAAAAGGAGAGAACATTAGATTGCTGTGTTAGTACAAGGAAAACTGCCTGACACACTCAGTTCTGTGACTATACAATAATTTGAAGGTTTAGATAATTAAATCTGAAGGAGGTAAATGCAAGGATCTGATAGAGGCATCTGACTGAGAAGATCCTCAGTATCCTAACCTTGGAGGAGTCACAGCGAGGCCAAATGGGACATGGGTAACGGTTAAGATAAAGCTGAAAATATTCAACATATAACGAACACTTCGACTGATACTGGCTTTTTTCAGCGGGCATATCTTTAAAAGTGGCTAAAACATGTTTTTGTGTCCACAGCAGCACATCACTCAGCTTCTCCAAACTGGTAGAGCACTGATCTGAATCTCCTGCAGGTCATACACTGGCTACAGAGAAGTACCTCATGCAATGCTACATCAAATAACCCGAACTATCCCTTTAAAGTTTGCAGAAGAATTGAAAAAAAAAAACAGAAATGTGTTCAGATGTGTAGCAGGGCTGAGACTCAATAACCTCTGAGCTGCCATCACTCATCCACATGTGAATCTATGAAAAGAAAGAAAAAAACCTAAAACATCACCACTGTCATTCAACTGTGCAAAACCACTTCCTTTACCCAGCCAGCCAGCCAGCCAGCCAGCCAGCCAGCCACACACACACACACTTGTACTTCTATCTTTGTGAAGACACTCATTGACATAATGCATTCCCTAGCCCCTTACCCTAACCTTAACCATCACAACTGAGTGCTTAACCCTAACCCTGACCCTAACCTTAACCTAAACCTAATTCTAACCATAACTCTAAAACCAAGTCTTAACCCTCAAAATGTGATTTGAAGGTGTCTCAAAAAGTGAGGACGGGCCAAAATGTCCTCACTTTCCCAAAATGTCCTCACTCTGTTAGTAAAATACTTTTTTTGGTCCTTACTATGTAGCAAGTACAAGTACACACACACACACACACACACACACACACACACACACACACACACACACACACACACACACACACACACACAAGCTTCTCTCCTAAACAAACCTCCGATCTAGGCAACAGAACCCATCTCCTTTATTTTCAGCCTAAACTCTGACGTCGTTCCACTAATGACTCAGTGATCTATTCATGTCTAAACATTTTAAGCAGCCAAAAGTCTGTGTCAACAGTGGGTCTGTTGTCCGTAGTGCCATACGCCAGCCAGACAACAGCAGATCGCACTAAATATTTTGATGTGGTGATTTTAAATGGACTCTATGAGGCAAAAGTGTTTATCAACAAGAGCTGTCACGAGACGGATTTGTTTATCAGGCTGCAGGCGGTTGTGAAGTTGAAGCACTGGTTACTGTCATTGCTACATATTCTGAAAGATGCTCCACTAGTATCGTAGGGCTCTCGCCAGTCAAGCTTGCCAGCATCCACAAAGAGTTGAGAGCCTGTGAAACTAAAAGCTCGCTCTGAATAAAAAACAGAGGAAGCCCGAACCTTCAGTCTGTTTCATGAAGCCTGATCAGTGAGCCAACTGGCTGACTCTGGCTTCCATCCAGGCTTTTTGGTCATGATGTCAGCTCACCTGTGCTGCACTGCTAATCTCCAGAGCTGCTGAGGAAGAAAGAGCGTGTTGGTAAAACCTCTAGCTTGTGTTTGACTGACCCACATACAGACGGCCGTCAGACTCCTGCCAGCCCAGTCCATCACATTGAAGAGGAGGAAACATGACACAGGGATGAAGTAAGTGTCTGAAAAACAAGCAAAACAAACAAGTGTCTGTAGCAACAATAACAAAACCAAGAGTGCGGATGCTGGAAGGAAAACTACACTTAAATACCCAACCTCTGTGGGCATAACAGGTGGAGCTCAAAGTTTGCAGCTTTGTCCTTGGTGGAGGATGGCAGCTGCTGTCAGTTTGGATTCACAGCTGTTACTGAGGACTCCAGTTGTGAGAGTCACAGCACTAAAAGTATCAAAACATCCTGAGGAACTACACAAACTACTCTGTCGTTTTGATACTTTTTGTTGCTGTGACTCCAGGTCGTGTGAATCCAAGCTGACAACAGCTTCTTTGTGAGCCAACAGAGAGAGGATGGTTTCGTAAATAAATTTCAGTTTTCCTCTAAGGAGATCCTGTATGTGCTTAAAGGATTAAAACTAATTCAGTATCTTAATTGGCTTCCTTCATACTCATAAATTAAGCCTTGTCGATGGCATTTGTGCGAAAAGGTCAAATAAGCAGCCAACAAAGAACAAAGTACAGTCCATACAACTGTAGAGATGAAACTTTCCAACACCTTTGTGCCTCATACATTCATCACTGCCCGCTGGAGACAGTTTTCAGTCTTTAATGATAAATAGTAGTAGAAGCAGAAGCTGAAACTTTTTGATTTTCTCGCAACTCGTTTTCCTTTCTTTCCTTAAACCTTTTCCCAGCCTACAATCTTCTCACTGGGAAACAAAAACAAGGTTTATTCGTTCATGAGTTTGGGAATAAATGTTTGAAAAGGGGCCAAAAACGTGGCAATCGTCCTTCTCAAATGCCAGCTTATCAAAGTTACTGGCTCACTAGGGAAGAAATGGAGACTCACTCCAGGCGCCTCCATCTGCTACTGTGGACTTGACCTCGACGGTCACGGCTGGGAAGGTTCCGATGGTGACGGTGAAGATGAAGCACACTGACAGAGCCATCACCCAGATCTGATGAGAGAACAGGAGGAACATTATCAATATATGCAGGTAGAAGGTGGAGGATGCATTTGAAGGAATGAGAGGAGCCGGTTATGGGATGTTTTACATGACAGGATGGGAGGTTGTGCATCTACGGTTAGAACTGGTTGATTGAATAGCAAAAGGTGAAGTTTGGCTGCTTTAACATCTGTCTATATTTATAAAATATCCCAAACGGTTTGGACAGTAACAAAACCAGAACTTGATAGCCACGAATGTGTGTGAGGAAGTCGTCATTTCACCTGTTTGAAGATGCTGAACACAGACACGCTGGGCTTGGCCTCGTCCTCCACCAGACTCATCACCGGCCGCTTCTCTGCTGAACTTTCTGAGAAACAAACAAACAGCTCTCTGTCATTTAATTGGTCAAGGCACACACTGAGTTAAGACCATCACAACCAGGTTTCAGTGGGGGTTTGCAACAAGATTTTAATTGTTATATAACGCAGGGTTCCTCACACACTAGAAAAGAACGCCTGACTGGTCGCACCCAACTGTTGAACTGTCACAAAAACACAAGCTGAACCAGAAACACTTTGAGGCGGTTTGGCTTCCACAGGGGATTAAAAATAATCCAGATGGCACACCTAACACAAACTGACTGGTTTGTGAATGTATAATATTATTTATTACATATTACACTGCATTATATTTCCATGTAGTTTTTCTACACATCCCATTTATTTCCTGCAAAGACAATGTCAGCTGAGAAATTATTAAACTGATGGCCATAACATATAAACCTAAAGTATTAAAAAAAAAGACCTGCGGCACCAGGGCGACAATGATTTTACAACTTCTCATACTTCAAATATAATTCAAAAGCTCAGAGATTTTTTTTAAGACATGATTTTTTTTTTTTTTTTTGGGATGTCAAAACCACAGCTTGGATGTCTGCTGTCCACAGCTTCAACTTCCATAATTACTGATTTTGTGGAAACTGGAACCGGAACTGGAATATCTGAGCAGACCTGTCAGCATACTGAATGTACCTTTTTTGAGTAAGTCCATCTTGTTCTCCTCATCAGCAGAGGGTCTGGACCCAGTACTCTCCATGTGGTACTGGAAAAACTCCTGTTGACAAAGACAACAACGATATCTGAGCCAAGCCCACAGAGTCAGTAGAGCAAAGATAAAGAAAGCTTGTGTTTTTTTGAAATGCTGCTAATTCCCACTATCAGATGTGTTTTCTATCTGTAGAGGCACACAGCACTTATCTCAAGTTTACAAAGTGCTGTCCAACAAGTTAATGAGAGCAAGATGGGAACACATTTCAAAATGGTTCTTTTAACAAATACTGATAATCCTGATAAAAACACCAGAAACAAGTCAACTCATTCAGAGAATATGGTCTCACCATCCGGGGGAGAGCAATGTAGGACATTATGGCCAAGAGAATAACAACACAGGCTGTGATGAAGTAACCAAAAGCACTGTCCTGCAGGGCCGATCCAGCTGCAGACAAAGACAAGACACATAGAACCATTAGCAGTTTTTCTTAAGGGCCACAGATTCAGGCAAACATCCGATCAAGTTCCTTTCAGCAAGTATTCCTCTTCTAAAAATACATTTTTAAATTCCAGTTGTTGGGTTATATAATTTTAGTAGTGCTGACACTAAACACTAATTTCATTATCAATTAATCTACCAATTACATTCTTGATTCATTGTGTTCAAATTCCTTGTTTTCCCCAAACAACATGTCAAAACTAATTATACGTTGTTTACTATTGAATAAGTCAAAGAAAAAAGACAAATATGCAAAAATGCTCTAAATTTTGCTGTCTGAGACTCAACCACCAGCAACTCAGGCACCAACATGGACTCAAAGACCTCAAGGTATATATTGCTCATCAATACTCAAGCTACAGCCGCAAAAATACCAGCAGTATGCTGAAGAGCTTTGTGATTACATTTGTGTGTATACATTTATTCATACTCTAGAGTAAACAACTCACATTGCTTTAAAAGTATAAGACTGAAGATTATCCTAATTCACACTCAGAACCTCATCAGCTAATGTTAGCAGTCCCATGGACTGAGAAGCGGTGATGTGTCATATCCAGTGTAGCCTGCTCAGTGTAATAGCTCACAGAGAAAGCCAAATCTGACAGAAAAAAATCTCAAGTGCCAAACCACTTCTGTTTTCTTCATGATTCTGACTCAGAGGCCAAATTCAAAAAGCAGCCAGCAAATTTTATTGTCAATCCCTTAACGTTTGGCTGGCAGTTCACCAAAATAGACTCTATCACTCAACACATTGAGCAATGTTTGTGGGAGTACGTGTTTTAAACTTTCATTTAACAGTGGAAATAAACACATTAGCTACAAAGTTAAACTCCCCGTCACTTTGCATTCTATTAGTAGTTGAAATTACAAATTGTGAAAGAATTCTAGAAATAGCAGTACAGTAGACAGTTGAACATGCAATACTGACGATAGAGGAGGTGTACTGGTGTGTTGTGTGTGTGACATACTGGCCAGCGCGCAGATCATGGCGAAAGCGGCGAAGGTGCCGGCCAGCCCTTGTCCACTCATGATGGGAGCGGTGTAGGAGGCGGGAAGCATCCCTGCCAGCCCAAACAGGCTGCTCTGAAGAATTGCCCCGAATGCTGGGCAGGGACAAAGAAAACAAGACAAGGATGTTTAAGAATTAGCACATTTTAAACAGTAACTGTGAAACAGAAAAAACAAACACTTAGTCCCACAGCATCAGAAAGAGAGGCCCATAAAAAATAACTGGTGTCACAAACAGGGGGAGGTGACACACTTTCTAAGAGCAACATGGAGCACAGTAAATGTTTTACATAACTGTTACATAATCAATATTTTCCATATCTCACTTTACACAAAGCCAACAAACTTGCATAACAGTGGATTACAGCATTTTATAAAGCAAGTTTGGAACTTAATTAGATGCAGAAATCTTGTAACACTGGAAGGAATGTGCCAATGTCGATATCAAAGCTTCAAGGTCACGACGTCCTCCCCTCTGAATCAAACAACATCCTTCTGAGGATCTGGGGGTCAGGACCCTCCCAACAGGGATGAGGAGGGGGGTGAGCTTATCCCTGCTGCTCACAGAGTCATTATAAATAAACAAACACAGTGACATTAAAGACTGTGTTCTGAAGCTCAGTGTGGTACAGCAGCATGTGTGTGCATCCATATGACAGAGATTTTCCCAAACACAGTGGATGCAGATGATTTTGATCAAAGAGGGAGAAGACACATGGAAATAATCAATTGCACGAGTTCAACATGGTTATTAGGTAAAAGCAAATTCCTGATGCACTGCAATGCAAGAGTCCTGGAACAGATGCTATCTTCATGAAGGTTGCAATGTTTCATTTTGTGTGTTTTTTTAAAGGTTTTGTAACAACTTTATGGTTGCTGTGAACTTCACTGCATTAAACAGAGTGAAAACAAGAGAGGCATCTAATTCTACCTATTCACCCTGGTTAGAGAAACAACACTGACTAATCAGAGCAGCCACTACCACAACTTCTGTGTCAACTGAAAAAGACATCTGTGGGATGGATATTCAATTGCTATTGATTAGACAGAACAAAACTAAAGAAAATAATCAGCTAAAAAGTGAAACAAATGGGAATTTACTCTGATCATTCAGCTCGATATTTCCTTGTACGTGTTTGTGGTGTTAAGTAGACTAGTACAGATTATTATGTCTCTGCTCTGTTTGCTAAATATGTTGGAGCTTTCTTTTCAGTAGGCAGCGACTTTCCCTGCAGTGACTACTGAAGGATCATACAATCATTTACTCATGTATTTAGAAACTCACAGTTGATGCAGACAATCTTGATCATAGTGAGGGTGAAGAAGGGCAGTGGAGCCATGTCCACCTTGACGAGCACAGCTGTCAGCAGGAAAACCACCAGGATGACTGTCAGGCTGCCAGAGATCCGCAGCTTCTGAGGAATCCTGAGACAGACAGACAGACAGACAGACAGGGTGAAAACAAGAGAGAGAAATGAAACTTAAATATCGACAACTACACAACCAACCTAAATCACTAAGGAAGAACATTAGCGTACCAATTTTAGGATGCTGTAGGAGATCATTCTTAAAATTCAGGTTGGGAAAAGTCCCCTCATAAAAGATGTAAAATGTTGAAATTAAATTTTAACATAAATTTGAGGTAAACAAATAACCGACTACTTGTATTCATTATATAATAAAGATGTATTCAAAGAAAGAACAAAATAAGGATATGTTTTAAAATGAGACAGGAGAAATCAGAGAGGAATGTGGAAAAGAGGGCTATGATTCACAGTTAAACAGAGGTCAAAGATTCAGAAATAGTTTCTGAGAAGTTAAAGTCATTCTGTCAGAAAGTGCAAGAAAATGAAAAATAGAGAAGTTGTGTCAGTTCCAAAGATGAGTTCTCTGTTCGTGACAAAAAGAAGTCAGGAAAAAGGAGAGTAAACTGCGGAAGGGAGGGACAGCACAAGAAAAAGAACAGAGACTTAAGTTTGCAAGAGAAGCAGGGAGGGGGTGAAGAAGAAGTTGGGGTGTAGTAGAGAACATTCCTGGGTATGTTTGTGGAGGAGAAGAGTCCGCCGTGGTCGGGGTCTACCCCAGATCTCGCAAAATCCGATTCTAATTAAAGCAAACATACTGGAGGCGTACAGACATACATTCACATAACAGGATCATGTTGCTTATAGAAGCATGGGGTGACCAACAGATAAGCCGGACGGTAGCAGAAAGAGCGAGAAAATAAAGGTGTAGAACAGTGGCCAGTCATCTTGCAGTAAAGCATATTCTGGCCTTTAGGTTTTAGCTCATTGCTCCCTGTAGGTGGAGAAGTGCAAATGCTACACACAAGAATTCAAGTTACATAAATCTAGGTGGTCTTTTTTTTTTTTTTTTCTTCCTTGGTGTGGACATGTCAGTATGCAGCAGGGTGGATACCTCTGGTGTAAGAAGGAGTTGAGGCAGGTGAAAATGAGCAGAGGCACCATGGCGCACAGCGTCATCACGTTGTTGAACTTTGACTCCAGCACACTGCGAGTATCTACCCCCTCCATAGTCTCATTAGCCGTCTGATTAGAGGAGAGGTCAGTGGGTGGGTCCTTCAGCCGACTGGTGAAGTACTGGGGAGAAATGACGGGGGAATGTACATATGGTTATCAGCTCCTGCAACTTAACAGCAACAGTTGCGGTGAACGATAATTCAATGAAAACGGAGTAACAAGTTTGTGTCATGTGAATGTAATATGCAGACGTGTAAGAGGCCTGTAGTTTGTTTCACAACCTTGAACTATAGTTTTTTGTAACGTTTTAGGAAGATAAGCCATCTAACAACTTTAGTTTCCCAAGAGACCAATACTGAGTTTCTAATATTTGTTCAGACCATTCAATATTACAAACATCTCTAGACGTAACGCAATTCAAGTACACCACAAATTTTCCCTAAAACTGTTTTAATGACAATTTAGCTTTCATGAAGGACTGCTGCATTAGTTTAAACTAGGTGTTCCTAATAAACTGCCAACTGAGTATATTTTTTAAAAAATCATGGGTTACATGGATGAAGCATCTCAAAAACTTCAATGATGCACAGATAAAACACACTTTTAAATTAGAGAACACAAAAACAGCTGAAATCCCATCTTACAAATGTAAATGTGATGAATTTCAAGCTGGCATCCAAGTCTTACTTGGAGACATACAGCCATGGTATAGCTGCTGTGTATTTATTGAAGTGGCTTGCCAACTTTCCTTTTTCAAAACAAATAAATGCTCTGAGCTATTTGAGCTTCCACAAAAATCCCCCCTCAGGGTGGGTTCAAATTAACTCCCCCAGGAAAATTAAACAGAAATTCCACGTTGTAAGAAGTTAACCCTTTAAGGATCCAAAAGAATGGTTGGGGATTATAGAGGCTTTACCACTACCATTAAAATCCACCTGGTTGGAGGTCAACCATCCTGAGTGAAACCAGGTGGCTTTGGAAGGGAAATAAATAAACAAGTAAAGTCACCTTCCTGTATGTGGACCCCAACCTTTTAATTAACTAGTCAATAACCACAAGACCACCAACAGGGCTCTTCCTTTCACTTCCATCTGTCGTTCCATGATTAGCTGCATTTACCTGAAAATATTCTCACTTTCAGAAGATTACAACTGTCCTAAAATACTGCAGAACTTACCATTGTTGCCGTCATGAAGAAATTCCATGGTAAGAGGGTTCCCAGACCTAGGATGAAGAAGATGATCCATACTGCATTGTATCTGGGAAAGACACAAAAGAAAGTTCACATGAAAGTGCATCAGTGAAGTCATTCAACTTATTATCAACAAACAATTAAGAACAACTTGTTCCCTGGGTCTTGTCCAAATCTTATTTTGCTGAAACAGAAAATGATAACAACATATTGAGGTCCTTAGTCCAGTCCACGAGACCACTAGACTAGAACTTTTAAAGAGTTTCTCTTACTTGTCCCGAGGTGCGTTGATGGCCGTCATGATTGTTGTTAGTGAGGTGGAGGCACGGGTTCAGTCAGAGTTGTATCAGGGTCGCACCACGTCTGAAATGCACAGATAACAGACATGTTTTCAGAGCTCAAAGTATCTAGACTCTGCCTGCCAACATTCATCCTCGGCAGCCGTCTGTCTCTCCTTTCTATCATTTTGATTGGATCTTAAAATGCCACTTAATGTATGGACCAACACAGCTATTTGATAATGGACTGCATAACAAACAGTAAACTAATTCAGTTCAAACTGTCATCCGCTCCAGATTCGCTGGCTGCATGCAAGCAGCAGTGGTAGAAAACTGCAAACTTTACAACACAGACTCAGCAACAACCCAGTTTCTTCATTTTTGTGCTGTGTCTTAGTCATTACAGAAAAACTAGCCACAAGCGGTTGAACGCTCCAAACATACAATGTGATTCAAGGAAATCTTGCTTGTTGCTGTAAAGTTGCACAACAGTTCTGAAACTCACAAGAAAAATTTCACAAAGTATAAATCAAATGGGGAAAGCAGTTTTTTTTTGCTCCCATTAACCCCAAGTAAAACACTTTAAGTAAAATCCCATTGAGTAAAATCACACTCACACACACGCTTTCTCTAAACTTACTTACGAGAGATTCGATCAATGAAAGAAGATTCCTCTTTCCTCTGGTCAGATGCCCAACTAACGCACAGACCAAACAACTCTGCATACTTCATTTTATACCATACAGAGGTTGAGTAGGTGGACACCCCACTGTCTGCTGCACATTGGACCTGCCCCCTCTTTGCATTTCAGTGTTCACCCCTCCTTCTTCCCTTTACCTCAAAACACCCTGTTCTCCTCCACCCAATCCTCCCTACATATTTTCACATTTACATTCCAACGTCAACGGGTTTCTGTCATTTCAAGCAAATGGTAAGTAGTGTAGGGGTCAGACCCTTCCTTGAAAAGATTCCTATGAGAGTAGAACAATCATGTGAGAAGCTTGAAAAAGAAGCAGCTAAGCAGACAATGTGAAGGGTTGTTTTTCAAATTATATTAGTCCACGACGTTCTTGAGCTCTTGGCTTTACATCGTCATCTGTTCTGCTCTCTGCGTGATCTCATTTATCAATCTGTATACCCAGCTCTTCTTAATTTCACCCTCCATTTCCCCCTATGTTTCCTACTGTCTACTAATTTCTCACCTCATTTCATCCAGTTTCTCCTCAGCACTTTTTTTTTTTAAAATTACTTTCATGCTTGTGCCTTTCTCATATGATCTCATATCATCTATCACCTCCCATCCCACATTTTTTTGTATTTTATTCTGTTCTCTTCTCCACCTTTAATTTATACAACACTATTTATGCTCTCACTCCTCACTTCTCTAAACAGAATTACTTTCCTTCAAGACACTTCTTCCCTCAAAAACACAGACCCCTTTGACACCAAATCACATTAAACAACACAAGTGTAAGTCGAGGCTGCCTCAGAAATACATGGATCACGAGAGCCTAAATGCAGCAGCTCGAAATAATGTTTTTAATCATGTTATTCATTATGGATTACGCTATTGATCTAGGTTTTTATGAGTGGGTCTTTGTATTGTTTGCTCTCATGCATGAGTACACGCACTGGCGGCTTGATACACTTTCCTGCCAGTGGCTTCACACAGGGAGGGAAGAAGACTGCTAGTAAGTAAACATGGACAAATGCAAGTTTCAGACATTTAAGAAAAATCTGCTTTACAAATATTTTATGTGCAAGGAAATGCATTCAATGCGTTTGTTATTGAGTTCAAGTATACAAAGTATACAATGCATTTTGGTGGGTTACGTAGAAAATAAACATGATTTATTTGTTTACACGAAAACCCTACAGGACCGCTTTCAACAAAAAAATCAAGACACTGGACAGCTACAAATTTCCACATCTGCAAGGCAGTTTTTTCTTCTAAACGCATCGTTCTAACATCCAATCACACTGTAAAGCTATGGATATTGACAACAGAAAACTTGATGCATCCATTAATTGTATTATTAGACTGGTATGTGTGATTTTATTTAATTTATTCTCAGATGAATAGACTGTGGTTGGCAGCAATTCCGAAGCACGTTGTCTAGTTTCTTTTTGCTGATAGACCTGATGAATCCAGTGGTTGATCTGGCTGGTCATGAGTATACCCTCAGCAAGGACAGAGACTGCTCTATATGAAGGGACACGGACACACACACACACACACACACTATAGCCCATTAAGTATCATGCATCTAAACTACACCGGACTGACCGAGCAGAGTCTAACTCTGAGAAACCACTGTCTATGAGAAAGGTCTGTATGGCATGTGAGATGGGACAAAAGTCCAACAGACAGGAGACTGTAGGTCACACAACAACAACAACAACTCCATATGTTCGTGCTTCCACAGAAATTTACCACGAGACCAAGCATATGCTGTGTGAAAGAAAACTAGAACCCGAAAGATGCAGTACATCGTTTATCCACCAGAGAGCCCTGATAAGTCTATTTCTCAACTGTCAAGAGTCACGCTTAGTGCATGTGTTGGCCACAATTCTTAAAAAAAATACCTCTCACACACACACACATGCACAATTTATGTTAAAAAATAAGTCTCTGCCAATATAAATCGTTATCAGATTTTTTCAAATGTCAGTCTGAATATTTGTCTGATATAGGAAAAACCCAAATGATGGACAGATGTTCGTTACACAACTATTTCCGTCACTTTTTGTGCAATCATGTTAAATCCTTCCAGGAGAGACTGTCTGAAAGCGGGCCCCATTATCACCACGTCTAACAATTACTGTGTCCCCAGCCCCCTTTAGGGCGGATGGCTTTTCACTCCACACTTCGAGTGAAGCTGTGCAGAAAAACTATAAGCACCTTCCACAGTATACAGACAACACATCGTATGAAGCTTAAACCAGCCCTGAACCCCAAAGTAGCTGTCAGTATTCAACTCGCCCTGTGTGCCTCCTGTATACTTTTGCCTTGTTTTGAATGGCCTTCTAAGAAACCCATGTGCAGATTAGTATTTTACACTCTTCTTTTTCCCTCTCTTCCATTGGACCAGTCAGGCAAAACTTTAAAATGGTATTACAGACACTGCTACGACTCACAGTTTAAAGCACACTGGCTTAGTCATGTCCCAGATTCCTGTAGAGTATCCCTCTCTCAACCTAATATGTCACTGAACGAGCCAGCTGGCATGAGTTACCTGGCGTTGACATGGTGCCCACCACACACACACACACACACACACACACACACACACACGGGCACTTTGTAGTCTGTAGAGTGGTACAAAACTCCAGTTTGGCATTGGTCTGACACTTTAACTGACTGACCTCTTGGCGACGTCCAACTCCAACAATCAGCACTCCACAGTAATTTATTGTTTCCTCCTATAATGTCAAGGTAAAAAAAAAATATGGCGCAAATCCTGCCAAATGGGGGCAGTTCAGACTAGTGTGCTCACAATTGTGCCCGAAATTTTAACTATGCAACTTGAAAAACCTGGACTAGTCACAGCACACTGATTTCTGTTCTTTTATTTTTCTAAATTTCATAGTGTTATGATTAGCTAAGTTTAAATTTCCGATTTTTTTTGTATTCATTTTTTGAAAGCTCCATCCTGGGGAGGAGTTAGGGGAGGAGGAGTGTTTTGTCTCTTTAAAAAGAAAAGTGTGACCTGGATGCACAGGGTGGCACTAAGCTAAAACTCCCACTCTTGCTCTTTCTACTACACGACCGACTGGCTGGTCAGAGTGTCTGTACAGTGTGGGGTCGGACTGGGGGGCAGGTGGTGTGAGCCTCCAGCACCTCACACTCTCCCAGTGAAGCTCATTGCTGGCAGATGAAAAAAGGTGGCTGGTAACACCATGTGTCATGTCCGTCTGCCGACCTGCCCCGGCCAACAGTCGGGACGGCAGTGACAGGGGAAATCAGGGCATAGGGAAGTGGACGAAGAAAAAACTGGGATAAGTGTGACCTATATCCTGGAGATGGGGAAAATCTTAATAGAAAAGGACAGGAGTACATTTTCCTTGTTTCAGTAGCATACCTCTCTCACAGGCTCGCCTTTATTCCCGGGCTGACACACGCAATAGTTTGATGCTGGTCATATGATGAAGGTAAGGAAACGAACCTCCTTTCCTCGAGGTCATTTCCCAGTGCTTAAGGAAGGCAAGCTCTCAAAGTCATAATATTTTCAGTGTTAGACTGAAATGCCATTCTAGGAAATAAACAGAGTAAAAGAATAACAGGGCGTTATTTCTTTTTACACCATTAGTGGTGACATATCTGATATTAATCTGGAAATTTGCTACAAGCATGCCAAGGTCACACCAAGAGTTTCTGTGTAATCTGGCAAACCATGCAAATTTAGACAAATATTCACAAGTTCTAAATGAACCCAGCACCACCCAAACTATCACCAAAGCCAGAGTTTCTCAACCTCGGTGTTTAAGATTCAAAGACCTGCTGGTCTCCATTCCAGAAACTGAATTATTTCACAAATGGGATACAACCTAAACACAATTAACTAGCTTTTACCCCAGAAAACCAGCTGTTAACTGAGATCAAGGAACAGTAAATCCAAGTGCTCACATTAGTAGTTAGCAGGTACTATCTGCATTTTCTAAGGCCCTTCTGCAAGTAAATCTTGTTTCCACTGTTTAAAGAAAGAAAAAAAAAAAAGATACTAAAGGGTCTCATAAAAATATACTTAGCCATCTCTTTAGTGTCTGTGTTATACAAAAGGAACAGCACAAACAACATAACGCAATAATGGAATTAGGGTCAGGAACCGAAACTTCAAATTAGAACGGAATCAAAAAAATAATAATAATTTCAGTTCTGCTTATCAATTCCTTAACTCTTTATTATTTCAAACAAAGGCTAAATATATGCAGAGACGTATCCACCAGTAATTTCATTCCTGCCCTTCAATACCCCTACCCCTGCTAACTGATTAAGTCTGGGGGCTTTTCCTGCCCCCCAGCTAAGTTGATCCCTGTGGATCTCACTTTAATGTCAGTGAATGCAAACACCCTTTTCTTACTTTATTTTAATCCCAACTGTAATTGCATCCTGTCCCATCAGTCACAATGCCTGTATCCACTCATCACAACTGTATTTACACACAGGTGATCACCACCCCTTTTGCTCAACTGTATAACTGTCCCCCTGCCCTTCAATCCGGGTCAGTCTATTGCCTCAGATCCACTCTGTGTGAGTGGGCTCAGTGTATTCAGGAATACTAATAATAATAATAATAATAATAATAATAATAATAATAATAATAATAATCAGTCTGTGGATACTGGACTTGAATGACAAACAAGCTATCAGGGACCTAGATGAGAATTTTCCCGACTCTACTCCGTATCTTCTAAATGCCATCAGACATCAAATCTTCAAAAGCATTGTGTCAACGTCACACTATTTTAAAAAGTCTCTTATGCACATCTCGTAAAAGTGTACAGTGATGGTTCATATGCCATTCACATCTGTGCCTGACAATCAAGTTTCCAATTTTACATCCTTCCTAGAATGACCAACACACACACACACAGAGGGTTCAAATGCAGCTTGCTCAATAGCCCAGTCCGGGGACACCCAGTACACTGCAGGTACGTTGCAGTACATTGACTTTTACAGCCTTGATTTCTATTTCACACTGTGCTTCATCCTGGTCCTCTTTCAAGGACAGTATTACTGACTAATTATGTCCTCAGCCTGCCTGAAGAGAAAAGGAAAAAAATGGAGGAGCATGTGGATGACTGTTGCCTCGTCTTTCTTGTCTGTGAAACTATCTTCTCTCAAGATCTCTGGTCTTTGTTTGAATAATGAAAAAGAATAATGAACAACATGATTGAAAACCTCAATAATATAATAATTTATATTTCAAAGAATTTAACCTGCTGGGTTTCCGTCTGTGTATTCCAAGCCTGGTGCCCCACCGGGCGTAAGCTCTTCAGGTACTTTGGGGCGGCTCGATTGGAAACCTAGATATTATGGTTAGAAAGCTCATCAGAGACATCTGCATTGACCTCCCCCCAGCCTTCAGCTAACGAAGCACAGCTGGCTGGCCACCCATCCTCAGTAACACTGTTAGAACAAGATCAGCCACAGTTGGAATAGCTATCGGACATAACAGGACAAATCCCAGTGGGCCAACGTATTGGTCAAAAAAACAAAACAAACAAAATCCATAAAGGTTTTACCCTTTGTGCCCGGTGGATGGGAGCATTGTTATTCTTTTCCTCCACTCATTTGTCAGGTTCTTCCTTTAATTTGTGACCCGTCTTTAAGTAGGCCATGAATTGTTGATCTAACTTTTGCTGGTATCCAATCACCCTGACAGCAAATGCAACGCTGCTGAAACATTTCACAACTTTCCACACAGTGTGAAGCTGATCTCGCATCAGTCTGTCCCTTCAAACAGTTTGTCCACACAAGCCTTTCATGTCAGCTGCTGGCTTTATACTAGTGGCCAGATGATATCCAAGTGACAGAAAAAAATAAATAAATAAAACAGATTAAATGACTGTTCAGTCTCAACCAAAGCTTATTTCAGGGAAAGAAGGGTATGAAAAGGAGGACCCTGACAGGTGGCCAAATACACAGTGACCTCATCACTTCCACATGGACATAAAGGCCACGTGGGTATTCAGTGTCAAGCAAGCAGACCCAGCAGGCCTAGGCAACACTGTGTGGCTCCTAATGATCTAACAGACAAAAAGACATAGAATCCGTTAAATTTAACTCAAACAAACCTCTAACAACACTGACTGCACCTCTATTTTCTATAAAGTTTGTGTCAGAAATCCAGTCAAAACACAAAATTTAGCTTGGCACATGTTGCGTGTCTCAAGCAGGACTTTACAAGATCACAAAGAGATGAGGCTGCACTGATATTTCACCAGTTTCCAACCCCTCATTTTTCAGAAAATTGAAACACTAAAGCTTTTTCTCTTAGGGGAAAAGTGGAAATTACACGACCTGCGTACATCAGGGTGGCGAGCTAGAGTGTTATCTAATGAATTATCTTCTTTACTGTCCACACAATTTCATCAACAGAGAGTAATCAAATGAAATCTGTACCTAGAGTTTGTGCTATCTGTGAGTTACCCGGTGCTATAAGTGAGTGTATTAGACAGGATTTCTGCAGGGTTCACCAACCTAAACTTTCTGAGACCTTTTGAAAAGCAACACAGAATGCAATTTAATACCTGTTTCACAATCATACTGTTCAAAGTATAAAGAAAAACCAGTAGAGACAATATAGCCAAGAATTGTTTATTATTGCTTTATCACATTTTTTCTGTACTTTCCAGCAGTATAATTCCTGATGATATAGTTAATTACATCAATGCAACCTGGACCCAGATAAGCGGCAGAAAATGGATGGGTGGACTAACCAATTAAAATTATGAATTAATTTATGCTCATTTTAGTGTTTCTTGCTCAGTACGAGACAATGAGTTTCCTCGCTTCTGTAGCTTGCAGTAGTGACAGAGTTTGGATGGTGCTGACTAAAACTCCACCAAAAAAAAACAAATAAAATAAATAAAATAAAATCGTCTGAACAGCCTCCTGTAGCCCAATCCTAGTTTAGAGAAACAAACACAAACATTTTATTACCTATGACAGACAAGAGAACGTTTTTAAGACATTTAAACTGAGGACTTTTTGATATTTTCTGAGGCCTTCTTTGAGGATATTTTGAGGACTTTTCAAGCCCTGCAGATTTATGTGATTTGCGCAACTTCCATCCAGACACAGGTCTGTGCCACAGAGATTGCGATGCTTTGTGAAACAGGAATGTAATCAGGGTAATACCAATAAGAGCAGGAAACAATGGCACAGAAACAGGAAAAGACACTTTCATGAAATACTAATGGGAGAGGGATGAAGATAAATCCTGGGAGAAAACTCCAGAAAGAAAGAAAACAAACCAAAGAAAAGAGGAAGGGAGCATACAAAACCATTGTCTTCACCCTGACCTGCTCCCTTTATGCCCTAAATAATTTCCCGCCACTCAGAGACAGCAGGAACAAAGCCTGTCTCCAGCTGCCTGTCTTTTCAGTTTGTTCAAGTGGTCTGGATGAACGGCTGACTGATGAACTGGCGGGAGCAACTCCACTTATAGACATGACTACACTACTCAGCACTGATGGGTTTAAATGAGTAAGACAGGGGGCAGGCATGGTTTGCATATGCCCTTTGATGAGTCAGTTTATCCTGATCTTCACACGAGGAGTTGCCACCAGACAAAAATAATAAATGCTTCATTCAGCCAGCATGGACACTAATGAATGAAATCTGTTTGCCTGCTTTGAGCATAGCACCGGTCAGCTCAGCAACTCAACAGGTGGGAAAACTTAACTCCCACTCCTATAAAACAGATGTTCATGTGCACCCAGTGGTGGGCTGAGGTTGCCGTCCCATCAGCTGTTTTGTGGAAAACAAAGCCACCATTCTTGTATGCTCATCTCCTTGCTTTGGGGTTAGGAGAGTCGCAAATAGCACCAACAACGTGTGACTTGGAGGCGAGCCAGGAAACACTCGCTCACAGCACGAAAGATCCCTTGTCATTCAGAGGAGTAACATTAATCCTTGCGATACATTTTAGAGGAACACTACAAAAGTATCCCCAATACTACTCATAGAAGACTGTGCCACAGCAAATCCTACATAAAATTAAGTAACATAACGCATCGAAATTCAGGGACAAAAAGAATATTAGTGACTTATGTTAGTGGTCTACATGAGAACAGATTTGATGCACAATGCAGCAGAAAAGGCTGTGCTTGCTATTATAACCACACTTCCTCTTAAGTCATCACTCGAATGTTTATAAAGCTTTTCAACTGACTCTTAATGTTTTTTCTACTGTCAGGTCCCGTGATACAGTATCTAACCATGTGCTACCACTGAAAATTTCATTAAAGCTGCCAGTCACGCATGTGCTTCCCCCGCAGGCACCAAAAGTCATGTGCCTCATGATTTACCACCAAGGTCTGTTGAGGCTGAAGAGCTTGCTGTTAAAATTCAAGATCATCTCCATCACATTTATGCCGGCAACCATTCGTGAAGAGCCTCATTCGACAGGCAGATTCTCCTCCCAAAATTAAGCGAGAAGGACAACATCTGAGACTCCACTTTTCCACAGACTCGGCGTGACTGAATCACGGTTTGAACCATCAGCTGCAAGCCTCTGTGAAACAAGTTACAGAACATCACAACCGAAGCAGTCGATTAAATGAATCGTCAGCTATTTATGGTTATTTTTCAAGCAAATATACCAAACACTACCCAGTTTAAGCTTGTCCAAGAGAAGATTTGTTGCTGCTCTCCAATTGTTGATGAATGTAAAGTGAAAGGTTTCTAGTTTTGGACTGTTTGGACTTGCAAAACATGCCATCTGAATGCCTCACATTTGACTTCAGGAAGCTTCAACATGCATTTTCCCTACCTACTTCCTTACAACTCACAGACCAAATGATTAACCATTAGTCGATGAAATAATCAGCAGATAGCAATCACAAAGGATATCATTTGTTGTTTTCTGCAGGTAGAAAACGTTAAAAAAATCAAACAAATGAAACAATACATTCAAGGCATTTGTTTGCTAGTGGCAATAAAGCTTACAAACAGTATTTTGTGTTTCTATTAGGCAGCTTTCTTGCCCACGGCGGTGTAACTAAACCCCCCCAGCCCCAGCAGAGTAGCCGGCCGGGCTAATGTTAGGCTACACATCCCGGCCGGACAGACCACGCTTGTTGGCGCTAAATTTAATTCCCCGGCAGCAGTCAACAAAGAAGACACGCTGCAACCCGGCATCAAAACACCAGTGCCCTTGTCTTCATTTTTGTCTCTCAGGAACAGTGAAATACACCAAGACGGAAACGTAAAATGAACAAAACCCCCTCACAACAGTCGAGAGAAATAGGAGGGGGGCGGTTTGCCAACTGAAACAAGTAACCGTTAACGTTGTTTTAGACGTAAATTCGCCAAATTCGGGGTCGGTTTTGAATTGAAAACAGGTTAAAGCAGAGATAATGGTCTCGGTCACCTTTGTTTCAACAAGGCTGTTTTGATTTTTTTTAATTAGCACACAATGAGGTGTCCTACCTTATCATCCCAGTGAGTGAAGCCTGGCCGCCTCTGATCCAGTGAGAGTCTTCTGAGCGCCGGGGAGCCGCTCAACGCCGCGATCCTGTGACACGTTCACGTACCCCTCGGAAATTTGTCGCTCCAGCGTTACGCTATACAAAGTCATTCAAATTAGTCCCACCTTAACATGCTGCAAGATTAAAGTAATGAATTACACATTGGTTTATCAATAATCCTAATTCAGTTGTATAATATACATTAGTTTGAGCCATTCTGCATACATTTTGCACTTTAAGTATGTTTTCATGCTAATACTTTTATACTTTCTCCTCCACTGTATACACAGCTAAAACTAATGCGGTCACATAGACCATTCCTGCGACCACCTTCATTAAGATAATACTGTTCAGTTTTGATTGAAATTGTTTTTGAGATGTGATACAGCCGTATGGTAATTTTGGAGGATGAAGTCTACGCTGTTGATTTGTCTTGCACTGTACAAAGAGGTGTTGCTGTTATTAAGCCTATGCTCATGGATATAAATATGATGAAAAAAATAACAGGAATACCAGTGTCTGTACAATGCAAGACATTTCAACAGCACCACAAACTACAGCTTCTAAAATGACCATAAAGCTGGATCAGCACCTCTCACGAACAGTTTCAACACAAACTGAACAT
Source organism: Trachinotus anak (assembly GCF_046630095.1). Lineage (NCBI taxonomy): Eukaryota > Metazoa > Chordata > Actinopteri > Carangiformes > Carangidae > Trachinotus > Trachinotus anak. Next base: position 7,371,608 of record NW_027273858.1, on the reverse strand, counting down.
TATAACCATCATGAACATATGACTTTTTGCAGGACTGCTGCATTAGACTGCATTGGTTTCAGCTAGATGTACTTAGTAAACTACCAACTGAGTGTATATGCAATAACTGTTCGATTTTGACTGCACTGAATTGTAATTGTATAATTTCAGATTTTCTCTGAAGGCATCATTTAATTTAAGGGGGCGCCCTCTTAGTATTTTTGATGTGGGATGACATTAAAATGGCATCTGTTACCCATTACTTTCTGAATGTGTTGCAATCTGCAAACTGTTCCACAGTTTCTGATCCTGATCTGAAGTTTGGTTAATGAATAATCTCTGTGTTGACAAATAAACAGAAATTCCCATTCATGATGTGGTAACACAAGAGGTGCATCTTACTGGAAACCCGATAGCCACTGACAGAATGATAACAAATCAGGATACTCCATCACATTAATGGAAAAGTAATATAAAAATTCAATATTGTCACAAAGCATTCCTGCTCCTTGATTTGCCTTTAATGCCCATATATATTCAATGATATTAAAGAGATAGATATCACAGTGTAATGATAAGGCAAAATATCTGATGGTAGACAACTTTGTGTTATTTCATGGTATATAACATATTGTCAAATCCACTGCAGTGATAATTATCCTCACTGATTGTTTTGAGTTTCAGTTGGCCTTCAGTCGGCCTTCCATTTAAAAATTCCTTTCAGCCTGACCCCTTGTACTTGACCCTTTGTACAGCCTGTTTGGATTTTCGGCCAGTTGTTCCCGCATACATGTTCTAATTCTGCTGTCATTTCAGGCTGTGACACCCCCCACCTGCCTGTCTTCCCTGTCAGTATAATCACCTGATCTGCTCCCCGTCCCCATGCACTCACCAGCTCACCTGTTCCGCATTCCCAGCTCCTTAGTATATATACCAGCTCACTGCATGATTGTTTTTGTGCCGTGTGTCTTCGCTTTCCAGCGTTCTCGCCTCTTGGCATACTGCCTGTTTTTGTCCTGATTGTTGTTTTGTTTGTTTTTTTTTACCTTGCCTGTTTTTTTTTTTTTGTTTTGTTTTGTTTTTTTGCCTCAGCTTGACTGCACCACAGTAGTATGACACAGTATGTGACGTTTAAACATGCAGGCATGGAGGGGAGTTGTTTTCAAACTGCACCATGAATCCTATAATTTCTGCATTATCCACGTTTATTCACTGTGTTTTTGCAAATGCAGCACCTGAATTCCTGCTTAAGGTCAATGCTGACTGTGCTTAACAGTCGCAGGCATAAAGTCAAGGACAAAACAACACAAGTAAAGGATAAGAAAGACATAGTTTGCCGGAGGGGCCCTGTGCTCATGTAACTGTGGTAAAACTGATGAGAGAGTGGGGGTTTTCCACATGCCAAAAGCTATTGCAATAGCTTTATCAAATTCTTGAGTTGTAAATGAGATGGAACGAATGGTTTCCTTAAGGAAAATGTCAATCAGTTCATGCTATTTTGCAACACAGTGTCCTGCTGTAAATCTGGCTGAAAATAATTATATTGCAATCACATTGCAATCCTCTGGTTTTAGAGCACAGCCTGTTTTCTTAAGTGTCTGTGAGAACTGACACCAATGTATAATTTCATCATAACACGTGGGCCTGTCTGAACCACCGCGCTGAGGCGTTGTTTATAGCGAGTTTTCGTGCTGCGTACGAGTCTGGAAACACTAAGTGTTGGTCTCCAGTGTTTGCTCATATAGTCGTGGTAGGTACACAGTCATCCACACCCTGTCTCCCCCGTCTAAAAAAAGCTTGCTGTGGTTTGGGAAACAAATCATCTTTGAAGGAGCACTAGTCTGTTTGCTTCCTCGCTAACCCAAACCCCACGAGGAGCAGCTGGAGCCACACAGGACTGAGGGACTACTGTGTCTCTCTGCTGGTGTAAAGACACAAAACTACACTTCATTTCCATCTTTATTTCCGTCTTTATTTTCTGAGGTTAAACATGTCTCTCTGCTACTGCTCTCCTCCTGCTCTCTGTGTTTCTCTGAGCCACAGGCTTGTTTACTGTCCTGTGTAGCCAAAGCCAGCCTAGTGGGTCAAGACACAGCCTTGACTTGGTTTTTCCATGGGGAGAGACAGAGAGGAAGGAAAGGAAACATGAGAAAAGGAGGGAAACGGCGAAGCAGAAACAAGAAAAAAGTGAGAGGATGGTTTCTACGAAATATCTCCTTCTTCAGAACATCTGAGTAGAAATGTGAAATTTGTGACAGCCAACTGCAGATGAAAGAAGAAAGCAGAAAACCAACTGCCGACACTGAACTGTAGCTCAACAGGTGCTTGTGTGAGTGAAGTCTTTGCCAACTGATTTGGCACCTGTGTGGGTGCATCTGCGGTTTCAGTGGGGCCGTTTGTCTAGTCTGCAAAAGCTGAACATGCACTCAAACCAACCTGTGCCAAATCCATATTTCCCTCCATAGTAGCATGTAACAACACTGTGAAGAGGAACCTGGGGGAACGTTCAGTTGCCTCCTTTTTGTTGCACAGCTGTATAGGCTTTCCTATTGTCAGCGCAAAATCTCATGTCATCAAGTCCTTCACTTCCCGCTGACTCTAAACAGTTCCCTCTTATGCCATTTTTAGAACACAGGTTTTTATGAGCAAATAAACATCATACATGTCTAATTCGAGCATATCCTGTGAAGTCTGTGGCATAAGAGGGGATCTCAGGGAAAGGTGGAGGGCATGACATGAATGGGCTGGAAGTGGCTTTCTGACCACATACTGAGATTTAAGAGGACAGCAGGAGGAAAAGGAATTCCAATGGATGGCCTCTTCAACCCCTAAATGGCTCAGGAGACACAGAATGAGCGAACTAAATCCCATTTGGGATTTGGAATATCGGGACCTGGCTCTGTTTTGGAGGCTTAAGGGTTGGGCTGAAGCAAAGAAGACAGGCAAACAAAGAAAAAACTCCTCAGGGAGGCGTGTGAGAGTGAAAGGCCTCCTCATCTTTACCTTTGGAGCCCCTTAACATTGCCAGCAGAGTGTGAGTGGTCTGCAGGGGTCACACACTAGTACGAAATCCCCGTCACGTTGGTCGATCCACAAATCTCCTGCTGCACAGACAATGAATTCCTCTCAATCCATTTAGCCACATTTGAAGCGGTCCATTATGGGATTCACCTCTTTAGTCCAGCACCTTCACAACTGGCATTAGTCCTGAAATTCTGAACTTGCAGTGGGTTGTTGCTCACACTCTTCTCTGTGCCCATGGAAAATCCTCAAAAACATCAAACTTTTATTTGTTTGATTCATTCCATTCCTTTTATCTCTAGTCCTCATTTATCAGTAATTTGATATGTGGTATATGTTGACAGAGGCTTACATTTTGGATGCAAACTAATCTAAAAAATGAAGCAACCTTGCCAAATATATAAATATATTGCAGGTTTAGTAACCTGTAGCTGAAAGGTTTATGGCTCCATGACTTTCAGATGCATTCCTCGCTGTACTGTATTTCAGGTCCTTGCTTGGTTAAAAAAAAAAAAAAAAAAAGAGGTCAGTAACATCTATTGTGTTTTATCAGTAACCTCAAGGACCAAGAAGTGTGATCATTCATGTGAGGAACTGAAAACATGCCAGGGAGCCAAGTGGGGGTTCACGTCAATAATTTTGTCCAACAGTGAGTTCTTCATCTTTTTCCAATGAATGCTCATAAAATTGAGGAATTATACAACACTGACAGTCCAAAATCTGTTCTGCATATGAGGAGGAGGATTGTGTGAGCGTACATTCCTCTCATTTCTACATTCCCATGCTGTTAAGCCTGAATTTAATGTGTAGTAACAGTGCTGTCCTGATGACAGGGTCAAAGCCACAGAGAGTTGGTGCCGAATCCACATTTAACTTGCACAGGTAGGAAACCGCTGCAGTCTAAAGGGGCTGAATCTGCGCCACACCCCTGTCAGTGATGTCACAAAATGTATTTCATCATTAATTAAGATGTTCTGTTAATTTCACTTCTGTTCATGCATACCCTAGTGGCGATCATCCATCTCCCTATTCATTTGGTTATGCACGTGTGACTACCGATAAATTGCTAATGATTTTGCTGGATCCTGTATTTAAATGTTTAGTGAACCAAAGTTTTTTCACTTATCATCCCAGAAATGTATTTGGAAGACTTAACAATACCTCTTTATCGCAGCAGGTATGAAGCGGATCTACTGACACATCCTCAGTCTGTATTATCATTATTCATATGAGACATCACTAACCTTATCTTGTCACTGTTAGCAGAGATAGCGCTCTGCACCATAGCCATATAAGCTCAAGGATTTCACAGGATTACAGTTAAAAATGTCCAAATAAAGTTAAGTCTCACTTCTCCCTGTCTGTCCACACGAACACTTTATCCCTGGCTTAAGCACGAGTGATTGCTGTCTATCTCTCTCTCTCTCTCTCTCTCTCTCTCTCTCTTTTCACAGAGTTGGTTAAATGAAATATTATTACATAAATTGTTTCCTAACAGAGATGCTTGGTCACCAACATAAGGCGGCATCCAGCTCTGGTCAGGAGGAGGGTTGTGATCATCAGCGTACATGATGCTGTTGGTTGATGTGTTTCAAATGTTTGCTGTGAATTTCATACATCTTCAAGTTGAAAGTTTATTTATTTAGGTTCAGGCTTTTGTTACAGACTCAAATGAGCAGCTATTTGAACAGAGTATGATACACTGATTAAATATGGGTTTTGAAAGTGAACCTCTACTTTCAACTAAACCAAGACAGAGCCTTTATTGCATAGTGTTGTGGTTAACTACAAAGAAAAGCAGCTGCACTTTGTGATTGTATGGTTATTTCTACAGTTTTCGCAATAACATGTTATACAAACGGGCCATAAATTACATCACAGATTTTCAGACACGGTGCTGTCAAATATTTTCATGCAGACCGTGGAATGCAATTTTCAGCCCTTTTTCAAAGCTTGTATAATCCTTGCAGCCTTAACTTGTGAGCAAAATGGTTTAGAAGAATCGTATTTCATTTATTTCTTTGGTGGTTAAACATTCAGTAGCAATTTTTAGTGGTTGCTATGCTGTTGTTAGTGCAGTCTGTACCAGCGTATATGCATGTGAGGTGTGCAGGGGTTTCATGTGTGTCGGCTCATTGCTCTTTGCTGCACACAGAATGTGCACACAACATGTCAGATTTAGCATACAGCTGAAATGTGTGTGAGTGCGCACATGTGTTAATGTGTTTACTTGAATGTACGTTGTGTACTATGTGTGTTTGCATGCAATCAGATATGTTTTCTCCGAGCAGGCATGTCCCCACATACATAACACCACCTGTTGAATCAATTCAGGAAATCTGAATTCCCCGCTGACAGTCTCAGCTGTTAAAATACTTTTGCTCCTGTGTAAATTTTGCTGTCATCTCATGGCCATCTACAGATCTACTCTTCTTCTCATTGATTTTTTGGTCTTTTTGTCATTCTTTTTAAAAGATCATCTTGACCAGTCCCCATCCTGGCCCATCTCTTTATCTTATCAAAGGCTCTCAGCCATCCTGTTTTCCTGTCTTCATATGGAAAATAATTAAACAGAAGCAACTGAGGGCAAGGCCATTTGGAGTGCTGCCGTTACCATGTTTTCTTTGGCATGGTTATATCCATTTAACATCGTGTTTGCCCATTTCAAACCCATTACTCAATTGTTCTCTCTATGGCTGCGTGCTACGGCACCAGTTGTATTTTCCAGTTCTACTGATACCAGCCCATTGCATCACGCTCCACCTGTTTACTTGACTCTCTCAAGCCCAGAGGCCATCTGTTCAAGCCATTATTGTTATTATTGTTTTTGACACAGTTGGAAACTGCCAGAGTTGAGACTAATTTTCTAGTTTAAAATATGACATCAAGTCTTCAGTAAGTCTCCAGAAAAGAGTTTTTGGCCTTCAACTCTCTGCAGCCTTGTTAGGGGTCAATTAGTCTGTGGGAGGCAGCCGTGATGAATAACTGGTGACTATCAGCAACTTTTATATGGTCTACACTTTGCTAGCGCCAATTAAAACTGTTGACAATGTGCCCTGTGGATTTTCCAGAGGGGGGGACGCTGTTTGTGGAAGAACTGTGGAAGAAATTCTATTCATTTCCATTGTATAGGGGTGGAAGTAGACATCTCAAGAAACATTTCAACACCTAGGCAAAATACCTAGATATCACTAGAGGTAGGACACTAGAGGTTTTTGTAGTTTGGGTGAACCAGAGTAACTCAAGAGCAATGCAGCAAGGTGAGAAGTTAAGCAAAAAAAAAAAACCAAAAAGACTCTCAGCAGCTGTTGCTAAACAGAGCTTTATAGTCAGTTTCATCTCATTGTTTGGCTGCCCGGCTTGTGGCTTTAAAGTTTAACTCTCACAACTCAATCACTCAACACTGTCTGTCCTGCACTAAATAGCAGACAGTCACAATAAGCCACTAGCTGATGAACAAAAAAGGGGATTTAGCAGCTAAAAATCCAGATATTCCCCTCAGCAATTAGTTAAGATCAATTACAAGGCAAAAGGAGCATCCATATTGGACTAAGATTTGCTGGTGGTTAGAAACACAACACCATAAGAATGATAAAGTTGCTCTGTAACTTAAAAGGTGTGTCAGTGTTCTTGAATCAGCCTGATGAGCTACACCTAGACCGGTGTGCTCAGCTATTTAAAGACCTTCCCCATCCTGCAGCCTAGGTGTGTTGCTGTCTGTCAGACCTTCCCCATCCTGCAGCCTAGGTGTGTTGCTGTCTGTCAGCATCTTCATCGCTCTCTCGCTCCTGGGAGGCCAGATGGCGGCTCTGGCCTTTCTTTTGCTTATTGTTACATTTGTTATTGGTCGACCTAAACCTTATTTGCTTGTGTTGTTTCCCCTAATCTTATCAGGCTGTGACAGTGGGTTTAAAGGCACAATTTGTAGAAACTGAATATTTCCAATTTTCCAATTTCCAAATTTCCGTCCTCTGTCCCCAAGGATCCAACATGGCTGAAGAATGAATGGGCTGAAAGAAACACATCAACTGCATTCATTTTCACTGGGACTGCGTATTTGTGGTGAAAACATGGTCACCAGCTCTGAGAGCATCTCTGAGTTGATGCATTTCAGCTTGAAATCTTTCCGTCCTTACATGACACTGGTGTTGCAGCCTAAGAGGTGCAACAAAACTCAAAGGAAAGTGACAGAGATGTCAGTCAAGTTCAGCCTGTGCACACACACACAGCCCTGAGAAGAGCTCCAATCAGCCAATATAAAGCATCTGCATGGTTGTAGCAAGGCTGTTCAGGGCTTTTAAACTTGTTCTCTTTCGTGCTGCAAAACAGCTCTGAATGAAAAGAGCACATTTATTGTCTGTGTGGCCTCATTCTGTTCCTAGGATTTGCTGGGTTTTTTTTTTTTTTTGTTTTGTTTTTTTGTTTTTTTTTTCAGACCGTGGTAAAATGATTTCAGAGGCTGTCACCAGATCCCTCAGCTGTGTGCGGACCACATGCTAGCGTGATAGCCCTATGATTAAGAGATGCATCTGCCACATGTCGGGTCAACGACTGCGTGTGGGACGTGCCGCAGGCCACAAACCCCCGGAGAGCGTCACTGCTCTGAACTGAAGGATGAGGGGTTCAAATCAACATTTCTACTGTGCAAGATCCAATAGTTACATTTTAAGGTCACTATGAAAGATGTTTTGCATTTAATTACTTTTGAATCCTCATACAAAGAAGTTCTCCAGTCGATCCAAAGTCAGGTGACTGCGTTTCAGACACAGCTTTATTGTTTTCACTGTGCTGTTTTTAGTTGTGTACTGTGTCCCTGCATGGCTCCGGGGTCATTATATGACACAATGAAAGGTGAAGCCTCAGTTTACACATGGAAACCTGACAGTGGCTGGTTACAGATAACAATAAACAGAATAGCAAAGTAGCCTAACGTGAGGCAACAGGATGTCTCTTAAATCTATTTTTGTAAATTAGCTGATAAGTGCTGTTTAGTTTGTTTTGTTTACATAACACTTCTTTGAGTGAGGTCTGTCACTTTAGATTCAAGTTTCACTGACACTTTGACCCCCAGTGGCGCTGCTGAGCAAACGCACCATGTTTGGGCGTGATGCGATGCACGGCACAGGGTGTTAACATAGAGTATATTAACGGTTAAAGGCAGCAATGTGCAGTGAAAAGTAGAAATCCAGTAAAGGAAGAAAGAGGACATTGTCCTGATTTAACAATGTGTTAAAAAAGGAATCGAAGAAGTTTTAGGAGGAAGGAAATTAAATGTTTGTAAGGCCTTAAAGGAGAACTCCACTGTCACGGAGAGTTCTCAGCCCAGTTTTGTAATGTTGTCTTAACAGAAGCCCTGTGTTTGACCCGTCAGTAAATTGAATATACATTAAATATGATACAGGTAAAAGAAAACTAGACTAGAATCTGGATAACAGCAAAAAAAGACCTTGTAGCATCATTTAGACGGTGTGAAGAATAGGCTTAAAAAAACTGCTGATTATAGACAGACTGTATTTGTAATAATTTAGTCTGAACGTGGGAGTGACTGTCCAGCCTCCAGCGGCACAGGAGCAGGCAGGAATGACCGAATGACCTGACTATGTGTCATCAACAAAACTACAAACCTCAAAAAAGTGTGTGAATGTCTGTTTATGAATTTGTGTTCCTCAAAAATGTGTCTATACTTAGTCTTTATCTGACAAGGAGTGCAGCAGCATTATCCTTATGGTTTCTGTGCCTTGGCTGTGCAGACTCGAAAATAAAGTTTATGAAATCAGTGGAGCTTTCTCTAGATCTACATCTGTTAACTTTTGAGACTGTCCTGTAACAAGGCTTGGCTAAAACCTAGTAGGTTATTTGGCTGGACTGTGTGTGGTCAGGGATTGAGGATGTAGTTGAAAACTGTTGTGGAACCACTGTAAACAACTGAGGCCATTCTGTCGTATTCGCATTCTGCCTGATGTCAGCTGGTTTCAGCCTTTTATCTCTTGGCTTCTCTCCTACTCTCTGTGCACACTGTATTATTATCATCATTAGTACTGAAACTAAAGACTATGGCAATGTTGTGATTCCATTTATTTCACTTTTGACTTGTAGCTTTACTTATAATATGATCACTCAGAGAGAAAGTTAGTAGTGACAGAAAATCCTTTTTTATTTCATTTCTCACACAGCGCTCAGCTGTGAGTCTGGGTAACAAGACTCTCTGCCTCTCACTGGACAGAGTAGACACAGAGAGCGGTGCGCCTCTCGCTCACGGGGCAGTACTGACGACTCTCTTCGATGGAAAATAGCTAACGTTTGTCCAAAAAAGTCTCTAGATTTGTCACTGGGATCTTTTTTTGAAAAGAAGTCACCAAAGGGGTTTTAAAAGTTGGTAAATCTAGAGACAAATGTGCTAAGTTGCTAAAATTAAGGCTGTAAACCCGCACCCCTGCCACTGATAGAAACTGTTTGCGCCAATTCATACTGTAACTTCATGACTCAGTCACACAGCATAACCAATCGTGTACCTTGACCAGTCAGTCAGTCAGTCAGTCAGTCAGTCACGGACATTTGTGTTGACAGTGAAGGTCTGGTACGCTCCTATCTGAGGGTAGAGACAAATGACCAAAATGTCTTTCAGGGTTTATTGTAACTTTTGCATTTGGTTGGCCTGTAGACAGTTTATTTCAACCCAGATGAGAGAAAATGTGTTTGATTTTTAATACCACTGAATACAGACAATATTGGCATCGCATCCAAATCAACTTAAAATATTGTGCTTGCAATCCTTTGAGTTTCAGAACACTCAGCTCACTCTGTGTGTGGTCTTGGCCCTTTCTCACACAACACAAATCCCCCAAATACATCTCACTATTAAAAGCAACTGTGACCCTTGTTTGGTTTTTGGAAAACCTCTCCAGCAAAGGCTTAGTCAGCAGCACATAGTCTGACCTGGCCAAAAGCCTGAGGTGCTGGCGTAATTAATGTCATTCTTGTGAGCTGTCACAATGGTTTTTACTCCATTATTCTCAACAGCAAACTTCTGCAGTGCACACACACGCCAGACAAAGCCACACGCAAACAATATCTTTGCAGCACAACTAATGACACCGAACAAGACAAGCTCGGCAACAAAATAAACAATCACCGACACTTGTACCAAAAATATGACCACAGCCTCAGCTATGGGAATTACATTCATTATTCATGTCAAATGCCAATGTTCAGTGTCAGTGCAGGAAATAGTGCGACCTTTATGAGGTGGGGCAGAAATTAACAGTGGAGGTCAGAGCGATGGATGAGTGGGCATGTAGCACGTCTGACTTTCCAGCAGGACGCCAGACTTATATATGTATATATCAACCAAAACCACAATTAGTTCCCTACGCTTAACTATACTGAAGCTCCCAGATATTATAACAGTATATCATTGTCTATCCTCCTAGGACCTGGCGTCCACATGTGTGGACATCACATTTTGGGTTGTCTAGACCACAACACTACATTTTGCTCTACAAGGGCCTGGTGTCCACTTCATGCAGTGTTCATGCAATGTTCAGAAATTTAAATGAACAGTAACAATACAAAATGTTTATGTTTTTTACTTTATGTCTTTGTGCGACTGTTGAAGCAGCACTTCAAATGAGCCATATTGTTCAAAGGGGCACAATTGTTGTTTCTACTTTTGTTTTGCACTCAGGAAAAATGCTGCTGTGTTCAGGCACAAAATAAAAGTTTTGCACATCATTACTTAATTGTGACTTCATTGTGTTCTATCGAAATCTAAAACTAAAGTCCTCATATGTGGACATCATTTTCCCAGAAACTACATCATGTAAAAAGATAATTCTTTGTTTTTACACTCATCAGGTTCCAATCAGCCCAAATAGCAAAGAGAAATTCAAAATGCATGCCATGCAAGAGTTCGGGTCTTAGGAGGTTAAAGCAGACTTCTGAAACATATCAAATCAAAATGATAAAATTCTCTTAAAATTCTGAAGTCATTAAGTATCTCAGTGACAAGAAGTATCCAGGACCCCAAACAGAACATCAGGCTGAAAACATTGGCACCTAAAAAAAAAGAGAAAGTCAATGAAAGAATTTCCTGAATCGTCCAGCATCAACATTCTTGTCTGTCAATGTTTCTAGCTCTTTATATGGGTGAGCCAAGACCCAAAGCCAACATATTCTCACACAAGGCTCAACAGACAGACAGTTATATTGTTGCATGCCTTCTTCAAAATACACGCACAGCTCTCCATTATCAGTGTATTATAAGTGCATAAAGCGTTCCCCCTGAATCTGAGGTTCAACTATCGGTCAGACTCTTTGGTGCGGTCACTCAGGATTAGCAGTGCAACTGATTTAGGTTATTTTTTGAATATTGTGCTCACGCTCTGCTGAAGTGTTCAAAAAGCTCTTCACTTTGTAGACAGTATGTGAACAGCAACCAGCACAGTTAACATTACTGGCAAACATGACGACGGTCCAATTTTATTTTGAAGTTTAAGATGGCAAACATATGTTCCTTATTATTCCTAGGCGTTTCCCTGAACAAACATGGGGAAGTTATGTAATCGCTTCCCTTTCAGCAGAAACCTTATTTCACAGTCTTTTATTTGAAATATACTGTATTAGTTTCAGTTGTGTAAAGATTATAAATCCATTGCTGATAAAAGTCAAACTGACCCCAATTCACCTCCTCTAAACACAACAAACTCTTATGTCTCCGTGCGACTGCCTGTGTGTGAGTGTATAAGATGTTTTGTTCAGGATGTAAAAACAAACCTAAGCTATTCATTCATGGAAAGTTAATGAGACCACATTCCAGTGTGTTTAAACTAAACTGATCTGTAACAAGACTTATTTTCTGAAGAAATATGCGCAAAGTATTTTACCGTAAGGATTTTTTAAATCAGCATTTTCTTTAAGCTATAAGAGCTCAACCATCTCTTCCTCCTGATCCTTCCCTCCACCTTTTAGGCCTGAGGTCGGTTTATATATGATGAAGAATCAAACTGCAAACAAACTAAACATCTGGACAGACCAGATGCACACACATGAAATTGAAAAAATTCTAAATATCAGTGCTGAAACGAAGTCACTATCAGACGTCGAAGTCACTATCAGACGTCATTTTGTGCCAATCTAATAGATGTTGAGAGATTTTACTGGATAATTGAAATCTCGTTTGATCGCTAAAGTCATTAGGATGCGTCCACTGGGCACCATGAATGCTGGTTCAAAACTTCATATCCATCCATCCAATATCTGTTGAGATATTTTACTCTGGGCCAAAGTGGTGAAATGAGTGACCAGCTGACATTACCATCCACAGAGCCACGATGCTAACATAGTTAAAAAACCCAAACACTGGCTTGTTCCAGTCTCTAAAATGTGAGGATTATCTGCATTTGTCTGTTATCACGTGATGATGAAGCGTGATACATTCACTTGAGAAAAAAAAATTGCAGTTTTTCTGAATTAATGAGATTATTTTCAAAATTCTGAGATATGATCTTGTTCATTCAGAAAAAGTGAGTGTTTAGTACGGACGTGTAATGCAATTAACAAAAATGAAAAAAAAAAAAAAAATAGATTAGTGTGGCCCTCCAAACAATATTGTCTGCCCTCGTCTACTTCCCTGCTCTCGCTGTGCACCTCAGTACATCTGCTTGATTCATCAGTATTCATGACCTTGTGTGCCAAAGGGCATCTGGTTATACACACAATGACGCTTTTGATGATCCAGTCTTGGTCACCTGGTTTCCCTCTGCTGTATCATATTACCCGGCTACATGCTGCCGCCCCTGTCTGGTTTTCAGATAGAACTTTCTAATTATAGTCGTCTAGTTGTCTCAGGACACAAGATCCTGGGAGGAGATGGGGCGTTTGAGAAAGACGCAATAAGGGACGGAGCAACTGTGTGAAGATTAAGGCATCGCTGAAGCCTTAATTACAAGGCTACAGTGTGTTGCTCAAAGGTACTTACACACGGCACCTCCGATCTCTCACCTGAGCTGTCAGTTACAGGACTTCTCTGCACTCGTGCTGCTTGAGAAGAACTAGGTGCCATTAACTAATTGATTAATCTATCATTTTATATATGTAATGTCTTCATGCATCTGGAGGACCATCGTCAAATCTGAGAAGATAACCCCCCCTTGATGTAATAATGACGGCCATCTGTTATTCTTCTCATGATCAATTATTTGATCATTGGCAAGTGTTTCAGCTCTTGCAAGTTTAGCCTCTTGAACCTGAGCTGAGCATCTTGGCCTTTCTCCTGTTTGTTTGCAAGAGAAATACTGCATCGCTGCAGGTGAAAACTGACATCAACAGAGCAGCTTATCACTGTGAGAATAGCAGCTTTCTCAAAGCCGCAGCACCGCAGCTTCAGAAGTTATCAAACACACTCGACCAACATTGCATCAAGCACACTGTGTGTGTGTGTGTGTGTGTGTCTGTATGATACAGTAGTGGTTTTTCACTCAGTGGGGGTCTATTCTCGGAGCTCTTTCATGCTGTCCCCTGCTGTGTGAGTGTGAGTGGGAGAGTGTGTGAGGAGGGATTTATATTCTCACACTGTCACCTGCTGTGATGCCTCATCTCAAAACCAACACAAGTCTCATCAGTCTCTGGCCTCCAAGGCAATCCTGAGTCCAAGGAGAGGTCAGCTTTCCACTTCCTCTGCAGCTATCACAACACAGCATGCTGGATCACTGACAGAGATATATTCCAAGAGGAGACCATGAAGGCAGCAACATACGTGCATTTGTCTGATGTTACATATCAGGTATAGATATCAGCTAATGCCCGTGGTCACACATCAGCTGGCACACTTTCAGCACCGTGATGGTCCAGCCACCTCCAAGCTGCGCACTGCGACTTACTATTTGACCATTTGACCTTGTCATCGTTTCTGCTGAGGCTCCACCAGCTCAAATCCGCTAAAAAACAAAAACAAACCAAAAAAAAAAAACAAACATCTGCATTATTTGAGTTCCTAACAGAGAATAACAACGCGCACTTTGCGGACAACCCATCAACTCCCCCCGCCTCCCCCGCCAGCTTCGTATTTTTGGCAGGCTGTGTCAGCAGCCTGAGCAGCGTCCTTTAGTTCCTATCGCCGACGCAGGAGAAAACAGACTTACCCTCATACAAGCGGCCTGCGACGCCCTCTCATTTGAGCTGTACGTGGAGGTTCATGCATGCATCCCTCTGTTTTTCTGTTCTCTCATTCAGCAGCAAAACTCAACTCAACGCTGCGCATTCGTGCAGTTTGCGCAGAGGGACTGACGGGGGTGGGGGGTGGGGGGGGGGGGGGGGGGGGGGTCCTCTGACTGGTCCAGATTTCGACAAATAGCAGGCCATCTGATTATTCTGGATTTTTACAAATAAAGCACCAGATTATAATCCTTTTCAAACTTACGTCAGCGTCCTGAGCCAGATATTGGGTCAGAGAGAGAGGACGTAGTTATTCTAGTCAAAAGGTTGTTCCCCCCCCCCACATATTAAATCACTCACTGGCTCTGTAACACCACTACTAGACGACAGTCAGTTCAGGAGAGCGGGGATATGGGCTGACTTTTTCTGATTTTACAAAGTGCTACGTTTTCCACAGCATAGGAGTGGTATGGACGTGGTCAGGGTGGGTGGTGGTCACACAGAGCTGAGCACTTATACAGCTGACCGGGGTCTGCATCCTGCAAAAGAAAAGCACTGGTTAATGTCAGGGAAACATGTCATGTGGTGTCAGTTAAATATTAGTAAAGTTAACACGCCCTCCCCTCATCCTTCAGGTTACTGTTGACTTTTCAGTGGCAAACCAAGCCCACCATCATTGCTGTGAATGCTTACACACAACCGTTTAAAAAGGTTTGTCGTGCTTTATTTTCTATGAGCAGATACTGTAAGAAGGGAAACGAATAAACTGACAAGTAGCACATGTAAGTTTGAGTAAACAGGGTTGGTCAGACAGTGCCTTAACCATCAGACCAAAAGCACATTAAAACAAGACTCAATTTGTGGAAGGCTTCACTAATAATAACTTGTGCAGCCTTGCTTTTTCAACAGCGGTCCAAGAAATGATACTGAGTGAGATGCATATCGATATTTACTGTGAATTTGTGATAACTGAAAAAGGCTTTGGCAATCAAAACATAACATCTTCATCGCCGGCCAATAAAGATAAAGGAGTCGGATCCTCTTCCTTTTGAACACCAGTGAGGTCGGGTGGCAACAGGACAGCAGGTGGATGATTGGATCTCATCTTCGTCATAAGATCTGCGGACAATCTGATCCTTGTGGTAATGAAAGAGGAAGTGAGTTATGCAATGCATTCAGAAAAAATTAGGAAGTGGAGAGTTTCTTTATTGATTTTTCTCTTGCAGTAAATGTGACTCTTCTTTTCCTTTTAAAACAGCTACAAGCTTTTGCAACCCATTCCTCATTCATGTTCCTGGCTGAAATCATTTGTTAAGCCACAATGTATAAATAAAGCAACAGATGACATGAGCTAGAAATCAGATCCCTAAATGACAAGTGTGCGGGGGTACACGAGGAAACAACTGTGATGGATGCCAAAACTGCAGCAGCAGTGTCACTCATTCTCACTGCTTTTAATAGCTGAGCTCCTCCCTGAGTGAAAGGTCCAGCATGAGATTTATATGTACTGGGATTAGCAATAGAAAGTAAACAATGAGGCAGATGTAATATATCTGGCCTTCCTCGAGGTTTTCCACCAAATAAACTGTCTTTGAGTTTACACCATGGATCTAGAATAAACTGCAGGAATGTGATTGGATGGGCAGCAAAATAAAGTGTGTTTGAGTGTCTCTCCAATAAACGCAACAATATTTATCACTTTCATATTCCTGTCGGACAATGTGTCCCCCTACATTTAACCAGATGTGTGAAATCAATGACAACAATATGAAAATGAGTGTAATAATACTCTGCTTGTCCAAAACCTCATTTTCAGTCTCCAAACCCAGCTTGCTGGTGTGTTTGTGTTCCTATGTTTCAGCTTCTAGAGGATGTCTACCAGATGTTTGCCTCCCTCCTCCACACCAAACCCAACCCATGAGGATGATCCGTTCAGATCGCCTCCTCAAGTCATCTCCTTTGCGCCAGAAACTCCTCTTCTGGATTACCTCCATCCACACCCGACTATACATTTGGATTCTCTTCAAATACATCAAGCTGGCTCAGTCCTGTGCAGAAACTTCACTGGTTGGGTTTGTCAGTAACTCAATGACCCAGTTATGCAACCGAGGGCTAGTGGAATTCCTGATGATTTGCTGGGTGCCAGTGAAATTCTTTGTAACAGCTTCTGTGTGCAGAATGTCACTTTTCACATACACGCATACATGCAGAAAAACTGCCAATGTAACCCCTCTTCTCCTGTGTTAATCTGTGAGACACAGTCTGACCCACATAAAGAAAATCCCTCCAGTTCTCTTGAGTAGGTTTCACATAATTTAACTCCTCAGAAGATTAACCTCTTGCCCCCCCCCTTTTTTTTCTTTTTTTTTTCAGAAAAGTGTGGTGGAGTTTGCTCAAATTTCTATAGTCTGGGTCAAATAGCTCAGGACAGTATATAGTCTATAATTTAGATGTGATACCTGCAGGTCAGGCCAGCTAAGGATCTTGTAAACAAATTATCTGATTAGATTTCAGTCATTGAATCCTCATTAAGGCTAGACATGAGCTGACATGTGGGAAACTCTGCCCAAAGATCCAGGGATGTTTGCTGGTGATCCTTTGTCTTTAGGGGAGGTTGCATAACCAGATTAGGGTAGTTGGTTTTAGGTTTGAGGGTCACTGAGGCCCGATTAGCTCTTTAGCTTTACAATCTAAAATCTAAATCGCCTGAAGCAGCTTCCCAAACACAGAGATTCCTGAATGAGCTCCTGTTCTGTGTGAGACTTTGAGGCCGCCTGGGAGTGATCCAAGTTGAGCTTTTTAGGCCTTCGTGGTCCTTTGATTAGACCACAAAGTCATAGTGGGATGGCTCAAAAAGTAGTTGTGTGAATGTAATTTTGCGGCTGATATTCTACTATATTGAGAAGTAATTAACAGCAGAAATAAAGTCACAACAATGTGTCAAAGCTGGTGTAAACAGAGTAATAAAACACAGGGGAAGGATCCAAATACAGATGCCAAAGTAAAGCAAAAGTAGTCTGCTGATTTATTTAATATAGTAAACAAAGGCTTACAAGTTAAGGCAGGCCAGGGTAAAAAAAACAGCAAAGGTAGTCCAAAGTAGGCAAACAAACCCAGGATTTACTGGCCTCTGTCCAAATGGGCCACTATCCACAGGGACCAGTGGACAGGGAGCTGAAGAGTGGAACTGAGGATCTCAGGAGAATAGTCCAAGAGCTGGGCAGAGATGGTGCTGGCAGATGGCATGGAGCAGAACAAAGGTAGAACAGGAAACCTGGGGCGGACGGCCTGGTGAATGGAGAGCCGATGAGCAGGACACCTCAGGCAGATGAGTCAGAGGCTGAACCGACTGGCGAAGCCGCTCTGGCAGGACCTCTCCAGAGGGTGTTGGTGAGGGCAGGGTTGAACTGTAACTGTAAATGATTACAGCATGATTGCAGCAACATGGTCGGTCTGCTTGTGGTGCAGCAGTGTTCCACATTTTAACTCCTGTGCTGTTAACATTTGGGATGATGCTCTGTTTTTGTTAGGGCAATGTCGCTTTTGGTGGGTAAGGGGTGTGATGGGTCAGTAGTTGCCGCTGGCGGACCTTGATGTTGCTCCTACCCCTTACTACGTCCCACCTTACTATAGGTGAAGTGACACTGAAGTTGGAATAAACTGCATTAAGTGATATTATTTACATGCATTTATTAATCTGATAGATTTTGTTTTATTTTTTATTTGTGTTCTTATGTGATCTCCTTTTGATTTGATACTTTCACTTCTGCTTTGACATATACTTCTTTGATTGAATGATGGGGTAATTTTCCTGATTTTGAGTGAACTCAAAGGGGGAAATAGTGGTGGAAAAATATTGTGATTAGCAGTGTTGAGAAATTATGTTCTTGTTTATACCATATATGGAGTTATTTTTCTAATAAGTGAAAGAAAAGATAGCATAATTGTTGGCAAGAAACATGCTGCATCTGTTTCCTGTTTATCCATATAAACCAAGCTTAAGATATGAGGAACTTGCCCTAACCCTAACACAGTCTGTGTTGACTGTGAAGGGTTGGGTACACAAGATTGGCGTGACTGGTGGAGCAACTCTGGAGGATGACCTGGAGATTGATGACATAGGCGCTGGAGTGAGGAGGAGGCCAGCTAGAGATCTGTCTGGGTGTTAGTAAAGATAGCTGAGCAATGATCTGGGAGGTCAGACAGGGTGTCAGCAGGAACTTTCGACAGGAGATCTGGTGCTGGTGTCAGCTGGACTGCCAACAGAAGGACTGAGGCTAATGTTGGCCATACTGCACTTGCTTCCTTCTGGGGGCTCTGACCTCTAAATGTCTTGGGACAATAGCCAGACGAGTCCTGAAGAAAGGGGACTGCTGGAGGTCTTCAGGGTCAGGACCCAACAGATAGCTGGTTGACTCCGGAGCAGGAACATGCAGGTGTCAGCTCAGGAACAGGAGCACGACCAGGCAGGATGCTAGTTGACTGGGATGCAGACTGGTGGAAAGCAGGCTTGGAAGCTGGCTGGAAGCTCGCAAGCTGTGAGCTAGCTGACTTAGATGGAGACTGGAGGATACCAAGTTGGATGGACCCTCGTGGTTAGTGCATTGGGAGACTGGCAGGGTATCAGGTTAATAAAGTTCTTCAGCCACCAAGGCAAAAAAAAAAGAAATTTTTTTTTTTTTTTTTACCTTGGCTTTGTACTCAGCTTTGTACTCCCTACGAGAGTCTAATTTGAACTGCCCACAAATGTGCATATGGGCATAAACCAAATCACAACGTTCATCTTTCAACAAAGCAAATGCTGGGTCCATAGTGGCCCGAACGTACTGTCGAAGTTAATGCAAGCAGGGTAACAAAACACAGGTGAAAGACCCAAATGCAGAGTCTAAAGCACCACAGACGTAGTCCAAAAGCAATCCAAAGTGGTGGTGGTGACAAGAATCCAAAACCCAGGAAACAGCTAAAATGGGAGAGTAAACACAAGGAGTCATGAAGCATGCAGTAACTGAACATAACTTCTGCCAACTGAAAACCACAAGACTATATATAAGACTAATTAACTAATGAGACACAAGTGGAAAAAACACAAAGACAGAAAATGAAATGACAAATGAGACATAAAGAAAATAATTCCAAAATAAAACGGATCATGACACAGAGCACCTGAGAGTATTGGTCAAAACATGGAGCCTTTGGTAAAAATCCTCATAGGTGCAGCTCCTTCAAAATGAAAAGTTTGACATGCAACAATCTTCATCTTGGCTGCCCTTGAACCAAATTTTCAACACGATTTGCAAGATGTACAAAATGTTACTGTTAGTTGATTTGCTGGATGGATGCATAGAGGCTCCTGCAGTGCCACCTACTGGTGAACTATATACCTCTCAGATTAGAACTGAGAGGAGGATTTAAAAGAATCACTTTTTTGTTGTGGCACCTTTCCTACAGGTTAGTGTAGCTCAAAGTGCCTCACAAATGGCTGACAAGCTATAATAAACAGCCCAAATGTGTACAGTGAAACATTTTGAGACTAATGCATACAAGAAATAAAGCTGATCAAAAAGTAATTATAAAATGAATAAAAAAGATTTAAGAAATAATAATCAATTAAAAACACATTAAGCCAGGCTGAAAGGATAGATTTTAAGTTTGCTTTTAAAGTTTTTCAGCAAGTGTTAATTTATGTATTTGGCAATAACTATAATTACTCCTGTGGTCACCCATAAATATGCTGTACAAACAGATAATGACTGACAATAGTAAAACAAATTCGTGATAATATATATCGTTAGAATTGCTCACTAACAATATTATTTATACCAATTTAAACTTATAACTACAGTACTTACAGATGTGAACGAACCAGCTGCAGATTTATACTCACCTTTGCTTTAGTGCTTCAGTCTGGTCAGTTTCTTCTGTATGATGTAAATGGAGAGGGCGTGTTTCCAAGTATCTGTTAGTCTAAAAATGAATGTTTTTTGAATTACTTTGTCTCAGTTGGACAGATCATTGTGTAATTCCGTTGGACCACAAGCTCAGATGACCATCAGACTTTGGGAATGAATAAATGATGCCAAACTTTTTTTGGTTTTCAGTACTTAGGATCACAGCTTTGGTTTTGGACCTTCCTGCTACTTTTAAATTCTCTAAAAACATGACATTTTTCCCCAAAAATTCACAAGAGCAAATGATGGTGCCTTGTTTTCAAAATCCTTTGGAGCATTGGAGGTCAGCTGGACCGGGGTCATAAAATGCCAGTAAACATGTTTGATTGTTTCTAGCAATACTATAAACAGATTATCCTCTTTCTAGTGTGCGTGCAGCTGCTCAATAACAAACTGCCATAATCAAGATGATTTTCTGATGTCAAACAGCTCTCTTACCATGTGTTACCCAAAATAAACGAAACACAGCTGTCACAGTAACCTCTGGTGAATATTAAAAATCTATTAAATAATGTTAAAGGAAGGTTCTTAGTGACAAACTCACAGAAAATTGCAACTAGCTTGTGAAGAAAGTGAAACATAGCAGCTCAAGAACCTGATATTCCCCTCAGGAGATGGTGGAAACAAAAACAGAAGTAAAAGGAGAGTGAAAATTGGACCTAAAACCATCAGATGACCCCAAATCAATGCTAAGGCTTGCTGGATGTGTCAATGTTTTCCAAAACATTCACCAAATCAATTTTATGAGGCAAAAAAAAAAAAGTTTTGTTTCTTTTTTCCCACCAAGAGAGAACAACGCATCTTGAAATACTCTGATCAGCTAAATAGTTTAGTGCAACCTCAGGAGTCATCTTCTCACTACAGAGCCGATAAGGCCGAGATACAACTCAACATATATGAAGAATAAAATTTCGTATATATATTTATGGGCACTGAATGATCGATGAAGCAGGCGCTCACCTGCTGCATCAAACTTCAGTTCAACGAGCTTTTTTTGTTCCTGGTTCACTTCTGTATTCAGCAAGTCTGAGTAAAACCTATGAAACAACTCACAGACTTACCATCATTCAAGTTATGGCATATAAAGGGAATAATGACAAAGACACTGTTTATTCTCTTGATGTTAAGGGCGGTGTTATTACTCAAAATTGAGACAAAGCACAGTCCTGTTAGATGTTAATCAATAATGATTTCCCATCAGAAGGTTGTGTCAACAATGAAGTGGAACAAATTTTAAACCTCAGGGCCTGTATTTATCAAACCGCCAACAGTGAGAGATAAAAAATACTTCTCTTTCACTCCCACTCACAAACATAAGAGTAAACGCTGTTTAAAGTAGAATTATTATACCAAGAGCTCTGCAGGTGTTTAAAATTGGTTCAGAATAGAACCCAGATGACTGCGGAGCAGAAAAAATGGTGAGCGCACATCTTCCAAGATGTTTTGAGTTGGGCAGTTTTAGCCTGCTAATTGCATTGGATGGGAGGTTACACCACTTTTTCTTCTTCTTCACTTAAAGCCGGTATTGGTTTTCATGCCTCTTCATCATTTGCACTTGTCAGTTTGTCCTTACGATATTGAATGATGAAAACCAGCTGCAGGAATTTGTTTCCTGCTCGAGTTTGGTTCTCTTTTTATTAGCATTTCAGTCATTTTAAGAGATATTAAGGTTTTTACACAAATTTCTCTTAAAAAAAAAAAATACAAGCATCTCTCTCAGTAAAAGGATTTCTAAGAATAATGAGGAATATGGCAGATGTTGGGTAAATTGTTGTCTCCCATTGGCTATTCCTGCTCTGAGCAGACTCATGTGATCACTTAAGAGTTGCTCTTAATTGTTAGTTAGTAAGTCACTTAGTGCTCACACTCAGCCAAGTTGGCTCTTTGGAACAGTTTTTGTGTAAATCTTATAAGTTTGATAAATTTGAGCCCTGGCGGATGAAAAAAAAAAAAAAGAAAATCAATATTTCTGAGTGTGAGTCCCTAAGTGGTATTTTAGGTGTGTGCTCTGTAGAAATCCTTTGCCGCAGACATCACAGCGGTGCGGTCGCTCTCCTGTGTGGCTTCTCATGTGCTTCCTCAGGTGTCCGCTGTGGGTGAAACTTTTACAACAGTAAGAGCAGCAGAAAGGCTTCTCGCCGGTGTGAATCCTCATATGTATCTTTAAGTCTCCTTTGCGGCTGCACTCTTTCCCACAGACATGGCAGCGATGCAGTTTCACCCCGGTGTGGCTGGTCATGTGTTCAGTCAGAGCCGTGGTGCTGCTGCAGTTTTTACCACACACGTGACAACATCTCGAGCCCTTGTGCGATTTGAGGTGCACGTTAAGACTTTCGGTGGACTCTAATGTCTTCCCACACACAGCGCAGAGGTAACCTGTGTCATTTGAGTGCATGCGGAAAGCATGGTTTATCAAGTGGTGGCTGAGGGAAAAAGATTTATTACACAAATAGCAATGATGGCCAGGTGCAACTGAATTCAAAGGAGATAACTCAGTGGATTTTCTGGAGCTGATAACTGAACTCTGGTTTTGTTCTGTGTCTGTTTGGTTTGACATGAAACTTGCAGCAAGTCTTTCACTTTCTCTTCCATCTTGGATCCTCTCACTTTGGATCTGTGTTTGTGAAGACGGAGATGAGGCGAAAGGGAGCATGAACTCTACGGTTTTAGTTTCTCGCACATCCATCAACTGCTCCTCACATTCACTGTTTTGAGTCTGAGGTTGCAAAGACGGTTTTGGGTCCTCCTGCTCATGTTTCTCCCAGACAGATGATTGAGGTAGGTATAAGACATTAGCGTCCTTGAAGCCTTGAAACTGTTCTCCTTCTTGTTGCTGACTGGTCCACAGCTCCTGATCTTCCTCTTTAATGTGTCGAGGCTCTCGGTTCCTCTGATCGGCGCTGAAGCTCAGCTCCTGCTCACAGTGGTGCTGCTCAGGTGGAGTTTCCTCTTTACAGATGGACGGCTGTGAGAGGTCTAGAAAAAAAAAAAAAAAAAGACCTTAAAACTCATGCATCTTTCATTTTCTTATGACTTTATCAGTTTTATCACAAAAATAGTGATTAAGTTGTGGATGCTGCCAAAGTTAGCTATAATAACAGTATCTTAATTATTGATTATTTTAATTATCAATTAATCTTCTTGATTCACTGATTCATTGTCCCAAAGATATTCAGTGTACTGTCATGTTTACATTTGAGGAGCTGGAAACAACAAGTGTTTAACATTGCTGCTTTAAAAAAAAAGAAAAGGTATTTTTTGATTATCAAAATAGTAACCAATCGACCTTCTGTCATTCGACTAACAGATTTATCAATTAATTGTTGCAGCTGTAATTGAAATATTAATAGAAATCTGATGGTAAAATGTTGAACACTCATTCATTCATTTAACTGAGACAGTTTATTGATGGTTTAACTACAGGAAAACCAAAAAGATAAAACAAATTTATTTATACACACAGAAGCTCAGTTTTTTACCAGGAACATCCTGTTAAAATTAATACAGTCTGGCACAACAGTCCTGCGATAACTCCTACCTTCATAATAATTTCAATGTTCAGTTTTTGTTGAAACGGTGTTAAAGAAGTTGTGATTCACCTCTATGATCATTTTGGAGGGTGTAGTTTGTGGTGCTGCTGAACTGTATTGCATTATGTTGACAGGCGTTGTTATTATTTTGTCACCCCATACAAATCAATGAGGGCAGGTTTAACAATAGCGACTCTCTGTGTAATGCTGACCGCATTAGTTTTAGCCAGGGGTTCCTGATAAACTGACAACTGAATGTGCATGCTTTCAATTCAGTCATTTCTGATCACCATGAAACTTTTGTCATGATAGATTAGATGGAAATAAAATACAAAAAATACAAAAAAAAAAAAAAAAAAAAAACTTCTCTTTTGATCCAATGAGGCAAAAGAAAGTGTCTCTGCTCTAAAGATGAGGGGTAAAAACAGTCTGTGTTCAAATTGAAAAATGAAAGTATTTAGCAGACAGGCCTGTCACAGAGGTGGTATATATCATCTTCTTAGATGTCATGAAGTGGGGAGAGGATGAGAAGTAGCCTGATGTTACACAAAATAAACACACATAATGTAGAGATGACAAACCTTTAACTTTATATAATTATTCTAGGCCACTCAGACAATAACAGTGATGATGATGATGATGATGGTGATGATGATGATAAACAGACCTTGTTTGTGGTTTGACACAAACTCCAGCAGCAGACCTCTGAGCCGCTCAATCTCCTGTTTAGAGCTGGAAGCTTCCTCTTCGTATTTTTCTATTGTTTTCTCAAACACCTGAAATATTTCCTCGGCAGCGGCTGTCAGTCGCTCCTTGACGAAAGCCCTGAGAAGCAGCGGGGCGGACATCTTTAGTCTCGCTGCTCTGTGGACGTGAATAGCACCGACAGGAGGTTTCTTCAGGAGCCGCTTCTCTGTGGGGTTAGCTGACAGGCTACGGAAGTAACCGTGACACCGCAGTGCGCATGTCAGGTGCGCGCCGCCCCCTGCAGGAGAACAGCGGCCGTGGACCACTGCTCATAATTAAACGCACCAGTACGGTAAATGTGCTTAAATACAGATTTGAGGTTCCTAACCGAGTCTTCTCTTTTCATTCAACTACTCCACTCTCAGAGAGAAGCCTTGCACCTTTTATTTACCTGCCTCTATCTGAGAGCTGCAGTTATATGAAGATCTTAGAGAATATGATGCTTTGTTGTAGGTTAATCTGCCAAAGAGAAGAGCTGAAGAAATTAGTCAATTAGCAGAAAATTAATTAAAACTAAATTACTGTGATAATTGGTTTAAGTCCTTTTTCATGTAAAAAGTCTATTTCATGGTTCCAGCTTCTTAAATGATACAATTTGGACGATTGGTTGTAAAGAAAACAAGAAAACGAGCTTTGTCAAGGTCTCATCTTGGGCTCTGGGTGGTTGTGACAGCTTTTCTCACTGTTTTCTAATTCTTTTTTTTTTTTACAAACTATATATATATATATAAATACTACAAATCAATCAATAATCATAGATGAAAATAATCACAATGAAAATAGTCATTGGTTGCAATTCTATAGCCTACAAAAGTGTAAATTAGCTCCATGAATACTAAAAACATCATGATATAATATATGACAGTATAATACCCACAGCCAGTTTTCTGCTTTGAGTACTTTTAATTTTTATACATCAAATACATTTAAGCAAAAGGTCGGAATACTTCCTCCACCTTGATACAGTGTTTTTTTAAAAGAGCGTCCTAAATGAAACTGGAAAATCTGGGGCAAAGAACGAATCACAGCTGTCAGACAACAACAAATAACACAAGCTCACAATCAAACAATAAGAAAAATGACACAGGCAGTTGGCAGGCCTGACAAACAACCTGAGCAAACAATAAAGGGATTTACCAGATGGAATGAGAACATAACAGTGATGCAAAACAAACGGTAAATTCCCATAGTCCCGTTTCCTTTGACAATTCTGTGAAAACCAGCTGAGCTGTAAAGGTTCAGTGCACTGCTGGCCTGTTGCCTGGTTAAACACAGACCTGAGTAAACAGGTACATTCCCAACCAACCTCTCACATGAAATCGATGTTGCTTAAATATTGTATGACCTTAACCTTGACCTAGAGCACTCCTCCAGTCGGCACACACAGATAGAGACGTTAGATAGAGACATTTGTCTGACCAAATAACACAGGTGTGAAAAGCCTGTAAGAGTGACAGCAGTTTGTTAATAAAAGGCCCTTTTTAAGATTAGCTTGAGTCGTGACCTGTGCCCAGTGCTCCCTGCTCTCTCTCCTGTCCACCCACTTGACCATCTGTCCCATGCTGAGCTCAAAGGAGATGAAAGGGCAGTCGTGATGTGAGCTGTACCCGGCACTGTGCAGCTCCATGTGCAGGAGGTACATAAAGGCACAAACGAAAACAAGTCTGCAAAAAAGAAAACAACTTGTACTGACTGAGAATTAATGGATCATCAGCATTTACTTTCTGCTTAAACAAGCCACAATTTGTATTCTGCACTCAGAAAATTTAAAGATAAGAGTTTATGTTGCTTTTCGCTTCACATTACCTCTCAGTATGGAGCCGTTGTTGAAGAAAGGGGGAAACCATATTAAACTCATGTTAAAGTTTAGGTGCAGCACATTTTGACCGCAATGTGAGCAATGAGGCGCATGCATTCATTTTTAAACACCACCAGAGGGAGCCAAATAACTCAAGATGCAACACATCTAAAATGATTTCCAATTCAGAGCTTCAATAAGTGTTTTTAAATCAAATAGGCTGCCCGCTGCCCGCTGCCCGCTGAGGGGAAACAAGAAGTCTGTTGTGTGGTTAATAATATAAAATCTACTGTGGTTTATGTTGTGACATGGACTTGGACTTCAGGGAATAATGATGGGCAAACTTTCACCATTCTCACACATTTTACCTCTTAACAATCATTGATGGTTCTCCAGTTCTTCCAGTTCTCCCATGATGCAATAATCTTCCTTTGCTGGAGGTATTCCTCTTGACAGAAAGAAAAAAAAAGGAAACCAGATTTGATAAAGCAACAAATCAGCACAATATGACTTAAACTATAAACTATATAAACTAAAACAATAAATGTCTTTAAGACAGACTTTAACACTTTAAAATAGCAGGGCTATGAGATGGAGGATGGAGAGACTGCCATAGCTGATATTGGTGCAAATTAATAAAAAAAAATAATAATAATAAGTAAATAGAAAAAGACTTGGATAATCAAATTATGCAGATCAAAACAATTTGCAGTAAACCTGGGACTTTTGGGGCCCAGTCATTGGCTGTAACACACCTCCAGAGTGGTGGGAGTGTCTTCAGAGATTGTAGAAGAGATCAAGATGATTCACCTGCTCGTTCCAGAAACCTACGTGGGGCACACGAAATTATTTTTTAATTATTTATTATTTATGATTTATCATTTAATCTCATTCTAACTAAGACTGCAGTTGGACTGAGGTGTAAAGCTGCAGCTGCTCAGGTCTCCGCTCATGTTTGGGGACAGTATTTTCAGACACTTGTGCGCATGTGCGAGGTGTGTTACTTCCTCGCGTCTAACGTTGCCTTGGAGTGAGCGCCTTCAACGAGTCTGAAGTTAGTTTGCGGTTCGACAGTTAAAGGGACCATTAAGAGAAACTTAAATTACACCACAGCGACAGTAAAACAAAGGCGATTTCACTGTGTCCTCTCCATCCAGACCACTAACATAAACCTCACTGATCTAAACTGCCTCTCTGTGTTAATCAGGTCCAGGTTTGATAAGTTTATGTATAGTGGTTATTGATCTGGGCCTGAGCTGATAGGCCTACAGTCTGGCTAAGGGGAAAAGGTTTGTTTTCACAGATAAAATAAAGGTGTCAAGGTTTAAACTTTAAAACAAGTCTTTAGTTGTTAGAAATAAATGTCTCACAAAAACAGTAGCCTATTTGCTCCCTCCCTTGTTAACCTAGTCCTGGGAAGTCTACTGCATGTATGGGTGTTTTTGCTCTGGACCTGGCACAGTGTGATCTGGACTGGGGAAAAACAAACTGTGAAATTGTACTTTTATGTTTTCACTAACAAAATAAAACATTTTTTGCACCCTCCCTGTTTTTTTTGTTTTTTTTTTTAATACTGTCCTAATTTGACAAGTCTAAATAGGCTATGTTGGTTTGTTTTAACCTGGATGTGGAGAGCACAATGTTATGTTTTTTTTTATTTTATTT
Organism: Trachinotus anak; assembly: GCF_046630095.1. Lineage (NCBI taxonomy): Eukaryota > Metazoa > Chordata > Actinopteri > Carangiformes > Carangidae > Trachinotus > Trachinotus anak. The sequence continues at coordinate 7,343,769 of NW_027273858.1, read as the reverse complement.
TTTTAACTTTCATAAATAAAAGTTTTGGCAGATCTGAAGGTGGGTTTTCAACATGTGTGACGCCCCTTCACAACCAGAGGCGGGTCAGAGACGGAGAAGCGGTCGCTCCGTGTTGCCATTGAAGTTTCCCTTAAACCGGTCGAACCACAACCTAACTTCGGCGCCGCCTCGGTCCTCTCAGCCATCGTTGGTGCAGCAGCGCAGCACCAAAGGGCGCACAAGTGTAGTCATCCAGGGACCCAGCTGAAATGTCGGAAAGTGGGAGTCAGGAAGCCGCGGTGGCCCCGGACGGCAGCGACAGCCCGACGAAACGGGCGCCTCGACCGGACGTCGGCAACAGAGTGACCGTGGTCCTCGGTGCTCAATGGGGCGACGAGGGAAAAGGAAAAGTTGTGGATCTGCTGGCACAAGACGCGGAGATGGTTTGCAGATGTCAGGTTGGTTAGCCCCCCCATGCTGCGTTCACTTGTTATGCGTCCGTTCCCGGTTAAGCTAGTTACCGGAAATCCTGCAGGTAACAGCTCTGCAAAAAAAATAAAAATAAAAAAATAAAAAAAAAACGCCGCGTCTCTCCGGTGTGAAGTTAGATGTTAGACCCGGAGAGCTAACAACAAGTCTGCTAGCTAACCAAAACCCACAGTCGGTGTGTTGTTCCCAGTGTTTTGCTAATGTCACCTTGAATTCCTGCTAGCTGCTTAGCTCCTCACACCTTAAAAAGCAGCGACGAATCGTTTCCCGTCGTTCGCACATGACGAGGTCCCTGAAGGCACCTTTCTCCAGGTGAGGCGACCCGGTGCATCACCTCAGCCCGGGCTCCTCTGGCCACCGTCGGTGCGTTACAGCGGTTAACCCCGCTAGCAAAAAAAAAAAAAAAAAAAATGGACTCTACTTGTGTTGGCAGCAGGTTGGGTTTCTTTATTAATTCTGGCTGCACAGTTCATGATAAGTTTAATTAATCACTGTCTTATTGATATTATTATTATTGTGGTTATTGCAGCACCGAGGAGCATTAGCTCCACTACAGAGTGCCACTGTCTGATGAGGCACCATTTGTTAAAGGGTTTGGCAATCTGCAATTAATGCTTAATAAATTATTTACTAAAGCATTTTATTTATTACTACAACTTGGCAACCCAAAAGTTATTCTCATCAATGTAACTGGTTAATAAAGCATAAAAAAATCCCATTCTGATGTTTGAATAAAGACTGACCCTGTGCCCTGTTTTAAAAAAAACCTGGTTGTGTGTTTGTATTTAGTAATAATGCAGTTATAAATGTTGGTTAATTGCTAATAAGGGTTTCATACTTTCTAATGAGTCATCAGGTTTGCAGTGATAAATGTTTGCATGGTTTTGGGGTTTTCAGTTTCTAATCTAACCATTTAGCAGAAGTTAGTCAGTCACCTCCTTGAGGAGGCGTAAATGTTGTAAATGATAATAAGATGTTTATAAATGAATTGGTCCAGATGTCCTGCAGCCCTTTAAATGGTCAGACATACCACTGGAGGGGTCCCCCTCGTGAATTAAAGAGCTATGAAGAAAAAAACAAAGTGTTGTGCTGAAGGAGGATTTTCCACAACCTGGCAACCCAAGAGTTGCTCTGGCTTATAACTCATCTATAAAGCCTTCATAAATGGTGCCTTATCAGAGAGTTGTACGCATTAAATAAAGTTTGAACTATAATGTAGCTGAGTTCAATAACCAGTTAACGCCTGTACTTGTCCTCTACATCTACATCAATAAGTACTATTATTTGTCAGCGGCGTCCAAGACTACATTATTCAAATATTACTCCAAAATATCACCACTTTGGGGTAATGTATTGTCAAATTTGAGTTTATCGTCAACCACTTCTGTTCAGTTCAGCCAATTATTGACCTGTGTGCGCACTCAGATGTTTTTATATAAAATAGTGTTCCCTGATCCTGCAGGCTGCACTTGGACGTCCCCGTACATATATAGCCTACACAATGATCTGCTTTGGGGGGCCCATACATACACCACCTTATCATTTCGAACAGGCTGGGAGGGGGCATCGTGCAAAACAAGACAACTGAGAGCATACAGAACATGTGTCAATAACATATACTTTACCAAGTCAGAGTGTACACACAGTTGTTGCTTCTTGTCAAAGTCAGTCTAACACCAGGAAGTGAGGGGTGTGGACTTATGACACATGCAGCGTGTATGAAGAGATGTCAGGTGATTGTCCATCTGATGGCGAGTTTTCATTCAACTTAAATGTTTCAGCACCCAGGATGATTTTATCATATCAAGCTGTAATGTTAGTAGTATAATTTATACATGTGACCCCTCCACGAACTCTTTATCTGGCCTTGGCTCAGTGGTTCCACATCTGGCGCTTCGTGTTGCAAGCACTCTGGTTTCCTCAAGATAAAACGGATGGACTTTCTCTGGCTCTCTCTACCCTCTTCCCACTGTGTACTGGGAAGATTCCTGTCCCTGATCTCCCTGAACAGGAGTAGGTGAGACAGTGAGTGGAAGCAGTAGCGGGTTGGACTGCCTAAAATGTTTAAAATGCGTCTGCTGTGTTGGGCTAGAGCCACATACTCAAACCACATCTACTCCAAGAAAGCTGAAGTCCAGCCAGCTTGTAGGAGACTGGTCATATTTGGTCTCTGATGTGAAACTGTTTACTATCTATTCAGTCAGCCTGTCTGGAATTAAAATGATGGTAACCTCGTGTTTTCGCAGTTGCTAATGTCTGGACAACAAAACATTTGTGAACAACTCAGCTGAGATCAGTGTGGCTGCGTGTTAGTACAGCGGTGTGGAGTACTTCCTGTTTTTGTTGCCTAGACTTCAGCTCTGTGGCTCTCAGTTATTTCTACTGACACTGTACATGTACTGTAGTGACAGACTCTTCTGACTGGGGAGACAAACTGGTCTGTGCTAAAGCAAAGCAGGCGACTGCAATGTTTTTGCAACCTCTATACCACAAATTAGGTTGTGGATACTTAATGTTACAGCATTCACAGCTCGGTTTGGATCAGTAGAAAAGCGCTGGTTCACATCCAGCAGTTACAGAGAAATATTATGATTCATTTGGAGTCATGTTTTTGATCACCGGATGAATGTAAGCCTGATATTTTCTCTCCTTTTTTAGCTCTATTTTGGTCTCTACCGACTCCTAAGGGAAGTATTTGGCTCTTTAGCTGCTTAATGCTCCACTATGTTCGCCAGCTGGTCTCTGCCTGTGTCTATGATGAATACAGCTGCCTGCTGTGGCCAAAAACGACTCTGAGAGCAGTGATTTCGAACCAAAACAGAAAAGTTGTGGTTCATTGTAGATGATTCTCTGTATGTCATTTAATACATTGTTATTGTAAATTATTGGTTATAGCTGCTCTAAAGGTTTGAAACTTGCATGAGGGATGGGATCTGTCACAGTTTATTTCATTCATTTTATGTTTTTATCAGAGTAACGTTGGAGTTGTGAGAAAGATCAGATTGATGTGTTGCTAATTTGCCTTTGATCAGAATAATATCATTTATCAGGTTGATTGATCTTTGTAATATACATGCCTTGACCAGCTGTGCAAAACAAAAAGATAATCCATTTACAGTCACAGAAGAATTAGAAAACAGTGAATATTCACATTTAAGGAGCAGGAACCAGAGAAAATGTTGGCAATTTTCTTGAAATCTGACTAAAAATGATTAATAGATCAAAATATTTGGGGACTAATGTAATCGCTGCAGGTTTGTAAATCTCTGCTGTGCAGCACAGCCTCACAGAACCGAACATGACTGTAGACCTTTAGACTTCATTTAACAAAAATACCAAACTTCTCAAATATCTAATTTCTGTTTGTATCGTGCCTAATTAAATTACTGCCTAGATTTATTATGTGAATGAGAAGCTCTTTGATCAAAGAGGTAAAGAAATGAAGGAATCAAAGTGAGGCCATCGCCAAACAGTTTCAAACATCTGTGCTATGAGCACATTTTGCTCTGTAGCAAAAAGGTTGAGCACTTGAGCTGGAACAATGAGCGACTCTATGTGACTATAAATGAAATATCTTTTTTATATCCTTTAAGTTTTTATATGTTTAGATGTTGGTCACAAAAACGAGCAATTAGAAGCTGACACTTTGTGATGATCATTTATTACTTATTTTTGATGTTTTTTTACACCAGATTGGTTAATCAAGAAGATAATCAGGAGATTGATCAATAATGAAAGTTACTGTTAGTTGCTACCCTCCTTGACACCACCTTCATTAGCCTCCTTAATAATATATCCATAATAATACATCTTTCTAATCTTTCGCCTGCTCATGCTCACTCTGTGGAGTTCAGAGGATTATCAGTTCTCTCTGTTGATAATAAGTTGACATAACAGAAATATTCCTGAGCCACAGAGCCTCGTTTCCAGAGTCTTGCCGAGGCAGGAGACATGTAAAAATACTCTGCTTACTGGCAGTGATCCTGCACGGCGTCCCCTCCATACATTAGTGTGTGTGTGTGTGTGTGCACGTTAGTTGGGGGCTTGTTGCTGTGTGAGTGAATGGTGAAGTGCTGATAGTGTTGATCTTTTTATAAAATAGGCTTTGCCAGCAGTCTCGCTCGGTGTTCCTTACTGTCCAGACCTCTAAGATCCTAGAAGTCACAGCTGGGGTTGAGGTGGAAAGAGGGGTGTGTAGCTGCACACACATCTCGGGAGAATGACGGCAGGATAGTCAGTGGTCATTATTGAGAAATATCATATATCCATATCATGCTTCATCACGTTCAAAAAAAGAATAAAAAAAAACTTAAAAGGGAGATGGTATGTGAAAACTAAACAAGGAGACAGAATGGAGAAATTACACATTTCTGAATTTCTATCTATTGTCAATAATTTATTGTTTTAAATCTATTTAAATGTATTCTTTAAATCTATTGCATTGAAAAAGTATCATAGTTGAGTACAGGAGTCTCTACTAGTGATGAATGATGATGAACTGATGAATTTCTAAGCAAAAATTCTCAGGCTCTTGCTTCTTTTAATGGTCATACGTATGGTAGTAAATTAAATATTTTTTGTGTTGGTTGGGTAGAAAAAGCAATTTCGAAGATGTTGCCTTCAGCTGTGGAAGAGTATAATGGGTATTTTTTAATATCCTCTGACATTTTAGAGTCAAAAAAATAAATAAATAAATTAAAAAATAATCAGTTTTGCTGAACAGGCTATGTAATGGAGATGGTTTCTAAATTATCTTTGGCATTTGGCATTTGGGGTGGAAATGTCAGTGTGTCTGTCGGCCCCCGTGATGTGGTGCGTGGGCTAATGTGGTGTCTCCTCTCATCGAGAAATACTTAAAAGTTAAAATTGTTTCTGTTAATGCTGCAGAGACCCTGCAAGAAGCACAGCTAAAGTAGACGGGAAGGCTGTGAAACAAGCTCATCAAGTTAATTCTTGCCCGTAGGAGTAGCTGACCGAGGAGCCCTGTCGTGTTTACATGTGTGGGTTTAGTCAGTGTTTTGTATTTGTCTGCCAGGAGACACTAGTGCACGTGTCATAATGATATCTGGTTTCTTGGAGGCACCTCTGCCACACATGGACTCAGGACGCTGGATTTGGGTTACTACGGAGATGTTTGCTAAAACCGAGGCTAGGTTGTTTCAGTGTCAGCCTTCTCACCGGACATTTTGGTAAAATGAGACAGTGTGCACAAGATCTTTTGAGACTTAATGGTGATTTCAATAGATTTCAATATTTGAGTCAAAAAAATCTGATAAAGATATATTTGCTGTTATTTATTTTTTTAGAAACACATGATCAGAAGTTACCAATAGCATTAATTCTGGGGGGTAGAGTGAATTCTGGAAATCAACTGCACTGACTGTAACTGAGTTTTGGATATATTTACCATTAAGTCATTTAGGCAGTATGAGCATAATGCAGTAATGTTAATGGCTCATTAGCTATAAAATCTGCTGGTGGTCTCAGAACTAGCTTCCCTACCATCAGCAGCAGAGCTCCTAGCATCCTCTGCGCTGCCGCCAGATTGTTTTAAAAAAAGCAGATATTTTGACCAGACTTTCAGATGTTTGGGGTCGATGTCTGTCCATCTTTGGTTTTAGAGGATCTTGATGGAAAGATTTTACTGCACTTTTTACGTTAGGAGCTGTCAACCTGTCTCTCCTCTGCTCTGCTTCGGGTGTGTGGGGAGAGGCTAAGAGACGCACACACAAGTGCTTATAAAATAGGTAAATAATGTATATAAAATAACCAAAGCAGTGGGAGGGCAAACACTATGTTATATATCATGTACAGAAGTCGGACCTGCCTTGCAGAAACACCTTCATACGTACAGATCAACCTGCCGGAAAGAACTGACCGAAGTAGCTTCAGTTTCTTTTAACATAATATTTAAAGAGGTGCTGGTTGCCAACATCAAGGCTTGAACTTGAGACCTTGAACCTATTCAGGAGGCGGTTTCTGTTTTCACCATGGCACCCTGCTGCTCAGAGACACAGTGTTATATACACACCACATGTGTTTGATACAGGATAAGGAACAGACATCCAGTCTGGTCGTCTTTGACACAGTAAAAGTCTGAAATTAATTGTAGCAGGAAAGTTCATCCGACTTTATAGAGATCTGCTTGGTGAATAGAGCTGCGCCGATTAGTTGATTAATTTTTTTTTTCTTTTAAGCAAAAATGCCAAACATTTGCTTCATCCAGCATTCAGCATCTCACATTTGAGGAATTGATCCTTTTCTTTGTGATACGCTAATTTCAAGATCAAGATCAGGAGATCCAATTAATAGTATATATAATTATTTTCTAATTCTAAAAATAATTCGTTTCCCTCTAGTTTCACTTTTGTATGCAGACGTATTATATCAAGATAAAATCCAGTTTTCCCAAAGGTCCCAAAACAAATACCCACAAGAACAAACTGAAAAAAAACAATACAGAACACAAGACAACAGAGAACACACAAGACAACCTACTCAATATTGAAAAACAAAGAAGAGTTAAAACACTTAAAAGAAATTAACATTAAAAAGATCAAAGCACAGAGTAACAGTCACTAATAGTATTACTGAAAACATAAAAAACGATTTGTTGTAAGATAAAAGACTGAAATGGATATGCACATGTAAATTATTCCAATCTGAAGGAGCCCTGAATATAAAAGCTTTTTTATTTATTTTTTTTTTTTTTAACCAGTTTGCTAATAATAAATATGAAGTTGTGTCATTTTACCTAGATCCAACTGAACTACAATAAAGTAATCACCGTTATTTAACCACAGGTCACTAAAGTAATCCCAGTACACCCAGTTCTCAAACTGCCTGTGGCTGCAACTAACAATTGGTTTATCACTTCTAAATCGAGTTATTAACTGTGTTATTAGATTCTTTAAATAAACATCAGCGCTCACTGGTCATCACATTTTGACTGGTCATATCAGGAGAAGCACAGGTGTTGCTAATGACATTAACAAGGCCTCGTTCTATTCTAGTGCTGCGGCGACAGTGTGACGACGAGCCGGCACGTCCCGTACCAAGAGCTGCCATCCTTCATCTTATTATTGACACCTGTGCTTCTCCTACTGTGACATGTCTAAATGTCTAGTGTCTGTTTTTTGTATGATAATCAATAAGCACCAAGGCGCGAATTTTATTTTATTTTTTCTGCCACTCAGGTGCAGCGGAAACAATCTGCAATCACAACTTCTGACATCTCATCGCCTTACAAAGCTGGTGTGGTGAATTATTTCGCAAACAGTTGCCTATTTACAGCGTTATCCTTCACCTCGTGTTTCTGGCCACCTGGCGGATGTTAGTCCTGTAGTTTCTCCCCTTTCCTCTCTGTTTTGGTTTCCAGTAACAGCTGAGGGAAATTTCTGTCTCCTTTAGCTGCTGTTTCACCTGCTAGTTGCTAACTGTGTCTGTCTGCTGTTTGGTCCTGGGCAGGTTTATGGAGCTATTTGGCTCAAATGCTTGAGAGGTGTGAGAGGGAACCGGAGCAGTGAAGTGAGGAGCTGTGAAACCAAAACAATGTGCTGAAAGTTGCAATAAAGCTCCACTGAGCTGAGGGTTTATTAATAATTACTAATTATTTTTTTACTAATTAGTTAACTTATTCCAGTGACTGAGATATTTTCAGCCATACCCTTTCATACTAAAGCTGGGAATCGTCACGTCCATGTTAATCCCTGGACAGGAGGAGGGTCACAGGTCCAGATCGGGTAGCATGTCTTGATCTTTTAAAGACGTACTAGATAAACTTTCATCAGCCTGTCTTTCAGTTTTCATACCAGACCCTTCTGTGATGTATTTTTGCCCACTGTGGACCACCTCATATTACAATCCCATCTACGTAGTGGGTAGTCATTGCTGCCATAGCAGTGCACAAAGAGCAGGCGAGTGAGTATCAGAAGTTCAGTTTCTCGTGATGGGAACAAGAGGCCGATCATGGGACTGTATGAGAACTGGAGTAAGGTTCTGTGGGGGATGGGATGGATCGTAAAAGTATCTAAAAAGGAGAGGCATTTGCCACCCTACACACACACACACACACACACACATATCCCCTCCCCCATCTGTACCCTCCCTCTCCACCTTCAGGGTACTGCTGTGTCCAGGAATAACCCCTTGTGGTCGAAGCACATGCTGGGCATGATTTATATCCACAGGCTACAGCATTAGGAACGTATCCTTGTCACGGGACAGACTTGTTGAATTGGCACCTCAGGTAGTGAGCAGTGACGCAAGCTGCAGATCTGCAGCTGCGTTATCATCATAGCAAAAAGTAATACCTCAAATACTTTCCTTCACTCACCCGTCTCTTCCTGTCTCACTTTAGTTTTTTATGCTTTGCTTGTGTTATATCATCCTCGTTTTTTGTTTTTTTTTTTCCATCTGTATGTTTTTAAGTTCATGAGCTGCAGAGTGTAACCTCTGTGACTCTGAAACGTGGAGCAGGGCGTCAATGATTAGCAAAGCAGGTCGGGTGTGAGCTCTCTGTTCCCTTTCAAGGCTCCACTTTTGCATTTTTATCTCCACTGTCAGCTGTGCTAGATCATGCGCAGGCCCGTATGCAGCAAACACATATTGTCACAGTTAAATACAGTCTGTAGTCTTCGCCTGTCTGTCAACGGGCGTCATGTTCTCCTGTTGAAACTAAATCAATGTAAAGCCATGGTGCAGTGCTGTTGGTTGGCTGGTTATTACACAGAAATGATATTTCTTTGACTCCTTCAAACTTTGAGCTTTGATTAACTAATCCATTAATTGTTTCATCTATTCTTTAAACTTGAAAAAGGCCTGTTATAATTTTCCCAGCTCAAGGCTACGTCTTCAGATGTCTAGTTTTGCTCAACCAACAAAGAGATTCGGTTTATTATCACCTGTGACAAAGAAAAGCTTCAGATCCTCAGGTTTAAGAATGTGGAACCAGTTCGGCAGATAGTTGCAGATTATTTTTCTCTGAATTGACTAATTGATTATTGAGTATTTGTTGCATAATTATACATAACAGAACTAGTAGGGTAAATCATATTAAATGTCTCTTGTTGTTTTTAGGTGAATAAAAAGTAATCGTGTAATTTGAGGCTTTATCTGATAATAGATTCGAGTTAATAATGCCTGTCTCATATTAAAATGAAAAATGTTTTAAATTCTCACCTCTCACCCAGTTGGAGCAGCTTGTTAAGGTGGTAACACGTTTTTCCTCCAGCTACACATCCTTTGTTGGAACATGATGACGGCTGAAGTTTAAGACATTAACTGATGTTGAAGTTCAGTCAGTCCTAGATTTTTTAGTTTGTTTTTTTATGTCTGTGATTGGAGCAGAAATTCTTGACAGGGCATGTCCTTGGCTTTGTGTGTAGGGAGTGGAAGGATTATTCACATCATGTTCACACATTATGTTTAATCCTCTGTACCTACTCTCCGTCTGACTTTTCCTTTGCTGACAACATTTGTCGGTTAGTTTACACTAGGCGCGAGACCCTTACTGGAGATCTGAGTGCATTGTGAGCAGGAGTCTCTAAGCAACAGCACAGAGTAGCAGACAGAGACGACTAACAGACAGTAGCCAGTGGTTTGTATATTTGCTTGTTGCTACTCGCCAAACTATTCAGCCTGCCGTGCAGCTCCGCCAAACAAAGTAGCAGAGCCCACATCGGTCCCATTCCTCCCTGCGTTTCTGCCTGTGTTTGTCTCTCCTCATCGCTCTCTCGTCTCCTGTCTGCAGGGCGGCAACAACGCAGGACACACAGTGGTGGTCGACTCGGTGGAGTACGACTTTCACCTCCTCCCCAGCGGCATCATCAACCCCAAGGTCACTGCCTTCATTGGTGTGTAATGCTCACAGATGCAAGCACGCAGAAACACTTACGTTCACTCTCACATTTGTGCGATCTACACACACACACACACACAGTTACACACAGTTACACACAGTTCCAAGGCCACCTTTCCTTGCTATTTTCCTGATGAACTGATCGAGGCTCCTTTTAGCTTGGCGCTCGTCGTCGCTCTTACAGCCTCCATTTTGGCGACTGCTACAGTGAGTGTGATCAGCTTGACTCGGAGCCAGACTGCAGGCTACGCCACATCCACTCATCTGCAGTAACTTCATTAGCTAATGGTGTCTTACTCTTTCTTTCTGGCTTCTATCCCTCCGCACATCTGCATGCACTCAATAGCTGTATGAGCTGTCGATACTTAATCATGTTTCTGCCTTTTCCTCTTTGAGATATGCAGCATCAATGTTCTCCTGCAGGCTCAAACGCTCCGAGACTTACAGCAGAGTGCATCAAATATGACATGCACTCAGGTCGATGGTGTTTCAGTGTGTTGCACGTTTCCCATGCATTATTATTTTCATAGTTTTAGTTTTATTAATTAATCTGTTTATGTTGAATATTTGAAAGAGAAATAGGACAAAAACACTTTATTAAACTGCAGCACATCAAAGACTAGTTGCTTGTCAAGATGGCCGCACACTAAGCTCCAGTGTTTTTATTATCAACACTTCAACTGCAAGTGCAAGTGTCAAATGCACTCTTGTATATATAAACGGTACATCCCACAGCTGGTGGTAATCCACTGTGGGGTGTGATTTTAGTGTGTAATCGTCTTGTATTTAGCATCAGCATGTTAACATTGCGTCTGTGTGAACTGGTTAGTTTGCTGATGTGAGCCTTTAGCTCAAAGCACTGCTGGGCCAACGAATCCTCTCAAGTCAGTGCAGTGGTTCCAGACTCAGTATTTACTTTGAGTCTGAGCAGTTTCTTGCTAATATGAACAACGAAGACCACAAAATAATAGGAAGTTGACACAATGCAAAGCTTTTACTGCTCATACCTTGATCTCTCTCAATTATTTTGACATCTAGTTTCCTTTTGCAAAGAGAGATTGCACTTGCAGCAACACATAAGCATTTAGTGTAATTCACATTACTTGGTAGGGTCTATAGATAAATATATTTTCAATAAGTGAAGCAGAAGAACAGACAAACATTGATCATTTGTGTTCATAATGTTATTATACTTAATTTATTGAGGGGAAACATGTTTCTGTCTATTACACCGTCGCTCTTCTCCCCCTGTGTAAAAGTGCATCCTTGACCCCCATCACTGTGCTCCGCTCTTCCCTGTTCTTTTCCACATTTCTTACATTTAATTTGGTCTAAGTAATTACTCCTCCACTTAATGCAGCCCAATTAAAAAGATAATTAAAGCTCTTGTGAGCAGGCATCTTCTGCTCGTTTGTCTGCTAACAAAGAACAGAAGCCTTTTTTTTTTTTTGTCACATACAGATGACATCTCACTGTTACGTTACTAAAGAGTCATGACTTGGCAGCACAGTCTCCTGTAGTTTTATTATGAACTTTTTTTGTGCACTTTTGTGGTTGAGCCTTTAGTCTGTGACACATCAAAAAAGCTTTGAGCAGAGCCACAGGTGACATCTTAAAATGCCTTGTTTTCTTTAAACAAATAACCCAAAAGTGTTAAATTTACAATGACATTTGGCAAGAAAAGAAGCAAGTCCTCTCATTTGAGAGAATATTTTGCATTTTTTAACTATTTGTTTGAGAAACAATTGAGAATTGAAACAATTCAGCGCTTATCAAAATAGTTGCCAGTTATTTTTATGTTGTAATCAGTTGATTGGTAAATGGTCTCAGCTCCAATAATTTTGACAAAAAATTGGACAAGAATATACACTCAGCTGCCAACTAAAACTACATTTATCTGACAGCCATAGTTACTAATACCTTTAAGATTTTATATACAAATGATCAATCTCTAAAATATGGTTATTAGATGAAGACTGATGGGCCCAACAGTATATAAAGAATATTAAAAACGTATTTTTACTGTTTGGTCTTTGGTGGAACTGTTCACAGCTCACAAGTAGATGTTCTCACAAGTAGATGTTGCTTTGTTTTACGGGGTAGTGTATTTTATTTATTATCAGTGTTTTATTTATTTCTGACCTCAGGCAATGGTGTCGTGATCCACCTTCCAGGCCTGTTTGAAGAGGCAGAGAAGAATGAACGCAAAGGAAAAAGTGAGTGATGTATAGTTTTTTAAACGCACACAGCATATAACAACACATCACTGTGCTTTCATGTGGAGTAGGGAGGCTCAAAGTGTATTTGTGTGTGTAGGTCTGAAGGGCTGGGAGAAAAGGTTGATCATCTCAGACAGAGCACATATTGGTAAGTCCACCCAGGCCCCACCCCTGGACTCTGTTTTTTCTAGGTGTGAATGTTTGAATGCAGGCATGCAAAAATGTGTGTGTGTTTGTGTGTGTGTGTGTGTGGATGTGTGAGCCCTGCCTTCTCTGAGGTGTGTGAGAGTGTGTGTTCCCTCTCTCCCTCCTCCGCAGTGTTTGACTTCCACCAAGCGGTTGATGGCGTTCAGGAACAGCAGAGACAAGAGCAAGCAGGCAAGAAGTAAGAAACCTGTTGCTTTAGAAATGGCTGCAACACACACACACACACACACACACACACAGATCAGATCAGATGTTGCAACTCTGGGGAAAAAGTTGAGGCATTTTCCTGGATCTTGACTCTTGTGAGTCACTGCCAACACCCTGTTCAACATCCAGCGATGTGCAAACACCTTTTGATCAACGATAGTTTAGTGTGGGTTTGTAAACAAAACTCCAACGAGTAAAGCAGGTTGTGGATTTTAAAAAAAATAGATCACTTGTGTTGCTCAGCTTTGATTGTTTGCATTTTTAAAGCATTCATGTATGTAGTCATTCAAGGACAGACACAGTTGGAAACCAGCTGGTGAACAAAGTGGAGAGTTTAGCAGCTAAATATCCAGATATTTATCTCAGGAGTTGGTAGAGACCAAAATCAGAGGTAAAAGGAGACTCTCATTCACCATGTGGACAGAAAGATGACTCCAAATGAATGATGATGTTGCTCTGTAACTGCTGGGAGTGTTAATAAACAACTGTTGCTAAAAAGTTCACCATGTCAACATTAAAGTTAATAATATGTCACTGTTGTTTCATCAGCCTCCAGCTATTGCAGGTTAAAAAAGGCTAATTCAGTTTAGTTATGCACCTTTTCCACTTTATGATACAATCATTGGTTCAAAACAAATCCAAATCCAACAATGCTCTGCCTGGAGGCATCATCAGAGAGGTCAGAGGGCAAACAGACACAGAGTGTATCAGCCATCGAGCAGAATAAACCAGTAGGCTCCTGTTCAGGGTCCGGTTTTTAGACTCTGTACAAAGACACAAGTATTTCCTGTAGTAAATCCAGGTATTGAGGATCATGTTTTATTCCACACCATTTTAAAACAATTTTGTTCCAGTACATTGTTCGGCCAGGCAGTGAACCGTACTGACGTATGTGAGGAATGTTAAGCCGAGTCTGAGGAGCGTTCAGAATATTAAGCTCAAGAGAGACCGAGTGTATCCCTGTTCAAAGCTGGGTTGTCTTTACCAGCTCAGCAACCAAAGCCCCAAACACCCGGCCAGCTACTGCGTACGTGTGTGTGTGTGTGTGTGTGTCAGTGTGTGTGTGTGTGTTAGAGTGAGAGAATGCATTTTCACCAGGGTACCTTAATGGCACAGTCATTATGAGCTTTCAGCAGATTGCTAGACAGGCTGGTGGACTGGCAGATCTGCTGCTGGAAGTCAGAGCAGAGTACAGTCACACTGGAGTCCAGATTTATGGATTTATTATATCGCTGCTTGAAAATGTAGTTTTGTACCAGTGATCTTCGTTTTGTAAACTTGCACATTAAAGTTTGTACCTGTTCACTCTGTACCGTTCAGTTTCTGCCTGCAAACGCTATTTTACAAGTTTGTGTATGGAGTTCCAACTTGAAGGTTTGATTTTTATCTGATTCACAGAAGATTATAGAAGATTAAAGATGATCATTTACCTAAGAACGCTTTAATATGTAATGTAAATATGATCCTAGAACAGGTGGGTTTAAAGGTGGATGGAAGGTGAAAACCTGAAAACATATAAATTCAGAGTTTACATATTTTGAAAGGATAATTTTGCAAGCACACGTCTTTGAATAATGTAATTTCCTTATAGATTAAACAGAATTTAGTCTGAACTCAGGTTTCTCAAGACTGGAAAGACAGGTCTGTAGTTTCCTAGCAGCTGTTCAAACGTAATTGTTCACACTTAAAGAACAATTAAAATCAAGACAGGACAGGACACAGTGGCTTTAGTTCATTCAGATCTCATCCTACTGTACAATATCAGTGTCACATCTGCTAGGAAAACATGTATGTTCATTTTAAAGACACTATATTGTATATTATATTTCATTCTGCATGTGTCTGTGGATCATTTCTTTCTGTGATACAGTGTAGTGGTATTTTTTAATTATGTTGCCATATTTTGAATTTGAAATGTATTGTGTAGAGTTTATTTTTGGACTATTTCATACTTCTGTTCCACTACATTTTTATTTATCTGACAGCTGTAGTTATTTTTCAAATTAAGAGTTCACATAAAAACACATGCAGAGCATAATACAAAAGTGAGTTCCCTTAACTCAGGTTTCAGTGTGTGTGAGCTGTTAGCAGTGCTACCAAAGAATCATTAGACCTCTCAGACAGTTTCATTTAAATAACTGTTTTCAAGAGGTCAAATTAGCCAATATTTTCTGATATACTAGAGAAAAAATCCTTATCCTTATCCTTATTATCCTTTTCCCTTTACTTTAAACTGAAGTCAACTTCTGAATGCAGGATTTTTACCTCTAACTTGTATTGGTTCTTGTACTTAAGTGAAAGATCTGAGTACTTCCTCCAGTCTTAAAAGTGCGTTGACTTTTCCTTTATGCACTGAGCACACACGGTGACTGGATTTCACTGTGCCAGATGTTAATGGTTAACTACTCTAACATGTTATTTGAGTAGTCCTCTGTTACATAAAGGGACCATACTGTGTCCATAAAAAGTCTGCTGGGTTTCAAATCATATATCAGTCAGAAGATATTTAGTGTCAGGACCATAGTGTTCAGTATCAGTTTCTCTGTTACTTGTTTGCACACAATGCTCAGGTAACAGCTCTGCCTGATTTACCAGTCTATCATTTACTCTAATTTGCAGTAAACACTGTTTTGGTGATGTGAGAAGATAAATCTAATGTCCACTGTACTCTGCATGTTTTGGTTGGCTCTGTAAGACTCTGTGGTTGTCCTTCAAGTTAAAACTACTGGGTAATTACTGGGTCTGGAGGTGTTAAGAGTTTCACAGTAATTAGGTGGATGATGTGATGAACCTTGAAACTGTAAAAAGACAAGTTGTCGATTGAGATCACATGCTAATGCTACATCTATTTTTATTTTTCCCTCCCTCCTCTCTTGGCCCTGCCCAGTCTCGGGACAACGAAGAAGGGGATTGGTCCGGTGTACTCGGCCAAGGCAGCACGTAGCGGTCTCAGGATATGTGACCTGCTGGCTGACTTCACTCAGTTCTCTGAAAGGTTTGTTCCTATATTACAGGATTATATCTCTGGGGTTCTAATGAAATCTGTATTTAAATAAGTTTGGACCACTGATTACTTTAAGTCTTACCATGCCCCCTTCCATCTGTGAAACTTTTCCTTGAACTGAGGAACCCCGAAACTTTACCTGCTTTTTGACCTCACATACGTAGCTCAATTTTTATTGCCTGTTCCACTCACGGGAACTTTTCCTGGAACCTTTACAGAACTCAGGAACTTTACCTGCATTTTGACCAGAAGAACTCAGCTGTAAGGTGTTCAGACCGAAAACAGCCCTACGAAGACGTTCCAGTTTGAGTAACAGATAACATGATGTTGCAGTCCTGTGTTTTTTTTAATTTGTTTTGCCCGAGCCGTCTGCTCTGGAACCGCTGCTGCATCGCCAGACTGGCCTCATACAAATGAATGTCGGCTGTTAATTATCCTACTATTTAGGGCCGTTTGATTTGAAACAGGTGAATCACCAGAGGCATCCGGTCAGAGATGAGATTTGAATAAATTATGGTTCATTGAATTTGCCAATGAAATGCCACCAATCAGCATATTCTCCTGGTTCTAAAGCAAACAACAGAAAAGATAAAGGAATTACATTTACTTTGTGTGCTATAATCGCTTTTTATTCCAGTAATAAAACTACTCCTTATGTGTGAAATTAGTTACAGACTTAAAAGGATGATGCCTTCAACACACACTAACACACTTCAGCCTAAATGACATGATTCATCTCATAAGAACAACTTGGATTGGAACAACTGTCATGTGATGAGAGGAGGCACGTGTGTTTCAGTGGAAATGAAAACAGCTGTTGCTAAACATTTTTTTACACACAGATAACAACTTTAACCAACTATGACCTGAACATATTCACAGCATGAGAAACACTCCTGTCAGACTATAATACAGAGCAAAGAAAAAGGTGCAGACATTAAGGAGGTAGCAGTGCTGGCAATACTGAAAAAAAACATCTTCATTATCTAAATAAATACACACATACACCAAAAGTGATGATAAACAATACTCAGATGCGTGCACACTACACAAAACTGCAGCCTTAATAACGTGTCTGTGCAGCTGATTTCGACTGCCAACCCAACATCGGTCTGAACGTGGCCTAAATGTGATTCTCAGGCTGTAGTTCTTGCCTTGCTTTCTGTTGGCCTAGAAAATATAAGGACGGAACTTCACTGACTGGTCAAACCAAACACCACATGCAGAATAATAAATAAGGACCATATTATTCCAGAGTTTAGTTCCTGGAACTTGTGGTTGATCTGGGTTGATCTCTAAAAAAAATGGCACGAGATGTTGTTGGTTTGCCTCCTGTGTCTATAATCTCATTACAACATGGTGTAGAATGGCCCAGCTGGTGGAGTAAATTAATCAAAACCGATCAATGCTGCCTGTTCCAGGTATAAAGTACTGGCCCAGCAGTACAAGGCTATGTACCCCACTCTGGAGATTGACATAGATGGAGAGCTGGTCAAATTAAAGGTAATAGAAATTAAACAAAAATATCCCTGCAAAGATCAAATTATTCTGTTTGCAATAACATTTGTCTGATTTTTCAGGACTACGTGGAGCGGATCAAGCCCATGGTGAGAGACGGTGTGCACTACATGTACGAGGCTCTTCACGGTCCTCCCAAGAAGATCCTGGTGGAGGGAGCCAACGCTGCGCTGCTGGACATAGACTTTGGTCAGTACATCACCACGTGTGCACGTGTGAGCGCGCATGTGCACCACAATTAAGCACGCCTTACTCTTAACTCGTTTGGTTCTGTGTATTTTCCGGTTGTCCTTCTAACACTAAGCCAACGTCTTTGTGCTAACCTTAGAATAAATGTCATCTCTACTTGCAAAGCGCTGTTCAGCGCATCTACAGTGACCCAGTGATGTTGCCCTCAAACACTTAAGCTTTCTGCTGCTCTTTACAAAAGCCTGCTCGGAGCTCAGACTAGGAACAATGGTAAGTTCACTAACTGCTACGGACGTGCTCTGGCATCCAGGCTTGACGTGCACGCTCACAAATTGATCCCACACAATGCCACCTGACAGTGCATGAGCACGAAGGCACCCTTTATCAGCAGTCAGTCAGTCAGTCAGAATTAAAGAGCAATCACTAAATCCAGAAATCTTCCCCAGTGGTTGATGTATGAAAACACGACAGTTGTGTTTTTTCCTCTCAGATAACAACACACCAGACTAAATTTACTGATCGTTTAGATGTTGTAGTGTCGCTGTAACAGACCAGAGCTGTCATTCCTGAAACAGTGACAGCACAGAGCAGATCAAATTACAGTCGGGGGTCATTGCTGGTTATTATCAAAGCAGCATGTTTGTAATAACTCTGGTGTCAGGGCACAGTGTCCTGCACACTCAGAGTAAAACAATCTCTCTTACTGACTGACTATATCTATTCTTGATTAGAAATCCTTAACTTTGTCTGTATCATCACTCTTATCAAGACTTGTTTTGAATTTGGGAGCATGTAGGGCTTCACTGTTTAGCTACAGAGCACTTTGACAGGAGACATGGCTGCTGATGGACGCGCTGGCTGCTGCAGAGATCGAACCCGTTCTTCTTTGATTACACAACAGTCTCTGCGGACACTGTGGTGATCTGCATGTGGGCAGCTTCCAGCTTCTAGGTGTGGAAACTCAGTCCTTCTTTGCTTTTATTTCGGCGGTTGGAACACACCTGTAAAGGTCATCATTTTTTGAATATCTGAGGTGGAGGAATTTAGTGTTCATGACAGCGTGTAACTGGTTATCACCTCAGGGACATCCTCAGGCTCGATGAGACAAAAGGCATACCAAAATAATCGCTTTCAACTTCTCTGAGTGTTTTGTTCTGTCAGGAGGGCAGGGTCCTTTCTCTTCAGGCTGGTCAATTATAATTTTTCTCAAGTCAAACTCAGTCGCAGATTCACAGCAAAGTATTTCACTTTGAACCAGTGAGAGCATATGAAGGAATTTATCTAATGAGGTGTATTGTCGCGTGATTGAAGGAACAAGCTGGACTAGTCGTCCAACTATTTTATGACAAGTTCTAAAACAAACATGTCCACCATGTCTGGGAATGACATGTTGTTTTTTTTTTTTTTACTTCACTGAGGGTGTAAATGTCCCATCGACATGGAGAGATCAGGGTTAGTCAGAGGGGGATTCAGGGGAGTCAGTGTGAGGCTTCGAAAACCTCTGCTCCAGACAAATCTTCCCACTTTTTTTTTTCAGTTGCATGTCTGTTCAATTGGTATCAACAGTATAGAGGAATGATGTGATCGGACTTCACTCTTCCTGTCATTGCAGGAACGTACCCATTTGTGACATCGTCCAACTGCACGGTGGGCGGGGTGTGTACGGGTCTTGGCATGCCGCCTCAGAACGTCGGCGAGGTCTACGGGGTCGTCAAGGCGTACACCACCAGAGTGGGCATAGGAGCATTCCCCTCGGAGCAGAGCAACGTAAGAGGACACACACAGTAACTTCCACCATCCATCAATGTGCAAAATAGAAAACTAAGACCTTTAAATCCTCTTTTTAAAGGGATAAAGTTCACACAGGATGTGGACTTTTTAGGTGGAATTTTCTCTTTATTAATTGATTCATTGTTTATTCTATACAATGTCAGAAAATAGTCTAAAATGACCATTAGAACTGTAACTACAACGTCTGCAGATGTCTTGTTTTGCCCAATCATCAGTCCAGAATCCAAAGATATTCAGTGAACTGTCATATATGACTCAGAAAAGTTTACAATTATCATATTTTAGAAGCAGATGTTAAAAATGTCCAAAACAATTATTTAATTATCAAAATAATTGCTGATTAACTTTCTGTCAGTTAACTCATCGACAAATCGTTGCAGCTCCAGTTGAGAAATCAAAAACATTTGCTCAGCCACAAATCACACTGTCACCACGTTCATGTGACATTCACGCTGCCCTCATGCTCGAAACATGGTGTGATGACTTGTGGAGTAGTTTTGTTTTCAAACAGCACCACTCACAGGAGGTTTTGCTTCACTGCCTCCAACAACCAGCCACAGTAAACTTCATTTGTCATGGTCAATAAATTTGTCCGTGACACCTGCTCCGGACCGAAACTGAGGCCTGAGTGCAGAGGCTGAATATTTTTGGCATCTGTTGCTGTTCAGCCTTTCAGCCGCTGAGGTCGTGTCAGATGATTTGCAGAGAACTCCTCTGGGGAACTGAAACTAATGGACAATCTTAACTTGTCTGTAGGAGATCGGAGAGCTGCTGCAGACCCGGGGGAAGGAGGTGGGCGTGACCACGGGCAGGAAGAGACGATGTGGTTGGCTAGATCTGGTGCTCATCAAATATGCACACATGATTAACGGCTTCACTGCGTGAGTTTGAAGCATTTTTATTGTTTGTATTTTTGCATTAAACACTGTAAATCTCTCTCTCTCTCTCTCTATATATATATATATATAGAGAGAGAGAGAGAGAGATATAGATAGATAGATAACCATTTCATTTTGAAAGAAAGTGTAAGTGTCATGTTATCTTTAAAATTGTGCTTTCTAATAATAATTAAACTTTATTTATCTTCTTTAAGAACAGTGTCACAAAATGCAAGAATAAAACAAATCTGCACAAAATAATAGACGATTATCACTGAATAAAATGTGAAAGAAAATAAAATAGATAAGTCGATAATAAATTGATAGCAGATGATTATTTTAATCGCAGATCAGTTTTCTGTGATTGGTCATACGCTTGAAGTTTGTTAGCAGACTGACCCACCCTTTAAGCTGTTGAAAAGCTGTCCCTGCTCTCTTCCAGGTTAGCGCTCACCAAACTTGACATACTTGACGTGTTCCCAGAGATCAGAGTGGGAGTAGGGTACAAAGTCGACAACCAAACTATACCTCACTTTCCAGGTGAGCTGATGTGTGAATGACTTCTTCTTCTTGTGTAAGTGTTAAAGCACAAAGCAGGAGAATAAATAAAAGGCAGTTTTCTTCCTTCGTATTCTCCATTTTTCTGCTCAGATCACACTGATACTGACTTTTGAAAGTAGGTCTAAACTGATATATTGACAGTAATAAAAGTGAAGCTGGTGAATCTCTACCTTTAGTGGTTATTTTCTAACCTCTCTCTGGCCTTTTCCTCTTGCTCCACACTGTGATTATTTATGGAGAGATCCATTTTAAGGCAGAAACATATTGATCTGTTGTCACAGCTGTCTGATTGCAGTCTCCTGTAAACCTAATGGTGTGGTATCACCTCCCCCCACTTCCCCCAACCCCTGTTCTTATTGATTCTTTGCCAGCCAATCAGGAGGTACTGCAGCGTGTGGAGGTCCAGTATGAGACGCTGCCCGGCTGGAACAGCGACACCTCGGCTGCTAGGAGCTTCGAGGAGCTGCCTGAGAACGCGCAGAAATATGTCCGCTTCGTTGAGGAGCACGTGGGAGTGCCTGGTACAATATTTTGATTGACTTATTATTTAATAGATTGAACTTTCTGGGCGCTCCATAGTTTGGTGCATTTTGTGTCAGTCTTGTCTAATCATGTTTAATTTCCTGTTGTCCATCCCACTTCCTTTCGGTTACCAATCTCATTCTGTGCTGTCACTTTTAATCCCAATGCAGTTTTATTCATGCGTTTGTTTGGATGATTTGTTGGTAATATTTCCTCACACTGCTTCTCAGATGGTTTATTGTTGTGATAATCTGATCAGCACGGCCTCACTCACTAGTTTTCCTTCATTTTTATTCATCTTATTGAAAGGTCAATAGGGCAGATAGAGAACGCCCTCTCTTGGACCACATAGGGAACTACTCCAAATGGTCTGTTGGGCGTGTAGACTGTACATTTTGACTTTTAACAGGTCATTACGGGATGAATATTTAATGTTTGCCATGTTAAAACAGAAGTTAAACGACTGCAGACCGCTCTGACACTCATATTTATAGTGTTTATGTCCCACTACCTCAACTGAAACAAACTCAAAGCAGCCTCTGAATAAGCTGGTTTTCACCACTGAACACTTGACTGATTGCAAACTGATCTGTCTGTTCTCTCACTGCACTGATACACACACACCAAAAAAAGAAGAATAAAAGTCTGTAACAGCATCTTCTATCATTAATGCACAAGTAGTTATATGTGGATTTGGAGTAACTAGGTTCTATAATTGTATTCTCAGATTACCTGCATTACATGTAGACACACTGATTGAGACACAGACCTGAGACCTGTGACAGCCTCTAGTGTAGAGGAATGAACTACCTCTCCTTTCTGTGTTTCCTCAGTCAAATGGATCGGCGTGGGCAAGTCTCGGGAGTCCATGATCCAGCTGTTCTAGACGGAGGGAGGAGAAACACAGGCAAGGATGCACAGCAGCGAAATCAACAGTACCCTTCCTCCCCTTAGCCCCACACACAGCCTACCTACCTGTCTCAACTCTCCGACAGAGACGCAACCATCATGTCTGTTCTTAACGCTTCACACCAGTGTGTCATCAGACTGTCCCATGTTACAGACCAGACCTTTCTGGATCAGACTCCCATCAGACTGACCTCCCTGTACGAGTGGATCCCGACGTCTCCATCTGGATTTTTAATGGTTTTAAACTTAAGGAAAACAGTTCCAAAGTCAGGTCCCTCTTCAGTTTGTCCCTGTTTATATCGTAGTTTATTTCAGACATACAACACACTCGGCAACACCAGCTGCCCTCACGTCTGAGAGAGGACATGAGGGAATGGACTCAACACACACAGAACCAGACAGGGGATCACTGCCCAGAGGAACTGTCCACAGATGTTTGGTTGGTCAAACTTTGCTCAAGTGTATTTTTGTTCATCTATGCTGTGTTTTAAATGCGCTGTGCCAGTCCGGTGTAAATCAGTTAATAAGGTGAAATAAGTTTTAACCTTGGCACTTTAGATGCTTTGGACTATATCTGCTTTATGTTTTATTTTGCCAGGTCAACACATCCTGACTTGATAAAGGGATCCTTTAATATTTTAAATGTGTCTTTTTGTGTTTGTTTTTTCGTCATCAGACAAATGTTAAAGACTTCTCATATTGCCTTGTCATTCAACCCAAAAATTAGCTTTGAAGTTTCTTGTAGCTAGCGATTACTACCACCGAACGCTGTTTTTGAAATGTTGCCGTACATCTTCCTGTGCTGCGAAAAAGGCCCCTGTTCTTCAGTTTAATTTAACAGGTGAGTTTTCAATGAACCAGAACAATAACAGTCACTTTTTCAAATGAAAATCAAATCACTAGGCCGGCATCTGTGATTGTTTATCTTATAATCACCATTGATTACTTTGCACCTTTCAGTACTGTTTTCTGTTGAAGTGTACAAAATGAAGAGAAGTGTAAATATGGTTTGATAAATGCTAAATGAGACAGTTGGTCATCTTTCAACTTTTTTTTGTTTGTTTTTTTTGTTTGTTTGTTTTTTGTTTTTTTGCCAAGTGAGAAAAGCTGCCAGAAATTCCTGATATCTCAAAACTGAAGCAACAGAAGCGAAGATATCCTGAGTTTTACTCTCAATCATGGGGTCAAGCTCCTCAAACGCTGGATCCTACATTTCCCATAATGCAGCTCAATGGCATCTTTCATTATGCCATTATAACACCATATGGGATGGATGGTAGAGCGCTCACATGATCCGATAAATGATGATGGTTGTGTGGTTGCAGAATTCACCACACGAGAGTGAAAAAAAGACTGTCATTGATAATATAACACTACATTGATTAAATCTTGGTTTAATTACGTTAACAGTGGACTTAGTCTGACGTGAATTGTCCATGTTTGGTTTGAAGCACTTCCCTTTTAAAAAGTTGGAAACAAATGCTGTCAGAAGAGTCCCAGTTTCCCCAGTAGCAATCAACACCGGGATGTTCACGTGAACGTTGTTTACAAGGTGTAAACTCGTGATTGCTGTCACTTTTAAATGACATGAATGGACCCACTACAGTGTCTTCATTTCTTAACTCAGAAGGAGACATAAGACTTAAGATAAGATAAGATAGCCTTTATCAGTCCCACAGTGGGGAAATTCACAAGTTACATATTTCAGGGGTTTTATTGCACAATAAACATTTAAGTATAAGCACGATTTCATGAACGGGTTTTGCTGGGAAGCATTTAGTCAAATGATCAGTGTGTACATTTGAATAATTAAAACTCGTTTGTCAAAGTCCATTATTTAAAATTGTATGTAATCCATCTCTTCCTTGATGACCTGAACATGGTACTCACAGTGTGAACCACTTCTCTCAGGACATTCATTTTTGTAGGCATAGTCTCAACAACTTAAATTAACTTAACAACTTAACCCAAATTTAAATTTGTGTTTCTTTTTCTCAATTCCTGCAAAGCAAATCTGCTCCCATGGATAAGCAAAGTAAATCTTTCACGTAGCTGTACTTACCGCTTCACCGACACGCTGTTGCCCCTGTCAGTCCCCTAGTGGCGGTTCAGAGGGATGAAAACAGCGAGCCAAGATCATTCACTCATCTCTGTCTGCTTTTCTGAACAGTGTATGTTTGCTGTCTGTGTCACCGTATCTCCCGTTTCCTAACACTGTGTTTATTTTCTCCTGCTGTGTTACTTGCACATTTATCCCTTTACTTGCTCACACTGCCAACTTTCACTCAACCTCCTTTCACAGACTTATACCTTGGCATCTGGTTAAGACTTAATGAATGTTTTAGGCTACATACGCACAAGATACTCACAAAAAACACTCAAAGCATTTCGTGCTATCTCTTTTGTTCTTTTTTTTTTAACCCATTTACATGCAGTTTCCCTCATTTTCTGTAATTTTCAGGTTGGAAAAATCATCACATTTACCCTGATATGATATTTTGGTGTCTTTGGAAACTTTTGGATCTCCACTAGAATTTAAAATAAAGTTCTGTGGGTTTGAACAACGTTTGGCTGCAGAGCATGAGTTTGTAATATCACTGCGGTTTTGAGATGCATAAAATAGACACAACTCACACAACGCACAGTTTACTTACCACACTTTGCCTCCATACACCTGAATGTACCGTAAAGCAACATTTGAAAAATCTTGCACTTAAACAACCATTTAGCATTGGATCTGTTGAATCTGTTGAACATTTATTTTGGAGAGACTTTCAGGAGAAGGATGCTGAATTTCTGTATGACAACCTGTTTCTGGTTGTCGTACAGAAATTCAGCAAGTCTCTCCAAAATAAATGTTCAACAGATCCAATGCTATTTGTGCAAAATCTATATTGACGTGTTTATGTAGGAACTCATTACAGGTGTACAGTATATCTCAAGTAGGATAGGTTTGGGTGAAAATGTAATCCCATGGTTCTCTAATACCTTTCCTCACTAGTAGAGCTGGATGTAGTTCTGCATCCTAAATGATTTGCTTACAATTCTTGTGAATGAATTTTTAGGTATCTTTTATTAGAGGTGGTAGTACAGCTGCAATCCTTGAATGAGTCAAATAGTCTTTCACAAGATTAATTACAGCAGTAGAAACAGAGGTGAACTGTGTAATTGATCAGCTCAGATCATAAATCTTGAAATGAAATTGTCATGTTCTAAAAAAAGCAGCAACACCATCCACCAAGTGAAGAATACACCAGGTGCCCTTTTGTTTCCACTCATTTTTGTACAAATCCTCACCATTCTTAATGATAAACCAGTTGCTCCAAATCAGATGTTTATAAATAAGTTTCAAAAGCTTTTTTTTTTTTTACTGTAGAGAATATTTTAATGAGTCAGCCCATCAAAGTAGGATTGCAACTCGATTCTTATGGTCAATAAATATATTTGTGTACCTCCAGGAAAAGACAAGTTCTAATTTCAGTGTTTTCTGAGAAAGTGTTAAGGGTTATTCATCATTTGCAAAATAGTTTTGACATTTTATGACTGTAATTACTTCCCATGATGCTGTCGCAACTGGCCTTGATACCACACAGCACCTTTGTGCCTTTGACAATCGGCCTTTTCCACAGAAGCCATTTCCACTTGTCACTGCAGGACAAGCACAGGTGTTACTGATAAGATTAACAGCCTTGTTGTATGCCAGTGATGCAGTGAGCCGTCACAGTGTCATTATATCATTATATCATTACATCATTACATCAGTGGAACAATGAGAGGGCTAAGATGTGAAGATGAGACGGGAGGTGTGAAAGCATCGCAGACAACCAGGAACACATCTGACAGATGTGTTTCTGAAATGGGCTCATTTGTTTGTCAAATATGAGGATGGATTATTTCCATCTGGCTCACAAACAAAATCTGTGGTCAATGCTGTGTTCGAAGCTAAAGAGTGTATGTTTGGCTGTCTCAATAACTCAAATTAAAGAAAACAATCTAATAGTAACGGCTACAATTAAAGGAATGTATATTTTACCAATACAAGAAATATATTCTGTAGTAAGGAGTGTTACTTAGATTAAAAAAAAGATAATACAACTGCATAAAGGAGCTATTATTTCCTTTTACATCCTGTTCATAAAGGCAAAGGAGTCATGGTTTCTTCATAAAGTTGGGTAATTACTACAAATTACTACAATTTTTTGCAGAGGTATTTCAAAGACAGCACTGTTGCATTTGATGTTTTGCTTTCCACAAACACCACAAAATTAGATCTCGCAGGTTCAGAAGAAATCGGTCCAGCTCACATCTACAGTCCAGTTCGAGTACAGAAGGAATGAACGCCACACAGCCTCAGTGGTGGTACACCAAATATTCTGCCAGGACCTGTATGAAGTTTTAAAAGTCTTACACAGGTTATACAGTTTGTGTTTATTAAAACGCAAAAAGATTCTGTAGTCACAGCCCAGAAGAGACATATAACCCTCTGATGACTATTACACAGCATTGTGTTTAAAGCAGGTTTAACGCTCTTATCTCATAATTATTACCTTAACAATATTAAATTAGCCTTTAATTAGAATTTGTATTTACTGGATGCTGTGGTTTTGCCTTTTTGTGAATGTATTGATTGCAATGAATAAATAGTCAAAGGGATATTTTCTGTCTGAATTTGTTACAGTGCTGGATTATTTTGAGAGCCAAGTCAATCCTCAGATATTCTCCGATATGAATGTGGAGAATAGTTTTCTTTATGAGCACTAGAGGGAGGCATGTGACTGCAAATGACTGCGACTGTAAACACTTGTTAATGAACTGCCCTCATGAGAGGTTGGTTGTTCTCTCCTCGAAAGACATCATGAAGTACAACTGGTTTTTATAGATTCTTCAACTGTAAGCTGATCAAAGCATACACAGCTAAAATTAGGCACAAGAGCATTTCCATCAGTCTCTCTCCTCGCTGTGTGTGTGTGTGTTTACAACCAATACTCTCGTTTGGCTTTGACCACAGCCTCACCTGCAGCTCATTTCCCTGCCTTCACCAAGCTTCCTCTCCCTATTTGACTACATCTGAATGCGCCAACAACCTCTAAAAACCCACAAACACTCACATATGCAGAATTCACCCAGATGCGTCCGGCTTTCAGAGCAGGACAAGTACAAAAACATCTTGCCTTTTTTTTTTTTTTTTTTTTTTTTTTCATAAACTGTCTCATGTACCAAACTCCACAGCTGTCTCGATTGAGGTCGTCTTGTTGAATAAATAGTGTCACCTTGAAGCACACACACAGAAAAAGCACACACACACACACACACACTCTCACTGGAATTTGGCATGAAGCCTAGCCTTCCAAAGTATTGTGTGACTATGTTGATGAGAGGCTGGACGCCGTCACAGCAGGCCAGAGGGCACCACTGCCCCATGATTTGAGGTCCGAGCTGCGCTAATTTTGTGACCAGACGCCCCTCCCTCCTCTTTACCCCTCATCATCTATCACCTCCTCCTCCCCTTCTTGTACATCTCATTCAAACCTCTCCACCCTCCAAACTTAACCTACGTACCCCACCAACAACCGCTTCATCCTTTCTATGCGCTGCTGCCCCCCCCCACCTCCTTCTTCCCTCCTTCATTTGAATCCCACAGTGAGGCCTCTTTGTGCAGTGGCTGCTGCTGCATTGTGCTGCAAAGGGAAGCAGAGTAAATGGACAAGCAAATGAGTTTTCTCCTTCACCCAACTGTGGTGTTAGGGCACATATGCTCTGATGCGCTCACCTAACGTACACAAACACAAACACACTCGTTTAGTCACATGCATCAGAGTGTTTTCTGCCTCTTTAAAATTTTATTTTCTACTAAACTTCATTTCCTTGTGATTCCATGACCTTTGACCTGGAAACAAAGGCCCCTGTGAGAAAGTGAAACACCATGACATACAGAAGAGTGCACATGCCTATCATGCAACTTCTGAGTTCTTCTCTTAGCATTTCATGGTGATCCTGCACATTTAAAACTACATTATTTGTTTGTTTGCTTTTTGGGGGGGGCTAATGGTTGCAAAACACTGAACTATAAATGCAAGTTTGAGATATTATCACTTTACAAAGTTAATATGGCTATTGTGGTAGCAAACAAGACAATAACAGACATGGAGCAACATTAGCCTTCTTTGAGGGTCATATTTCTGGCCTCATGATGAATGTAAAGTCTCGTGTTTACTCTTGTCTACCATTTGTTGCTAAGCAGGTAGTGTACAATAAAGGTTGTGTGAGCTTTTGTTGTGTGAGCGTTGATAATTCTTCGTGGGTTTGTCTCGACAAGTGACTTGTATCACATTACACATTGTCATTTGATCTTTTGTTAATATAAAAATATTGATTAGTGCAGCTGTAACCCTTGTGGAACAAATCAGAACTACCACAAACAGATGAGAATCATATAAGAGATCCTAGTGTGGCATCTTAAAGACAATCTAACAGTAGTTTAAAACCACCAATTACGATAAATAAGACCAATTTAAAACACAAAACAGAACTAGGCTCTAGTCCACCCCCAAAACATCAGCAGCCAGAAGACAGAGCAAACAATTTCTGCAGTGTTTTGAATTTGATGTTTTAAATCTAGTTGTTTTGTTAGCTGTTAGCTAAGCACTAATACTTACAAGCTTTCTCAGCACATGTATGGTGTGTTTAAAGGAATTGTTCAATATTTTTGGAAACTAGGCTTATTCATTTATTGCAGAAGGTTAGATGAGAATATTGATACTGGTCTTGTGTCTGTACGCTGAATATGAAGCTACAGCTGGTAACAGGGGGAAACCACTAACCTGAGCTCCAGGAAGCTACTGTCCTCAGCCCAGACATATAAATGCCCTATAAAACCACAACTTGTCACTTTTTCACTTCAATTTTTCTACAAATGAAATTTAGCATGTTAATTAGGGAGCCTTTTTTGTCACCGTTGAACAGAGCCAGGCTGCTCTCTTCTCCTCGTTTCCAGCTGTTTTGTTGAGCTAAGCTCTTCGGAGTTGTATCCATCCTCTCCAACATGTCAGACTGCTCCTTTAAGTAGCAGATGTTACTCCTTTCATGCTGTCTTTGGTTTAAGGTGGAAATATGCACTTGTGTTACAAGTTTATCCCCAGCTCACGTTACCTTCTCTCCGTCTCTCTGTTAAGGTGGTCTGACTCGTGAGCAGAGGTCAACAACTCGTTGCACATCTGCCACATTTTCCTACACTCTCACATTTAAAAGGGACATTCCACAAAAAAGCACAGCGAAAATAAAAGTCTAACATCTTGAAATATTATTTTTGTTTTTACTGGAGCTCGGAACGTTTTACTCCTTTGCTCGAGGCCTTGACCCCTCGTGGCACTCGAGCCTCGAAAAACTCCAGAAAGAAGATTAAAGGTCAGGTCAAAGTCAAGCAACTAATAGTTTTTTTTTATGAAATACAGCACACTATCCGTCATTTACCATGTTTCATCAAGTGCTACCAGTACCATGGTTCAAACCTAGTTATTATTCATGCGAGTGATTTAAGGCAGCCCTGCACCACTTCTACAGTGCTCTTGAGCAACCCAGTGAAGCTCCACCAAATCTACTCCGCCACCGACCCCTGACCCTAACCTCTCTGTGGAATGTGTGGCTGTAAAAGCCCACAACGTTGTCTTTACTCGCTATCTCACTTGACCCTCCTTCACCTGCTTCAGTTCCTCTCTCCTCCTCTTTCCAGCCCCTCCCTCCTCTCCCCCTCCCCTCCTCAGCCCCTGAACTGTGGCCACTCTGTAAAAGAGCCCATAGGCAGCAGATGTGTGACGGTCGACACTGTTAACAGCTGTCAGCTCTTATATCAGCTCCTGGTAGGTCTCCAACCCCGCACGCCAACCTGAATGTCCTCCTAACAACAATCACCAACAGTTGCAGCACAAACTTCAAGGGTGAAATCCAGCCTGCCAGTTGGCAACGTCAGAAGAAAGAAAAATCAGATTACAGCAATAAATACTTCAACAATCAATATCTCTGATATCAGTGGCTGTACACATATTCAGCCATTTGCTGCAGTGTTTAGCTGAAATACTGAATTTAGTCAAAATTTTGTCCCAAAACAAGGGAGGAAAGAAACACAACAGCTGTTAATTGATTTGAATATTATTCAAGTCAAAGTTTGCTTGTTGAAAGTTTGCTTGTTTTGAATATTACTCAGGTAGGAGTGCAACTTCTTCAAAGACATGCCTGTGAGCAATGAGAAAAGACAAGAGCTTCGACTTGACCATATTGTGAATATACTTTGCCAACCACTTTAGCACTGTGTAATGTTGTTTAGAGGAAATCCCAGAAGAAGAGAGGTTCAGGGAATTTTAAAGGAATATACTCCTGGGTGGAGTACTTTGTTATTCAAGCTTTACTAAAAATAGTTCAGTACAACAATTCATCTGTATTGATTTATCCCCAGCTTTTTGTTACATGTTGTATTTGTTGATGTTTCAATATATTTGGATCCTGGGAACTTTGAATTGTATTGTCCAGGTGTACTTGCATGACTAATCGCAGATGTGCTCTATTAGTTGATGTCATTATCACTTCTGGGATTCCTGTTTATTTACCATTTGTCCTGATGAAGTTTTACAACTAAACACCTGCGTTCGCCCCGAGTGTGCAGATCCTTCTTCTCTCAGCATTTGATGTGTTCACCCTTCTTGCACCTCAGCATTGTGTCATAAGTGCGGTGGTCTCCCCAGAGTTTGTTTGCGCGCATATAATTCTCTGTTTTCTGTTTGAAAGCATCAGAATGCTTAAAATGAAGTGCACCTTACCCCCAAAACCTTTCAATGTTGGATTTTGGGGTTGAGACAACATTTTTTGTGACTTTCAGTAACTTCAGGCAGTGATTGGCAAGTTGTGTGAACGTAGGCAGGATCTGAACTTCTGTCACTGCCACAATACCCCGAACACATTTGAGGAGAGACTATCAACGAAAGTAATTTGTGCTTCATTGCATCTCCTCCACTTTTGCCTTTAAAACATGTTTAGATGACACTTCATATACTACTTTGTTTCAAACATACCCCGACCTCTGACTCTACTTTCCGTTTCTTTCTGGCATCCACACCCTGCTCTGCATCTGGACGCCGTCCAAAGCCTCGCTGCCCATCTCTGGCAGCTCCATTCCTAGCCTGTCACCCCTGCTGCCTCCCTTCCCTCTGCTGAAAACTCACTCATGTCTGGCTTTTACAGCCGCTCAAAACCCCAGCCTCAACCATGCTCCCGGCCCGAGCCTGTAAGCTTCGACCCCCCCAGCCCCGACCTCGACTCCAACCCCGGGGTCCCAGCCTCTGGCCCTGAGCTTTTACCTTCTCCCCAACCCAGCTGCTGTCACCTTCCCAGCCGTCCAGCCCAGCATGAGAAGCCTAGCAGCTGTTGATCAATGGGCAGCCGGAGCCAACGCCTGCCTGTCCCCTCCCCTGACCTCCTACCCTTACACATACATACACACACACACACACACACACAGATGCACACACACACTCCCCAGGGAGGCAACAGATGGGGGTCAGCCAGAGGAAAGGGGTGTGGTGGGCTCCAAAGGGCTGGGTTAGGTGTATGTCCTGGTCTGTATTTGTGAGTCTTTATGTGTGTGTTTGTCACATATCTTATTCCACAATGAGATAGATAGATTAATGCATGTTTGTGTGTGTGTTTGGTCTTGTGTGTGTGTGTGTGTGTGTGTGTGAGGGGGCTGTGGCTGGACATTTGCTAGCCGCGTGTCTCCAGTATGGACAGGTGTTGGTGTCAGCAGTGTCCAGACTCATTTCAGCAGCTGCTGCCACCCCTCTTCTCCCCTAGTTCTCTCCTCTCATGCCCCCCGCCCCCACCTCCCTCTCCCCCCTGACAGATGTAGCCACACCACACCACCACCTCTCAGCTTTTTATGGGCCCAGCCTGTTTTGACTTTAAATATTTGCCCAGGAGGCGCTTGTTCTGTTTAGAAGAGGAGGGTCTGTAGAAGGACGGGGGAGGGGCTCACAATCTCACGCACACACATACACACATACACACATACACGTAAACATAAACATTATCTCTGTGTATGAATATGAACGCCTATGTCCCCCCCACCCCCATCTCAAAGAAACGTCACCTGTAGGAACCACAAACTTTGATTAAGTTACTGCCAAACAGCAGGGACACATTAAACAGAGACACCAACGCTGTGAACAATGTTTTGTAGTTTTCAGTGATGGTTTATTTACAAGTAGTTTTAATCACTATTGTTAAAGCTGCACTTATCAAAATTTTTTTAATGACAATATATCAAACAACTATATGTAATGTGCGAAGAGTAACCCATGACGAACCCAGAGAATTATCACTTGACCCTGTAGTTTCCCTCAGCTCTATGGAGCATTTTAGAGTCTTTTAACTAATTGTTTTGTTTTTTTGGCAACTTTCATGTTTTGCTTCACTCTCGCCGCTTTCATCTGCCTCATTTCCACAGATCTTTGATAAAGTGACGGTTCACTACCTGCTCAGCGCCAAACAAGTGACAGACAGAGCCAGCGACTATAGCTGGTGAACACAGTGTAGCATTTAGCAGCTGCAGAGCCATATATTTCCCTCAGGAGCTGGTGGAGAGAAAAACAGAGCTAAAGAAGAGTGAATATTGCACTTTAATTCAGTCATGAGGCTGGAAACATGGCTCTGAATGAATGGTGATATTGCTCTGTGAAACGTGTGTCATGTCAATTTTATAGGGTGATTTTATATCAATGTTATGTTTACAGCTACTTCGGCTGGATCAGGTAGCTAAAGTGAAGTATATTTATTTATTTTTACCATAGAAAATAATCAAATACATGTAGAAATCTATTTCCTGATTTGACAAATTTAACTGAAGCTTTCAACAGCACCTGACTGGCTTCATCTGTGAGTGGAGTCGGCTCAGTTATAATCAAAAATTGAACTTTGGACATATGGAACTTCCTGATTCTCTGTCATACTATACTATATAAAGAGTGCAATGGTATATCAGCTTATGTTGTGCATTTTTACCCTTTCTACATCCAGTCAGAGTAAATTTATGGTTCCTTCTGATTCTGCACAGTAGTTTTTCCAAATAATTCCTCCTAGGTTTGAAGCAAGTGCACAGCAGTGGTGCAGAAAATGGCTCCAAAAAAGAGGAGTCAATTAATAGCTACACCTGTAGTCCTCATTTTCATATGCTACAGAGAAACAACAGCAGAAACACCAACAGCCTAAAACTATGCATCAACAAACACTAATCTCAAGGTGACACATGCACAGTGAAGTGTCGTGTTTTTCAAAAAAATCTCCATTGAGCGACTGAAGCTTCTGCTTGTGATCCATCAGAGAGGGAGAGAGAAAGAAGTTAGAGAGGAATGTGGATATGAAAGAAAGATATACAGTTGGGGTTTGGAGTTGAAAGATAATTAGAACAGCAGTGAAGGATTCTGCCGCTGATCCCAGAAAAAACACCTCCACCAGCTGGGTTCAAAGTCCAGGAGGGAGGAGAGACAAGAAGGAGAGAAGACAGAGAGAGAAAGAGAGAGGGCCACAGGAAGGGAGAGATTTGGGGATCTAGCAGAAGAGTGGTGGAGCGCACCTTGTTGTGCCATCTGGGCCGACTCCCCCACCACAAACACACACATCTCTCCTTCCCCTTTTGCCTCCTCCTCCTCCCAGCCCATTAGGACTGAGGATTAAGGTGGTGGCAATTACAAGACGCAACCAACAGGAGCGTACCTGGCAATACATTTAACTGTCCAGGGGAGGGAAATGGGAGGGTGAGAGAGGGGAGGAGAGGCAGGCAGATCGAGAAGGAGGCAGCAAAGGAGAAGTAATAAATGAGATGGGCGGGAAAGGGGAGATAATTAGAAAGAAAGACAACACAAACACGCGTCAGGATTGTTGTGATAGCAGCAAAAAGAAACTTTCCTCATTGCCAGCTCGACCGACTCGTCTTCAAAAATGGCAGAGTGAGCAAGTGAGTGCCAAACAGATGCTGGTACAATTGCTGCCATGCCCCCCCCCCCCCCCCCCCCCCCCCAACCCCCCACCCATCCCAACACCAACAACTCTACGCCTCACCCCCTCCCCTCCACCCACCCAGCCAGCCAGGGGGGGCTACAGCTATGGATGGCGCCCATATGGCCGCAGCTGATGGGGGTGATTGTCGGTATTGTTCACTTTGTCAGCGATCCTGGGGATGCGGGAGAGAGCTAATGATAATGCAGAGTGCAGATGTGCTCTGGAGCAGCCCAGTCGTTAAGCAACAACAGCTTGTGTTTTGTGTGTGTGTGTGTGTGTGTGTGTGCGTGCGTGTATGAGTGTGAGAGGGAGAGAGAGTGCTCGTGCATGTGTGGGTTCCTAGGTTTGTGTGTGTGTGTGTGTGTGTGTGTGTGTGCATGAAAGAGAGAGGGAGAGTTACAACCACAGCTGCTTGCCAGCCTGTCTGTCTTCTTGAGAAGACCTTCTGGAAGACCCACTATATGCACACACACAAACTCACAACCATACATGTCACATGCATACACACACAGCTGTTGGGTTCTTTAATGTGGGACTGCACATTTATTCATCCAAAGTGATGCCTTTGCTTGATGTACACAGCGTAAACTCTGCATTTTCAGGTTTAGGTGAATAAAAGCTTTCTCAGAGACATTTTCTGACTTAGAGTAAAAGTGTTTCGAACGGCTTGGTGGCTGACCGCTGAGCTCTGTCCACTCACAGAAAAAATTCTAGGGATGCATCTATCAGATACACTGGAAAGGTATTGGTACAGGTTTCATCCCACCTCTCACTCGTGCATGTGTGTGTGCTCGGAAATGCTCTAAGCCCTGCGCCTGATACTGTAAGTAAATGGACTGAATGAAAGCTTTTCTTTCATCAGCAGTACTGAAGATTTCTTTCACCAGTCAATGCCCTCATTCATTACAACCCTGTTTCCAAAAAAGTTGGGACACATGTAAATGATAACATAATCTAATGATGTGCAAATGATGTAAACCCATGTTTAACTGAAAATAGAACAAAGACATATCAAATTTTGAAACTGAGAAATTTTTATTGTTTTATGAAAAAACTGATCAACAGTTCGGGGGTCTCCTTTGTTGTATTATTCATTTCATGATGTGCCAAATGTTTTCAATGGGTGACAGGTCTGGACTGCAGACAGGTCAGTTTAGCATCTGGACTCTTCTACTATGGAGCCATGCTGTTGTAATACGTGCAGAATGTAGTTTGGCATTGTCTTGCTGAAATATGCAAGGCCTTCTGAAAAAGGCGTTGTCTGGATGGTAGCATATGTTGCTCCAAAACGTGTATATATGCTGAATGGTATATATATAAATACCATTCAGCATTAATGGAGCTTTCCCAGATGTGCAAGCTACCCAAGCCATGGGCACTAATGCACCCCCATACCATCATGGATGCTGGCTTTTGAAATGTGCACTGATAACAAGCCGTATGGTCCCTCTCCTCTTTAGCCCAGAGGACGCAGCGTCCATGATTTAAAAAAACTATTTGAAATTTTGATTCACCAGACCACATTATAGTTGTCCATTTCACCTCAGACCATCTTAAATGAACTCGGGCCCAGAGAAGTCGGTGACGTGAATCATAAAACAATGAAATTTCAGCTTTTCAACATTTGAAATGTTGCCTTTGCAAGTCACAACTTTTTTGGGAAACAGAGTTGTATCATTGCTTAGATGTAAGAGGAAAGAAAATGTGTCATCAAGACAATTCCTTGGGTTAAGTAAAATAATCTTCTCATAATTTAACTGATGTACATTTCTAACCTCAAGTCACCTAACACACAGGAGAATGATCCTCAGATCGTAGTTGAAAAAGAAAAAAGGGAACTGGTGTCAGACCTGAATTCTGTACTGGCCACTGAGTCATGAGTTTAAGTATTGGAACTGGTATCTGAGGAGAAAAAGGCAGATCAGTGTGCGTTTTGTAGTGACCCTGACCTCAGACCTTCCTGTGTGAGAATTTCCCCACAGACTCACATGTATCACATTTAATCGTGTTTACTGATTGCATTACTGATAGCAGTCGTTATACAATGCACATGTTGATGAGTTGTGGGCAGTTTAGCCAAACAGGACTCTCACATTTCAGATTGCTTCATTTGAACAGTTTTTCAAGGCCTAAAGAGATCAAAGTGTTCCAGTATTTTACAAGAAATAAGACTAAGAGACTACAGCCACATGCTGGCAGCTAGGCGAGGCTATGCTTGGGCACAGTGGTGTGTTTGAGTTATAGCCCTTTCGCACTTGACTCGGCTTTACGTGCCTTTTTTGATTTCCAAAGTTGTGGACAGCGCCTGGGGCCTGGTACTTTTTGGTACACCCGTTGGTATCTGAGGAGATACCAACGGGTGTGAGAATCGTCACTACTGCGTCATCATGGTGCGAAATGGGATGTTCTGAACAAACCCACCAATCTTAATCAGTTATTGTTCTATTCTTCCGAACCTGTGTGTGTGTTTTAGATGCTAACGTCAGCTAACATGTAATATCAATGCTAATGTTTACCATGTTTGGCGTGTTTTCAGTGTGCTAACGTTTGATGATTTGCTGATAAGGACTAAAGACATTACTTTTGCAAGCGTTCATTCATAAACTAAAGTATTGGACCATTCTGACCTGATGATGCGCTTGATGAAAAGTAAAGCAATCGCCGAAATCCATCCTTTTCGGGGCATGAATGAAACCAAAGTCAGGATACACAGGGTGATGGTCCGTGAACCATGAATGTCTGCAACATACTGTGCCAATCCATCCAATAAATGTTGAGCTGTTTCACTGGATAAGTGAAAAATTTGATGTCATGTTGATGCTACAGCAAAAGTCAGAGCATTATCAAAGACAGCAGTTTTCATCCTCTAGAAACCATGAATGTCTGTACCAAATGTCATGGCAGCAAAGAAAAGAGATGTGCCAGAAAAAAATATATAGTTTAGTGTAGGAGAACTATGTTTCTACCTCTTTGCTATCCTGTTCCTTTCTTCCTATCCCATGTTACTGTTTAGAGGAGTCTTGACCCTCTGTTTGGAAACCACTGTCCCACAAGAAAGGAGCAGACCTGACAACAACGTATTCATGGTGATGAAACTGTGAGTGGTCATTCATTCCTGTTGAATTTATTCGCCCAGGAAGAAAGAAAGGAAAAAAAATGAAAGATGCAAAAAGAAAGAAAAGGAGCATATTTTTTTGACGACTCACTTTCGCTCTTTTGGTCTGTCTCTCCTCTCCTCTTCTCCCCTCTCCTCCTTCTCAACTTCTTCCCCACCACCATACAGATGGTCCCAAGCTGCCTTCAATAATCCAATGCACAGCCATGCCAGTACACCCCGGGCTACACCCCTGATGCTACACTACTCACACACACACATACAGAGACAGTGCCAGTTCCCTAGGCAGGACCCCTGTCTCTCTAGCCCAGATTGGATCAGTTTGGTTCAGCATGGAGCAGTAACACTGGGCCTTAGGGCTCTACATGGGCCTGCAGGGTCCCAAGTTGGCCTCAAGTAGCTGGGGTTACAATGGAAAAAAGCTCTGGGGCTTGATTGTGTTATCTTTTGATGATGACTATTAGTATTATGACACAAGCTGCAGTGGCCAGATGTTTTCATTTTCATTAATCCAAGCCTGGTCATCTAGAGGCACACAAGAGCTGAAACAGACGACAAAAGCACAGAGAGAGAGGCGGAAGAAAAGCAGTGAAAGGGAGATGAGCGAGCACTGCAAGGAACTTTCTTAAGAGCTAAAACAGGAAGAGACGGAAAACAGAGAACGAGGAGTTTTCAGGAGGGAGCGAGGGAGAGGGTGGATGGAGGGTGACGGAGTCAGAGGAAGATGGAGGGACGGGGGCAGATAGAGAAACAGGAGGGACGGAAAAGAAGGATGGGTGCGCAGAGGGAGGGATGGACAGAGCGTGGCGGATGGGGGAGGGATGGAAGAAGGGATGGAAGGAGGAATGTGACAGATGGGTCGTGCCTGGCCAGAGCTGGGAGGGAGCGGAGAGGTTGGCATCACAGGGTGAGAGAACACACACACACACACACACACACACACAATAACTGCACCGCATAGATGCATGTGCGCCAGTTAACTCCTCTCGTGCACATTCTCTGCTGTCAGGAGTGTTTTCGATGTCTTTCCTTGTGTCAAGAAAACGTCGACCATATGATAAATAGTCAAATAAATGGCGCAATGGACATGTTTTGACATATTGTTTGCATAAATTTATTTTCTGCTCCTGCAATCAATTTCTCCATTGGCAGGCTAAGATGATACTTCAACATGCTGAGTCTAATTAAAATCGGTTTGACTGGATGAAAAGCAAACTGTAATGATCTTCGTCTGAGTAGCCAAAAGAATGAACTTCTTGCCTTGCCTCAGTCATTATTCTATTGTAATGCACTGAATTGCGCCATATTGTGTTGTACCTCATTATAATATTATATCTGTGCTGTACTACAAAAAGTAGGATCCGCAAACTGCTCTTTGCCTCTGCAATAATTCACTGTTACTGTGTTTGTTGGTGCTGCCACATGTAATGGCACTGTACAGAATTGTACCATATCACATTGTATCATATCATCATTTTAAATGGTATTGGATTGCACTGTTTTGTAACACACTGTACTGTGCTGAACTACATAAAATACACTAAGCAAAGTCTAGTAATCTTCATCTAAGTAGAGGTCAAAGTTTACTGTTGTATCATAAAGTTATGTGATGTTTTTTATTCTATCATATCTTTTATGTAATTTATATTGGTATATCATTATATTATACACGTATTGTATCATATAATATATCATAATATGATAGTCCTACTGTATTTTACCATTTTATATGGTACGGTTTTATACTGCACTATTTTAAGTTTTAGTTTTGTTCATTTATTTAACATTGATCAACAGAGAAAAGGAGCTGTGGCCTAAATGAGGCTCATTTTCATCTGTTGTCTCTATCCAGATGTTTAAGAGGCAGCCTAAACTTTCATATCTCATAAAATTTATCATGCACAACGTAATTAATTTGCACAGACCAACGTAGTACACCTCCTTCAGTCAAACAATGACACTAATTGCACCATATCGTGTCTCACTGTGCCATATCATTCACATCATATTGATACTGCTGTTTTCATCTCTACGTCTCATTGTTTTTGTAAACTTCTCTAAAAGGGGTTACTCTAATGTTTCATTTAAAAGTTTCAAATCTTAAAATCTCTATCAAGTTAAAGGTTTTTTATAAAATGAAAATTGGATTGTATGTATACTGCTATGTGTATTTGCTGATTTGGAAATGTATTGCAGCTTGACAGAGCAGTGACACAGCAAATGCAGCTGTGAATTTCATGTTTTGTTTCACTCCCCATAGTAAGATACAGCACACAGCAACAGGGATATGAGCTATTACCCACAATACTGTGTGTGTGTGTGTGTGTGTGTGTGTGTGCACGTGCACGTGTGTGTGTACATGTGTGTCTTTCATCACTTCTCCACTGTGTTTCAGCAAGAGGAAAGACATGACAGCAAGAATGAACTTCACTCTTCCACAACATTGCAGCTGGCTGCTGCTTGCTTGTGCTCTGTGTGTGTGTGTGTGTGTGTGTGTGTGTGTGTGTGTGTGTGTGTGTGTGTGTGTGCTGCTTACACATGTGTACAACTCAGCAGGCAGGTGCAGCAGATGTCCGGCACACACATCACACACACACACACACACACACACACATACAGTAACGCAGTTAACGTCCACACAGCAGACAACAGCAGCAGCGCGGCAGGTTGAGTTAGTGACACTAAAGGACCCCTCCCTGCATGACCCTGTCAGGTCACCATGGTGATGATAAAGTGCTGAGTTGTGCGTATGTGTCCCGGTGCCAGCAGTTTCCAACAACACCCCGAACACGCCCTGGTAATGCCCCTTATCTGGCAGACACACACACAGCTGGGAGAGGATGGCAGACGTGTAGATGGCAGAGGAGGTTTTGGTTTGAGGTTTTCAGTTTCATTGTTGCTTTAACCTTAAATCCAGTTCATTTGGCCGTTCATCCCGGACACATCTTCTTCAAATGAATCCTTCTGATTGAAAGATCGGCCCTTCCATCCCTTTCTCCCCTCCTCTTTTTCCTTTCTCTGGTTTTTCTCTCACGTATGTGGAGAGTTCGTGGCTGCTCTCCTTCCATACAAGAATCACACAAAGGACAAGTACTGTTCAATCCCATCGTAGCCCAGCCCTAAAGACAGAGCAGCTGGAGGCCTTTGTGTTTGTGTGTGTGTGTGTGTGTGCATGTGCTAGATCACAGGTTATATAAACCTGTGTTCCTCATGTGTGTGTGTGTGTGTGTAACAACAGTGCATGCTCTTGCAACTGTGTGACTTGCTGCTGAATGACATCCTCATCTGAGTTTATATGTAGACATAAGTAGATACATATATTTGTGTGTATGTGAAGGGCCGGGGGGGGGGGGGGTTATGGGTAAGTAGTATTTGGGGGGGGCCCCCTCTCACAGAGACGCACAGATATTCAAGTTCGAGTTGTGTTGCCTTTTGTTTTCAGGGAGGGGGGAGGAGGGTGCGGTGGGTGGCTGGATGGATGGATGGCTTGCTGGGACACTGTGCCTCCCGATTTTCCCAAAAAAAAAAAAAATCCCCCCCTTTGCCTCGCCACCCCACCCCACCCCTCACCCCTCCCACCCCTCACCCCTCCCTCCCCAGCCAGTGTAGTGCCACTGTATTGTCTGCTTGCAGGCGGGCCGCTTGTTGCTTGCCTTCTGTCCTGCTGTGCTGAGTGCCTGACAAAGGGGCTCTTTTAAATATGAAGACAATCCTCGATCACTTGCTCGCACACACACACACACACACACACACACACACACACGTTTGTCCCTGCTTTCCTCTTTCTCTCTCCGTCAATTCTTCCGCAGCTAGACCTGGCCTGGGAGCGTTTCCTTTTTCACAGAGAATCAACAAGTCTCAGACATGAAAAGGATACAGGAGGCTTTTCTGCCCAATAGTGCGCTAGAAGCTTTGAATGAATGCTTTGTGGAGAGGCTGTCTTGTCAAGGCTAAAAGCTGGAATCCTGTTTTTTGAGGTCTTTGTGATGGAGCTTTGTTCTTACTGTACGTTTAACCAGCTTCATTTTTTTAACATACAGGAAAATCCAGTTGGAAAAAAAAACAAAACAAAAAAAAAAAGGTATTTTTGGGTGTGACATAAAGCAGCAATCCTCGCTGTGTGGATTTTTGTCACACATCATACACAATTACACCGTCACAAGAAGTTAAATACATAAACATGTCTGCTGTTCTTTTAAAACCCAGCTTTTCTTTGGAAACATCTGTCTTGAGCCGATTTTGGAAGCTGCAACAAAGTTGTGGCGAACGCTTTCTCAGCCAAACCTGCAGATGTCAGTTTAGAGAGACGAGCTGGGAGCTGCTTTGAAAATAAGACACAACAGTCAAACATCAGGACGCTTCGAGTCCACACGACACTTTTCTCTTTATCTCCTACCCCCTCCCCTGGTACGAGAGCCCTCCATGGCAGCTTGGCAGAGGCCGCTCCCTCACGCGAAGCAGCAGCGTGCAGGGGCCCGGGCCCCAGACAGGAGCCCAAGCTGGTCTCAGCCTCCCAACATGTTGAGCTGGCCCGCCTTGGGCACAGCCAAATGGTTCTGCAGCTGCCCCTTTGTCCCCCTTCCTTAAGTAAACAAAGGACAGAAACAAATTAATGACCTACATTCACAGCAAACCTCGCACGGCCTCCTCGCAGAGAGCGAGGGAGAGAGGGAGAGAGGGAGAGAGAGAGAGAGAGAGAGAGAGAGCAGTTGTCTACAAGCAGATGTTCACTTACAACACTGCAGATTGCAATTAATGATCACCAGGCAGTGCATAACCAAAGGAGAGGGTTGCTGCATCTTCTACAGCAGTTAGCATAATGTCTGTTGTCTGTCTGAAATGACGGCTGAAAGCAGTGGTGAGAGCAGCTACTTTGAACAGAATCTCCCAAAACTCTGTTTAATAATAAGATAACTATATTTCAAATGTAACATAAACCTCATCCAATTAAATATTACTACGGTTAATGGCTTAATATTTGCAAAAATGTTTGAACTCTGCCTGCAG
This sequence comes from Trachinotus anak, assembly GCF_046630095.1. Taxonomy (NCBI): domain Eukaryota; kingdom Metazoa; phylum Chordata; class Actinopteri; order Carangiformes; family Carangidae; genus Trachinotus; species Trachinotus anak. Next base: position 7,301,273 of record NW_027273858.1, on the reverse strand, counting down.
CAGACACCAAGCTGAAATCTTTTCAGTGTTTCTAAGTTTCTTGAGCCAATATTAGGCATTCATCAGACAGAGGACAATGTCATAAAGATTAGGAGTGAGCTTATCGCGTGAGTGTGCGTTGGGGGCTTACTGAAGAGACCATCTGTGGCCTAATGAGCGCTGCTCCTTGGCCTCTGAGTGCAGGGGCTTTTAATGCATCTGTAAGAGCAGGTTTACTGAGCAGCAAGACATTAGCTAAAGCTGATTTCTTTACTGGAAAACTGCACTTGAGGAGCTTTGGAAGGAGCGAGTGTGTGTGTGTGTGTGTGTGTGCGTGTGTTGCTGGGGTTTTGAATCCCTACAAGCTGCTGCACATTTTCTTCTCAAATGCAGCCCACACCTCAGCCGCTGCAGCTGATATACCAGGAGTTGTGCAGTAAGAATACAGTGAAACCACACACACACAAACGCACACACTGCAAACGTACAGGCCATCATGCCGTGTCCAAGCATGGCTCGCTGTACAGCTTGTCACACATACACACAAACATGTACGCACGTGCGCACACACTTCCATCTTCAACCCACATCACAAGTCACAGAGAAGAAACAGGATGCTAAGACCTGCCGCACCGCAACCTGTAACTACGTGTGTGTGTGTGTGTTGTAAATAAGACGAGGTCACACGATAAATGACTGAAGTGGTGCAAGATATTAAATTTGAATATTCAGATAGTAAAGAAACTGTAAAGGAAACAGAATTTCACACACAGGTTGAATTTCAAGATTCTTATAATTTATTGCAGTTTGCACACAATTTAAAAATGTCAACAACAGCACACCAAAAAATTACAAAACTAAACACAATTAGAATTTACTCCCCTTGAGAAAAAACAAAACAAAAAAAAAAAACCAACCCAACTATGATTGTCAAAGCTAAAAATGACTAAATCTGAAAAAGGAAAATAAAAGAAAAAGCAAAGAAATTTTTTTAATCTCAATGGGGAGCAAGTATATCTCAATCAAAATCTGCTTTTTTTCCCAGACAGTGATTGTCCTTTTTCAAAACAGAATCAGTCATTTCATGCCCCCCACCCACCACCCCCCCATCTGTCTTTCCATAAACTGTCTATGACATTTGAACATCTTATTTTTATACCTTGATTAAAAAAACAAACAAACAAACAAACAAACAAAAAAAACTCTCCCCTTTGTTTTCAAGTAAGCACAGCAAAAGATGAAGATGTCTCATCAGGGTGGTTACTTCACAGCGTCGTGAGTGGTTGACATCACTCCCACAACTCCACCCTACACTCACACATTAGAAAATAAAATTTGAAAAACAAAAACAGCCCGGACTACAGCAGTTTAAGGCGGTCAAGTACAACCAGAGGAACAGAACGGAACAAAAAAAAAATGAAACAAAAAAAAAAAAACAGCAGTAATGATGAAAACAACAGCAGGATGGAGTGAGCCCATATGCAGAGATGCTGCCAGTGAAGAAATAACGTTGCGAGGGGAAAAAAAAAAAAAAAAAAATGAGATGATGCGGTGCAAACTGCCGCAATGTCACCCACACTGTTGCACTGGCAAAGCCTGTAGGTGCCACCAGATGACAGGGCGGCACATACAACCACCTCACCCACCACATGCATATCAGTGGGGGCATGCACACACACACACACACACACACACACACACACACACACACACACACACACACACACACACACACACACACACACACACACACACACACACACACACACACACACACACGTACACACACTCTTGCACACACACACACAGATGTCTGAGTGAGGGGAAATGTGGAGCTTTCACTTTTCAGTATCTCTACGTTGAATGTGTTTGGATTGTTTAAACGCTCGACCATTATTTTGAAATTTATAACAAAAAATTTCAGATAGAGGTTTAAAAAAAGAAAAAAAAAAAGAAAAAATTATTAAACCGATGTAGCCCCACCCCAAACACAACATTCACATACAAAAAGGTTTTCCAATCACATGAGCAAAATATAATAAGACATCATTTTCTGATAAATTCAATAAATTCCTTGAATTTATACGTTTTTAAACAACTATTTCTCAATGCTCTACAGTATCAAATACTTCCATAGCGTCAGAAATGTTTTTTTTAATAAAGGCATCTTTTCAGCAAAAATCTGATTTCACGTCTTTTTAGCTTAAAAAGGTGCATTCAGGCATGCCAATTCTCTCCATCTATCTCAAAGTAAGGATTATGTTTGAAGTGGAAAACACACACACACACACACACACACAAATATCACCTCGCATTCACGCCACTGCGTCTGATGTGAGATGTGCTGCACTGAGCTGGGTGGGTTACTGTACTGAATCAGCACGGCCTCGCTCAGCTCAGCTCAGCACAGCACAGCACAGCACAGCTCAGCTCAACGTGATGCAACAGTGTGACAAAGATATCTGACCCTTCAACTTTCAGCAGGACAGCTCAGTTACAGCGTCTCTCCTTCCTGTCTCACTCTGTATCCTTCACACTTTAGCCAAGCCAGAGCCACAAAACTGCACCCAGCAGACCTGAAATAAGTGCCCAGTGAGCAGATATAATTAAGAAATGGCTTGACCACGTCTAGAGCTGGAGAGGACGGAGACGTGAGAGATGGAAAACAAACATGCAGCAGTGGAGAAATGTAACGCCTGAGGAGGAGCAGGGAGGAGGAGGAGGAGGAGGAGGAGGAGGAGGAGGAAGTGCTGGGTGGACGTAGGTCTTCAGTAGGTTAAATTGACTGGTAATAACCAAGTCACACGCTCATAAACACACACACACACACAGGCACACGCACACAGCAGAGAGATCAGTGCATATAGACACAGGCTTCAAATGCTTCATTGTATCGCTTCAACATCCGACGGAAACACATTCGGTAACATTCTTCTCGGAGCCCAGCAACAGACCTACAACGAGTAGAGAAAAATCCAACTTTTCACTGTCAAAAGTGTAACGTTCAAACATTTCCCCCCTGATGCAAAAACCACAACTTAAAGGTTTAAGACAAAATCAAATTTTCATGCATTTTTTTCCATAGTCGCGAGAATAATATTCAATTTTTCAACAGACCGCACCCTGGAGTAGTATTCACAAAGAAAAGAAAAGGAAAGCCCATTGTCAAATATTTGATCAATTACAATGTGTACAGTAATACAGCAAATTCACATTTTATTTTAAAATATACAGGTTTGGACGTCATGCAACAACAGCAGGTCCCATTACAAAAAAAGTAACAAAATAATAATAATAATAATAATAATAATAATCATTAATTTAAAAAAACTGGTAAAGGATTAAAGTTTTAAAACTATAGCAGAACAATATACAACAACCTTAAATTAAATACCTTTTCAACAAGAGATGTTTTAAAGACTGCCAGCTAGATTTAAGAAAAAATTCTATTAATAACAATAATAATAATAATAATTATAATAATTTGTAAAGGTCTTTTCATTTTTAGAAAATACTTCAAATTGATTGGAAGTGAAAAAAGGAGGCTGTGCATTGCATGAGTGCCATCAGTTTGTCTGTCAGTCAGTCAGCTTTCCCCTGAACACACAACACCAAAGAGCTTAACAAGAGAAGCGGGGAGCGCTTCGCCAACGACACCTCCATGCCAGTAGAAAATAAAATTAATACACACAAAACTCACTCATACACACTCACGCACGTCAGGTGAAATTTTTGCCAGAGTAGTGCAGTATTGCACGCACGCACACACACGCACGCACACACACACTTCTTCAGACTGTGTGTGTGTGGTGGTATCGACTTGTGGTGATCACAGTACCCGTTTAGTGTATTGTAATGCTTTTTCACTTCAGTGTGTTCGACCTGAACTCCTGCAGTGGTGTTTGCTGTCTGTGGGACTGGGACCGATACGCTGGCCAGCGCCGGAGTGTTGTGTCTGGGATGAAACACAAACGGAGTGAAAACTCTTCAGAAAGGCAAGACATTCTCACTGGGACCCATGTCCTTAGACGCAATGAAAACCACCAAACAGAACTTACGCCAAATAAAAACAAGAGTTCAGAATAAACTAGAATAAAACAAAATTACCCCAAACAGCAACAACAAAAAACTCAGTAGTAACATTTTCATGTGCTATTAAAGTGCAATTGAATGAGATTTTGCGACACACAAGAACATGACTCACTTAAACCCCGAATATCAGACTTTGCCACCTCCCTTCACCTCCCCATGCCTCTCTTCCTTCCTTTCACTCTACATTTCTTCCCCTTTATCAAACCCAGCAGTCTGTTTCTACTTCCACAGTTCCTGGGAGCTGTCCTCAATCGCCCAATCCCTGACATTGGGCAGCGCCAGCGGTTCGCTCTTCACTGACAGCGAGTTGACCAGTTCACAATGGAACTTGCGGATGTGTCGGTAGAGGTCCCCGGACTGCGTGAAGCGCCGTTCGCACCACTTGCAAGCATGCGGCTTCTCACGCGTGTGCACCACTGCGTGGCGGCTGAGGTTGTGTGAGTACTGGAAGCTCTTGCCGCATGTGGTGCAGGTGTAGGGTTTCTCACCAGAGTGTGTCCGCTCGTGGCGCTTCAGCGTGTACATGCAGGAGAAGGTCTTGCTGCAGATGGTGCAGGTGGGCACGTTGACGTCTCCGGCAGGCTTAGAGCGGATGCCCTCCTGCTCCCTGAAGTGGGAGCTGAGGTGAAGCTGGAGGATGTGCGGGGAGGGGAAAACCTTGTTACACAGCGGGCACATGAAGATCTGGGTGTGTTGAGCTGACAGCATGTTGGAGACATAGGGCAGCAGGGAGTTATCCATGCTGGCCGCCTCGGCCTGGGCGCGCTCATTTTCACCACCCAGTATGTCCTCGTCGTCTGCTGTGGCTGGAGGCTTCTCGTCCCGTTCCAGCTCAGAGGCCAGAGAGGCCTCTCGCAGAGCGGACAGGTGCGCTTCCAGGCCAAGCCGCCGCTGGGCTGACAGAGGCCCTCCGACCCCGTGGTGGGTCAGGCCTCCGTTGGCGCTGGGAACCGTTGCCTTGGTGATGCCACTGTGCTCCATGTCATAGTCCCCACCTCCCAGTTCCTCTTCCTCGTCGGAAGCCACACCCCTCTCCACCTTCACCCTCACAGCCAATGGGCTTTGGAGGCTGTCTGGTGTAGCTGCTCCGCTGAAATAGGACTGGTGGTGGTTACTGTGGTTGCTACCGGCAATCGGCTTGACTGACAGGTCCAGGACACAGTCAGCCGCATCATTTGACACCCTCCTGCCCCTGTGCCCTCCACGAGAGCTCACGGAGCGGTGGGACCTCTGTGAGAGGGATCCAGTGGAACTGGTGGGGCTGCCAGCCGGGGAGAGCAGCTTTCCTCCTTCACCCAGCCCTTCCCCACCCTGTGTCTCCGCCTCGCCGTGCCCTGGGCTGGTTGTAGCCATGGCCGGTGTCCCTGCTCTGTCTGCAGACGGCAGCCTCATCCATAGCGGTCCACCCTCAGCCTTTCCCTCCTCGTCTTCATCACTGTGCAGCAGGTCGGCAGTAGCAGGCCGGCCGGTAGAACCATCTGATAGACTGTCGGCCTTATCAGAGCAGCTGGACCCGCCATCATCCTCTCTACGCGTGCTGTCTGCCTCCGCCGTGGCCTTCTGCTTCAAACGTTTCTTACACACCTTGACAATGTCATACATGTGCAAGTAGCTGGCTGCTGCCAGCACATCCTCTACGGGAAGGTCCTGGAACTGCAGCTTGCCCTCATACATGAACTCCAGGAGCAGGGAAAAGGCTGGGGCTGTGACAATGTCGCTGTTGAGATGCACCACATCTCTCTTGTCCAACTGGTCCTTGTAGAAGAGGTGAAAGTACATGCTGCAGGAGGCCAACACAGCACGGTGTGCACGGAACTGGGCATCGCCCACTAGCACCGTGGAGTCACACAGGAAGCCCTGGTGCCGCTGCTCACTCAGACACTGAAGTAAATGTCTGCTGTGGTCTGGGAACTCCATCCTGCCGTCCTCATAACCTGCAGCCAAACAGACACAGAGGCAGAGTCAGAGTTAGGTACATCTCATAAGACTGTCAGTATCCATGATGCCAGACTTTAAAAACCAAAAGTGGGTTTTTACCAGATATTTTGTAAGGTTATAATAAACTGTTAAATAAAGTGAAGCTAAACACACACACAAAAAAAAAGAACCAACATAGACGAAAAGCATAACCTCCAAAAGATTATCTAAAAAACCGAGAGATTCTACATGTCTAGGTTAAAATTCAAGGGTTGAGATCATAATGTAATAAATCATCACTTTTGTGTTAACACAAATACTGGGGAAAAAAATTATCTTAAACAAATTTTTTTTAAAAAGAGAGAAAGAGACGAAGAGCCAGCGAAAGAATCACATCAAGAGATGGTCAGTTAGTAAAAACAGACACGCAGAGAAAAGGAACATTTTTTAATAAATTATAAAAAGTATGTTAAGATAAGACAAAAAACCTCAACAAATTATGCGACAGAACATGCAACATGTATCTTTAAAATCAAATTGTATCTGTGATGACCTATACACAGTCATGATTTTTGCTTTTTTTCTTTTTGCTCACAATCACATCACATCAACATAAATATTTCTGCTCAAATTCAGAAACACCAGGTAACCAGGTAACTGTTAAGTCATGCTCACATTCCTTCATACAACTACGCAAAATCTTCTTTTTATTTCTCTACTTATTTACTTAATTTAAAATGGATAAAAAAAAGGGGGAAGAGAAAAAAAAAGACAATTACAACTGAAAAGTGTAATTAAAGAATAATCACTAGTGCAGTTTTTACCCAGAGAAAGACTTAATAAGTAATCGTAAATCACCAGCGACAGATTCTTCCACTCTGTCTCTCCGTTCTCTCTCTCTGTATCTCTCTAACTCCTCTGCCTGCACTCCTGGATTGTCGCTGCTCCTACGCTGGTTATTTTTATTAACCCACTTTGGCCTGGCCTGGCACAGCCCTTTTAGGTAACCGGCTTTCAGCTGCACACACTGTCCTCACGCACACAACACACACACACACACACACACACACACACACACTTAGTACCAGCCTACCTACCAACCACCTCCACAGGCTAAGTCGAGCAGGAAAACTGCCCAATTGAAATAGCACTGTCGAAAACAAAACAGCTTGTCCCTTGTTTAACCTGCGAGCACCGGCTTTAGGTGTGAGATTAAACCAGGGAGAAAAAAAAGGACAAAAAAAAAAGAAAAGGACAGAAAACTTGCAGCAATTCTCTTTAGGTGTAATTAAAGAAGAGAGAATTTATCTGGTTGAGAAAAAAATGAACAACTAATTAGGCAAAATTTCAGATGGCATCCGGCGATAATGAGAATGAAATCTGTAAAATCATTAAGTCCCACCTGTTAACCAAGTCGATTTGTCCTGCCTGAGAAAATACATTGGTCCCGCTCTGCACTGTGTTAACCAAAGCAGTTAAATCACCTCATTTGAATGAAGCTAAACCAAGAATGTCAGTGTGTGTGAGACTGTGTGTGTGCGTGTCTGCGTGTTGTGTATGTGTGTGTGCTCACCCTACAGCTCGTACAGACTGCTTTTAATGAGGGGGCTTACGGGGACAAGGGTGTACCACCTCCCACCTCTCCACACCCCCACCCCTCACCACCACCCCCACCCCCCTCTGTCCAGCCAAACCCCTCTTCCACCTCCTCCTTACACACACACACACACACACCATCCGTCACTCACACGCTCCGTTCAGAATCTTGCAAGAAAAACCCCGCACATCCGCCCAACAGTAGAAACTGCCCTCTTCCTCAAACCCCCCCACCACCCAGAAGAGAAGATTTACAATACAATCACTGTAAGTGCCCTGCTCGTCACAGCATCAATCCTAATCCTTAAAGATGGCTAAAAATAAAGACGGCGGTGGCGGCGGAGGGGAGGGAGCCGTCGGCGGAGGCTCAGGAGGGCAGCAGCCCGTCACCCGGCCCACCCGGCCCCGGCCAGCCAGCTCAGGCAGGGGTCTGAGAAAGAGAGACACAGAGGGGCAGGGAGGGAGAGGGTGAGGGAGAGACTGGGACGGCCGGGGAGGGAGGCTTACCCACATCTGATCCAGCTGACGGGGGCCATATGGCAGCTGCTAGCCAGATAAAGAGATTAAGACTAGGAGGGAGTGCGATTACAGCTGTCTAGCCAATTCAGGCAGCTCAAATCTGCAACTTCTAAATTAGTCTCCTCTACTCCAGCCGACAGGAGGGGAAAAAAGTGGGTAGCGGAGACCGCACATGCTTTCAAGTAATTTTACAACGATTTAGATTGAACTGAAAGAAAAAAACAGGTTAGATGATTAGGATTAAATAACTGCTCCCTCTATTTTTTTACTGAAAGTCTTACTTTTTTTGTTATTTTACTAACTAAAAAATGTGTTTGTCTTTCTTTGCTTAAAATTTAACAAATTAAAAAATGACTAAAATTCTTTTTTGAATTAATGTTAGTCAAAAAAGCATTACTTTTAATACCAGCTTCTCTTGTATTATAATGAATCAACTAAACTCAGTAAAAAAAAAAAAACTTGTAACTTTGCTTTCAATTAATGATTGTCCAAACCAAATGCCTGACAACACAAATAGCAAACAGACCAACAGCTGAGTTTTAAATACAGCTCTCTAGCATACAAACTAAAAACACAGCAGAGGGTTCCTGGACTGCAATTACCCCTCAGACAGGCAGCACCAACACGAGTTTACTACTGAAGCACTCACCAGCAGTTTCACACAGCGCTCACACTGCTTTGACACACCGGAGAACCCCACAACAAAACAAAATAACTACTCCACTACCCCGGACTCTCCTACTCTACTCACTCTGTCGCTCATGCACACACACACACGCACACACAGAGAGAACGATACCTGCAGCAGTATGCATCAACTTGATTAACTCCACTGTAGCAGAATAGCTGGGCTCTCTGGCCGGCTGAGAATGGCTGTGTATCTCTCTCTCTCTCTCTCTCTCTCTCTCTCTCTCTCTCTCTTCCTTTCTTGCTTTTTCTCTTCCTCGCTTGCTCTCTCTGAATCAATGAGTGGGTAGAAGAGGAGAGCAGAAGAAGAGGGAGGCAGGCAAAAAAAAAAAAAAACACGCTGTTCAAACTGCGAGGGACAGATGCAAAGTGGAGGAGATGTTGGAGGGGGAACGAGATACCACCTCCTCCTCCTCCTCCTCCTCCTCCTCCTCCTAACTGGCGCTGATCGGCAGCCACAAACACACACACACACACACACACACACAGAGCACTAACTCTCCCAGGCTGCCGCTGAGACTCACAATAAAGGACTGGGGAGGGGTGGAGGCGGTGGAGGGATGGAGGAGGAGGAGGTGGGGTGGATGGCAGCCTGTCAGCTGCTCTGACATCATCCTCAGATGGAGATGCTACCTCCAGCTGTGCTCTTTCTACAGCCATATGCTGCCTCCTCTACACTCCTGCCACCAGACTCCTCTTTCATTCTACCAACACCACACAACTTTGTCTCTCTTTCTCCCCCTTTCTCTCTCTCTCTCTCTGGGAAAAAAAAAAAACAAAAAACATGGCCCTACTAAATGCAGTGGGATGCTGATTTGTTTTGTTTTTTTTGGAAAACAGAAAAAAATCATGCAGCCATAACCACCCACTTTTACCAAAAACCATCAAGGAGAGGGAAAGTTTACAAAATATAAACAGAGGTTTGGAGTAAAAACTTTTTTTTTCTAATCTTTTTCTGGTGTTGTGAAATTTTTAAACCCTCCTCTGTGTCTCTCTCTCTCTGTCTTCTTCCAGTAACCACAAACAAAGGCCAACACAGCACATTTGCAACTGACAGACATACGCAGCTGATATTGTTTTCCACTTCTTTACGGTTCAGCGCCGCTGCCTCTTCTTGTGTTCATTCAGTCACCCACTCACTCATTCATCTATCTTTCACCCCCCCCACCCCCCCCAACCCACCCACCCACCACCACCACCACCACCACCACCCCCACCCCCCTCCCCTCCCCTTCTTTTGGACCCTTCGGACAACTGACAGAAACAAAAATGAAATGAGGAAACAATGGGAACAAGTCATAAAGAAAGAAACTAATGAGTGCAGATCCTAAACAAAAGGTACACAAGCCTTTAATAATCCGGGGGGAAACTTCTTACAATAGCAATATTTCGCTTTCGTTTTGGTGAAAGTCTGCGTGTTTGGAGCGTGTGAATTCCCTACTATTTTATATGTGCGAATATAGGAACAAAACTACATTTTGTTTTTTTTAAATAAAGTTTAAAGGACTAATATGGCACACACATATGACTGTATTAAAAATATTGCCGCCTCGTAATATCACAAGATAGATAAAGATAAATAAGTAGTTTGAACTTATTAGCATTTTTTTCCATGTCCAGATAAATTACAAGAATATTAAAGAGAGTGTATACAACATTTAGGAGTGGATTACAAACATTTTTGGATGATCTGAACAAAATCTGTCTCATATTGGAGTTTAAAAAACGACTTTAAATATGTTCACGGTGCAGAAATTTGCTTCAATTCAACTTCTGTGATCTTTAATAAGCTTAGGTTTAAAAAAATAAAATAAAAATAAATCGACCCTGCTTTCAAAGTGTAAGACATTAAATTATCCAACTTAAACTTTAATTAACTTCACCACTGGAGTTTCAGTTTGCATCTTTAATTACTGTGGTCGCTGCACAACACTGCAACCACCGATGCACTATTTCAATTTCAGCTCAGCTCTGACATGTTTTTAATGTCGTGACAGTGCTGCATCCAACACCTGGACTCACAGAAGTCAACAACAACCCGGTCGATAAGTTTGTCATAAATTAGACTCCGTTTTTCAAGCAGCTTCAATTATCAACAATTGTCCGGCGAGGGAAATTAGCATAAAAGTCAAAGTAATGAGAGACTGTCGCCGAACTAAACTAACAACACAGGAAGACTGTAATCAATTTCTTACCAGAAGACACAACAAACGAGCAGAGATAACACACACACACACACACACACACACACACACACAGACACACACACAGTGACCCACGCAGCTAGCTATAGCCGACCGTTGCTAACAAAAGTAAAGCGAACAGGCGACAATATTAAGCTATTTACAGTTGTTCGAAGGCCCCGCTGCTATGACAACAGCTGCTAAAACACCGCGGACAGGGAGCTAACATGGCAACTATTAGTGTCTGGACACAACACAGTCATGCTAAGGAAGGTTTAGCTACTTTTTCCCCTCCGTAACCCACCCTCTCCCTCTCCTGAGCCTCCTTTAATCGGACTCCGGTATTAAGAGGCAGCACTTACAGACAACAAGGTCCAACGTCTTCCCTGCTTCCTCCGTCAAATCCTCCTTCCTTTTTTTTTTTTTCCTTGGTTTGTCCTTCGGAGACAAAACTAGATTGACTTTGGACTAATTTCCATAACAAGGCTGCCGAGGCGAGCAGGCGGAGGGGGACGGAGAGTCTAGCACTCTGCGGCGGCCAGATGTTTCCGAGCTGTTGCTGCTCAACTCGGGCTGGGGAGAAGGAGGCGAGTTGACTGGCACGGCGCGGAAGCCAATGGTGCCGGCGAGGAGGAAAGTGAAGGCAAATTGGAAGAGGCCCTCCAACAGAAGAGAGGGAGGGATATGTCTTCTTCTCTCAGTCGGCGTAGGTTGACACCAGGCAACAACAACAGCGGCGGCGGCGGCGGCAGCAGACACACGGAGAGGAGGCAGGAAAGAAGAAGCTGGGCCAAACCAACTGGTTCTGCGAGTCGGAGAGGCGGACTGGCGCAGCGGCGAGCGAGTGAGCGGAGAGAGCGGCGCGGTGCCGCCTGGGTACTGTAGTCAAGCCTGAGCAGGAGGGGAGGGGAGGGGAGGGGAGGAGGGGGGAGGAGGGGGGGTTGGGGAGGGGGCACGGGGGTGGAGCCGATGTGAGCAGGTGCGCCACCTTGACAGGAAGAAACCCCGTCGGTTTATTAGGTTGACTGAAGATAACCCAGGAGCGCAGATTTAGGTGAGACCATTTGCTACTGGAAAAAGAAAAAAAAAAAATATTTGAATCAGTGGCATGAAACTGGTCCAACACCTCCAGAGGTAAAAAGAGAAAAAAAAAAAAAAAAAAAAAAACTCCAAAAGGCTGTTGGGTTAGTGATTGTTTGATTCTTACCTGCAGTTTTATGACGGAAAGTGGAGCCACTTTCTGATAAGACATCATTTATAAAGGGTTGATCTATTAATGGTTAATACATCATGCTTTATAGATTAATTACAAGCCAGGCATAAGAACACCTAACTGGAAATGTGATAAAAACATCTTCATCTTGCCATCAACATTTCACATTTACTGTATTGTTTCTCCACATTTGTATTGCACACAGATTAAGAGCTAGGCGAACCCTTGTTTAAGTTCATTAATCATTATATTATTATACCATGACAAGAAGTCTGCAGATAATGACTGACAATATAGTAAAATACAGCTGTAGTATTATAAAATATGTAAATATATTTGTATATATGCCTCTTTTCCTTTGCAGTAAGCTACCATGGTACTGAAACAATTAGTGAAATACTCAGTTAGTCCATCACTGAAAATCACAACAGTTTTGATTAGTGAATAATCATTGAATTTGTTTATTGAGATTTGAAGAGCTAAACTTGCAGTTAAGTGATACTTTTTTTTGGCATTTTATTGACAAAATAATTTATGAATCATTTGCAAAAAGTTCCTACTGAAAACATTTGAATACCCTGTCGACATACTGAGGGTACACTCCCTTTTGTCTCATTATATGTCTTGATAGTGTCTGTCCAACACCTTCAACAGTGATTGTACTTTATATGCGTGGCTGCCTTCAGTTTGTGATGTGCTGTCAGTTTGTCAGCTCTATATGAGTGGAAAGGACAAATCCTCAGTGGCAAAGTCTGTGGATGTAGTGAAAATACAGCTGCAGAAATCCCACTTGTTTGGTGAAAATAGACACAGAGATGTTGATTTACTGCACTTTAAAGGGGATTCGCCAGCATAAACTAATTTCAAATATCAGAGTCTCCACAGTGAGTCTTTAGAACAAAAGATGATGATAAGGTAGGTCAAGTGGTGGCATTGCGTGCACAAGGGGTGAGTAGGCGTCTGACGGATTTAACAGGTTCCTGTGCTACCTGGCAGGTTTTACGTATCACTGTCCTGACTGACACATCTGTAACTTTCTGTACCCGTATGAAGTAATGCCAAAGCAGTGTGTGGCAAGGCCTGTTTAACCTGTAAGGTTCAGTTTACATTAAACATGTCGACACCTGTTTTCACACTGTGCCGGTCTGTTCCCTCACTGACTGCTATTGTCATCAACATGGTCCCCCACAGTCCTTCTGCAGCAGCCTTGTGTGAGGCTGTATTTTTCCTCATATATCTGCCTGTGGTTGAGCTCATGAAGGATGTCATTTGCAGCATGAAGAGCTGCAGAGCTGGAGACATTTAGGCTGTAAGTTTCCTTCATGACTTCCAAGAGAAGAGAGCAGCAAATCTAGGACACAGAGCAACATCAGCAGCAGCGTTTCTCCTTGTCCAGAAAAGAAGGCAGCTTGTTTCATCATTTCAAGGAAAGGGATGTTCAAGTGCTGAAACCACGGAGCACACAGGGGGACCCAAGGGGCTTAAATGAAAGGGTTCCCAGAAACACAGTGAAGAAGTTAATTGAAAATAAATGTGATAATTTGCAGACAAAATGCATCATTTGTTACAGTTAAACGTTACTGATCAGATGCTTCACTCTGCTGCTGTAAAATCTTACCTAAGAATTGGAAAATCTCCCCTCAGATGTGGGTCACTGGGACAAAAACCTTTATCGAACGTCTGTCATGGGAGCCTTGACATGAAAAAAGTTGGGCAGCTCTGGTTGCCTGAGTGAGTCTGTGGGCCTATTTGCAACCCCCTAAACCTGTCCCAGTAAACTAATTGGCGTTACTAATAGATGGCTGGATGAACCGCAGCCCTGTATGGTAATGAATTCACACGATCCGGTGTCATAGCTGAAGGACTTGTTAAAATGCAAATGAATGATGACCCTGTTATGTGTCTATCAATTTGGGGGTCCACGTTATTAACGCATTACAATGAGCCCCTTGTTCATGCACGAAAATACAATTAGGCCCACAGGCAGGGACACTTCAGCAGAACAGAAAATTGGATTTAAGCACAGACTTTCAAAACTGCTAGCTAATTTGAGCAATAAATATAAAGCAGTCCAACCATTTTGAGGGTAATGGCAGATCTCACTGAATATTAAGCTCCTTTTTTGAATAATTTTCTTTCATTGTGCAAGACGATGTGATGCGTGGGGGACTCACCTCTCTGTCTGACGGAGCAGCTCCTCTCTATAGGATACTGTAAAGAGAAAGATGCTCCTCAGATAGCCTTGAATGTATTCAAATCTGTCATGCGTGTGTCTCTGTGTGTGAACGGCCCAAGAGATTTCTGTGCAATTTTCTAAACTTCTTTCACAGCTCCTGTGTTCCCCTCTCTGATCCACATACAGTATTGTTTTCTCACTGAAAGAAGCCAGATAACAGCCCAGTGCGTGTGTGTGTCTGTGTGTGTGTGTGCATATGAGGCTAAAAAGCGGAGCCAGCCTGATGTTTGAAATTATTTGTACAACTATTTGATCTTCCCCACAGCTGAAAACCAAAGACAAAGCAGACGGCAGCCAGAAAAAAAAAGAAAAAACAGAGAGAGCAGAGCTTGTATTCACACGTCCAGTGAAAAAGTTTTTGTTTAGGATTAGTTTTCTCTTTCTACTCAAAACTGAGAGGAAATGAATGCACCCATCCACTCATACACTCAGAAGGAATCAGTCAAACACTGACAACTGTACTATCAGTTGTTTGTTTCCTTTTAAATGTGAATTTTACAGTATACGCGTGTCCTGTCTGTGTGAATGAAGCCTTGAATTTAGCTGATTTTCTCATTTCCACCTCTGGAGGTCGCTGTAGATCCCATCTTCTACTCTCTAATTCTCTCTCTGTTCAGTTTGGTTTAATGAGGCTTTGTAGGTTTGACATTTTGACTAAAAAAAAACATGTTGCCAAAGCATTTAAATAGAGGCAAATACATAATACGCGTGATGAAAACATTAAAAGATGAGAGGTATACAGGGTGGGGACTGCTGAAAGAGAAGGATTCACAACGGGAGAAAGAAAGATTAAGAACAATGAGTATGTATGTTAAATACAGTAACACACTCACAATACTAATGTTCAGCTTTTTATTTCCACCCCCCCGAGGCAGAAAGTCCTGAGTGCGGGGCGTTTTCGTTTTTCAAAGAAGCAAAGAAAAAGCATTTTGTGAATCTGGCAGAAGAAAAGAAGCAAATGTGTGAAAACCTCTGGCCATCCCATACTGTATGTGCTTCACAGGCTCTGCCTTTCCTTGCCAGAATGAATTATATTTTGCTTGTCTATGGGTTTTTTGTATTCAAAGGTGTTTAACACTGACAGCTGTTTGAAAGCAAGTCTTCAGCCTCTGAACCTCTGAACGTTTTTCTGATGAGAATCCTATTTTTTTTTCCCCCACTAAAATGCAACATAAATGATGTCTCAGAATGCTTCATCAGGAATTTCTTTGTTGAAAATACATTTAATAAAAGATTTTAAATACACAAGTCTCTTTTTCGTAAATCCTGTTGTTGTAAATCCTCTTTACCTCATGATATCTAAAAGCTTTTCTCTTCAGCTCATCTTTTACTCATTTAGTTTCTGTCATAGACTCTTTCTATGCTCACAGAAATATTTCTCCATCTGTTGCCATCTTGCTGGTAAAATTGGGGATCAAGTCATTTAAGTTTATTTGCCCTCAGTGTGAGTTGCTCTGAATGAGTAAGAGCTAAATTTTCTGAGTAAAAATGTTAATTTGCAGCAGTGTCCTGTCCGGTAGATTGTTTAGCGTGACTTCAAAGCAGCAGGGGGCCAAAATAATGAAATAAATCCATAAAAAGCAGCTCACAGAGGCAGCAGAGGATGTATCTGAGGTCATTATCTCATTTCCTTTGACAATTTCTTGGGCAACTCTGACCACAATGTAAACCAGTTGACTTAGTGGACCTTAGATGCAAGATTCTGAAATGAGAAGAAGTGAAGCTTCTCATTTTGTAGAGCTGTGGTGGTTTTAGGGACACTGAGACCACTTGCTACACACCCCATCCATCCATCCATCCATCCATCGAAGAGCCTTCCAAACCCGCACCAGTCCTCCACAGTGTGTCCCACAGCTTCCCTCATCATCGCCTGTAATGGAGGCGTGCAAGAGGGGAGACACTTTGGGAGACACCGGCTGGCTGACAGAGGAAGAGGAAGAGGAAGGGAAGGGAAGGCGGGGGCCAGACAGATGTTTCAATCTCAGCCCTGGGGCTGATGAGATTAATCCATCCTCTGAGGCACAGACAGAGACAGAGAGATAGAGAGAGAGAGATGGAAGCAAGGACCATTAGTACAATTGGCTGCTCTCTTTCCTCTCTGCATCTCAGACATCCTGATGCTCCTTTTTTTTCTTGCCGAGGTGGGCAACATATCCAAACCCATTATAGATCCAAACACCCTCAATACCCCTGGACCAAGCTGCTACTGTGAGAAAGAGAAAGCTTGAAAGAGACTCAGTGTGTTGCAGGTGAAATAACAAGAATCATATGTTGTGTGCACATCTGTCCTCTCAAGCTCTGATTTGTAGACTGAGCACAGTAACAATTGTTTAGTTTGTAAAAAGAAATTGCAACAGGCAGACTTGTATCAGGGCTGGTTTAAAGGGAATGGCAGATAAATATTCACATGAAAGGCAGGTATTTCCATAATTTATGACTTTTATACTTTTATGCCTCCACAAAATCTGAAGCATTACATTCTACAAAGTTTGATTTAATAAGTCAAATGTCAAAATTACAACATAAACCAGAGCTTGCAAAAACTTTCTCTGTAGGATTGCCGTTGTCGTAAATTTAGCATATGTCACACAACGCTGTGGCATCAAGAGGGACTCAAAGAGAGAAAAATATGTGAAAGAAAAAAATACAGAGGAATACATTATACTAATACAGTACACACCTGCAAACTCAACCCACCAAAACACAACACAAACTTTTTGTCTGTGTCAGAACCTCCAAGAAATATTGAAGCAACTTTTTTTCAGCTGACAGTGGGAGGACGTCCGTCCATATACTTTAATGATCTGATCATCTGGCCCAGTGTGGCTGCTGTTGTAGGCGGTCTGGAATGCAGCCATTTTGACTGAGTGTAAAATATTCATGAACTATCAATGGTAGCCCATCTGACTGGCTGGGGAACAGCTGCTGGGTCTCTGTGCCTCTAGAGGTGCAGCATCTGTCCATTTGAGGAAAGTGAATACGTGTTTGTGTGAGTGCATGCTTGGGTTTACGTGTGTGTGTGTGTGTGTGTGTGTGTGTGCGCATGTATGCCTTTCTAGACATGCATGTGTGTATGGCAGCACACATTCTGATGTGTGTGTGTTCATGTCTCAGGGGGACTAGACATCAGGAGAAACAACTGTGTATTTAACTTTCTTATCTCCAGATGGTGAAGGATCATTTTAGAAATGATCAAAAAGCGAGTCTCAGTTTTATCAGGATCTGTGCTTGTCAATCAAATATCATTCTCTCTCTCTCTCACACACACACACACATACACACAGGAAGAGCAGCACTGGTGCAGTCAGCTCTGCTGTATGTGTGATGTGCTAAAGTGAATGCGTCTTTTGTACATCTGAGGCTTCTGCCATTCTATATGTATCTATTTGTGTCCCTCCAAGCATCAGCACATCACAGCTTAGCAGTGTGTGTGTGTGTGTGTGTGTGTGGGCTGTTCACACCCGTGCGCGTGAAGCTCACAGAGAGCTGTGCAGCTTTGGCTGTGGCTGTATGATGGACATCTGGAAGCTAAATTGGTTAATGGCGCCTCCAAGCCAACAGCCAGCCGGCCGTCCCCTTGCTGAGCTGAGAGCGCGTGTTAACTGTGTGCGTGTGTGTGTGGGAGGCAGGCTGGAGTGGTGGGGGGACTCTACATCTGGCCAGCCATCCTGCCACAGACAAAAACCCCTGCTGGACATTTAGGGGCTTTTACTTTCCAAATTCTTTTTCTTTTTTTTTTTTGTATTATCTTTAGAGTATACTCCAAACAAAAACCAATTTGTTGCGTTCACACAGGCAAACTGCTGCGAACTGCTGCGTTTGACACCATAAAGAAGAATCACATTTGGCTCTGATCACCACACCACAATCCACTGTTGCATGCAGCCATAGTTTTAATGCAGCTTGATATTTATAGTACTTATTGAATATCATTTTTGCACTACTACAGTATAAACAGAATGGAAACAAATAATAAACCTAATAATAAAAATAAACATTACATAAAATATACAAGACGAAGCATTTATGGCCATGCAAGTTGCTCTGTGAGGCTGTGCTTGTGCAACAGAGGTGCTTTGAGCTAAATGCTAATGTCAGCATGCTAACATGCTCAAAATGACAACACAGTGTAGGCTACTTGCAAAACACTAGCATCACTTCATTATGCTAGTGTTCAGCAGGTATATTGTTTACCATGTTCACCATCTAATGTTTGATAGTCAGCACTAAACACAAAGCAAATGTGATAACAGTTCATCCTGAGGGGAACATGAATTCTGTAGCATAATCCATTGAGTGGATGGTGAGATATTTTACTGGAAAAGTGAAAACTTTGATCTGCTGGTGGCAGCAGAGGAAAAATCACGGGGGCACCACAGTCAGTGGGCCTCATCCTCTGGGGACCATTCAAGTCTGTACTAATTTCCATGGTAATCCGTCTAAGTGATGATGAGAAATTTCAGTCTTGACCAACAAACCCCAGATCCACTCCTCTAGCATAGCTAAAACTAAAACTTTAACTAATTAATTGCAAATTTTAAAAATAGATGACATGAAAAACATGCACTGACAAAGAGGAAATACTTGAAAACTAACAAAATTAACTAAAAAATGCTTAAAATAAAGAGCAATATATCCAAATGTGATCATATACATTTACAAATGATCTGAGGAGGATAAAGCAACCCAGAATATAAATACCAGATGACACACAGTGGACCGTTTAAGTAGAAACTAAAAGGAGAGGAAGACTGATAATAACTGGAAGAGAGCAGCAAGCCAGGAAGCTCAAGAAAGACATCAAGGGGGCAATACCAAGGGAAAATAAAATGCATAACAGGTGTATTATCATTGTTGTGAGGTAGACTCCTATTTATAAAGTGGCAAGAACAGGGTGAAAGACCCATATCTGCCATCATTTATTTCAGTAATGTTACCTATGAGAGTGTACCTTATTATGATATGATTGTGATGTAACAGGTTAAATCACTGTAAAGAGGGTCCTGGGGGTTATTATGGTATCTCAGGTCTGTATGGGTATTATAAGCACTTTGTCATCATAAACATCAGAGGAAAATAACATAATACTGCTCTGTAGGTGTCTGAATACCACAAAAGCAGCCTTAGCAACCAGTGAAACATGGCCAGCAGTGCTTCATGGGAGCTGAAAGTACTTGCACAGCTCTTGCACATGAGTTCCTTGATGTAGGCTGTATGGAGACAAGCTGCTGCTGTTTTATGACAAAATCTTATCAGAGCGTTCAGAAAGTTCAGAAAGTAAGCAAAATAACAAACAAAAACAAAACAAAACAGAAAACACATTTTTTTGTGCATTTGTATTTTTGAAAATACACAACATGCTTTGAAAGAAGTTTAAGTTGATATTGTGTTGATCTGTTTGGAGGCATTACAAAAATCACACCTCTAAAAGCCAGATATGGAAATGATCAGGCTTGTTACCTAATCTGTGCAGGCAGAATGCATAAGGACAAAAACACATAGAGAGGAGAGTGAGAAACACTCACATGGACAGAGCTTTAAATAAATACAGCCGCAGCAGATGTATAACAGCCGAGCACAGGCCAAGAGTGCACAAACAGCAGTGTGATCTCCTGAAATCTTTTTTGTATCATCTCAGAGATCATGTCGAAGCGAAAAGCACTTCTTCAGCCTCTGTTCTGTTTGCCCGCCTGTCTGTCTGTCTCTCTTCAGTCCAGATGTCAGAGGAACTAGCCAACAGCTGCGGCAGGAAATGAGCCCCCAGGCAGTGAAAAGGCTAATACACTTCCACACAGAGGAGAGCGACCAAAACAACACACACACAGATGAACTCAGATGAAAGCAAGTGGATAATGAAAACCGTGCAGGGGATGATGCATGAAGTTTACTCTTTCTTGACACCTGATCAGTTTCTAAGTGAACACATGTTTGTTTGTAACGAGGAATCTCCAGGAACATGTTGCACCATGTTTCTGTGCATGTATACGGATACTCACTATAAACATATCCATGATTTCAGTACTTCTGTGTTCTGTAACAGTATTCATATGTCTTTTTTCTCCTGGATTCATCAGTTTTGCTTAAAATATGTGTGTGTATGGGCAATGGTGCGCCAGCCTGCCAGCCTGCCTGCCACAGCGCCAGCCCCCGAGCCAGCGGGAACATTTGCCTTGTGGCTCCAATTCCCAGGAATGCCTAACCTGCGCCAGCTGTTGAGAACATGTTACCTGTGCCAACAATGCACTGGCTCTGCCCACCACATCAGCTACCACTCTGTCTCCATCTGGGTGTGAGATTGAATTTGTGTGTGTATTTGTTTGTCTGTGGCTTACTGTATCTACCTCTTCCCACATCTGTATTTGTGTTTGCATCTGTGTGCATGAGTGCACATCCTCTCTCATGTGTGCAGTGTACATGGTGCTATGTGTATATGAATGTATGGATGTTCCTAATTTTGTGTGTACAGTGCATGTGTGTGTGTGTGTGTGTGTGTGTGTGTATGCCAGCTCTGGTGTGTTTGTGTGTCTCCATCTGTGTGTGCTGGGCCTCCCTTTCCTGCATCTGGAGCAGCATTGAAGAGGCTTTCCAACAAGGCCAATGGCAGCCAGCCTGCCAAACAGCCCAGATGTTAGTTCTGTAAGCCTCAGGCTAAATGGAGGGAGCCACACTCTCATTATTCAGAACTAGTAAATTGCAACCATTTTTTTTAGCAGAAGAGAGAAGGAGAGACACTATGAAAGAATAAAAGAGGGGGAGTAAGAGAAAGAGAAAGAGGTATGAAAAGAGATACAGATGAGAGAGAGAAATATATCATTCTTCACAGAGCTCACAGAACACTTATAATAAATATAACACAATAAATCAGACTAAATGGCACTTTTATGAATTACTGTACCTGTGTCAAGTTAGATTCAAGCCTCTGCAAGTTGATTTTTGCACAGTAACCGAAACCAGCAGCTCCCTCAAAGGTAGGACACGAATCTACGAAATAGTGTAATAGTAAAGTCTAACTGAGATTCTTTGCAATGTAGGTCTTATTATTGTTCAGTCAGCCACCTTTCTTATTAGTAATAGTGACATTGTGCTCATAAAGTTAATTACTGAGTTCTGGGAACATATATCTCTGATAAGAAGTCAGACCGGAAAAGTACAATGAAGTATCAAACAGGTTTTTCAACAACCCCCCAGAGGAAACAGTGAAACTGTTACCCTGTCCTTTGTAAACATCACCATTTACGTTCAACATCTGAGTTCAGCTTGACTTCCCATAATAGGCATAAATGCATAATCTTCCTGAGCAGCAGCACTCACTTTTGGATTTTATCTCTGACTAATGTTTAGATAATCTGATTAAACTGTTGTCTTATACACAAGCTGTTCAATTACCTGAACACTTGCATCATCATGTTCCCAAACCTGGCATTTATGTTGGTAAGTACAAATCACAACTGATACAAATAATGACCACAACTACAAAAAATCTGCAAATTGTACTGTTATAAACCAGAACTTTCTTTAACTTTCTTTCTGTTTGCCATTTGGATGTGAGCAGGTAGTGTACAGTGTGTTTTAAGGTTCTTTTTTTCTGACAGCAGCTGTGTGCTGTAGCTGATAATGATACTGAGAGGGAAACAAAACAGTCAAGTCGGGGCCCAACTGAAGGAATGAGCTGGAAGATGCTAAAATGCTCTGTAGATCTGAGAGGAACTGTGTTTGGTGATAATGCTCCATGGAGTGACTTCTTTCACATAACACAAAGTCATTTCATTCATTTTTGATATAAAAATACAGATAAGTGCAGCTTTAAGGTTAGAGCACTTTATATGGACAGATATGCACAATCTGTACAAAATCCATTCTGGTGACTATGATTCAATTACTGTGAGGTCACCTCATGTCCTGTCCATGAGCTCTAAAGCCACTGTTTTTCAAGCAACCTAAAGCCAACATCCCTCCAAAATATTCCTTTGGTAAACAGTGTTTGAGAGCAGAAGAGCAGTGTTGGAAATAAAAACACAACATGTGCATTCACCATCAAACAGTAGGACACAATTAGCTTGATCATCTGGACGGGTGTAACTGTGATGTTGGGGCAGATTTGGCTGAATGTATGTGCATGCATGCGTGTGTGTGTGTGTGTGTGTGTGTGTGTGTGTGTGTGTGCGCGCGCACTATGGTAACCATAGAGGTGGCATCTGCCAGGGCGCTTTAGCTCTGTTTGTGAGATCCATGTGTGTGGACTTCCACAGGGCTTAGAGAACATCCGCTCCCCCCCATATGGTGAGCTGTCACTGGGACAACACAGGGCTGCCCTCCCCTGTGTGGGACTTCCAGCCAGCCATCAGACTGACCGAGTAAACAACAACTGGACATGGGGTGTTGATGTTATATTCGTTAGGATATTTTTGGGGTAGGATATTATCTCCTAAACCTGTGATGAAAGACCACAGATGACATCCGTATAATCTATTTCTCATGTGAATTACCTCGGTCATATGTCGGTATTTATGCTTCAGTGATATCCCAAAATCAGTTTATCTTTTTTTAAAAAACATTTTTGTCAACAACTCCATTCTCACAGACCCTATCAAAACAGATCTGACTTCTAAATCATTTCACAGGGGTTAAATGTTTATGACTGATAAGCATCAGATGTTACTGATATGGCTGAGCTGGATTAAAATGGCATAACAATGATAAATATGTCAGGTCTTTTCTTTTGAGTTTAAAAACATGTCACTAAGTAGCTGTAAATTAGTCATAGCTTCTCCCCATTAGTCTGCAATGACAACTTTTTATCAAACACAGCATAGAACACATTTGGGAAATGCAAATTGGTGAGAGAAAACATGACTGAGAGACATCTCCTCCCATGACAGATATCTTTCTCACATCTGTCTCTCACTTCCTGCACACAGATGTTACACAGCAGTTTGTTCTGAGAAGGAAAAGACGATTCCTCCTGCGCCTCCCCAAGGAGTTAGTAGCCTGGGGAAAATCACATTTACACATAAAGTGTTAATGTGTGTCCCTGAGCAAGTGTGTGTGTGTGTGTGTAGACAAAAGAGAAAGGGAGACAAAGAGAGAGAAATGTCTTACAAAGGAGGTAAGGGAGGCGTAGACCAGAAATAGGAAGTGGCAGGACTGGAAACTGGGGCCCTTAGGGGCCATCAGAAGCTTTGAGGAGAGTGTGTGTGTGTGTGTGTGTGTGTGTGTGTGTGTGTGTGTGTGTGTGTGTGTGTGTGTGCGTGGGAGGGGGAGGAGGGGTTGCTGGCACTCTATCCTCTGGCTGTGCTCAAACTGTGTGTGTTTTTGATGTTGATCTCATCCAGTTGTTGGAAAGCCAAACACAGTCTGTGCACCCAGATGTTGACAGATGTGCTGTGTATAACCCAACTTCCTCTGAAATTCACACATGCAATGACACACACAGACACAGGAGAGATAGTAACACATATCCTTCCTGTCCATCCTCTAGAGACAGTCTTCCTGGCTTGCATGAGACTTTCAACAAATTCCTAAAATCAACCTCGGCCCCAGTGGTGAGCTGCCGCGATCTTGAGGGACCGCTGTCCACTGCACTGTTCCAGATGTTCTATAAATAACTAAAACCCACAAAATGTGCCTCATCCAGATGTGTTCACTTCACATGCTGTGATCTCAGAGAAAGACAGAGAGAGAGAGAGAGAGAGAGAGAGAGAGAGAGAAAGACACAGAGACAAACAGCTGGAGCCCTCAGTAGAGCTGGAACTAATGCAGCTCTCTCTAGTGGCCTGGAGTGGTCTCTGCACACATGCAGCTGTGCAGATGCAGGTGGGTGCGGGAGGCTGATTGTGATGGTCTGGAGTGGTGGGGTATTTAGGTGTCATCTGGCACGGGTTGAGATGGTAATGATGTTTTAGAGTTTCAGTTGTTGTTTTTGCTCTTTGTCCTATCCCACCTATAATTTCATGTCCTTTGCTGTGCAATCCTACCTTATTTGTCCTATCCTGTTTTGTCCCATCCAATCCTATCTTCCCCTGTCCTATTCTACCTTATCCACTCCTGTCCTATTCTTATCTATCCTACCTGTCTCATCCAAACCTATCATATCCCATCATATTCTGTTTCACCCCATCATATCCTATTCTGTCCTACCCTGTCCAACCTTATTTTTCTGCCCTGTCCCACACTATCTGGCCTATCCTACCTCAGCAAGTCCTGTTTTGTCCTATCTTGCCCATATCCTAGCCTACCCTGTCCAATCCCATCTTACACTGTCGTATCATACCCCATTTGTCCCATCTTATCCTAGTCAACCCTATCTTGCCCTATTCTATCCTACTCTGTCCTATCTCTTCCTGACCTATCCTGTGCAATCCTGTCTTGTCCACTCCTCTCCATCGTATCCTGTCAGATGGTCTTCTATCATGGCCTTTCCTCTCTTGCCCCATTTCTTATGTCCTATCCTTTTGCTTATAGCAAGTTGCAAATGAGTAAATAGGTTTTTCGTGCCTTGAAGCTTCTATGTAGGTCTAAATATGTGTTGTACTGAGAAGACAAGATACAGGAGAAGAGGGGAAGAAAATGTGGAAGTGGTATAATTATGGAGAAGGCGGCTGTCAGCAAAGGGTCACAAAGAAAGGTGGAACCGCAGAAAGAAAAAGAAACAAAAAAACATCTTATATCGTGATTGCAAACTTCGAGAACATCTGCTTATATCTTCTCCACTTTGCAAGTATACATGTTCACCCATATGTCAAGGTCGCACAGTGGCATCTCTCCTCTGGAACAAAAACAGATCAAAGTTCTCCCCTCCCTCTCTCTCTCCATCATCGTCCCACTGCTTCACTGACTCGACCACTGAGCAGAATCTGCACTGATGGCACCCAGTGGAACTCCAGCATGCATCTGGAAGAGCAGCGAGAGAGGAAGTGTGTGTGTGTGTGTGTATGAGACAGAGACAGAGACAGAGAATTCATGTGCATGTTCATGTCACACAGTCCTGGAGATGTTTGTGTCACTGAAGGCAGCATGGAGGTTCTGGCTGCTCCCACCGCTCCACACAGGTAACATCTGTCTTCAAATACTAAGACGCACATTCACTCACATTATATCTCGTAGCTGACAATGGCACCTGGTAGATCACGTGACACAACATAACAAAGTGGACCAAACACCTCAACTGCCTCCTCTCAGTTTGTCCGTCCTATAAACACACTGAACCTCTCCCTGAAATATGCTCACAATCATAGTCACTGCCGAGAGCTTACAACAGTAGGAAGCATCAGAAAAGCAGTAAATCAGGAAACTTTACTTTGTGGCTCAACTTTGTCTTTATCACCATGTTGCAAAAATAACTCCTACATTACAGCCACTAAGCAGAAGTCACTCACATCATGGCTTTTCCCCTCACCCACAAATAATGTTGCACACAAACATCCTCTTGAGCCATCGTTGTAGGTGGGAGCTTCAGAAACAATTTGGAAATACATGTTTCCAAGCTGAGATGTTTTACCGAACTTTAAGCTCTTAATCATGAAGCAGTCATTAAAGGACATACTTGTATATATTACTCACTGAATATTTTTACTTTTGACTTTATTTTGTTGCATTTATTTCCTAAAATATTTCTTCCATGTATCAGATCCTGCAGCAATTGAACACAGTGGTTACTTAATATGGAGGTGAAAACTCTAACATGAGCTTTGAATTAACATATTGTAAGTAGGTAAGGTAAGATACTGTATGAATTACATGCAATGCAGTAATAGCAGAGATTCACGAAAATGTCCAGTGTGTTTTGTGCACTGTGGATAATCTGGGGGCAGGGTGTTTTTGGGGGAGTGCAACCTGTCTGCACATGAACAGAAGGTATCCACATACACGCAGGTGCACACACACTCACACACACACACACACACACTGCGTATGTGAATATGTGAACATGTGCATGGGTACGAGCACACAGATAAACAGGCTCCCAGACAAACACATGCAGGCACATATGCACAGGCAGACACTCACATACACACCAAAATAAACTAATTATGTCAAGGTCTGATTTACCCTAACCTTGTCTTCTCATTTGTGCACAGGACACAAGCTTTTATGTCATCCACCCCCCTGTACTTCGAACTTCATCAACTGGGGTCAGGCTCAGTGGGATGAGTAGTAGATCATCTAAGTGACTGATGAAATACTGGCAAGTGACAAATTTGAGCATGTTACACTAATATATTGTATAAAACTGCTGATGGTTTCAGGCAATGAAGTGGTTCCACCCTATCACTGTGGTTTAGCATAAGCCTGCTCTGTGATCATACCTGTGTGATTATATCACAGCCAAATATTATATTTCTACAGTCAAATTAATCAAAGATTTATTCTACACTCTTTCTCTCTTGATTCATTATCATGAAGTCTGAAGCAACAATAACATAAAACAGCACAGAAAATAGTTCATAGGCTGGAAGTTGCTTTAAATATATATAAATTTTATCTGGTCATCTGGTACTCTGCAGACTACATTTCACACCTGAGTGCAAACTAGGTGACCCAGAACAGAGCAGAGCAGAGCAGAGCCATGCTGGACCATACTGGCTCCCAAGCTGTCCTGCTGTACAGCACACCTTCAACACCGTGGCTGCAGCTGCTCTGCCCTGTCTCGTGTGTGTGTTTGTGTATGTGTGCTTGTTCTTGTGTGTACGTGTCTCCTGCACAGGGTCTCTCTGACCGCAGCTGTCCCTACCTCTATGCGGGTCTCCGGGGCGA
Organism: Trachinotus anak; assembly: GCF_046630095.1. Taxonomy (NCBI): domain Eukaryota; kingdom Metazoa; phylum Chordata; class Actinopteri; order Carangiformes; family Carangidae; genus Trachinotus; species Trachinotus anak. The sequence goes on along the minus strand of NW_027273858.1, from coordinate 7,274,098 downwards.
GGCTGACCTCTCTCTCCTGAAGTCACTTCAAAGAGACCTGGGATGGGTACGGGGTGCTGGGCTGGCCAGCACGGCTGCTGCTTCCCTGGGCTTTGGGAGCTGGGGAGCTGAGGCTGGAGTTAAGGTTAAAGGGGGGGAGGGAGGTTGAAAGGGAGGGTGGAGAGGTGGAGCAGGGTTGGGTGTGCTGCAGGAGGTGAAGGGAGTCCTAAACATGGATAGGGTTGGGAGGGGGGCAGTAGGCAGTGGTGGGGTATGGGTTGTGTGTGGTATGAGGGCAGAGACAGGAGGTATGGGAATTGGGGAAGGGATGTTGTTATAGTCAGAAGCTGGAAGTTTATCTGTTTGTGTGTGTGTGTTTGTGTGTGTGTGTGTGTGCTGTTCAACCTGGACAGACCTCCTGCTCTCTGGTGTCACTTCAGGGGAGCATCAGGGGTATGTGCATGTGTGATTCACTTGGCAGCACACCATCTCACCCACAGGGAGTCAGGGGTCCAGCTTGGTGAGAACTGATGGCACTATTGGCCCAGGGGCCACCGTTGAGTGAGGGTCCCAATGGAAAAGACAGATTACCGGCCACACACAACACCCATACAGAAGGAGGGACAAAATACTGTAACTGGGACCACTGACAAAATCACACAGTCTGGTTTAACAGCCCTGAACTCTGAAGTGCATTTCTGAAGTTCTGATGTCCCATAAAGTGACAAATAATCCGTGTGTTTCTGCAAAGAAATCATGTCAGAGGTGCAAATTTGACTTTATGGGAATTTTAGAAGAAATATTTATGTGGTATTTGGATTACATTACAGTGTAAGATATGAAGTATGTGTCTCCTTCTCTTTGAAAATGTCATTTAGCTCACTGAAAACACACACACACACACACACACACACAGTCCTGAAAACCTAACATTATTGAAGTTCACGAACATACACCATGTGGTGCACTTGTGTGTGAGATCATGCACTGATGAGCAAAACATACCTAGAGGTTCTCACCTTAACACGTTGTTCTTCTACAGCTGCTCTGACTAACTGGACAAACTCACTCTTTAATGCAAAGACTGTACATAATGATGCCTCGAGAGAACCCAGAAAATAGACTTGTGCACTGATTATAAGATCACTGTTTATCCAAGTCCTTTTGAAATTGAGGTCATGGACAAAATAACATATCAGAGCCTATTAAATGAAAAGAAACAGTATGAACTCAAGTATTTTTATATAAATAAACAACTGACCAGTGCACAGCTCTATCTCTGTGTTTGCTGTCAGTCTCACCTGTTATTTCTGTGCTGGCTGGCTGGCTGCTGTCCTACTCCTCCTCCTGTCTTCATCAGCTATAACCATCCCTTCCTAACCCTCTCTTGCTGCTGTGTGGCAGTGTGGCAGCACTGGCTGCAGTCTGGAAAAACACAAAACAAATTAATTGAATAGCTAATCACACTGGTCGTGATCATATCTTAATTCAGAGTGTGCACGGAGAGGAGGGGCTGTTCACAGATGGGTCCATTGTCAATATGTTTGCAAGAGAAAGAGAGAAAGAGTGAGAGAGTATCAGGTGACAGATTGAAAAATGTTTTCAGCAAATACAGTGGGGTCCAAAAGTCTGATACCACATTTGCATGCAATGCATTTTCAGGGACGTCAATCTGTAAATAAACTGACCTGCTCACTCCCACATACTCAACTGTAGACCTGTTCATGACCTCCTGGGCCTTGAGCCGGGGTCACCTGTACCCTTTGACAGTGGGCCTGGATGTTAGCAGCATGGCTCCAGAGTCTGTTGGTCAATTGGTCCACCACTACAGACAGACCTTGAGTCGTCCTTGTGCTTTGCTTCAAATCATTTTTAATAATGTACTGTAAACATTGTGTTTATAATCTTTCCTGTCATGTTTTTCTTATACTGCAATGCAGGACCAACATTTATATGTGAAGTTGACAACTGACTTTAAGTTGTTGTTGTTGTTGTTGTTGTGTGTGTGTGTGTATGTGCATGTGTGTATGTGTCAGATGGACACGTCTGGCCACAGCAATGGTAACAGAAGGTCTCCCCTGTGTTGCCTTTTTCCTTTTCAAGCTGTCTCTTTACCCCCACCTCCACTGCCTCCCCTGAACACAAACACACACACACACACACACACACACACCTCTCCTAGCTGCTGGTTTTTGTTCATAGCCCCCCTCTGCACACTGGGCTGTGAGCAAAAGGCCAGCTGATGGCAATATGTGTATGTGTGTTAAGAGAGGTCAGAACACATATATTATCTGACACGCTAGGTCCACCTGTGTCTGCACTCTGTGCACAGCCATGGCCCCATACCTATACCCTCTGCCACTGCTGCCCAGCTCCACACATCACGCCATCTGGGGAGACAGACAGACAGACAGAGAGGAGGAAAGAAGAGGGGACAGATGAGTGAAGGTGTTGTTGTGCCAGAAATGTCACTAAATGAAGATTGTACCTTTTAAATTTGCATCATTGTACCACTCTCTAATTTAAAATGTAAGCATATTAACCATATAGGCCTAGTAGTTTTACATGTGAAAGGATGGAGAGAGAAGGGATTCAGTGGGATGGAAGAGGAGGGGGATGCATTGTTAGGTACCAAGTACTATAAGAGGGCAGCTGAACCTGCTGGCTTAAAACAACCTACAGAGGAATTCAGAAGATGCATTGTATCAACAGTCCGAGCTTTAAATGCCCACTGAACAATTTGGTTTACACTAGACTGATCAGCTGTTGAGGAGAGATTTCAGTCATGCGCTATGCAGCTGTCTGGTCCTTCCGGCTGTAAACAGCATCTTAGTTACTACAATGTACTAATGTGATGAGGCTGTATGATTGCTGATGTTACTGACTTACAGTTCATTGTTTGCACAGTTGCTAAGAAACCACAGTGTTTCTGTATACAATAAAGTTAAAAACATGTAAACAGCTACATGAGGAAGTAAAAAAAGCCAAAAAACAAAGGGAATTTCAAAACAGTGTTTTTATGCAACATAAACCTCTTCCTGGATCCTTGCTGCTTCACAGGCAAAATACAAAAAAACTGTAAATGCTATAGTCAGAGTGCTGGTTAGCTAATTGATGAATTGCTCCACAAACAGAAAATTAATCAATTCCTGTTTTATTGTATGAAATACAAGGGTGTTTTGGCTACCAATTAGAAAAAGTGAACCATTTACTTTTGAGTTAAATTTTAATGGGAAACTCCATCAATTTTACACCTAGAAGTCAGTAACAGTTATGTTATTAATACACCTGTGACACCGCGCACCTGTTAGCTAACATCTCTTGTTGGAAAGTAAATGAAATGACTACACAGAGAAGCAAAATTGCACCAAAGAGACACAAAAATGACTGCAAAGAGACGCAAGACAAGAGTGTAAGGAAAGAGATGCAAAACAGGTCGAGCACAAAGAGACACAAAACTACCACAAAGAGACACAGACTGAGTATGACTAGACAAAATAACCACAGAGATCCAAAACAGAGACACATTAAGATATAGATGCAAAAAGAACGACAAAGATGCACGATACGACTAAAAAGAGATGCAAAACAAGTAAAGGCATACTGATTATGATCGCAAGGACACACACAAAACATTACCATAAAGACTCAAAACGTAAACAAAAAATAAATACGCCTCTTAAAAAAAGATGCGAAACAACAAAATAGAAAAGCAAAACAGCAACAGATGCAAAATAACTAAAAAGAGACACAAGGAAACCCTAAAAAGCCTGTGGGTCTTGCTGTTATGTTGGAGGGGTGGGGGACTTTTTTCCTGTCAGTGCCCAGGGGCCCGTTGTGTCATGATCCGTCCATGCTACAAATGATAGGAACTGAGTGCTTCTCTCATCACTGCCGTCCACAAACCCGTCACTGTTTGACCCCCCACAGTTTGACCCGGCTGAGGCCTCTTTCCTTCTCTGTCCCCACCAGATAAACCTCCCGACACCAAACTCTCGCGATGGTTGGCCGATTAGCCGGCGCAGACAAACGGGATGTGGGAACAGGGATGAAGTGGAGGGGAACGGGAATCAGTCGCCGAGCCGAAACCGTCAAAACTGGAAACGGAAGGACGAGGCGAAACGGTAGGTCGTGTGTGTGTGTGTGTGAGAGAGTGTGTGTGTGTGTGTGTGTGTGTGAGAGAGAGAGAGAGAGAGAAAGGGGGTTTGCCGTTTCCCAAGGTGACGTCACAAGCTTTCCTGAAAGTCAAAACAACCGTTGGCCGCGGTAACGGTAGCTGCCGCAGCTTCTCGGAAATCCTCTTGGAAATTCATTTAAAGCGATAAACGAATCATTTCTGCCCCGGGTCGTAACATTTAACAGCAGCAACGACGGTTCACTGCCACCCGGCGGGGTTTCAGCCTAGCTGGAAATCCAGCCTAGCTTTACGTTACGGTTTTTACGAGCGGTTTATGAACAGCAGGTGCACGGGAATAGCATAGCATCGCACCTGCCGCTACAGGTAACACAGTCAGCTAGCAGCACTGTTGTGACAGAAAACACGACATGAACCCCGCTAAAACTGGCTAGATCATGTGTTTTTTTATATGTTGTAGTAATGTCAGTAAGGTGTTTAACGGGTCACTTGCAATGATGTTAAATGCCAGCGCAGTGCGGGTCCCTGTCTCGAAAAAGGGTAATGTTTTTAAACTTATTCTCATGCTTATTATGCTAACTGTGCGCAATGGTGCAGTGCAACGCATTACATTTACTCAAGTACTCTACTTAAGTACACGGCACTAGGCTATTTCCTTTTCATGCTGATGTATATTTATCCTCCACTACATTTCAGGGAGAAATGTTGGACCTGTAACTACATTTATTTGACAGCTGTACCAGTTAGTTCTTTTACAAAGATAAGATTTTTGAACACAAAACAAAGGAAAAGCTTATAAAATATGATATTTTGTTATAGGTTACCCAATGAGTAAAGCTGAAACAATGAATGAAATAGTGGATCAAGAAAATGAACTATTAAGTATTTTGGTAACTATCATTTTCAGTCCTAAACTATAAAACCACTACTAAACTAAATACTGATGACACAATAATTGGTCCTCATTGAGTACTTTTACTTTTAATAGTTTTAAATTTTTTCAAATAGGCTACATTTACAATACTTAAGTACTTCTATTTAAGTAAATATGTGCATTTACTTAAGTGAAATTATTATACAGGACTTTAACTTGTAGTGGAGTATTTTTATAATCTGGTATTGCTACTTTTAGTTTAGTAGAAAATTATCTCAGTACCTCAACCACTACTGTGTATCCTATTCATTCATTGTCTATTCAGTAGATGGGTTTCAGGTTGACAAGCAACATTTACAGGTTCACATTCACCCCACCAGCTAAATAGACTCATTACATGCTGCACAAATCTTTGAGGTAACTGTGTGTTCTGTTAATAGCTATAGAGAGGGACAACAAAACTAGGTGTGACTTGATTTGTGATGGCACAAGTGCATGGCTGAGTCACTGGTCAGATGTGCTGTATTTATTTATATATATTTATATCTATAGATCATTGTCCAGTAGAGTCCCATGTTTCCATATCAGTAACACTGAGACTATTGTTTATGAAACTGAAATGGGACTACAGGATGGGAAACCCCTCAAATCTTTTGAGGGACAAATCTATTGCTGTGCACTGTCGCTTCATACATCTAGATTGGTTAGTAGAGGGGTAGCTGACTGGTCATTGCCCTTTCCTTCAATTTTTCTCCATCTCTCTCTCTCTCACTGTATTAGCCTCTATTTCCTCTGATTCTGTTTCTTTTCTCACTATTTCCCTTTTCTGTTAATTTTTTCCCCTCGTAGTTGCCTCTGAAATGAAATATCATGCAATAAATGCTGTCTGGCAGGTGCTTCTCCTGGCATGGTTGGTTCAGCATGGCAGTGGATGTCTCCATGGCAACAGCTGCCCTGGTGACAAAGGGTTGCCACTGTCTGGACATTCCTCTCCTCTCCTCTCCTCTCCTCTCCTCTCCTCTCCTCTCCTCTCCTCTCCTCTCCTGTCCTGTCCTGTCCTCCACTAAGTGCGATCAGGGCCATGCTAGACCAGATTAAGGTTAAAGCTAACTGAAGCTTCATTGAATTACACTGCAGTGTTAAAGCTTAATCCAGAATTGCATAGTGCCTATAAAAAGGTTTCGATCCCCTTGGATGTAATTACTAGGGCTAGGTATCATTTGAATTGTTTTCTAAAGCAGTGCTAATGGGTCATTGACAAATAAAGCTTTTAAAAATGTTTTTTAAAAAAAGTCTTTTTAAAATGGATATTATGCATATTGAAATTAGAATAATGTGTTTCAACAAGCCTTATTTGTGTTACAACATTTCAAAGTTTTAAATTCATTTTTTGCCTGTATTTTTAACTTCATCACCTGAAAAATGTCGGGTGGTGCAACCAAATTTATATACTTTCCTTCTATTCATTCTAAGTGAAATGTTTGGCAAGTATACCTGAGCGTGTCTATAGTGGCTAACACATTGTTATTTTGTAGTTGAATTTTTTGTTAACTATAATTTAAGATTCTTACATTTCAGTGGCCAGGTATTTAATATTTTTAATATCCAATTTTACATTTAAATACAGAAAAACTTGTATATAAATATACAAATGAATCTAATTTAATACAATAGCTATATACCTTGTAGTTTTCAACCATTTGTTCACTTTAACCTATTATTTATTGGTTTAAATGAATATTTTACCTGGTCGCACCACCTGGCGATTCAGTTGTGTCACCTGACTTTTGCAGCTAATTTCAAATTAAACAGGCTTCTACTTAGACACCTGTTTAACCTTTAGCCTTTGCTAGCAAGTTCATGCATATAGTTTTTTAATAAAATGAAGAGTTTTATAATAAAACAAAATTTTTCTAGTTTTACCTTGGTCGTACCACCTGACATGAAAAGTGTACCAGCCCAACTATGAGTTGAAAGTAGCTATTTTTATCAATATTTGAGAGAGCTCTACAAACCTTTTCACTCATCAATAAAGATCACTTGGGGACCTCTGGCTGATGGAATATCCTGTTTGATGTTGTCACTATTCACTTCAGAATAAAAGATGCATGTATACAGTTGCAGCACCCTGACATTTGACAATACACAAATTTCCGGACAAAAGTTTTTGAATTACACACCTTTAAAACTATTAATATTTGTGAATTTAGTTTATTTGAAAGGTCTCAAACATGAAATCATGCCACAGTATTTATTTTGAATTTATTATTATTAGAATATCATATTTAATACTTTTCTCAGGCTGTTCATTAACATGGACGGTTGTGGCACCTGACATTTTGGTGGTTTGAGATGCCAAAATATAAAATATATACATTATTATAATGTACTGAAAACATGGTCAAACTACAGCAGTTTTATAGAAAAAAATGATGCATGTCATGAATTAATTAAAATTATTGCACTCGGACACAAAAATATGCACGTCATGTCAATGACCCTAATACAATACTAAAACAATACATTTTATGTTGTACCTTAGTTTCTACAAATATGAACATGGTTTCTACAACACCTTTGTGTTGTGTAAGAAACATAAAAAAAAAAAAAAAGACTAAAACTGTTCAAATTTTTATATAAATCAGAAACTAACTGAGTAATCAATATTATGAGTCTGATAGTTTTCAATACTTGGAAGACATTTCAGAGATAAATTGAAGACTATATCATACGTGGTAAAATGATGGAACATACAAAAGTCCAAGAGGGGTAAAAAGTTTATAGATTGGGTGAAACTAACAGTTATTTTGATGATAGACTAATTTGTTGATTTATTTTTGTGATTTTTTTTTCACATTTTCCTACAACCAACTGTACATTGATAATTGATTTTCAATTATATGAAACTTAAGAAAAGCAGCACATCTTCACATTATGAGAGACTGGAACCAATGAATGGTTTTCTTTTTCTTTTCTTTTTTTAATGACTTAAACAATTAGTAGATTATTAACATTGTTGATGATACATTTCATTGTCAGTCACTGCAGCGTTTGGCTTATCTAGTCCTTATCAGAGAGATGAAACATGATCAGCATCTGCTCAATTTGAGCTCACGAAAACCTGACCTGAGCATTGTAGCAGCCCCTGTGACCGAGAACTTGAATGTGTTGTTACTAGTCTGGTTTTGTTCACTTGGATTTAGATTGGTCACTGGTCTGCTGCCTCAATAGGAAAACCTATATGCTACCTACTAGGGTGTGTGGTTCAGTGTGTGTGAGTACGTCTGCAGCTTCCGTTATGACGCTGCTGTCCCTCCAAGTGTCGGCGGCAGCGCAGACACTAACTGATCTGAATACTGATTTCCAGCTAGATGGCTACGACTGCTAGTCTAGCTGCCGTAGTGCTGATCTCCATTCAAGCTGAGCAGCGTAGCGTTGTTGCACGTTGTGTAATACAGTGTAGTAGGGTGCATTTGAGGTGAACACGGCAGCTATGCAGAGAGAGAGAGGGGAGAGAGCGCAGGAGTGAGACGACAGAGGTGCAGAGATTTGGGCAGAGAGAAAGAGTGTGAGAGCATCCTTAACTGCCGTTGTTGCTATTTATAGCCAAGCCCTACTCCACAGTCCTGAGATGCTCTCCAGCCTCCCACATACAGACGTCAGCCTACACACACACATACACACGTTGACAAAATAATTTGACATGCAGAAATACAGCAAGCACAGAAAAGTGCACTGGCTTTGCAAACAGCAGAACAAGCTCAACAGAACAAAAAGATCTATGAATGAATGAGAGACAGAACTCAGGGATGTTTCTTTGGCAATCAAGGTCAGTTTTTGCTTCATCAAGAGCTCTGCAATAATTCATCCTGTTTATCAGTGAGAGTGTTAGCAACAGAGAGAGGAACTGGGTGTATGATTGGGTGGGGGAAGAGCAGAGGGACCATTTGTCCTCACAATAACTAGTTGTTTGTCTTGTCAGATTGCATGAAAGGGCTTTGGAGGGAAAGAAAGGGAGTAGCAGAGGAAGAGACAAATAAATCCATGCCTTCTTTTTTCTTTATTTTTTTTCTCCTTTCACTTCCTTCCAGGCTGAGTCACTGCTGGTGAGGAGGAAGGTCTGGAGAGGGAACGAGAGAGGAGGAGGAGGAGGTGGAGGAGGAGGGGGAGAAGAAGAAGAAGGGAGGGAGACAGGGAGATAAGCCACAACAGGAAGCAAAACGACACACACACGCACAAAGACACAGTGCGTGTTTGTGTGTGTGTGTCTGAGAGAGAGACTGCGCGAACGAGAGGGTGAACGGGAAAGGAAGGGAGGGAGAGTGACGCGGAGGCTGGGAGAGCCTGCCCCCCCTCCTCTCCTCCTCTCCCTCTCTTTCTCTCCTCTCCTCCTCTCCTCCCCTCCTCCCTCTCTCTCTCTCTCTGTGGAGCAGGCGTGTAGCGGCATCAGACTCGGCGTGAAGGAACCATGAGCGATGTCACCATCGTTAGAGAGGGATGGCTCCAGAAACGGGGTAAGTACATCTAGTACCTCTCTTTTTCTATTCCCCTCCTCTCTGCCTCTATTTTCTCTCCTCTTCTTCTCTGTCTCTTGTCTAGACTGAGGGCCTGGCCGTGGCTGTCCACATGTGCCGGTGGGAGGATGTGAGTGTTTGCGACTGAGTGCGTGTGTGTGTGTGATCACATGGATGTCTGATTATCTGGTCTATAAGTGTATAGGTGTGTGCATGTGCCCCCATAGGGTTGTGTGTCTTTATTATAAGCTTGTCTGGCTGTTTGTTTGCTAAGCCTCTGTATGCTCCAGTCAGGTTGTGACTGAAAAACAGTGTGTGCATGGGTTTGTGCATGTATTTGTATGCAGTGTGTGTGTACTTGATAACATGTACCAGGCCTGTAGTTACACTGCTGGTGCATAGTGTTCTGTCAGGCCAGCGTGTCTACTAGTCTGTGAAATCAGGTTAGTTCTGTCTCTCTGAGGTATTATTTAACATAGTTGTGTCTTAAGTACGTAGAAAATTCTGAATTGTGTCACTGAGAGTCATATGACATGGGGTTGGTTGGGGTGGAGTCAAGGGGGACACTGACAACACATCCTGTTTACAACCAAATGAATGAGAAATTGGAAAAAAAATGTAATAGTTGAAGAGGATGTAGCAAAGATAGCACTTCCCTGTCTTTAGACATTCACAGCTTATGTTCAGTTAGTGGTTGCTGCAACAGGTGAAAAGCCATTTGTAGTGGGGCCAAACTGATCCAGAAACTGTCAAAAAGTGATAAACAGTGGCTCTGTGATGAAAGCAGCACCAACTGTAAGGCACTTTTGGAATTTTTTTATTTAATTTTTAACAAACCATGATTTCATGGGGTCATGTGTCTGCTATTACTGATTCCTTCAGGCACAAGTACATGTGTACGTGAATGTGTGTGTTTTAGAAAGAGAACCTCAGGGTTAGAACAAGGGGGATTTCCAAACTTTTAGGCCAATGAGCATCATCCCCCTGACTATGTGATGGTGTCTAGGAATGTGTAACACAAACTGTTGAACAGGAAGTGACATGGATACATAACAGACTGCAGACTTCTGGGTAATGTAGGCTAACACCATGGCACAGCAGGAGAACATGTTGGATAACAGAGTGCTCCTTACTACATGGAGTGGATGCTCTCTCAATGTGTCACACACACATACACAAATACAGAACACACTCTGTGTTGTTGAAATCAAGGGGAGGGTCTTTGTCTATGTGTGCCAGCATTCCAGTGTGATCCTCAGACAGTGGTCTGTGCATATTAAGAGGAACACATCGCCCCCAGTCACGACGCAGCACTACCACTGTTCATCAGTGAGTGAGAGAGATACAGGTTGTGGGGAAGGAAAGGGGGGAGGTGTTGTTTGTGTCAGGAATATGAATGTTTGTCTGCATTATATGCTAAATCTTTGTCTGTATTTATGTGTGTGGAGAGTAGCAGGGTCAGGGTGCTGACTCACTGTCCAGGTCGTGACTGCAGTCTCTGTTGTTAGACAGCTTTTTAGTGAAACGAAACAGTGAGAGAGACCGAGAAAGGTAGTGAAACCTACACACACACACACACACACACACACACACACACACACACACACACACACACACACACACACACACACACACACACACACACACACAGAGTTCTGTTTTGACTGTCTGTAAGGGCCTGCTCTTTCTAACTCATCTACCAAATGCTGCACTTTTTTGTTGTTTTTGTTTTGTTTTGAACTGAGCAACATAAAGACAGTGACACAAAAAGAGAAACTAAAAGACTGACTGAGTGGAAGATTGGAAAGAAAGACTGGTGAATTAGATGGGAAGGGAGCAGAGATCTCTGTATGAAAGAGAGATACTCGCATGCCTCATAGATGCCTCTAAGACATTTAAATAAATCAATCATGAAAAACGTTTGTGAAATGAGTGTTACAGGATGTTTATTGTTTGCCAAATAAACTTTGCAGATTAGATGAGCAGGGATGTATCTTACTCTTTTCATTTTAGTAATGGGGTAAATCAGAGTAATATATTATCACCATTTTTGTTCGTGTATGCAGGTAGATGCTTGTTAAAACAGGTTGTGTTTTTGGTAAACTCATAACTATTAATTTTATGTTAGATTAATTAGTTATATTTTCTTCATGCAGTTCTTATAACAGTCTATAACAGCTGTTGAGTACATGCATCCAATATGGTACCAAAAAAGTTATTTAATGATAATTAAATGCAAAAATGACAGAAAATATGTAAATTTTTCCCTGTTCTACTTACACAAAGGTTTTTCTTCAAGTAAGCTATAATGTCTTGCTCATCATTTTATTGACAACCTAATGCATGACAGGGATTTATACTGACATGCTCTACTGATGTGATTGCTGTTTGCAGGACTTGCTGTTTACCCTTGTACAATATACATGTACAATATGCAGAGACTTAAAATGCTTTGATGATGTTATTGGTTGCGCAGAGATTATATACTGCTAGTCACATGTTCTTCAGCATAAATGCATCAACATGTCAGGAAGTGATAAGGAGTCCTATGTGTAAGTCTATGTGTAGATTAGATAAAATAATAATTAATTGTTAGTGAGTCCTACCAATGGCTGCACAGTTGTGGCATGATGAGGATAAGGATTTCATAAAATGGTTGTTTCTGAATGTTTCTAGAAAGTCTATTTTCTTTTAACTTTTTTTTACTCTGTCTTTTGTGGTCTGACTAATGAGTCTAGTAAAGTGAAATGATTGACTGATTGAATCGTTTCCCATCCATAGCATAAAGTACTGGTGATGACTTCTTGCTCATGTACCCTCATGGGTATGCTCCGCTCTCTGCATGTTTTATGAAGTGTCTGTGTGTATCTGTGAGTTGCAGCTTTAGGTTGAAAAGCCACAAACCATTAGAGTAATTGGTCAAACATGACAGATGTGTAAGGCACATTGTGCTTCAGGAGTATGTCAGACTGTCAATAGGAAACATTTAACAATATAAAAACTTCAGGATGTTTGTTTTTAATCCCTTCCTTCCTTTCTTCAATCCCTCATTCAGGCAGTCTAACCTAAAAAGCAAAGTGCTTCACACAGATGGTGTAAAAGATGAGAGAAAAGATAACAGATAAAAATACAAATAAATACATATAAATGATACACAAACAAATAAAAACAAGCCTAAAGGAGTAGTTGAATAAAGTAGTAAATTCATGTATATAGCAAAAACATAAACAGCAAACATCTCTATCCATTGAATATGAAGTCAAAGTTTGCACATCACCACCTGCTAATCATCATCTTGAACAGAGACAAACCTCAGGAACATCACCTCTGCAAAGTACAGCGTGTCCTCAGATGACCGAGCCTTTCAGTGCTCACTTGCTCGCTACCACGGTGATGGTTTCCTTCCTCCTTTCATTAAATCAGAGCGGGGAGTGCATACGGCTGTATCATTTCTTTATTTTATATTCATAAACAGCAGATAAATACCAAATGTGTCACAGAGTCTGGAAACAAAACTTCATCCTTAAGTTTTAAAAAGATACTTTATATGAAAGATGCTAGAAAATCTGGTGGATATACAGTATGTGAGCTACAGGTACAGCCTTGGAAGGATACTGTGTTGTGTTGAATGTTGTGTTTAGGGGTGAAAATCAGATGTTGCTGTCCTTTCAGTCGATAGAAAGTTAGAAGGCTACTTTATCCCGCCTTTAGAAATCTGAATCTGAAGTGAACTCCACTTCATTTCCACCTAGGCTAGGAGTTTACCTTCTGTCAGCCCATGTGAGGCCACAGAGGTCACAGTCAGCCAGTGTAGTCGAGGATACTGTTTCCTCCACCAGCATCAGCCCACACAGCAGTCAGCACAACAGATGGCCAGGAGGGATGAGAGGAGGAGAAACACTAAAGGAGGGAGATGGGGAGAACATCATCATCTTTTTTTTGACACTTTCTGTCCCCCAGAAGTGTTTCTAAGCAAAGCTACAAATAAGATGAGATGCAGCTTTGTCAAAGTAGAGAGAGACTTGTTACTGGCTCATTTCTGAAATAGTAATGATTCTTTGTCTCCCAGGAGGGTTTAAGCAATCAGACAAAAGATTAAGTCAAAAAGATGTTGCACATTCTCTTCATTTTGTGTTGTGTTTCAAATGAATTCAAATTACTTCAATTAAGTTCTTAAATAGAAGTGTATAGCTGTACATTCTTTAGAATGTAAGCTACTTAGAAAGAAAATAAATGAAATATTTGTCAAGCTTACATGGAGAAGTCACAAGGTTTTTATGGCTGATTCTTGTGATATTCTTCACTTACATTAATTGAGATAAGCAAGCGATTCTTGGACTGCAGAAAAATTAAAACTGAGTCTCTTTGTACACATGGTTTTTTTGGTTTAGGTTGGTTCAGTTTCACCAAATGTGAGTGCAGTTTAAAAAAAATCTTCTGTGACAGCTCAAATTAAGGTTGTCATGTAATAGTGCTAGAATCAGCATCTCAGTAACCCTTGTGTTTTTCTTTTTTCTTCTGTTTTTGTTCAGTGATTTTTTTTGTAAAGCATCTGGGTAAAAATTGCGGGGCCTCATGGAGGATATGGGCACATTCCTACTGACATGATTTTGTATTGGACTTGATGCAGTATTGAATTACATGGCTGCATCCCATGCATTGACTGAAATGTTGGCTCTGCATGTCTTGCTGTGGATCTGTATCTTCAGATCTGTTGTACTCTTGCTCCCTGTAACTTTGCAATGTTCGTTTGCACATTGCATCCATAATATGCAGAATTCTGATCACGGGTCCTTTCACTGTGGAGACAGTCATGATGTGGCTCCATTAGATATTCAGTGTCTGCCTTTACTGTAAATCTATGTTTGTGTCCCAACCTGTCACTTAATGCATCTCAGCATGATGGTATGATAGACATCGAGCTGAATTATGAAGCCACACACCTGCTCTCCTTTATACGTTTTCCTCTGTACTCTTCATCTCCACAGCTTAATCCCTCTGGGAGCTCTCTGTGCTATACTGTATACGTTAGACTGCTGTGGGGTTCATTGGGTGCAGTGCAGTGAGGCAGCCATCTTGGCTCAGTGAGTTCAATGAGTTCAGTGTAGCTGGAGGCTGGCTGGCTGGCTGGCTGGATCAGGTGGCAGTGCCAGATCTCTGATATCAATCACCAGCCGCTGCTGCTGCTGCTGCCGCCGCCGCCACTGTCTGCTGTGTCGCCCTTCTCCTCTCCTCTCCTCTCCTCTCCTCTCCTCTCCTCTCCTCTCCTCTCCTCCCCTCCCCTCTCCCCTCCTCTCCTCCCATCCTCTCCTCCTCCTCTGTCCTGCCTCTGCTGTAGAGTGTGTCAGCACAACTTACTCCATTTACTGTCATTCACACTCTTCCTCTCTCTATCTATCTATATATCTCCCTCCATCTCCCTGCACTCCTCTTTTTGACCCCTCTGTTTCTCAAACTCACATGCATATATGGGGCAGTAGCAGACAAGCAGACAGTGCAGGCTTTGTTATGAATGGCATCCTCTTGCACATCCGGAGGAAGTGTACGCTCCAGTGTGGCTTTACAAACTGTCTCCATTGTCCTAAGAATGACTCACTCTACACTGCAGAGAATGGCAGTCAGCCAGACAGTCAGACAGACCAACGGCACAGCGCAAACAGACAGACAAGTCTGCAGAGCCTACAGACAAACAGCACAGGAAAGACAGGCAGGGAGACCGATAGTTTGTGACAGATAGAGCCAGCATAGAACAGAGGCGGACAACTTGGCAACATAGAAGAGACCTGCAACTAGCGGGTTACAGACACCAAATGAAAGACAGATGGGTAACATACACAGACAGGCTGCAGAGAGTGTGTCACCTTAGTATTCAATCAGAATGATATTTTTGTTCCCTTTTGTTCCCTTCCCTTAAACTTATGTGTACCTACAGATAAGCTCAGAAACATACAGTATGTTATAATGTGCAGTCTTTGAGCTAAACAGCCTGAAGCTGTACAACTCTGCAAACTCAGTCAGTCAATAGGATCAGTAGTAAGTGGTAGGAAGCATCCTTGTAAAGGCCATGCAAACAGAGAGATGGATTAATGGATGGGTGAGTGAATGAACTAATGTAGAGTGAGGCAGTCTTGGATAAATGAATGAATGGATCAATGAATGGAGTGCTGATCACTGCAGAGGGAAAACTTGGACAGAGGAAGAGAGAAGAGGTGAAGGGAGGAGAGGTTGAGTAATGGGATTAGTTTGTAGCTCAGGATCATCGAAATGCTGACCTCAAACATTTGATCACAGTCTGGATGGATGCATGCACATGCATTCACACATATACATTTTACCAGATTAGTGTATATGTGTGAATGCATGTACATTCATGTATATATTACCATTATTATTGAATTATACCATTATTATTGAATTATATCCATTATCACCCACTGTACAAAGTGATGACAAAATCCCAAATTTTAAATTTCAGTTGAATGTATTTTACTTCATTGAAACATGATATACATCACTGCTGTTTACCCATAACAAGAACCAAATATATTGTATATTATTGGATGCTTATAATGAATCAAATCGTGGAGGGTGATGTTATTGGAGGTAATAACACATTTATACTTCATCCCATTTTTGGTAATATACTAATATACTATAAATCACCGTTTAAACTAAACTTATTAGGCCTTTTTGACTCTTGTAACCCAAACACAACAACAAGTGGATGATTTACTGTGGATTCCCTTAAACGTTGGTTTATTATCTCATTTGCCCACTTGTTGCACACTGTATATAGCTGGACATGTTAATACAGACTCATTTTCGTATCTGAATATGACAGCACAGTCAGATGTTATTACAAGGAGGTTGTTTAAAGGTTGCACCTCAATGAATTCTTAGGATACCTGGCTTTCTTGGCCACCTCAGTTTTCCTCATCAACTGGTTTCTAACTACTACTGTTCCACAGGCAACTATTAGATATTTCTGTTGTGGTCCATTGTGATCCAATGGCTGCGGCAGCTCTGTCCTTACTTGACAAAGCAACTTGAGTTAAAGCTCAAAACAGATTCTATGTTTAAATGTGCTGACATGCAGATTAGACCAAAGGGGTAGTGTGTAGTCTAACATCTTGAGATAATGTGGGCTAGTTAGAGTAGGCTTTGGGCTGATTAGAAGAAGCAGGTTAGAGTGGGGGTTGGTTTGGCTGATTTAGGCCAACAGATTAGTGCCTGGTTAACAGCTAGTGTAAGTGTTGGAGGGCAGGAGAAGGACCCCAGAGTGTTACCATTTGGTCTACCACAAAGTTTTTTTTTTTTTAAATGTAAAGCAGAGCCTCTTAATAAAGTGGCCCAGGCTTTACCTTGCCTAACCTGTTAAGCATAGGTGAGCAGAGATTTAGAAATCCATTACCACAGTTAGTCACTTTGGCTGTGTATGTGACATTCTGTACCAACACTTTTGTGCTTGTCTGAGAAAGACCTCTGGGTTCAAAAACAAATGACAGTTTCCTCTATGATTTGAAGCAATTTTAAATTGTTTGATGCCAACTAGGAGCACTCAGCTCAATACTGTTGGTGGCTGTGGCTCAGGTGGTAGAACGGGTTGTCCACTTTTTGCAGGGTTCATGCTTTGATCCCCAACTCCTCCTGTCTGTGTGCCGAAGTGTCCTTGGGCAAGACACTGAACTCTAAGTTTCCCCAAATTTCTGCCAAATAAGAAGATTTGAATGTAAATAGATCTGAACACAGCTGCCTAATTTAATCTTCTACATCACCATCATGACATATTTCTCGCTTAATGCAGTTGATACATGACGCTATTTTAAATGGGAAATATATTAAAGTTAACAGTATTATTTCATACATCATACCCATCCATCCATTTTCTATACTGCTTATCTGACACCGGGTTGCGGGATGGGGCTGGAGCCAATCCCAGTTGACATTGGGCGAGGGCGGGGCACACCCTGGACAGGTCGCCAGTCTAATGCAGGGCTAACATATAGAGATGAAACAACCACTCACACACTTACGGGCAATTTAGAGTCACCAATCATCCTAACGTGCATGTCTTTGGACTATGGGAGGAAGCCGGAGTACCCAGAGGGAACCCACGCAGACACGGGGAGGACATGCAAACTCCACACAGAAAGGCCCCAGGCCTGGGGTTCGAACCCAAAACCTTCTTGCTGTGAGGCAACAGCGCTACACTGCAACACCATGCTGCCATACATCATACCCTGACTAATATATCATGGCACTTTTAGGCAGCAGTGTCACATGTTACCACCTTTCAGGCTGTTGACTAAATTATGTTGGCTAATGTATATTGCCACTGCAGCTGTGGTACTACTATCGTATCATTAAAGCTGGTTGGTGTAGCTTTTGTATTAATTTTTGTTTTGAGTAGGCTACATATGAAACGGTTCTGGGAACCAGATGTGATGTAAAGATGTAATGAAAGCTTGTTTTCTATGACAACCTGGTAAAACATCTGGTCATTTTGCTCATGGGTAAATATGTGGCTATTAAAGGCAGACTGCCTTTAATGGGTTTGGTTTGAGTTTGCTCCTGTTATGCCTGACTTAATAGTTGAGCTACATGCTGATGTCACAGTGGCCAGGTTAAAGGGACAGTCAGTCTATTTATATCTTCCCACCTGTAATCTGTTTCTGACAGGATTAACTAAGCCACCAGCAGAAGCCTGCTGTGCCACAGAGACACACTGAAAATGTGAGCCATGAATAAATACATGCATTCACAAAGATGCACCGTGAGAACAGTGTGTACAGTACATGCAAGGAAGAGTGTATAAAATGTGATCTCAACTTTAGGGTATTCTAGGAGAGGAAAGACAAATATATGTCTGTTTTCAGCTAACCAGAAAATGTGACTCCATGTAACCATGTTACATGCTTCTGTTTGTGCACATATGTTTGCATGTACATCTTTTGTGTGCATGTTTTAAAGAGTCTCAGTCAGTTAACCTGATAAAAACTGAGATAAAGTAGAGACCAAGCAGTGACAGAATTTTTCATCCTCCCTCAGCCTTTTCTGTCACTGGTTGCCGATCTCCAGTCATTAATTAGCTGTCCATGATAAAATTCCCCATTCCCAATCTGACACTAGTGCAGAGCAACGAACGATATGGGTAATCATGTCAGCAAGGCTTGGCTCAATGTTCTGAGGGGGCTAAATGTCCCTCATATGGTCCACGGGCTGGGGCCCACTCCTCACCAAGCTCTCATTAAACTAGTGCTTAATATACCAAGGTAAAAAGGGACACACACACACTAATGCATACACTCAGCTGTAAGAAACAAATCAAGACATCTGACAGGGGATTGGGCACAAAGGGACAGGAGGACAAGGAGGTGCTGTTTGTTTCTGTGTTTGTGTGTGAATGAGGTATGTGTGTCTATGTTTTTAGGGGCTGGCGCTGTACAATTGTTGACTTGCCATCTGTCATCAAGAATAGAGTTCTATCCTTGCATATGTGTGTGTGTGTGTGTGTGTATAGAGGAAAGATGAGACGGAAAGGAAAGAAAGAAACAGTGAGTGAGGTGCAGATGTCTCACAGCAAAGCGACTTGAACATGAGTTTCAATGGTGGACTGCTGTATGAGAGGAGGTGGAGGGGGAGAACAGAGAAGAAAAGAGGACGAACATCTGCCATACTCAGATATTGCTCCGTGGTTTGAGTGTTTCTACACAATATGCTGAGTTTGAATGGGCCTGGGACATGGCCTGCTCATTTAGTATCTTGCAGGGCCAGGCAGCCAAGTTCCAAGAGAACCATTATTATTGAGGGTTTCAGATATATCCTTCAATATTTTTTAACAATAATGCAGAAGCTGTAATTTTTTTATGCATAAGGTAGCATGTATAATTACGTATCATGAAGAAAGCTCTCAAAAGTGTTTTTTGTTTAGTCAAAAGTTTGGCTTGAGTACATCCTTTATTTCCACTCTTGGAAAATAACCAAGAAAACAAAGAACCAAGATAATAGCCTATTTCTATCAAAATCATTGAGAAACACCTATTGTTCAAAAAGTTCACCTGGCTGCTTCAGGTTCATGCTAATCTACTCAAACACACCAGACAGACATTGTGGAAAGCAGTGAATTTTCACATTACTATCACTGGTATTAAGCATCAGAATGGCATTTACTCTGGCTGTTCTGTTACACAGATTTTGAGAGTTGAATTGGTTATGTCCTTTGGTTGTGACTCATTTTTCTAGAGAATGCAACAAACAGATTTAAAGACTAATACAAATCCCCAAGTTTAAACAAAAAAAAAAAAATTTTTTACAAGGATTTACTTTTTTTTAAGTTTGTATTTTTGTCTTATGCTGATTACAAACTAGATAACACATAGTCATCTTTGTTCCCCTTGAATTGTCTCAGAACCTCAAGTGCTAGCCAGCTGAGGTGGTCATGTTGTCAAAAACAGCCTTTTAGACATACAGGCGTTACAGCATGACAAACACCAGCTCCCAAGGAAGGAGAGGGAAGTGTTTTTTTGAGATGGACTGACATATATAGCTTTCTGTCACCTCAGAGTGTGACATAGAGGCAAGCACTCACTAATTGCAATCACACTTTTATTTTGTAGGTCCAGACTTGCTTGTTCATGAAGTTACATTGCCTTATCACAAGCATCTTGTTGGCAAAAGTCACATGGGCTTACAGGTAGTTCTTTTATTTAAGCATTTTAGTCTGTCTTCATGAGACATCAGACATTTTAGCAGCAGATGAGCCAAAACAAATAATATTTCCAGTACCTGTAACTTAGCCATGTTAGTTTATGCCCAGCAGACCATGACTGATTGTGAGGGAATCAGATGAGGCTGTGTTTTGCCCCTGCGTCATTTTGTAATGTTGTGCATTACAAGCATGATTAACTACAGCCTATCACATGTCTCCTTATATCTGTAAAAGTGTGATTCATCCATAATGACCATGTGTTGTAGCTCTGTTTCCTACACCAACAAACCTTATGCTTGGAATCACTTGAAAACAGTAGTTGGCATCACTCTCACCTGTCCGTTCAAACTACAGTTAAAGATGGAGTTTGAGTCAGCCACTCCAAATATGTCCAGTGTGAATGCACCCTGATGGACAGATGGGCATACACTTGGGCAGGTGGGGACACAGAGAGACAGACAGGTAGCCAGGCAGGACAGAGGGGAAAGCAGAGAGCAGCAGTTAGTGAGGTGGAGAGCACTTACTGCAGGCCCTTCAGTGCAGTACATGAATGGGCTGGGCTGGGCTGGGCTGGTGTGCGTGCGTGTGCGTGTGCGTGCATGTGTGTGTGTGTGCGTGTGCGTGCGCGCATGCATGTGCGCGTGTGTGTGGGGTGTTTGGGGTGTGGGTGGGCACTTGATAGTACTTGGGGTATAGTACTTGATTGTTTACTCTTGCCTGCTGGGCCGGGCTTTGTGCTCTTGTGTCTGTGCATGTGTGTATTTGTGTTGAGTGTATTGTGTGTGAGCGTGCAGTGTGTATAAGTTTACAGGCAGGCAGGGAAACATACAGCACAATGCTTCTCTGGTGCTCTAGGACAGGATGGGGGGGCTTCACAAAAGACCAGGGGGGTCTTATGTTGTCGACTCACACACACACACACACACACACACACACACACACACACACACACACACACACACACACACACACACACGTAATGCCAGCTGCCGCCCACAGCCCCAGCCCGGCATTTCTGAATTAATAATACAGAGCCAACCACTCTGGAATAATAGTGACTTACACACATAGACACACACACATGCATGCACAAAGCTTTGCACCTGTTCACCACTGCTCAACTGGACAGGGTTGGGCTGGTTTAGCCCCCCACCCCCCCACCACACACACACACACACACACACACACACACACACACACACACACACACACACACACACACACACACACACACTCACAAACACAAACACATGCACGCACACACTCCCTGTTGCCTGTCTGTTGTAGGCAACACTTAAAGCTGTGTCTGTCTCCTGACCCTCCTCTTGTTGTTCTGATTGACAGCTAATATCATTGACTGATTGGTCCAGCTGCCCAGTCTGTTTCTCCAATTGGATGGTTTTACATCCAATAATGTGCAAAAGACTAGAGCAAGAATTTAAATATGAATGTCAGATTTACTGGGGAACCTCAAAGAAACCAACTCCTCTGTGTGATTATGAGCCATAATTCTCAGATAACTGCAAACTGAAAATCAAACAGTCAAACAAAATTACTCAAATTGTTCTGCTTAGAAGGACTGCAAAAGAAAATAGTTCTCCTTGATTTAAGGTGCTGACACTTAAACATGTTCTACTCCCTATCTCATCTCTATTTTAGAGATGCTGTGTTGTAGATATTAATGTAATTTCAGCAAATAGTTATTTTTAGAGAAGGATGTAGAGTGTTTTGGAAATAAACTCTTATTTAATGTGAATGTCAATGATGTGCTGCAAAATAAAAGAAGAAATCAATGATGCCAACACACAATGCCATCCAAAGGAGAGAACAGAGAGAGGCAATATACCAGCAATCAGTGCAATTTGATTAGCCTGCTCATTGGCTGTGTGTGCCTTTCCTAATCGCATTGGATCCACTGCATTCTGAACACAAGCAGCATGGCATCCCTAATGTTATTGGGTGTTTGAATGCAAGGGCTTTATGTACTGGTTAGCCTGGATTGTATTTTTACTTCTTGACGTGCTAGCAGACATCCAAACAGATGAGTCTTTGTGTCTTCAGTGGCATGTTATGCCTTTCCACTTGTGCGTTTTTGTGTGTGTGTAGGTGGATGGATGGATGTGTGTGGATGTAGAGTAAATAGACCATATAACTGAGCTGTGAATATGAGTTTGCCCTGTCTGGTTAATAATAATGTCATATAAGCCTCCTACTATATGGCGACAGTATGTGAACTATGATGTTTATGTGTACATGTGTTTGTAAGGGACTGAATCTGATAGCCGGTCTCATTCCTTTTTTAACTCTGTTGGTATAAAGGACAGAACTTGGACTTCCATTTTTCTTTTTCATATGTTTTATTTTATATCTTGTGATTGAACTGTTACAGCTCTGCTCATAGATAAACTAAGCAATGTGGCAAGTCTGTAGAATCAGTAATGTGGGGGATGAGTAGAAATAGGCTGTTATCTTTGTAAAACCAAAAAACAGAAGCTACCACTCTGAAATGTGTGAATAGAAGAGTTCTTACTGGACTGGTTGCTGACCCAGCCTTATGTACTGTACAGAAGGTCACACTGGGCCCAGGTGTGTCTCCTGCCACTAATGGTCCTGCTTCACAAGACAAGCCTCTGCAAACAGCAGAGCACAGAGCAGGAAACCAACAAGAAGGGCACAGGGGCCATCACAAAATCCTTTGAATTACATCATCAAGGAGGACAACGTGTCTTTAGTTGTACACTTTATAAATTTCAACAGCCTCCTTGAGTATTTTATTTTTTGGTGTTTATGTTTATTCTTTTTTTGAAATACAAAGAAAAGACAGGGCTTAAAACTGCATGAATGTGATGTGATATGAAAAGTGGCAGTGCACCTCTAGAGATGTTTTGCTATCTTGCACTTTCTTGTTCCAAATAACTCGTAATTTTAGGACAAACCTTACATATTTCAGTATTAAACAACACATACTGTGTGTCTGCAAAATAGTTTTAAGTTCAGTCGAGCAGCCTTAAATTTTACATTTGGACCTGACTTGGACCTAGAGTGTAAAAGAACCATACCATGTAGAAATTCTTAAATTAAGTGGTATACGCCTCAGTTATCTAAGCTAATCTTTGGCCAACTTCGTGTTTTTATTCCTTAAAAATAGCTGCATCCTGGGATTTGTGATGGATTATTGACATATTATGTAGTAAAAGTGTTCTTATTGTAATATATTGAAAATAAGATTAAGTTAGTTATATTTAAATGTGACAGAAAGTAAAAATGAAAACAAAGTAATTATCTTAATAATAACATACAGTCTGTAAAGAGATAGTTAAAGTAGTTACAGTAATGAATTAAGACGGTAAGACAGTAAGCTTGGAGTCGTTGGAGCTAAGTGACCTTCACCCACCCACTGTGTGTATGTGTGTTTGTCTACATATGTGAGTGTGTGTTGGTGGGGGGTAGAGAAGGAAGGGGGATGGGGGTGGGGTGGGGTGGGGGTGGGGTGGCTGTGCAGCCACAGCCTCCTGTCTGGCACAGGTGGTGTTGAGCAGCAGCCCCTCCAGCTAAGATGCTAATATGCTAACACCGCACTAATCCTAGCGTGCTTTAGGAAGCAACGGACACTGCCCTCTCCCCAATAATACACAGGAACAAGCAGTCATGTATTAACACGCACGCACGCACACACACACACACATACAGATTTAGGCTGACTGAATGCTTGCATACAGAAATAAACATATTTACACCAACTGACACATACACATGACCCCCATCTTGTATATACTGTACATATACTGTATACACACACACACATACACACACATGCCAGTGCTGTGAGGGAGATTAGGATGAGAGGCATCTTGGCTGCTGTGTGTCTGTCAGTCACTCTCCAGCTCTGTGTCAGCGTCACAGCGGTGGCCACCATGCTCCAGGGAGCCACCACCATCTACTGGACTGTAGTGGTACTGCAGGAGAGGAGGAACAAAATGTAACAAGATACAGGAGGGACGGAGACATTGAAAGTGTGTGTGTGAGAGAGAGAGAGAGAGAGTGTGTGTGAGTGTTTGTATGTGCATGTGCCTCCTTCTGTACCAGCTGGGGGAGCAGAGGGGCACCAGGGCAGCTTGCGTGTGTATGTGTATGTGCATCCAGCACAGCCTACCAGGAGGTTCTGGCTGTGTGCAGCTGGCTGGGTGAAATCTCCTTGTGGCCCCCAAGGGATGGCCATACTCCCATGGGTTTCCACTCAATCTGGCCGCTCTGTGGTTGCCCTGGCCTGTCCCAGCGCTCTGTTACCACCATAGCCTTAACCTCATACTCTCTCTCGTGCAATCTTCTGTTGTCTTCTTTCCCTTATCTTTCATTCTAGCATCTTCTTCATCTCTAGTCTGTTGTACCCTCCATGTAGTCTCATTCCACAGATTGAGCCAAAGGCTTGTACAATTACTCCAGCACTGAACCTTTAAACCCAGCTGCAACCCCAGCTTCAAACTGAAGTGAATTTTTTAGATTCTTTTTGATACCTTTTTCCCCCTTATTCTAGTCTTGTATCATCATTACATAAGTGGCAAACCTCCCCCCTGTGAATCTCTACAGGTAGCAAAAACAGCACCACTTATGTGTCGTCAGTGATGATGACTGTATTTACAGCACCCATACACATGCACACACACACACAGACACACACTCTAACACCAGTCCAGCACCGATGTGGTAATGAGACTAATGCACTGTAAGTGGATTGGCTTTGAGGAGCCTGGATTCACCTTAAGATGTCTGAGCAGACTGGAGTTAGAACTGCTGGGGTCGGGGTCACGCACACAGCCCTATCCTTGTAAACACACACGCACAGTGAAACACACTACATTAGGACAAAGATTGTGCATAACTCTTTTTTAAGTACATAAGTGTTTTTATTAGTCTTTATAATTTCTTTTCTATAAATGTCTAGTCTTGCTTGCTTGTAGCACTCATGGACAGACTCTCAGACAGATGTCTTCTTCAAGCGTCTTATCGCACAATTCCCCACTTTCTTAACCCCCAGTGCCCTTTCTGTTTCAAACAGTCTCCTCCCCCTATCCCTCATTTCCTTTACCCATCAGTTACCTGCCTGATGTTTTGCTAATCTCTCTCACTCCTCCTCTTCCCTGCTTTTACTCAAGTATCAGCCACTCATGCTCACATACACAAACACATGAAACCCCTAAACACGCTGTTGTGTCTGGAGATGTCTTGACCTTCTTCAATAAGGAGATCAGCTGAAGCAGCCGGCTAATCATTCCAGATCAAACCCACTCATTAATTTGACTGCAGTCTGCTGCTGTTTGATGGTGCAACCCTGCACTGCTACACTGTGCAGTAGATATTTACATTTCATTCAGTTCTGCCTGAAAATGGTCTGTTACATTTACCAATACGTGTCACATACTTACCTTTACTGTATGGGTCATAGGACAAATATACTTGTACTTGTGTTAGATACTTTTATACTTTAATGCTGTTTAAACATGATAGACGTTATTATTTTTATGGTTGATTAATCTTTCAATAAAATGTCAGATAGTAATAATGAATGCTGATTACATGTTCCCAGAGTCCAATGTGACGGTTCTATGTGACTAACAGTGCAAATTCCAAAAATAGAAAAGTCATAATAATGACTAATAATAATAATTATCATCACATTTTAGAAGTTGTAACCAGGAATGTTGCACATTTTAGCTTGCAAAGTAACTCACATGATTGATCTTCATCATTAAAACTACTCAGTTAGTGAAATCATTCCAGCACCAAAACATGATGTAGTTTTGTCAGTTATCCAGTCTGCATACAGTACTTACAACCTGCTTGTCCCTCAGTTAGTGAGGGTGAAAGTTAACCTCTGTCAAGGTAATAGTGCGGTAGCTTTTCCTTTGGTCAGTTAGCTAATCAGTTGGGCAACCAGCCAGACGACTACTCAGACACTTGGTTGGTAAACTTGTCATTTATTCTCTTCAGTTACAGCCAAACCCTCTGTATTACTGCTCTGAACACTGAATGTTTGTATATGTGAGTGTGTGCATGTGTGTTGTTATGTGGCCAGACGATACATTCCTCTCCCTGCTGGTGAGCTGCTGTGTATGTGCTGGAACGTGGAAGAAGCTCCCCTCCACCCTCTCCATTCGCCTCCCCCTACCTCTATATACGGCACCACCCGCCACCGCTCCAGCTCCCAGAGTGCCAGTCACACAGCCCCGTCTCTGCGCCATCTGCATATCAGCTCCAGCCTCGGCCAAAGCATTAAATTAAATCCCTGTTTGGGTTGATTAACAAATGGCTGGTGAGCTCACATAGTTATGGAGTTATTTATTTAATTGTCATCAAGGTTTTTCCTCCACAAAGCCAGGGAGCAGAGGTGTGCAGGTGTCCTGAAGGAGTGAGTGTTAGACAGAGAGAGAGAGCGACTGTTAAGTTTGTGCAAGTTTGTGTGACTCATTTCTGTTTTGCTGGCTGAAGTTCAGCTTTACCATTTGTACCTGTCTCCTATTTTTTTTTTGTGCATTTCTCTCTCATTCTCTCCCCTTTCCCCCTCTGTCCTGAAATGAATAGTTAATCAGTTTGCTAATTGAGTGACAGTTAGTCAGTGCGTTGTTGTAATTGTCCAATCAGAAAGCTTGGAACGGACACAGTCACAGCTGATTCATCTCTGCCTCTTTACTGCTAAATCCACAAGCTGCAACTGGAGGATGTGCCAACAAGATTTATTTCCCCTAGAAATTCCAAAATAACTCTTTAAAAGTCTAGTTTAGTTTTGAATCCTTAGTTTGTGACTCATACCAAAAAAGCTGAAAACAAAAGATGTGAGGGGCAGATACTTAGGTAAATTTTGCCACCTTTACCTCATCTTACCATTAGAGGTGGTTGTTTATAAAGACCTTTTTGAATTAGAGGTATGATGTCATTTAATACTTCCTCACCAGTAAAAGTAAAATGAACAGAAAGATTTTAGAAAAGTAAGTACTCTAAAACAAGGACATGAAATTAGATGGACGAGAGCACTTGAGATGCAAGTCTTTATTTTGTCTCTGTTTTGAACAAATTTAACCTGAATTTCAACACACTCCAAAATAGTTTATCTAATCTTTCTAAATATCCTCTGATCCTTAGATCTTTCAAGTCACCCACGTTCTCATGTATTACTGATATCCTATCGTTCTAACAAGAAACAAGAGACTCCTGTTGTCTTAAGCACTGTGTACTGTAGTATTTACTAATTGGTCTTAAGGGAAAAGTAAAGTTGTGCAGAAAACTAAATGAAACTGTGGTGAGGAGTCCGAGAGAGATGGTGTGGGAAGGAGACCGGCTGTTCTGTTTTCTCCAGCAGTCCAAACTAGAGACATGTGGCTCTCCAGACAAGCTGTCCAGAGTGGGAGAGCTCGCTGGACTCATTACAGGCAGGGCCAAGACGGGATAGCTTGACAGAACACCATTGGATCATTCGGAGAATTGGAACGGTCGAAACAGAATTGTGTTAGTTTTGTGTGTGCACGTATGTGTGCGTGCATGCCTGTGCCTGTTTGGAACGGCGTGTGTGGACAACTGTCCATCTCCTCTCTCCGTCTGTGCCACCCCTGGCTGCCCCTTCCCCCGCCCCCCAGTGGACATGTACACAGTAACGCACACAATCCACACACACACATACACACACACACACACACACACTGTCGAGGCCCAGCCAGAAGGATTGCTTAAATGTTTTCAGTTGCACTGGACAGCTGAGCGATGAAGTGGCCAGCCACAGGCTTCCATTGGTTGGACACTTCATCTAGAAACTGACTCAGAGAAATGACTGGACTTGGACCAGCAAACCAGTCATCACTGCCAGTTTATAATAGTTTTATCAGTTTAACTTTCTCTTCATCCTCATCCATTTTGTCAGTCAATACATCTCTTTCTCCTGTCCAGTTTGAAGTTTCTCTTTTCCAGAGGATCACTTTCTTCCACATTCACAGCTGGAATGGGTAAATCTGAGGAGTTTTAATTTCTCTCTTTCAACCAGTGGTCACACAGATTTATATGTGTTTTTCTGATGTGAACCTACAGGAGCTAAACACAGAACAGAAACATTGCAGAACTCAAGTCCCCCATACAGCTTCAAATATTTATTATTAAAGTTGAATCATGAGCTTTCTGATACAGTCTCTACAAAAATGTAACATTATAACACTCAGTATTTATTGCAGTGCTATTTTATTGCCATTAATTATATTGTGCAGCTTTTGTTTTTATAGTTAACATCCCTTGTACATTGTAGATTTGTAGAATTGTTGAATGTTGACTGTGCATTCTGTGCATAAAACACATAAATACATAAAACACATTGAGTTTGGCACAGTTAACTTACATTAAAAATATTTTGGTTTTGTCAGAATTGATTCGATATTCCCTTTTTGCTTGCTTGCAACCTTCCCCTCATCCTTTTTTTGCTTTGCTTTCTTCATAATTTTTTTCCATCCTCTTCCTTATGCCTCTCTCCATCCCTCCTCCCACCCCTGCTATTCAGCCCCTCTGCACTCTGTTTATCAGTAGCAAGTGATCCAAAGAATATGCTTTGTTTCTGAAAGAACAGGAGAAGGAAACAGGAGAGTGGGTGGATTTGTGAAAAAGAGAAAAATAGAGACAGGGAGAGGAGAGGAGAGGTGTGATTTGGTAATCCTGATGACGCACTGGCACCCAACAGCATCTTCTTCATCTTATCTGTATCATTGTCTCTCAGTGTGTTTGTCTGTTCCTGTGTGGTGTTTCAAGTCAGCCGCTAAAACCCCCTCACACACACACACACACACACACACACACACACACACACACACACACACACACACACACACACACACACACACACACACACACACACACACACACACACACACACACACACACACCTCCACCACCACCACCAGCAGCACCCAGAGGTACCGGCAGGGCCCGCAGTCGCATGGTCTCTTCGGCGGAGCAGGTGTTTTTCTGCGACGTGTTAACGAGCACGGCCTGCTGTCATTTCCGCTTTAAATGGATGTCACAAATAGAACACACACACACACGCACACACACACACTGCCTATTCTCCTCTCCCAGCCAATGAGCCTAAAAAAGGTGATCAGAGCTGTTACCAGTCTTTGAGTGTGTTTATGTGTGCATGTGCATGTGCATCTTTTTGACTATTACGATAGCTTCACAAGGTGTGTGTGTGTTTGTGTGTGTGTGTGTGTGTGTGTGTGTGTGTGTGTGTGTGTGTGTGTTTGTGTGTGTGTGTGCATGTCAAGAACAGCTGGTCAATTAAAAGGGGTTGAGAAGAAGGGGACGTTTGTGTCTGTGGTTTTTATTTCTGTTGTTTGAAAAGAGAAGGTGAGATGTTTGCACCACTTCCAGATTTGGAAAGCGTTGAGATTGTCAGTTTCTTTCATCAGAGCTGTGTGTTTCAGTCTTACTTCAGCCATACTTGTCCAGCTATGTGTGAATCCATACTGTGTACTTTAATCCATGTGTGTATCCATGCTGTTTCCAGTAAGTGTTATCCGCCTCTGTGGTGTGGTAATGTTTGACACTCATGTAATCCTGCAGCAGGTCATCTGATAAAGCTGTGGTGCCACCTTAGTGCCAGTCTGTGCTAGCCAGTTGGGTAATACTCTGTGACCAGCTGCTTAGCAGATGTTGTTATTTGTTGCTCATGTTTAAGAAGGGCCATTCTCTATGTGTAATTTTACCTCATTTTGTTTCATTTTGTCTCATCTTATCCTCTGCTCTTCTTCCTCCTTTGCTGGTAACCAGTGGTTTGTGTGTATGCGGGTGTATTAAAATTGCGAGTTCATATGTGTGCACATGTGTGTTTGGTGTGCTTGTGTGTGTGTGTGTGTGTGTGTGTGTGTGTGTGTTGTGTTTGGTAGAAGGGTCATCACCTCGACACCTGCCCATGTATCAGCCAGATGATGTTTCTGGCATGGATAGTTTGAGTGTTGTGCTGGTAAACATGTTTTTGTCAATTTTTACATGATAATCCGATCTGAATCTGGCAAGCGCTGTGGGAGTCCCAGAGATACTGAGTGTGTGTTTGTGTGTGTGTGTCTGTGTAATATCCTTTGGACAGATGAGAGTTGAGCTGACAGACTCTTATCTGTCTCAGGAATAAAATCTGTATTTAAAATCATGACCAGAATCACTATTTCTATCAATACTTTCCGTATATCATCATAGCCGCCCTCATGATCTGAATTCAGTTGTGTTTGCACCAAGTGTTTAGTTGATCTGACTGACATTGTCCTCCCTCTCTTTGTGTCCATCTCTCTCTTCAGGTGAATACATAAAGAACTGGCGACCGCGTTACTTCCTATTGAAGACAGACGGCTCTTTCATCGGCTACAAAGAGAAACCTCAGGATGCAGACCTGCCCTATCCCCTAAATAACTTTTCTGTAGCAAGTACGTTACTTATTTTTGCATGCAGCTTTTCAATTCCTGATGCACTACTTTTGAGCTTTTTGTTTGACAGTAAAATGCTTATCAATTGTAACAGGTATACAGAAAGACTAGTGGCCAAGTCCCTCCATCTTCTCCCCGCTTCTTTGTAGGCCCACAGTTAACCTTTTAAAACACACTGTCCCATCTATGAACCCATCTCTTCCAGCTGAAGGACACATAATAGTCTATATCCTCTAACTGATTATATATTTATATTTCTGAAATGTCAATGCAAAACACTTCTGTCATGTAAATTGCTGTGAGATGTTGCTGAAATGTTCTTGTGATTTCATCACACAGAGACACAATTAAATGGTGAAACAGTTATTGCATCAGTTTCACTCATGGCGTGTCCAAACATCTTGTCAGTCATCAGTCTTCACAGCGTTGATATGCTTTACAGAATTCACTGAGGGCTCTAATTAACCATTTATCAGTATATCATCTGTCTGCACCTGGTTAACAAGCTCCACAGCGTCGTTGACATGTGTAATTAACCAGCTAATGAGTTAACAAGACAAATTTTAATGTCTCTCAGTCTCATTGCCACCACCACCACCTCTTATTTTTCATACAGTAAATGCAGATTGGCAGTAAACTTTTGTTTGCTTTGCCAGGGGTTTTGGCTTCGGAATAAAAAATGGTGGTCACCCTTAATCTGTATCCTATAATTTAACAGAAGACAAAGCTCACCACAGTCTTACAGTACTCTGTTTTTTGAATGACCTGGTTGGTTTTTATGACATTTGAAGACAATAAGGCTGATCAAGCCAGTACATCACAGTTGAACTTTGATTCTGAAATCAATGTGTTTATGTTTGAAGAAGTATTTTTTTTCTACACTTCAGGAGAATCTGCTGCTGTACTGTAGCTGTCACACTAATGATTATTACATTCAAGAAAT